>NC_079332.1:6196469-6798969 GCF_029931775.1 Euleptes europaea
CTGAGCAAACGTATGCATAAAGCCAGAGCACGTGGCTGACTCTGCATCACACCTAAACCCTTTGCATTTTGCAGCTGGAAGGAACTGACGTGGGATACTTTGAGATTTCCTGCACAACAGAAATATTCCCCATCCCGATGTGTCCTAGCTGTCACAGAAGGTCAATCTGCACAACCCGGGTCGCTTTTCTCGAGACCAAACTCGAATTAGGCGCGGCGTGATGAATAAAGGGGATGAGGGCAAACAAAGGGAGCGGGGGCTTCAGCGGCAGCCACTGCGCATGCTCGCGGCTCGAGTCGCACTGCGCATGCTCGGCAACCCCTCGTGGGCCAAGCCCTTCGTGTAAAAAAGGGACAGGAACGCTCCTGCGCCTCGATCCGAAAGCGTGTTTACGCGGGAAGTAAGGACGCAGCCCTAGACGGGCCTCCTCTGAAACAAACCCCACGGGGTTCAAAAGAATTTGCTTCTAGGTAAGTGTGCTGCAGATCGGCCGCGACTTGAGGGCGCTTTGTACATTTCTGGGACAAATGTGTTTAGGATCGGAGCCTGTCCGTGCAATCCTAAACAGACTTAAGGTAAAGGTAGTCCCCTGTGCAAGCACCGGGTCGTTCCTGACCCATGGGGTGGCGTCACATCCCGACGTTTCCTAGGCAGACTTTGTTTTACGGGGTAATTTGCCAGTGCCTTACCCGGTCATCTTCCCTTTGCCCCCCAGCAAGCTGGGTCCTCATTTCACCGACCTCGGGAGGATGGGAGCCTGAATCAACCTCGAGCGGGCGACCTAAAACCGACTTCCGTCGGGATCGAACTCAGGTCGTGAGCAGAGCCTGGACTGCAAGTACTGCAGCTGACCACTCTGCGCCACGGGGCTCCTAAAACAGACTTTCACTTTACTAAACCCATTCACTTCAATGGGTGTAATTCTGCCAGCTTGCTTCGTTGGAGGCAGCGCTTCCGAGTTAAGCACCCGCAGGATCGCGGCCTGACCATTTTAATTCAGAAGGAAGTTCGACTGTGACTGATGGGGCTACTCTAGAGTATGCAACGAGTGGCTATGTGCAGGTTCCTACTGCTGTTGTACGTCAGGTTTCCAACCTCCAGGTGGTATCTGGAGTTCTCCCAGAATTAAAGAGGATCTCTTCCAGAGAAAACTGCAGGGTGGAGGGTGGAGACCATAGCATCGTGCCCTCCTGAGATCCCGCCCCTCCCCAAACTCCACCCTCCCCAGCCCAGAAACCTCCAGGAACATTCCAGCTCGGAGTTGGCAACCCTATATCAGCTTGTATTCGTGTTACATTGAGCTCAACCCCGTTGAGCTCAACGGTCCGCTGAGGCTTTATTTGCCCTCTTTCATTCTCTCTTGTTAAGGAAATGAGTTTCCTCTTCACTGCAGGTTCTCCGGGGTGAGGAACGCCAAAGCACCATGGACGCGAAGTGTACTCAGCTCCTGCCTTCTGTCTGTACTGTTCTGGCAGATCCACGGCAGCCAGTCTGCGATGATACCTGCCTAGAGAAGTTGCTGGATTGGTTTCAGTCTTTGACCAGCACTGGCAAGTTCACATTTTTTTAAAAAATAATTCCTTTATTTTATAACATTCCTTGTCAGTATGCGAAAGAATCTTTGCATTTGATGCTACTTACCTAATACTTTTTTATTTGGGCCAGTAAAAATGCAGGGAACCATGTAAAAGCTTTGGTTTTCTGGAGAGCTGGTCATCAGAATGGGTTTTTTTTAAAGGGGTGGGACAGCTCCGGTTTGAGGCCTCATCTTGTAAGCACCCTGTGTGAAATGCTGAGCAGGTGTACAGATTTGAGACGGTGTGGAGGTCAAGTCCCCCCAGCCCTTCTGGGAAAAAGCAGCAAAATGTGGGGAGCGCCCCCTTGAAAATACAAAAACCAGCAGCTGAACAAGTGTGTGTGTGTGTGTGTGATGTGCCCTCAAGCTGATTCCTACTTATGGCGACCCTATGAATTAACGCAGAAGGAAGCAAAGCTGGGTTGGGACTTGGAACGGAGACCACCAAGGCAGACTCTGCAGAGGAAGGCGATGGCAAACCACCTCTGCTTCTCACTTGCCTTGCTGGGATTGCCAGAAGTCGGCTGCGGCTTTACACAAACAGAAACAGGCTGAAGCACAACCGCCACCTTGTGGTCGCAACCGGCTGCAGCATCCCAGTAGAGTCTGTCCACGCTTAGGGCGCCACTGGATTCATGAAAAGTAAAACAAGCTGGAGCGCAACCGCCCTCTCGTGGCCACGTCTGACTACAGCATCCCTGTAGGGTCTTCACGTTTAGGATGCCATTGAACTCATGAGAAGTAATCAGGCTGCAGGAAGGAAGGCGGCATGGTATAGCCCGATCTCCTCAGATCTCAAAAGGTAAGCAGCTCGGTACTTGGAAGGGAGACCACCAAGGAAGACTCTGCAGAGGAAGGCCACTTGCCTTGAAAGCCCCTTGCAGGGGTCGCCAGAAGTCGGCTGCGACTTGATGTTACGTACATGAGTGTGCAAAGTGCCGCCAAGGTGGAGCCAACTTATGGCAACCCCTTATGGAGTTTTCAAGACAAGAGACTTGCAGGCGGTTTGCCATTGCCTTCCTGGTCCCCTTGGTGGTCTCCCATTAAAATAATAACCAGGGCTGACCATATTTAGCTAACAAGATCTGATGAGATTGGCATATACCATGCTGTCTTCCCTCCTGGTACATGCATATGTATGAATTAATGACCTCCAAAACGAGCTATCATGAGCAGCCTTGCTCAGGTCTTGCAAACTGAGGGTCGCGGCTTCCTTGAGTCAATCCACCTCATGCCGAGTCTTCCTCTTTTCCTGCTGCCTTCCAATTGTCCGAGCATTATTGTCATTTCCAGTGACTCTTGTCTTCTCTTGACGTGACCAAACTACAGTAGCCTCAGTTTGGTCGTTTTAGCTTGTAGAACCCACTGTTCAAATGCCTAGACCTTAAGTCTTGCAGACTGTTTTGTGTTACTGTGGCTGATCCTAAACCCATACTACACTTGAACACATGAAGCTGCCTTATACTGAATCGGACCCTTGGTTCATCAAAGTCAGTATTGTCTACTCAGACCAGCAGCGGCTGTCTGGCAGAGGTCTTTCGCATCACCTACTTGTCTAGTCCCTTTAACTGGAGATGCCGGGGATTGAACCTGGGACCTTCTGCATGCCAAGCAGAGGC
This sequence comes from Euleptes europaea, assembly GCF_029931775.1. Taxonomy (NCBI): domain Eukaryota; kingdom Metazoa; phylum Chordata; class Lepidosauria; order Squamata; family Sphaerodactylidae; genus Euleptes; species Euleptes europaea. The sequence continues at coordinate 6,199,665 of NC_079332.1, forward strand.
GCTACCACTGAGCCACAGCCCCTCCAAACTGGTGGAATGGTCTTCCCAGTTGCTCACATCTGAATAGGTCCCTGGTCATTTTCTCATGCTTTCCCCCCTTCCAGGATCTAGCTTGCTACTCTTAGAGGAAAATCCATGCTTGACGGAGCTGATCCTTACTGTACTGAGACAGGAGGCGCCAAATCCCACAATCCTTTCCTTCGTCCTGAGACTGACGGGGTTAATGGCTGCCTCGGAAAGCTGTTTCCAGCACCTACAGGTAAGCCAGGGTTGCTACCTGGTAGAAACTCATCTTTCTGCCCTGGGGGCTCCCTACCCAGTGGTTTTGTTGAAGTTTCCCCCACTGTCCACGTGAGCCTGATTAGATGTTTGCGCAGTACTGGAGAAAGTTGTAGACTGCGAAGTTGATATTTCTTATTGGATGCTTGGGTATGAGCGTGTGGCTGGTGAACGTTGTTGTTTCAGCTCCCCACCCCCCCACACACACAGAACAATTGGTATGAAGAAGAAAAGTTGGTTTTTATATGCCGACTTTCTCTACCACTTAAGGGAGAATCAAACTGGCTTACAATCACCTTCCCCTCCCCACAACAGACACCCCGATAATCAGCGCAGGTGTCTTTTCTGTTCTCGAGAGCAGCAGAGGGAAACCGTGCAGGCGGCCTTTGGAGAAGCCGGGCCTCTCAGCGCCTCCTTGTGGGAAGACACCTCTGTGCGCAGTGGCTGGGTGCAAGGCGCTCACCACATGCTGCGCCACCCCAGCGCTTTCCAGTTGTTATGCAGCTCTGGTGAGTACCATGGGTTGGTGCCTTTCTTTTAGCTAAATATGCCCCCGGCTGCCAGCTGTTAAATTAGAGTACCTAAAGCACAGGCCTTTGGGGAGGAGGGCTGGCAACCAGGGTGAGCATGCCCCTGTACACATGAAGCTGCTTTCTACTGAACCAGACCCTTGGTCCATCGAAGTCAGTATTGTCTACTCAGACCGGCAGCGGCTCTCCAGGGTCTCAGGCAGAGGTCTTTCCCATCACCTACCTGCCTAGTCCCTTTAACTGGAGATGCCAGGGATTGAACCTGGGACCTTCTGCATGCTAAGCAGATGCTCTACCACTGAGCCACAGCCCCTCTCCATGGCTCACCAGGGTCTCAGGCGGAGGTCCTTCACATCACCTTGCCTAGTCCCTTTAAGTGGAGATGGTGGGCATTGAATCTGGCACCTTCTGCATGCCAAGCAGAGGCTCTATCACTGAGCCACGGCCCCTCCTCTGTAAACCCCCCAGAGCCAACGAATGGAACCTGGAAGCAACTAAAGAAGCTGGTTGGTTGGATGAGGCTCAGTGATAAGATATGCTATTTCCCTGATCTGGGCTGGGTCACTTATTTTCTCGGCAGCCAATCGCATGTGTTTGGCCTAACCCACCTGACAGGGTTGCAGTGAGGAAGAAACAGAGGAGTAATGTAAGCCGCCTTAAATCCCCATTGGGGAGAGACACATGGTACAAGTGAAGTAGATAAACATCTCTCCTTAATTTAGTTCAGTCTCTTACCCAACAATTTCCCGCATCCACCTCAGGCTCTACCCCCAAAATCTCCAGGTATTTCCCAACCTGGAGCTGGCAACCCTACTCATGGAACAGCCCTCCCATGTCAATGGGAGAGAGATGAGGGAGGGTCACATTGAATGCAGATGGTGGTGAACAGGATGAAACAAATGTGACCTCCCTCCATACCCAATCAGTTCCTCCGTCTAGACATTAGGAAGGATTTTCTAACAGTCAGAGGGGTTCCTCAGTGGAACAGGCTTCTTCGGGAGGTGGTGGGCTCTCCTTCCCTGGAGGCTTTTAAGAAGAGGCTAGATGGCCATCTGTCAGCCGTGCTGATTCTATGACCTTAGGCAGATCATGAGAGGGAGGGCATCTTGGCCATCTTCTGGGCATGGAGTAGGGGGTCACTGGGGGGTTATGAATTTCCTGCATTGTGCAGGGGGTTGGACTAGATGACCCTGGTGGTCCCTTCCAACTCTATGATTCATCCTATCCCCAAGGTGCCTTGGACACGATCTTCACCCTGCAGGGAGACCGCAGCTTATTCGTCGCCTCGGCGGCCAATCAGCTTCTTGCGCACATGCTCATCTTCTCCGTGCAGTCGGGACGTTCTCGTCCTCTTGGCACGGATGACTGTGAGTGGCCCCCATGTGCTCGAAGGATCGTGGCCCGCCTCGAGGAGTCTCTCTGTTCCTGCTCCGCCTCCCGCGCCAACCAGTCCTTGAAGCTGTTAACGACGGTGTTTGAACAAAACCAGGAGGCGTGGACCGAAGTCCTCTGGTCACGGATAGCTGGAGCAATTGAGTCCCTTCTGGAGGAGGGGTCGGCCCAGGTGGGACACGCGCTGGTGGACCTAGTTCTGAGCATGGCGAGGTGAGCGAGGGTTCAATCGCCAACGCGTTACCTGGCTAGAGCTAGTCTTTGAGCGCCGGTGTGGCGTCATGGATAGAGGATAGAAGACTAGGATCCTGGGAGACCCGGGTTTGAATTCTCACTGCTACCACGGAAGTTCGCTATGGTGCCCTTGGTAAAAGGTAAAGGTCCCCTGTGCAAGCACCAGGTCATTCCTGACCCATGGGGTGACGTCACAGCCCAACGTTTCCTAGGCAGACTATGTTTTTTATGGGGTGGCTTGCCATCTCCTTCCCCAGTTGTCTTCCCTTCACCCCCAGCAAGCTGGGTCCTTGTTTTACTGACCTGGGAAGGATGGAAGGCGGAGTCAACCTTGAGCCTGCTACCTGAAACCGACTTCTGTCGGGATCGAACTCAGGTCGTGAGCAGAGCTTGGACTGCAGCACTGCAGCTTACCACTCTGCGCCACAGGGCTCTTATGGTGCCTTTGGGCCCATCATAAAACTGCTGCTGTGTTTCGAGAGAACTGATATTGCTGAGCAGAAAGCTTTTGTATGAGCAGGAGCATCGAGAGGAAGGAGAAGAGTTGGTTTTTATATGCCAACTTTCTCCACCACTTCCAGTGTGCCAGATTAGCCTCCGCCGCTCATGTGGAGGAGTGGGGAATCAAACCCGGTTCTCCAGATCAGAGTCCAAACCACCGCTCTTAACCACTACACCATGCTGGCTGGTGGGGATGGAGGAGTCCTGCCAGACAGGCTCCATAGCTGGCCCTTTCTGGGCAAGTATGCACCCCCCCTTGAGTCGTTCTTTTTCTCTCTCCCCCTCCCACAGATCTCCTGCGTTTAACTGTCCCGAAGGCAGCCTCTGGAAATTCGTCACGCTTACTCTGAAATGCCTACAACCGATTCCGGCTGGTCTCCTGGCTCTGGGACTCCTGAAACTCGAGGAATGGTAGGAACGAAGGGCACTGGATTTTGAAGTGTGGCGGTGTGGGGCAGTGGTTATCAAGTCAGACCCAGGCTGGATTATTATCTTCCTCGTATGGGAAGGCGGCATGGCATAGCCCGACCTGGTCAGATCTCGAAAGCTAAGCCAGGGATTGAACCTGGGACCTTCTGCAGGCAAAGCGGGTGCTCTGCCACTGAGCCACTGCCCTGCTCTGCACCAGCTTTGCCCGTGGGATATCCTGAGTTTGCCAAAGCTGAGCAGGACTGGGCGTAGTCAGGACCTGGATGGAGGGGCTGCTTGGAAAACAGACGTATGCTGCCGTGCGTTTTGCAGTGGTTGAAAAGGACATTGGCAGGCTGGACGAGTCAGACCAAGGCAGCACGCTGGCTCCCGTATTTGGAGTTTTCCTTTTGCTGCAAGAGATTTATCCCGCTCCCTTTTTCTTCTTTAGCCCCCAGGCTGTTAGGTCTCAAGGTCTGTGCATGCTGCTCCGGCCAATGGACTGCGTGGCAAGAGCCGCCTCTCATTCCTCGGAGCTCTTGGGTAAAAGGCAATCCTTGGGAAGCGACCTCATTGTCCATGCCAAACAAGCCGTCCCTTGGGGATTTCTTCCCTTGACCTCTGAACACATGAACATATGAAGCTGCCTTATACTGAATCAGACCCTCGGTCCATCAAAGTCAGTATTGTCTACTCAGACTGGCAGTGGCTCTCCAGGGTCTCAGGCAGAGGTCTTTCACATCACCTACTTGCCTAGTGACTTTAACTGGAGATGCTGGGGATTGAACCTGGGACCTTCTGCGTGCCAAGCAGATGCTCTACCACTGAGCCACGGCCCCTCTCCATGGCTCTCCAGGGTCTCAGGCAGAGGTCCTTCCATCACCTACCTGCCTGGTCCCTTTAACTGGAGATGCTGGGGATTGAACCTGGGACCTTCTGCACGCCAAGCAGATGCTCTACCACTGAGCCACGGCCCCCTCCCCACCCAGCACTGAGTGTAGTCTGGGTCCAAATGGGTATATCGGGGTTGTCTCCCAATTTGGGAGCATGTTCTGGAGGAAGTGATTGGATTAGCATCGCTTAAATTCTCCCATTTGTGGAGTCGAAGTGTTTTACATTGGCAGTGTCCTTTTCCTCCCTCCGAAAAAGGTTTCCTGGATGGGCCCCTTCCTGAGGCTGTCTCTGTGGAACCTCTTCTGTCCTCACGGTCTTCGTGCATCAGTCTTCTATGCCAGTCTCTGGCGCAACTCGAGGAGATCCAGCACCTGGTACGGTATAGAGGAAGACAGTAGCCATGGAGGGAATGATTTCCAGTGCCCCAGGCCGGGAACCATATTTTGCATCGACATATTTTCATGTTTAAAACAAAGCATTCCAAGCCGAGCCAGGCCGAATTACGTGCCCTGGCTTGTTCAGCTTGACTCAGCTCGGAATGCACAATTTGCAGCTGGTATGTTTTATACACAGAAACGCTCGAGCTTTATTTTACATTTATTCCAATGTTCGTCCCCCAGAGGCTCAAAGAGATCTGCTTTGCATAACTGGTTCCGCTGCTGGAAGAACAAAGAGTTGTGCAGGCAGCTAGAACAGAATTTGTTCTTGCCAGGCTGTGGGGTTTACAAGATGCAAAAGGCAGACTTGCTGGCGACTGACCAGCTGTTGGAATCACCAGGCGGCAGGTTCCAGAGATGCTTCAGCACCAGGTAGAGCTCAGGCCAGCAGGGATCAGAGTTTATATTGCCCAGGAGGTGTAAAGGGCAAGCTCATAATTCCTCGAGATGCACCCATTGCGTGTGGTCCCAGAGGATTTAAAGGCCCCGGGCCCTTCAGGGAGACTCAAACTGTGGCACCAATGTGACACCAACGCACCATTCTGGATAAAAGATGACTCCCAGCACAGTGCAGTGGTTAGAGGGTTGGACTAGGATTTGGGAGAGTGAGGTTTGAATCCCCCCTCCGCCATGGAAACTGGCTGGGTGAGAATAGTGTAAGCGGCTTTGGGCCCCCACAAAGGAGAAAGGTGGAGCATAAATGAAGTAAATGACTAAATAAATGGCATTTTTGCTAACAAAACTCCGTCCCCTGACCTATGAGATGACGGCGAAACCTTCAGACACAATGAAGGAAGACGCACAATCCCATTACGAAATAGCAAGCAGCTTTGCCGGGAGTAACGCAAGGATGCGTTCCCCGACAGGCCAGCCTGCCCATGGATTTCCCCCACAATCCTTTGCTGCTCTCCACGGTGGCCGTGTTACAGATCTGCGCCGGCCTCGCTGAGCCGACCACCTCCCTGGGGGCTACCGTCAGCAGGATCCTAATCGGTTGTTCCCGAGTTCAGCGGGCTGCGGTTCATCTCCTCGGAGCCCTCTCTCGGTGGGCAGGTGAGTAGCTTTTCCTTCCCCTGGTGGGGGCATGGTTTGGAGCTCTTCAGCTGCCACCTGGAGGCTGGCAACCCTATGGAATGGGACTGTTGGTCCAGGAGTTCTGTTTATTCACGGCAGAATCCATTCTGAAGCAGGTCTCCTCGGTGTGCTTTCTCCCCACACCTGCAGATTGTGATGTGGCCGCGGAAGAGATCTTCAACATCCTTCTCATCTACCTGCAAAGTCCTGACACCAGCCCTACAGTAAGTAAAGAGTACCCAGAGGGGATATGATAACAATGTTCAAGTACTTGAAAGGCTGTCATATAGAGGATGCCAAGTTGTTTTCTGTTGCCCAAGAAGGTCGGACCAGAACCAACGGGTTGAAATTAAATCAAAAGAGTTTCCGTCTAGACATTAGGAAGAATTTTCTAACAGAGCGGTTCCTCAGTAGAACAGGCTTCCTCGGGAGGTGGTGAGCTCTCCTTCCATGGAGGTTTTTAAGAAGAGGGTAGATGGGCATCTGTCAGCAATGCTGATTCTATAACCTTAGGCAGATCATGGGGGGGGGCACCTTGGCCATCTTATGGGTATGAAGTATGGGTCACTGGGGGGAGGTAGTTCAGAATTTCCTGCATTGTGCAGGGGGTTGGATTTGATGACCCTGGTGGTCCCTTCCAACTCTATGATTCTAAGAGAGCAGTTCTTAAACCGATCCTAGGGGTGAAATGTGCCTTCAAGTTGCAGCTGACTTATGGGTGCCTTGCAGGGCTTCCCATGCAAGAAACAAACAGAGGAGGTTTGCCATTGCCTGCATCTATGTAGCAACCCTGGACATCCTTGGTGGTCTCCCATCCAAGTATTAAGCAGGGCTGACCCAGCTTAGCTTACAAGATTTAATAAGACCGGGCTAGCCTGGGCCATCCAGGTCAGGGCAAAAACACATGAAACTGCCTTCTCCTGAGTCAGACCATTGGTCCATCAGTCAGTATTGTCTACTCAGATTGGCAGTGGCTCTCGAGGGTCTCAGGTGGAGGTTTTCACATCACCTGCCTGCCTGGTCCTTTTGACTGGAGATGCCTGGGACCTTCTGCATGCCTACCTGCGACCTTCTGCATGCCAAGCAGATACTCTGCCACTGAGCCATGGCCTCTCCCCCCAGATCTCTGGTTTGCACGAACACACATGAAGCTGCCTTATGCAGAATGAGACCCTTGGTCATCACAGTCAGTCTACTCAGACTGGCAGCAGCTCTCCAGGGTATCAGGTGGAGGTCTTTAATGTCACCTGCTATGTGATCCATTTAACTGGAGATGCTGGGGATCAAAGCTGGGACCTTCAGCATGCCACGCAGATGTTCTGCCAGTGAGTCGTGGTCCCTCCCCAATGTGGAGAAAAACAGGATAAGAAGTCCCTAAATAATGAACAAATAAATATACGCATTTGTCCAGTAGAAAAGAGCAAGAATCTAGTAGCACCTTAAAGACTAACAAAATTTCTGGCAAGGTACGAGTTCCAGAGTATTTCTCCAGCACTCTTCTCTCTCTTAAGACAATCAAAGTTGCTTTGTTCAACGAACTTCCAAAAATCTGCTTTTGTGCCTTTCCCCAGGTTCTGAAGAAGGCTTTCCAAGCGACGTTGAAATGGTGTCTGGGCTTCTCGGAAACATCTGGCTCCACCGGTGGCTTGCTGCGGTACAAGCAGTTTCTCAAAGGTAAAGAAACAGTCCAGCTAGCGGCCATGCCACCTTGCTGGTCTAGACCGAAGCGTGGCCACTAGCGATGGCTAAATTAGCTGCCCATCCCGATCCATTGAGTCGAGGTCCTTTCCAGCGTGCTTTTTCACTGTAATGGCAGATTGTTGCGGATACGCAAGCCAACGGCTCCTGTTTGAAGCCGGTGAGGACGGCGGCAGTCCGTCGCTTTGCTGGAACCAGAGCCTCTTCCACAGACTCTGGTTTGTGGGGCGGAGAGCAGGTGGAAAGGCTGCATGTAAAAACCACTGAAAGGAGCGGTCTTGTCTTGCTCTCCCCACTCATACACATGAAGCCTGCTGGGTGACCTTGGGCTAGACACAGTTCTCTCTGAACTCTCTCAGCCCCACTGACCTCACGTTGTGGGGAGAGGAAGGGAAGGAGATTGTAAGCTGGTTTGATTCTCCTTAAAAGGTAGGGAAAACCAACTCTTCTTCTTATCCCTTGCTTTTCACAGATATGATGCCAGTGTTACAGAAACGCATGTGCAGCCCCAGCTGGGAAGTCCGGGACTCTGCCCTGGAGTTTTTCATCTTGGCGACGAAGCACTTGAAAGGTAAGCATGGCGACGGTTGCTGTTCTAGGCACCGAGTACGAATTCAGCATCGGGGAGAGCTCTAAGCAACAGGCTGTCTGTTGTGATTGACTAAATGGAGATTACCCTGTCGGGAATGTATGTACGTATCTGCAATCAAGTCACAATGGACTAAGAAAGAGGTGGGCCAAGAAACTAGAGGACGAATTTGGGGAGGAAGGAATGAAATTCTCCCATTCTCTTCTGGCATATAAAGGTAAAGGTCCCCTGTGGAAGCACCGGGTCATTCCTGACCCATGGGGTGACGTCACATCCCGACGTTTCCTGGGCAGACTTTGTTTACGGGGTGGTTTGCCAGTACCTTCCCCAGTCATCTTCCCTTTACCCCCAGCAAGCTGGGTACTCATTTCACCAACCTTGGAAGGATGGAAGGCGGAGTCAACCTTGAGCCGGCTACCTGAAACTGACGGCAGTACTGCAGCTTACCACTCTGCACCACGGGGCTCCTCTTCTGGCATATAGACAAAATTAAAATTGAGGGTGCGTTAAGAGCATCGCTTGTGCTTCTTTTCGTGTTTCACAATAAACAACATATGTGTGTATGTGCCACCAAGTTGCAACCAACTTTTGGCAACCCCAGCAAGGGGCTTTCGAGGCAAGTGAGAAGCAGAGGTAGTTTGCCATTTCCATCCTCTGCAGAGCCTGCCTTGGCGGTCTCCAATTCAAGTACCGACCCTTCTTAGCTTCTGAGACCTGACAACTTCGGCCTACACCACACCACCTTCCCTCACGTCTTTTAGAGGCAGTCTATCTCCATGTACTATGGGCAGAGGGGTGAGCTTGTCCCATCTTGCCTTGCGTGGAAAGTCCTAGGGGCAGCTGGTTGACCGCAGCTTGGTTGACGTTAATGTTCACACCAGAAGGTTTCCTGGCCACGTACACAGAATTTGAACACCGGGGTTGGCCCATGGAGCATACATGTATGGGATCAGCAGCGTCTGTCCAGAGCCGAAGCTCACCTTGCCACTTGAACAGGCGCCCTTAACAGTGGACAGAGGCCACTTGCTTCCAAGTGAGCCACTTGGGTGGCTCCTGGCTATGATTTTTGGCCCCGCTGTTCTGTCTCCACAGGGCAGGAGTGGTTCTGGCGAGCGCTGTCCGCCTCGGAGGTGCTGGCGCTCGCCGAAGGCCTTCTGGACGACCCGGAGAGCTACGTGCGAGCCAGCGCTGCAAAAGCTTTGGGCCAGTTCTCCTTGATCGCCAGCACCACCCTGAAGGTGCCCGGCCTTGAACATAACTGGAGTTGTGATGAGGTACGGGGCATTTGCGCGCGAGGGAACGTGGCATCCTGACCACTTCCCCAGTGATGAAGGATTGTGGCTTTATTGCAAGGCTCTTTGGAAATTTCGCCAACCGGCCCTGCGGGCAAATTAGGCATTCCAGCAAATGGCCAGTTCTCCATTCTTCCTTTTCATGCTTCCACAATACTGCAATTCTCTCAGCATAACAGATTGCGAGGGGAAGGAGGACAGTGTGGTGTAGTGGTTAAGAGCAGTGGTTTGGAGCCGTGGACTCTGATCTGGAGAACCGGGTTTGATTCCCTGCTCCTCCACATGAGCGACAGAGGCTAATCTGGTGAACTGGATTTGTTTCCCTGCTCCTATACACGAAGCCAGCTGGGTGACCTTGGGCCAGTCATGCCACCTCACAGGGTATCTGTTGTGCGGAGGGGAAGGGAAGGTGATTGTAAGCCGGTTTGATTCTGCCTTAAGTGGTAGAGAAAGTCGGCATATAAAAACCAACTCTTCTTATTATTATTATTTCACATAATATAAAACCCCATTTCCAGATAGGCTATGTGTCTGTGCATCAGGAGCAAGTGAGACAATAGATCACTGTCTGTTATTCCGTGATCTATAGGCTACACCCAGGGCCACCTGGATTGCACCCATTTTACCACTACATCCTCTTCCTGCTGGCTCTTGGGTGGTCCCATTTTTGCCGGGTGATGTTGACCCAGAAATAACCAAATGTGTCGCGGAATATCTGGTAATGGTTGTTTCCTTAATGGCACGATGAGGTTAAACTATTGTTAACTAGCAATATTATTATTACTGTCGTTACTGTTATGCTTGTAAAGTAACTCAATTTTTGGTTATTGTGATTTTGATTTTAATGTCTTCCAAGCATTTTAAGAATTTAAAGTCACTTCTGTTGTACATTTTAATAATCTGACCTGGATGGCCCAGGCTAGCCTGATCTCGTCAGATCTCAGAAGCTAAGCAGGGTCAGCCCTGGTTAGTATTTGGATGGGAGACCACCAAGGAATATCAGGGTTGCTGTGCAGAGGAAGGCACTGGCAAACCACCTCTGTTAGTCTCTCGCCATGAAAACCCCCCCCCCAAAAAAAGGGGTCGCCATAAGTCGACTAGGAGCCTCGTGGCACAGAGTGTTAAGCTGCAGTACTGCAGTCAAAAGCTCTGCTCACGATTTCACGTAGCCGGCTTGCTGGAGGTAAAGGGAAGATGACTGGGGAAGGCACTGGCAAACCACCCCGCAAACAAAGTCTGCCTTGGAAACGTCGGGATGTGACGTCACCCCATGGGTCAGGAATGACCCGGTGCTTGCACAGGGGACCTTTACCTTTTTTACCTATAAGTCGACTGCAACTTGGCAGCACTTTACACACAAAGTTAAAAGTATTTTATCCTATTCACATTGTGCTGAAGACCACTGGTCAGATGAGCCTGAAATAAAAGGAAAGGAATTTCACATAATATGCATCAGGGAGAATGACAAGTCATGATCGCAACCTGAAGGGTGTGTGTGTGTGTGTGTGTGTGTGTGTGTGTGTGTGTGGCTAGCTTGGATGTTTCCTTATTGTGATTTAAGGCTAAGACCCATTCACAGAGGCCAGGTCTACCCATTTAAGCAGTAAGCTGAAAGGCGCCGCCTTGTTCAGAGGCAGTCTAGCTCTGAATATCAGACGCCGGGGACAAAAATCAGGGGAGGGGCGTGGCCTTTGTGTCGTGCCCGTGAGCGTCCCCAAGGCCAGTGCGGGAGATGGAACGCTGGACTAAACTGATCGTTTTAGATCTGATCTGGTGCAAGATCCAGCCCAGCTGTTTCTTCTTAACCAGATCCATAAAGGAACCTTTCCTGTTGCATTCTCATTTGGGACTTTCGGAACAGGCAAGGGGGTTCGCAGATTTGTCAGTGCAAGTGACTCCAGCCTAAGCCTCTTGGGATCAACTGCGGGCGGAGCTGTGCAGCTACTCCAGGCTAAGCCCAACGAAATCAAACCTATGCGCACGATCCTATCTAGAATTGCTCCAGTCTAAGCCACTCGAGTCCAGTGGACTTACACTGAAGAAACTCTGCATGGGATTGCATTGTAAATATCAGGGAGGTTGTGGAGAAGATGATTTTTAAGTTGATGCTGCGGCCTAGAATCATGGGAGTTGGAAGGGACCACCAGGGTCATCTAGTCCAACCCCCTGCACAATGCAGGTAATTCCAAATTACCTCCCCCATACACACCCCCAGGGACCCCTACTCCATGCCCAGAAGATGGCCAAGGTGCCCTCCCTCTCATGAACTGCCTAAGGTCATAGAATCAGCATTGCTGACAGATGGCCATCTAGCCTCAGCTTAAAAACGTCCAGGGAAGGAGCCCTCACCACCTCCCGAGGAATCCTGTTCCACTGAGGAACTGTTAGAAAATTCTTCCTAATGTCTAGATGGAAGAGAGACAGAAAAGAGTAGTTGTAGATTTAGATGGAAATGTGGAAACGCCTGGAACAACCTGACCATATTCCACCCTTCTTCTCATTTTTCTGAAGGGCAGCGTCGCCACTCGCTTGCTGGAAATCTTGTCAGGAGACTCCGAGGGCTTCCCCCGCAGAGCTGTGGTCGGCGTCTTCATTGACTGGCTCCGGGAAGGGCACCAAGCCGTCCGGAACGACCCCGAACACTTTGTTTCCAGGGTGATCCAAATGGTCAAGGGAGACTTGGACTGGGAAGTCAAGGTCAGCGGCTTGGAACTGGCAGGAGCTTTCACGGCCCAGTCCTTTGGTCGCTTTGGCTTTGCCCAGTGCCCCTATGCCGCTGCCAGCATCTCTTCTGCCAGCCAGCCTCCCCGTCTACCTGAACTGCTGCAAGCCTTCTGCCGAGTGAAGCTGTTTGACTTCCTCTTCGGAGCCCTGGACGACTGCGACAGGCTGGTGGCGCTGAAAGCCTGCGAGATCCTTACGGCTGTGAAACTGAAGATCTGCGCAGGCTGCTGCCTGAATGAAGGGCAGAGGCTGGAACTGCAAGGTAACTTGTCGCTGGCTGAGACCTGGAGGATGGCAGCGCCCTGCGTGTCAGGGCTTCCTGGGGGAGATTCTTCAGAAACGGTTTCCCGAAATCCAAAGGACGTGCTTCTGATCTTAGAGGCGGTAGACCTGGATGAGCTGCAGAAAGCTCTGGACCAAAGCAGCGACCACCTGGAGAAAAGCCCCCAGTCTCTTTTGCAGGACATCCTCTCTGCAGGTGGGGCTCTGGAAGAGAACGAGGCCGACTGCTACTGAAGAGGGGGCTTGGAGGCTGTTGGCATAGAAACGGGGGCAGTCTTTCACCCCCCACCCCCCTACCCAGTCTGTCCTGTGATGACCTGCTTGCATACATAGAGGCTGGTCGACCATGTTGCTTGGACAGGAAGGTGACTTGGTGACGGAGGGACCAGGAGGCATTTGCCGTACTGGGGGAGTTTCTTTTGCTACTAATAAAACATTATTTCAGTGCAGTTTGATGTCACTCACTCAGGGTTCATCTTCACGTGGCCCAAAGCACATCTTCCTGGACCAGGAGAGCAGATCTCTCAAGAGAATTTGTCTCCTTTTGTAACCAGATGAGTATTTTAAAGTATTTTTTAAGAAAGGCTGATTTGCCCAGTTGTAAGGTAAGAAATCCACTGTGGCATAGTGGTTAAGAGTGCCGGACTTGGATCTGGGACGCTCCAGGTTCAAACCTCCACTGTGCCATGGAAGTTCTCGGGGTAACCTTGGGCTGGTCGTGCCCTATCAGCCCAACTCACCTCGCAGGGTTGGTGTGTGGGTAAAATGGGGGGGAAATGATGTAAGCTGCTTTGGGAGAGAAAAGCAGGGTATAAATGAAGTAAATGAGGTGGTGCATTTGGAACAGTGGGAGGAAGGTCTCTATTTCTATGCCTGCACAACAGTAGGTGGGCGTAATTTCAGCCTTAGGCCCCTTACACCCCAAGGCAGAGAGATGTTAGACCTCACCTAGAGTACTGTGTTCAGTTTGGGCACCACAATTTAAGAGGGATGTAGACAAGCTGGAACGTGTCCGGAGGAGGGCAACAAAGATGGAGAGGGGGTCTGGAGACCAAGTCCTATAGGGGAAAGGTTGAAGGAGCTGGGTATGTTTAGCCTGAAGAGGAGAAGTCTGAGAGGGGAGATGATAACCATCTTCAAGTACTTGAGGGGCTGTCGTATAGAGGATGGTGCCGAGTTGTTTTCTGTTGCCCCAGAAGGTCGGACCAGAACCAACGGGTTGAAATTAAATCAAAAGAGTTTCCATCTAGACATTAGGAAGAATTTTCTAACAATTAGAGCGGTTCCTCAGTGGAAAAGGCTTCCTCGAGAGGTGGTGGGCTCTCCTTCCCTGGAGATTTTTAAGCAGAGGCTAGATGGCCATCTGTCAGCAATGCTGATTCTATGACCTTAAGCAGATGATGAGAGGGAGGGCATCTTGGGCATCTTCTGGACATGGAATGGGGGTCCTTGGGGCAGTTCATGGGAGGGGGGGCATCTTGGGCATCTTCTGGGCACTGGTGTGTGTGTGTGTGGGGGGGAGGTAGTTTTGAGTTTCCTGCATTGTGCATGGGGTTGGACTAGGTGACCCTGGTGGTCCCTTCCAACTCTATGATTCTATGTCTCCAAAAAGGAGAATAGAAAGAGGCCAAATCGCACCCAAGGGCACTGTCCGTATTATATAACTGCAGACGAGTCCCTGTGACAGCTGCTGGGGGAAAGGCTGGAAGTGGACAAGAGATTTGAGCCTGCTTATCCCACGCGCCTCCCCTCTCCCTGGCCACCGATGCAGAGCCGAAATGACGGCAGCGGAGATACACCAAAAGGAAATCTGTGCCAATGTCACCAGTCAAACGAGATGCTTAGAAGCAGAGTTTTCTACCCAAGGAAGCATCTAGCTTCCCGTTTGCGGCTGAACAACAGAATCCAGAAATAGCAGATTTCCCCTGGCGTCTCTTACACGTACAGCTGTCCATGTGCTGAGATTTCACACGTACTTCTTGAGAATCTCATCTTTCACAGGGAGGAAAGAAGCTTTTCTGGCTCGGAAGCAGTGCTTGAAATTAAGAGCGCAACGTCTGGTGGATCCCAACAAGCTGAAGGGGTTGGCCTATCACATTTGAAACTGCATGCCGGAATAGGATTTGGGAGACCAGGTTCAAATCCCCTCTCTGCCATGGAAGCTTGCTGGGTGACCTTGGGCTGGTCGCTCTCTCGGAACAGCCTACCTCGCAGGGTGGCTGCTGAGATGATAAAAGATAAAGAGTCGCATATCTGTAGCTAGTGCTGACTGCTGGAGCACGTGTAGAGGTATGGACGAGACAAATCTGTTGATTGTGTTTGGAACTGTTTGAAATGTTAAATTTTCAAGTAAATGGGGGTAAAGCAGGCGGGAGGGGAGTATTTGGTTTTCCCAGACGAGAGACCTACATTTTGAAAACGTGTGTCCTCAAAACATCAGCCAAGCAAGAAAGATCAAGCAGTTTAACTGACTGTAGAGACTCGCAATCCACACACCCACTAGGGAAGTCTAGGGAGGGGTGCATTTAATAATACTCCGACCCCGGGAGAGGCTGGAGAAAAAATCACAGGTCTCAAGGAGATGAGATTCTGCCCCCACGCTGCAGTCTGCGGGCCTTTTGCCCCCAGTTCTGAGATGAGCGGGATCCGGCCGCTAATTACCAGTGCAAGTGATACAGATAATCACATTAAGAGATCCTGGAGCGGAAAATGGAGACGGTGCCTCTTCAGGCTGCCAGAATTCCCTGGGCAGCAGCCTAAGCCACAGGGCTCGAATCAAGACCGAGCAAACTGAACCAGGCCGTGCCGTACTGCTTAATTACGAAAGGGCAAATGCAAAGCCCCTAACAAGCTACCCGAGCGACTGGAAATGGCCCTTGCTCTTACATCACAGTAAGCACCAAGCGGGTAGGACTGCAGATAAGAGAGATTTCTTTTGGAAATAGGATTGTCTATAAATCGCACTATAATCCAGCTCAGCAGCTAAAGCTCAGTAGGCATGGCAGACCGGGGACTCCGCTGTGCTCTGCAGCAAGAAGAACCGGATTCTGCAGCCTGCTGATCGTGAGGGAGAACAGGTTGCCGAAGCGACACTCCCTGTCTGCGGAATACCTACGCAAGTTGCCAGAAACACCACGCAAGGTTTCACCAAGCCACTTCCAAGCCAATCATCACAGATAACAAATGCTACACAATAGAAAAATAAATGGTAATTGATTCTGCCCCCCCAAAAGACAAATTGCACATTGGGTCAGAATTGCATAATACTTATTTGCTTCATTTATACTCCACCTTCCCCCCTCAATGGAGACCCAGAGAGGCTTCCCATCGTTCTCCTCTGCTCCGTTTTATCATCACAACAACCCTGCAAGGTAGGCTAGGCTCCGACCGTACGACTGGCCTAAAGTCACCTGGTGAGCTCCCCATGGCAGAAGAGGGCGTTCCAACCTGGGTCTCCCAGACCTAGCCTACCTCGTAGAATTGTTGTGAGGACAAAATGGAGGAGAGGAGAACGGCGCAAGCCGCTGTAGGTCCCCATAGGGGAGAAAGGCAGGGGATAAATAAAATAAAGAATGAGGAAGATCCTAGTCATTCTAAGCACTACTCTTCGCACAGTAAGGCTCCCTATACCCTTAACCCTAATCCTTCCCTCCCGAAAGTGATGACAAAATGGCTGGAAGGCTTTCTTAAACTGACCCGCCTTTGTAAAAGGGCCCGGGCACCAGCTCAACAAATTCTTTGTCTTATCCTTCAATAGGAGTCTAAAGAAGCTACGCTTAATAAAGCCTTGGGGGGGGGGAGAGACGAGGGAGGGAAGCTGGATATTAACTGGGGAGATGAATGAAAGTGGAGAAATGTCCTCACTGAATAACCTTTTTTCCAACCTTGGAAAACAGCTTGGCCCCAGCCAGAAGGCCAGATCGGAGACAAGCCAGCTGCCGCTCCCATGAGAACAGAAGCGTTGGTTTGTTGGGGCAGACAAAAAGCCCGTCTAGTCCTGCATCCTGTTTCCAACCGAGGCTATTTAGATGGCCGTAAGGAGGGCGAGCAGGCAATAGCTTTTTCCTATCATTTCCTCCTAATTCAGAATTCAAAGGTATACTGCTTCCGAGCTTGGAGGTTCTGTCTTGCAAGCACGGGTAACGGAGCTGTCCTCTCACAGTTTGCAGAATCGCTGCTTTTAGCGGTCCGCATCTGTTGCCGCTGCCACCGTTTGCTTGTGAACCTTCTAAAGCCTGCGGTGGAGCATCTCTGAACACGTGCAGAGCAGCTTTCACTAAAGGGGAAATCTGGAACTCGTTTGAAAGGATTCAAGAGCAGAGCGTCTGAACATGCACAGAGTGTCTGCGGAGGAAACAAGCTGCACTTTTAAAAACAGACCTACAATAAAGACTTTCTCATACGGCCTATGAGAAAGTGACAGGTGCCCTTCTGATTTGGCGAGCACCAATTTTTAAAGAAACGAATGTACAGAGGACAGAGTAAATTTATTTATTGCCTTAGCTTCTGTGCAGATTATCTGCACTGAGGGCTGAATGCCACAGAGCATGTGCAGGGTTCCATCTCTCCAAAAGGACTCGGGTCCAGGGCTTTTAAAAGGACAATTTGTAACCGCACAACGGTATGTCTGCAACAGGAATCGGTGCGCGCACAATGCATTTCCCTTGTATGCTCACACAGCCTTGCTTAAGAGTCACATCCCATCCATGACATTTAGGAACTGTCTGGCCGCCGGGCGAGACAGGATGCTGGACTTGATGGACCACCGGCCTGATCCAGCAGGGCTCTTCTGATGCTCTTAGAAACCCAGAGCCCGGGAGAAAATCCTTAGAACTGGACCCTACTAAATGCAAAAAGATTATGTCTGAACAGCCAAATGTCCTTGTTTTGTTTGTGTCTGGCTGCATATTTGTACCGAAAAAGAAAACAAAAAGCTCTGCAGGCAGAATGCATCCACCAAAGCCTCCAGCACAGATGTAACCTTCTTTTGGGGAGACCGAAGTGGTAGCCTAGACTAGAGCAGGGTTTCTTAAAACTTTGCCCGAGGAATTTTTATGCGACCCCGGTTATATAGGTCTATGAAACAGGTACACAACTCAAACATATACTGATAATAAATCATAAAGAAATTTATTTTAAAACAATTCTTCGGTATACATATAATTGGACCATTTATTAAAGACAAAAGCAGATTTGCGTACTCGTGAGATGGATACGCTTGTCTATTTTCACATCAAGAATTAAATCTTGTTGCCAAATTTTCGCGACCCCCCCACATTCAGGCCCATATGGAGTCGCGACCCACAGGCCACTGATGCACGGGAGGTGTTTGCCTTGGATTTGCCTCTCTCTAGATGCAGCTTTTCCCCATCCGGATTCGCAACGCTCAAAAACAAGCCCCCCCCCCCCCGTGCAGAGTTTTGAGAATTTGAATGGGGGGAAAATGTGCATCCAGAGAGCGGCAAATCCAAGGCAAACACCTCCCAGGCATAAATGGCCTCAAAACTCTGCGCGGGGTCTTATTGTTGAGTTTTGGGGGTTTGGATGGGAGAAATGTGCATCTAGAGGGGCAAATCCGAGGCAAACACCTCCCAGGCGTAAATGGCCACAGTTTAAGAAGCTTTGCCCTAGAGAACCCCCACCAGCCTGGGGGAAGTCCCTGCGGTTTGTTTTCCTCCGGTTGGCACCCCCCCCCCCGCTGCCTGGCATCCCTGATCGCTCCTCCCCCTTTCCCCCTCTGATCCAACCCCCCCTCCCCAAATGCACGGCGCCAACGTCACGGCTTGGGAAGCTTCCCCTCCCCTCCCCTCGCCCGGCCGCTGCAGAAGGCAGATCCCCGCCGCGTTTGGAGAGGGTAAGGCGCGCCGAGGCGAGCTCGCTGCAGCCGAGCGCCTTTGCAACTGGGGAGGGGGGGGGAGCTGCCTAATTTGGCCGTGGGGGGGGGATCGGCCCCGATCCTCGGAAGTTGGGGGGGAGGCTGAGCTTCGTGACCTCCCCTCCTCCCCAGGGAGGGAAGGCGCCGCTGGAATCTGCAGCCACGAAGCACCGGGGGAAGATGCCGCAGCTCCGGGGCCAACTTTGCAAAGCGGACAGGCCGGGGGTCTCCTCCTGCCTCCCCCGGCCGGGGGTCGCACGAACACATGAAGCTGCCTTCTACTGAATCAGACTCTCGGTCCATCCAAGTCAGTATTGTCTGCTCAGACCGGCAGCGGCTCTCCAGGGTCTCAGGCTGAGGTCTTTCCCATCACCTACTTTGCCTAGTCCCTTTAACTGGAGATGCCGAGGATTGAACCTGGGGCCTTCTGCATGCCGAGCAGATGCTCTACCACTGAGCCACGGTCCCTCTCCGGGGTCTCAGGCAGAGGTCTTTCACATCACTGACTTGCCTCATCCCTTTAACTGGAGATGCTGGGGATTGAACCTGGGACCTTCTGCATGTCGAGCAGATGCTCTACCCCTGAGCCATGGCCCCTCCCCAGATCTGGCCCGGGGAATGACGAGCTGCGTGCCACCCGGGGAGCTGGCTTGCCCTTTGGGGAGGAGGAGGAGGAAGGACGAAGGGTTGCGCCGCTGGCGACTTTCCAGTGAGGGAAGCTGCCCTTGGAAGCTACAGCTCGGGAGAGGCTGCGGTGAACGCGTGTGTTTGCGCTCATGTGAACACAGACGCAGGCCAGAGGTGGGCGGGCGGTTGTTAGAGCGTGACGAACACATGAAGCTGCCTTCTACTGAATCAGACCCTCAGTCCATCCAAGTCAGTATTGTCTACTCGGACTGGCAGCAGCTCTCCAGGGTCTCAGGCACAGGGTCTTTCACATCACCTACTCACCTAGGGACCTTCTGCATGTCGAGCAGATGCTCTGCCACTGAGCCACAGCTCAGATCCCCGGGAACGGATTCAGACGAGCAAAAAGGGGGGGAGGGGCACTCGAAGGGGTCAGACTTCCCATATCAATCAAATTGATTGACGTGGATCACGGAGAAAAGCATGGGGCAGGAAGCTGCCCTCCCCTGCTCGCAAAACAAAACAGGAGTTCCAGTAGCCAACTACAATTGGACCCCACTGCCTGCCCTTTCCTGAAGATCCACTTCTTCAGATGCTATGAGTGGCTCCTCACTAGACAGACCTTTGATACTGTGGGTGGGGGGGGGACCTTAGCAGACTGAAGAGACTCTGAAATGCCAAGCACAGAGGAAAATGCAATTCTTTAAATGGTGGGGTCGGTGTGGCTAATGGCTAGAGTGCCGGTCAGGCCTGGATTCAAGTCCCTACTCGCAGCAAAACTTACCGGCTGACCTCAGGCCGGTCATCCTGCCCTTAGCCTAACCTCCCTCGCAGGGCTGTCGTGAGGATAAACCGGGGGAGAGGAAAAAACTCTCAACCTTTGGGAGGAAGGGGGAAAGGAAGGGGACCCCCCCCCGCACTAAATAAATAAATGAAATGTCAACCCAAACAAGAAATGTGAGTGACACTAATCTGGTTTACCCCTAGAATGAGTGTAGAGACCCAGGTTTAGTAAAGAGGTGTTGCCAGTAAATGAGTCAGACGTCCCAAGTCTCCCTCTGAAGTTCTGTTCCAGGAAACGGGGACTTTTAGTTCAGTGACAGAATGTCCTCCTGCTAATGTGACGTTAATGGGATTTCATTTTTCATGTTAATCGAATGAACGCTTCTGAAGCAGACAGTGTTGAGATGAGATGGAGTTTCTGAGAGCCAGCATGGTGTAGCGGTTTGGAGCGGTAGAGTCTGATCTGGAGAACCGGTTTTGATCCCCCACTCCTCCACATGAGCGGCAGAGGCTAATCTGGTGAACCGGGTTGGCTTCCCC
Source organism: Euleptes europaea (assembly GCF_029931775.1). Lineage (NCBI taxonomy): Eukaryota > Metazoa > Chordata > Lepidosauria > Squamata > Sphaerodactylidae > Euleptes > Euleptes europaea. Next base: position 6,219,824 of record NC_079332.1, read on the forward strand.
ACTTCTACACGTGAAGCCAGCTGGGTGACCTTGGGCCAGTCACAGCTCTCTCAGCCCCACCCACCTCACAGGTTGTCTGTTGTGGGGAGGGGAAGGTAAGGGGATTGTAAGCCGGTTTGAGTCTTCCTTAAGTGGTAGAGAAAGTCAGTATATAAAAACCAACTCTTCTTCTCCTTCTTCTTCTCTCTTTTGCACAGTTCAAGTGTGCGAGGGGCACCCTGGTTCATCTGTTTTTCTTCCTAAATGGAAGAGGGTTTTTCCTGGGTGTGTTAAGTACCATCAACTTACAGAGGAGCCCAATCAGGAAAAAAAATTCTAGCACTTCTTGGCACGCCAGTTTTGTGTCCTGATGTTTCTGCCTCTTCCAGTTGTCAGAGACTTCCTGGCCATCAGTCCAGATTCTCCATGGAGAACAAACTTTTCCCAACCCATGTCAACAAAATAAATCGAAAAGATTGCTTTTCTCCACACATCTCGACAGCTATTACTATGGAGAGACATTTTGTGGCTCAGGACATTCGTCAGGCTTTAGTTATGAGCGTTCAGGGGTTTTTCCGTCAAGCTGATGATGGGCTGTGACTTTCTCCTGATTTACTGAGCGGCAACTAATTTAAAGCAATTAATCTGTTTTAGCAGGCTCCCTCTACCACCCTTGTGGGTACCCGCGGCGCCCTGTTAAATCACTGAATGTCAGGAATGGCTGGGATGTGAAATAAAATAGGACAGACGCTGCTGCGTGAACAACCCAGGTGGTTGCTCGAGGCACTGATATTTTGGAGGATGCAAATGAAGCGCCGTACTGCTAGAGAGAGACACGCCTTGGGATCTCTTGTCAGCAGTGTCGCGGGAGAAAGGGAGACATAACTTTGGGATCAGGTTGACATCCGGCACCCTGAAGCACAGTTGTTCACCCCATGGGTCAGGATCTTCCGGTGGGTCATTATGCCCCATCTTCTAGGTCATGAGCCCCTACAGAGATGCACAGAGGTCTGAAGCAAAGGTACTTAATAGTTGCAAGAATTCCTTTTTAATACAGTGAAGGTTGGGGACTCTGACTCTTCCATCTTCATGCCATATAGGATTGCCGTCCTCCCAGGTACAAAGGGCAAGCTCCCACCCCCCAGTCCCCGCCGGACCTCCTCCCTCCAGTAGGAACATTGGATGGTGATGATGTGCGACATCACTTCGTTTTTACCCGGAAATGACATCACAATGCTCTAGGAATTCACACATCTCTATGGTTGCTTGTGTGTGTGTGTTAAGTGCCGTCAAGTCGCTTCTGACTCATGTCGACCCTATGAATCAATGTCTTCCAAAATGTCCTATCTTTGACAGCCTTGTTCAGATCTTGCAAATTGAGGGCCGTGGCTGTGTAACCGTGGTCTTGGTATTTTCTTTCCTGACGTTTTGTCCGCAGCTGTGGCAGGCATCTTCAGAGGAGTAACGCTGAAGGACACTGAGAGACACTGTCCCTCAGTGTTACTCCTCTGAAGATGCCTGCCACAGCTGCGGGTGAAATGTCAGGAAAGAAAATACCAAGACCACGGTTACACAGCCTGGACAACCTACAAGAACCGATGAACTCTGACCTTGAAAGCCTTCGACAATATTTTGAGGGCCGTGGCTTCCTTTATGGAGTCAATCCATCTCTTGTTGGGTCTTCCTCTTTTCCTGCTGCTCTCTACTTTTCCTATCATGATTGTCTTCTCCAGTGACTCTTGTCTTCTCATAATGTGACCAAAATGGTTGCTTGCCACCCCCAAAAAGGGTCCCTTGCTGAGTTGCAGGCATTCAGTTGGCAATCCTACTGCCAAGGGACTGGCGTTATGTGACTTCCTGTGTTGGGCCACAAACCTGTGCGGAAACAGGGAGGCAAGAAAGGGCTAGCTTACATCAGTTCATGTTTCTGTGGATCGGTTTAGTAGAATAATACATGCATCTCCCTTTGGCTAAGAGGTTTTTTAATTTTAATATTTATATCCTGCCTTTCTCCTAAACCTCAAAAGAGCAAGCACAGTGCCAAGTAGCAGTCAAATGCGACAGAACTGTAGAAAATCATGCGGTGGGGCTGGGTCTCAGTAGCAGAGTATTGTCTTCGCAGGCAGAAGGGTCCCAGGTTTAACACTCGGCATTGCCAGTTAAAAAAAGGGGTGTGGACGTGAAAGAAAGACGATCCTGACCTTGATAAACCAATGGTCTGACTCAATGTAAGGCAACTTCATGCGTTCAAGCTATAAAACACACCCAACTGCGAAAAAAAAGACAAATTGGTCCAAATATGCAAGTTATCAGCCTCAAAGATTCTCATCAAGCGCATAAAAGCAGTTTCGGTCAGAAATCCTTCACGCCGCTGTTTCGCCCAGTTCCAGTAGCGTAGCTATTTGCCATATTTTCTCCATCCAAGGTCTTTCTTCTTCCAAGATCTCACATTTCTCTGGCAGGATCAGCAAAAAAAAAGGTCTACCGTCACAGATATTTGTTCTTCCCAAACACGTTCTTGCAAGCGTCCTAGTAAGATATTTCCATGTGTTTTGTTTTTATGCCTGTTGCAAGATGGGAGGAAGCCAAAACCCTTTTTTTGTGCAGCACTGGAGACCCTTTATTGACTTTTGGAAGACCCTTCCCCCCAAACCCCCCCCCCCACTTTGTTTTGGTACGTCTGTCCTTTTTAAAAATAATTAGCATCGCATACAAAAACTGTTGTGATATAGATGGAGTTTTTATGCTTCGTTTGTGCAGCATTTTTACATGAGGACAAAAAGAAAATCTACTGCTGCCGTTGGGCGCCGTCCTTCTTGTTTGTGCTGCTTACTCGCAAGCCCTTTCAGAGGTAGGTATCATAGAATCATAGAGTTGGAGGGGACCAGCAGGGTCATCTAGTCCAACCCCCTGCACAATGCAGGAAACCCACAACTACCTCCCCCTTACACCCCCAAGGACCCCCACTCCATGTCCAGAAGATGCCCAAGATGCCCTCCCTCTCATCATCTGCCTAAGGTCACAGAATCAGCATTGCTGACAGATGGCCATCAAGCCTCTGCTTAAAAACCTCCAGGAACGGAGCACTTACCACCTCCCGAGGAAGCCTGTTCCACTGAGGAACCGTTCTTAACTGTTAGAAAATTCTTCCTAATGTCTAGACGGAAACTCCTTTGATTTAATTTCAACCCCTTGGTTCCGGTCCGACCTTCTGGGGCAACAGAAAACAACTCGGCACCCTCCTCTATACGACAGCCCTTCAACCACTTGAAGATGGTTATCATATCCCCTCTCAGCCTTCTCCTCTTCAGGCTAAACATACCCAGCTCCTTCAAAGGTAAGAAAGAATGGGAATAGATTTGCCAGCAAAAATTACAAAGGAAAGAGAGAAAGTTTTCTGGGCTGTTCAAAGTGCTGCCTTCTTTCCCAAGAACAGCAGCCTCTGCAAAAACGTGCTAATGAGCATTTCCCCTGAACACCCGTGCGCACAGTCGGGCCGTATTTTATTGTACTGCAAAATGTCTGTTATGGTTGCTCCCAAATGAGCCTGTCTGCGGGGGCGATGCCAGCACAAGAGCGGAGAACGAGCGGCACGGAGCCAAGCGGGCAAAGGGAATAATTCATGGGCGCTTGCCACTCAAGGGGAATGGCTTCGTGGCGCAGAGTTACAAAGGGAATAATTGATGAGCAGATTGCTGGGAGCCTCGAAGCGGTATGGTTTACGGAGGCCCAGGACAACTGTAAACAGTTAAATGACGGGAGAGAACGTTTGGGGACACGCGATGGGAATGACTGATCAAAACAGTTGTTCTGAACCGTAGGCTGGGAAGGACACCCAGCGCTGGAAAAAAATATTTACTAGTATTGCGTAGGCGTTGCTTGTTCCTGGCCCCTTTGATAATTGGTCGTGAGGGTCATAGAATCAAAGAGTTGGAAGGGACCACCAGGGTCATCTAGTCCAACCCCCTGCACAATGCAGGAAATACACAACTACCTCCCCCCCATACCCCCAGTGACTCCTACTCCATGCCCAGAAGATGGCCAAGATGCCCTCCCTCTCATGAAGTGCCTCTCATGAACTGCCTAAGTTCATAGGATCAGCATGCTGACAAATGGCCATCTAGTCTCTGCTTAAAAACCTCCAGGGAAGGAGAGCTCACCACCTCCCGAGGAAGCCTGTTCCACTGAGGAACCGCTCTGACTGTTAGAAATTTCTTCCTAATGTCTAGACGGAAACTCTTTTGATTTAATTTTAACCTGTTGGTTCTGGTCCGACCTTCTGGGGCAACAGAGAGTAACTCGGCACCATCCTCTATATGACAGCCCTTCAAGTACTTGAAGATGCATGGGCTAATGCCCTGCACAGCTATTTTTATTTTGATGTGTCGAGCCCTGATATTTCAGAGTGCCCTAAATAAACAAGTCCACTTCCCTCAGCCAAAAATTATCGAGTTTCCCAACATCAGATCTTGTGGAGGGCACTTCAGGTAAGGAAATGGAAACAACAGTTGCCAAAGAGAAATATTTTTAAGAAAACAGTTGTGATTTTACTTTTATTTTTTGTAAAGGGTCTTTAAAAAAAAATCTTTTTAAAAAGTTGGCTGCAACTTGACGACGCATATGTACATATGTAGTTGATTATGACGCATGAGAAGGGGGCGGGAAAGCTTTGACACTCAAAAGCTTACACCCTGAAACTCTTCTTGGTCTCTAAGGCACTACTGGACTCGAATCTTGCTCTTCTCCTGCAGTTGAACACGGCTACCCAATGAAACTTTATTTTGACTATATGCAAGAACCGGACGGGGAATTTCATTCCCTCCTCGCCAAATCCATTTCTTGGCCTGCATCTCTCTTAGCCAAGAAATCAGAAAGAGGGGAAGGGCAGAATCTTTTCAGAAAAGATTCTGAAGTGTAAGGATGTGTCAGCGGCCATCAAGATCAAGTTAATTCATGCCATCATATTACCCACTGTGAATTATCATCATATTCTCTATTAGTATGGATGGGTGTGAAAGCTGGACAATGAAGAAAGCTGATAGGAAGCAAGTAGACTCCTTTGAAATGTGGTGTTGGAGGAGAGTGTTAGGGATACCCTGGAAGGCCAAAAAAACAAATCAGTGGGTTATAGATCAAATCAAGCCTGAACTGACCCTAGACGCTAAAATGACTAAACTGAGGCTATGGTATTTTGGTCACATTAAGAGTCACTGGAAAAGACCATCATGATAGGGAAAGTTGAGGGCAGCAGGAAAAGAGGAAGACCCAGCAAGAGATGGACTCAACAAAGGAAGCCACAGCCCTCAATTTGCAAGATCTGAGCACGGCTGTCAAAGAAAGGACATTTTGGAGGAAAGGTCTTCCAAAAGTCAATAAAGGGTCTCCAGTGCTGCACAAAAAAAGGGTTTCGGCTTCCTCCCATCTTGCAATGGAAATAAAAACAAAACACTTGGAAATATCTTACTAGGACGCTTGCAAGAACGCGTTCGGGAAGAACAAACTTCTGTGACGGTAGACCTTTCTTTTGCTGATCCTGCCAGTGAAATGTGAGATCTTGGATGAAGAAAGACCTTGGATGGAGAAAATATGGCAAATAGCCACGCTACTGGATGGCACTTAACACACACACACACACACCCCTCTCTTAGCCGATACTCTACACTATCGTGATGCTTCTAGCCTGTCGGTACAATCTTGCCGCATAGGTCCTTGGGGAGCTTACCTGAGAGTTACGCCATTGAGCACCGTGTCCTTCTCTTTCTAGAAGACAGCCCCTCCCCCCGGAAGCCGGCGCCGCGGTCAGCGATGTTGCAGTGTAGACAGGCTCAGGAGTTCAGCTTTGGGCCTCGAGCGCTGAAGGACGCACTGATCTCCACCAACCCCGCGCTGCAGGAGCTGTACGCCAAGGCCTTCACCACTGCCGAGAAGCTCTTCCTGGCGGAGGCGTACAACCCCCGCCGGGCGCTCTTCTGCGGCCTGTTCATCAGGACGGCCTTCGACTGGCTCCTCAGCCACCCTGACGCGCCTGAGGATTTTGAAACCTTCTACTGTTCCCTGTTGAGGAGGAAGCAGCTCTTCTACCGCAAGCACATATACCTGCAACCCATAGGTAACCCTGCAGTACTATGGGGGTGGGTGGGATGGCGGGATAGAAACTAAGGCAATGTTTTGTGTTGGTAAACTTCCTCAGCCTCGTAAACTGCCCCCTTTCTTCCCAGCAGCCAACCCCAGTGTGTAGCCATTGCCCAAGCCAGCGTGGCATAGTGGTTAAGAGCGGTGGTTTGGAGCGGTGGACTCTAATCTGGAGACCCGGGTTTGATTCCCCGTTCCTTGCTCCTTTCTCATGTACTGGCATGTCGCGGGCCTCTTTTCATGCTCATGTGGAAATTGGCCTTGGTTGATGGATCCGGATGCCCCTGCTTTTTTAGACCTGAGCGAAGGCCCCGCGGAGGTCTCCCTGCTGGACTCCCTCCGGAGCTGCGTCGAATCTTTCTTCTTGGGTCTCCGAGTCAAGTGCCTTCCTTCCATCCCGGTGTCATCCATCCACTGCTGTTACCGCAACAACGAGGATTCGGACAGAGTACAGCTCCACACAGGTAAGGCAAAAAATAGGATTGCCACACTTCGGATCGACTGGAACGACAGCCGATGTGCAGGCGACAGAGATCTGGAGAAAATGGCTGTGTTGGAGGGCGGGATCTGGGGCATCACGTGCCTTCTAAACTCCGCCCCCAAATCTCCAGGGATTTGCCACCCTGGAGCTGGCAACTTCAGTGACGAGAGAGGCCCCTGGGACTGTGGAGAGGGCATTCTGACCCATCTGCACCTCGGCCCCCGCCCCCAATTAGGGAATGTACGTAATACCATCCTGTTCCCTGCCCAGCAAGGGAAGAAAACAGCGGGGCAGGAAAAATCCTCTTTCCACGGAAGAGAGTTACACACCCAAGCATTAAAAACAGCCAGGTGGACAACTACAGTCATGTTTTCCTTTCATTTTTATTTGATATTTTTATTCTTTTGTTTTCAGGGTGAAAGCTACTAACTCCATCTGGGAGGGTGATTGCGCGATAGGCCTCTACTGAACTGATGTTTTCCGAGCGTGCTCTGCTTGCTATATCCATCCTGTCTTATCCCAGTGGGTTTGGGACGTTTACAGCAATATTTATACTGCAGCAGAGAAATGAACTCTAAAAACACAGCTAGGATATCAACCAGTTACAGACCAAAGTCGATAAGCTGTCTTTAGCTGGACTGATTAAAATTAAAGACTCGTGTGTTTCGCCAAAACCGCAATAAGGATGGTTTTTGGAGATACCACTTGGTCAAGCGACAGCCTTGTTAGAAGGGGCAGAGCTGAAATAGCCTTAAAAAAAGAGGAGGGGCCGTGGCTCAGTGGTAGAGCATCTGCTTGGCATGCAGAAGGCCCCCAGGTTCAACCCCCAGCATCTCCAGTTAAAGGGCCCAGGCAAGTAGGTGATGTGAAAGACCCCTGCCCGAGACCCTGGAGAGCCGCTGCCGGTCTGAGAAGATAATACTGACTTTAGGGGAGGGGCCATGGCTCAATGGCAGAGCATCTGCTTGGCATTCAGAAGGTCCCCAGGTTCAATCCCCGGCATCTCCAGTTAAAGGGACTAGGCAAGCAGGTGACGTGAAAGACCCCTGCCTGAGACCCTGGAGAGCCGCTGCTGGTCTGAGTGGACAATGCTGACTTTGATGGACCGAGGGTCCGGTTCAGTAGAAGGCAGCTTCATGCGTGTTCATGTACGTTGCAGGCCCTCTGATTAAAATTGGTTCACTACAAGGGCAAAACAAGATGAGCCGTTTATTGATTAAATTGCTCGCGGTTTGCAGCCCTGAATGGACACGCGAAACAGTGAGACTGACGTCGCACAAAACCCACAAGGGGATTAAAGAGCCCAGGCAAAACTCTTCGCTCTGAGCCGACTAAAACAAAGCCACCAGACTCCAAAAACTCAGCAGTAAGGAGAGTTAAAAATAAGAAAAAGGCCACAAAAATGAAAATGGAGGGATAGGAGCACAGTGGAAAAGGCCAGGCTTCTTTTGGGACTTCAGCTCGTTTAATGAAGAATGTTCTTTCAACCGGCTTCCCTGTAATGTCTATCTAGGGTTGCCAGCTCCAGGTTGAAAATCTTCTGTAGATTTGGAGGGGGAGCCTGGGGAGGACAAGGACCTTAGTGGGGCACAATGCCAGAGAGTCCACTCTCTAAAGCATCCATTTTCTCCAGGGGATCGCGGTAGCCTGGAATTGTCATTCTGGGGGATCCCCAGGCCCCACCTGGAGGCTGGCATCCCCCATTTCTCTGCTGTTTCGCTTAGGGTTGTTTAGCCTGGAAAGAAGGCGGTTAAGGGGAGACATGACAGAGGTCTACAAAATTATGCATGGTTTGGAGAGAGTGGACCGGGAGAAGCTTTTCTCCCTCTCTCATAATACTAGAACGTGGGGGTCATCTGCTGAAGCTGGAGGGTGAGAGATTCAAAACTGATAGAAGGAATTATTTCTTTACAAAACACATAGTTAAATGGTGGCACTCCCTGCCCCAGGATGTGGTGATGGCTGCCAACTTGAGAGGCTTTAAGAGGGGAGTGGACATGTTAATGGAAAGGAGGAGTATTTATGGCTACTAGTCATGATGCAGGCCTATTCTCTCCAGGATCAGAGGTGCATGCCTATGATATTAGGTGCTGTGGAACCCAGGCGGGGTCATGCTGCTGCAGTCGTCTTGTTTGTGGCTTCCTAGAGGCACCTGGTTGGCCACTGTGTGAACAGACTGCTGGACGTGATGGGCCTTGGTCTGATCCAGCAGTGCCTTTCTTATGTTCCTATGCAGTACCTGAAGCCGGGCTATAGCTGGGGAAAGAACAAGCTTTCTTCCAAATGCTAACCAGCAGGGTTCAGCCTGCTCTTTTGGCTTCTCCCTTGCAGATGGGATTCTGACTTTTCTGAAGAACAACAAGCCGATGGACGCCCTCTGTGTCCTGGGACTCACCCTGGCTGACCTCTACCCATGCGAGGCGTGGAGCTTCACTTTCGGCAAGTTCCTGCCAGGCCAAGGTACAATTTACATTCTGTCCTCTTCTCAAGGCAGAGAAAAAATAATAATACATTTGCTCAAACCGTGTCAACTGAAGGAGGTGAAAGCTGAATTGGGACATGAGGGATTCTGGTAGTGGAAAGTGCTGTCAAGTTACAGATGCCACGTGCAGAACTGACCCCCCCCCCAAAAAAAAACCCACCAGGAACTTACAAGCGAGGAAAATGAAAATGCGGAAAAGCCTTATGCCCGGATTAAACTGTGGTTTTTAGGAGCCCCGTGGCGCAGAGTGGTAAGCTGCAGTACTGCAGTCCAAGCTCTGTTCACGACCTGAGTTCGATCCCGACGGAAGTCGGTTTCAGGTAGCCGGCTCCAGGTTGACTCAGCCTTCCATCCTTCCGAGGTCCGTAAAACGAGTACCCAGCTTGCTGGTGGGGGGGGGGGTAAAGGGGAGATGACTGGGGAAAGGCACTGGCAAACCACCCTGTAAACCAAGTCTGCGTAAACGTCGGGATGTGACATCACCCCATGGGTCAGGAATGACCCGGTGCTTGCACAGGGGACCTTTACCTAAACTGTGGCTTAGAATCCTGGCTTGTAGGGGCAAACATGCTTGGATTTGCCCAAGCATCTGCATTTCTATGCCACAAGGAGCAGGAGTCTGATCTGGCGAACAGGGTTCGATTCCCCACTCCTCCACATGAGCGGCGGAGGCTAATCTGGTGAACCGGGTTGGTTTCCCCACTCCTCCTCACAAAGCCTGCTGGGTGACCTTGGGCTAGTCACAGCTCTCTTAGAGCTCTCTCAGCCCCACCTACCTCACAGGGTGTCTGTTGTGGGGAGGGGAAGGGAAGGTGATTGTAAGCCGGTTTGAGTCTCCCTTAAGTGGTAGAGAAAGTCGGCATATAAAAACCAACTCTTCTTCTTCTTCTTGTCTTTGGGGATGGGCAGAGCATCTGTTTGGCATGCAGAAAGCCCCAGATTCAATCCCCGACATCTCCAGTTAGATGGATCAGGTCGCAGGCGATGTGAAAGAACTCGGCTTTGAGACTCTGGAGAACCGCTGCCACACAATACTGAACCTGATGGACCAAAGGCGTGAGAAGGCAGCCCCATGTGTCCTCCCTCTTTCCACAGAAGTGGGGGTATGCAGCTTTGCCAGGTTCTCTGGCGACTTCTGCCAGGTGGGCTGCACCACCCTGAACCCGTCCCACCGGAGGCGAGAGGGGCACCGTGAAGCCGTAGAGCAGGCCACGAACCAGACGCTGTTGTTCAACATGCTCGAGATGCTTCAGTGCTGCAAGGTGAGTCGCTCTTGATCGACAGCATTATCGAAATATCGAAAGAAAGAGGGCAAATGAAGAACAACCAGTTTGCCAGTTGGGTATCTGACGAAAGGAGCTTGGCCTCTCAAAAGCTCACACTCCCCCAAATCTCGTTGGTATCTAAGGTGCTACTGGATTTGAGTCCAGCTGGTTTTAACAGTGAGTATTGGAATATACATTTTTTTTAAAACTAATCCTCCCTGCATGTGGAAAGACAGCATATCAGGGATATGGCTCGGATAAATCCTTCTTGCCTGTCAGGCTAGCGGGTCAAGTTTAGGGAATTTGGACTGGGAAGAGCATTCAGACATGCAGTTCTCCACTGGTACAGTACAGAAAGAACCATAGGTGCGTGGCATTTGTGCACAGCTGGGTTGCTTTCAGAAAACTGAGAAAATGAAAACAGGAAAGGGGGGGATGAAGGAAGAATCATAGAGTTGGAAGGGACCACCAGGGTCATCTAGTCCAACCCCCTGCACACTGCAGGAAATTCACAACTACCTCCCCCCACACACATCCAGTGACCCCTACTCCGTGCCCAGAAGATGGCCAAGGTGCCCTCCCTGATCTGCCTAAGGTCATAGAATCAGCATTGCTGACAGATGGCCATCTAGCCTCTGCTTAAAAACCTCCAGGGAAGGGAGAGCTCACCACCTCCTGAGGAAGCCTGTTCCACTGAGGAACCGCTCTTAACTGTTAGAAAATTCTTCCTAGTGTCTAGATGGAAACTCTTTTGATTTAATTTCAACCCGTTGGTTCTGGTCCGACCTTCTTGGGCAACAGAAAACAACTCGGCACCTTCCTCTATATGACAGCCCTTCAAGTCCTTGAAGATGGTGATCCTATCCCCTCTCAGTCATCTCCTCTTCAGGCTAAACATACCCAGCTCCTTCAACCTTTCCTCATAGGACTTGATCTCCAGACCTCTCACCAAGAGAAAGAGAAGGAGGGCAGAATGAGAAGGAGGATTTGCTCAAGGCTGGGAAGAAGAACCAGATATAAGTTCTGCTTTGATGGGTCTTGTTTCTCCCCCCGCATTCAAAGGTCACATGCCATGAAATCTGCCACCTGATTGGCCTGGGCAACTGTCGCTGGCTTCAGTGCATCATGCAAGGGGCCCTGAGCCTAGACGAGGTGCTGCTGCGGCCTCTGGAACCCTGCCCGATTTGCCTTCGGAAGCTGCAGTACGTGGTGGGCTTCAAACTTATCGAGCGCTACCGGGTAAGCGAATCCTTTCTGTAAGGTCGGGCTAATTTCAATCACCTCATTCAGATCAGGTTCTAAGTCCTTACAAAGTCCCTTAATGCTCTACGTGGGCTTGGGACCGGAGTAGCTGAAGGACTGTCTTCTCCCATACATTCCTGCCCAGGAATTTAGATCAAGGGGAGATGCCCTCCTGTCCTGACTGTCCCACCAATGAAAGAGGCTGCTTTGGTGGATACACGAGACAGGGCCTTTTTCATGGCAGCCCTACAATTATGGGACGACTTCTCCATGGGGGAGGTGCGCCTGGCCCCCTCATCGTCAGTCTTCGGGAGGCAGCTGAAGACAGTTTTATTTAGGGCTGCATTTTGACCAGTTTAAGCTTTGATTATTGGCAGCCCTCAGTGGAGTTTTCAAACTGTGACTTTTATGGGCTTTGTAATTGCTGTTTTTATTGTGTTTTTGCAAAATGTTTTATTTATGTTGCAAGTTCTGCAAGGGAGAAAGGCAGTTAATAAATGTTTGATTTTTTTTAATTGCCTCCAGATAATCAGAGGAATGCTCTGCTTTGGACTGAGCCATTGGATGGTTTAGGGGGGCCCCCGTAAGCCCACCTGAGATAAAACTCCTTTTGATTTGCCTCTGTTGAGGCTGTTTCTGTCTTAGAGTCCTCATTGAAAGCATCTCAGCACTAAGACTGAACTAACAAAATAAATCCTATTAATCTATCCACTGGGGCTGTGTGTATTCTGCAATTCCCTGCAAGGGCCAAGAATGTGTGTGGTTTGGTACTGGGCACAGAATTCTAGACAATCCCAGGGTTGATTTTCTTTTTCTCTAACACAGGTTTATTTATCTCATTTATACTTCACCTTTCTCCACTACGGGGACCTAAAGTGGCTTATATCATTCTCCTCTCCATTTTATCCCCACAACAACCCTGGGAGGCAGGTTGGGCTGAAAGAATGCGACTGGCCCAAGGTCACCCAGCGAGCTTCCAGTGGGGATTCGAACCGGGGCTTTCCAGATACTAGCTCGACGCTCTTCCCCACTACACCAGGCTGGCTCTCTCAATAGGAGTGAATAGAAGGACTCTGGGAGAAGCTCTGAAATAACACGCAGTTGGGGCTTCCAGCAAAGGAGAGCCTGCTGATCCCCACTTTCTGAGATTTCCTTGGGGGCTCCCCCCTCCCTTCCGCATTTTTAACCATAAGAGCCAGAAAAAGAATAAGATCGTTGGGATTGTTTTCTGCATTTCCAAGGCAATGCAGAACGGCACACCCAACCCTGATGGCTAGAGTGCGGTGATAACAATTTGAGCCACAGTCCTGTTTCTTTCTGTTCGGCGCAGAAACTCTACGCCTGGACCCAAACCATTCTGGCGACCTGGCCCGGCCGAGAAGCAGCAGATCTGTCTGCCACCGAGGATGCCATGCCCTACAGTACAGACTCCGGGATGGGTTGTGAGAACGACTCGGAGGCCGTGACGTCCTTCTCGGAGCCCCTGACGCCGGAGACCTGCAGCCAGGCCGTTTCCACCCTGCAGGATCTGGACCTCGACGAAGAGTCGGCCGCTCTGACCGACGCTCCGAGCCAGGAGAAGCTGGGGGGCACCCCCGAGCCCCTGGACATCATTAAGGAATACATCCTGTGGCTCGAGATGTGCATTGCCGCTCTCGAGAAAGACGCCTCCGAAGAGGAGCTCTTGCAAGTGGACAGGGCGGTGGACACCCTGGTACGGTGGGAAATGTTCACTGGGCAGCTGCCAGCCGTCAGGAGAGAACTGCCTTCCCCCAGTGACAGTCCAGGGCTGAGGAAGGTCCTCGGGGACAAATTCTCCTCCTTGAGAAGGAAACTGAGCTCAAGAAAAATGGCCAGAACGGAATCTTCCCCTCATCGCTGGAGATGGGAAGACAGCTAGCTCCCCTTGAGTCTCTTTGCCTATGGGGAGGGGTGTGCGCGTGTGTGGGTATGTTCAGTGTGGGTTTTGTTAGTCGCATTTCTTGTTACGCAGCTCGTTCTTCTCATGGCAAGTTCTCATCGTTTTTCGTTAGAGAAAGGACCAAGAACCCAAATGGGAATAAAATAATTTTGTTCTACCACTAGCTTATCCTAACTGAGGCAAGTGGAGAAATTATTAGTAGAACATGAACGACATCAGAAGAACCCTGCTGGATCAGACCTGTGGTCCATCTAGTCCAGCATCAGACCTGTGGTCCATCTAGTCTTACACAGCGGCCAACCAGTTCCTCTGGAGGGCCAAGAACAGGGCACAGAGGCTGAGTCCTTCCCCTGATGTTGCCTCCCGGCACAGGGATTCAGAGGTTGACTGCTTCTGAATCTTCATCTTTAGTCGCTTTCTGGACTACTGGAGAAAGATGACCCTCCCCCCAAAGGCAGGTGGAACACAATGCTCTTTGACTCTAGGTCTTCAGGTTTTAAAGGTGTGCGTTTGTGACAGACTTACGTCTTGTGTATGGACTATCTTTTTTTTGCTAATTAGAATTCTTGTGGGCCTACCGCTATGATTTAATTGAACACGTATAAGCCAACTGGGCATACTTCAGAGCTCTCAGCAGTTAGGGCGTCGTTGATCTCCGTCGGTGATTCTGTGAACACACTCTTAAAAACAGAAGTCGCACGTTACTGGATCAGGTCAAACCTCATTCGGTGTTTTCAGTAGATCCAGGTAACCAAGAGCCACTAGCTGGCCCCTCAATATTTTTAGACCAGTAGATATCAGTGCGAGAATTAATCCGTTCAAAAGTCGCCCCTTCCTTATGAAGGATCCAGTTATGCCTCACTATGCCGTTTATGCTCCATAACTTCCTGCCAACATACAGGTTTTCCAAAACATTTATTTATTTTGTTTTTACTCTGCCTTTCCCCCACCCAACGGGGACCCAAAGCGGCTTACATCATTCTGTTCACACTCTTCCCCTCCACTGTATCCTGAGGACAACCCTGCAAAGTAGACTGGGCTGAGTGTGTGGCTGGCACAAACTCACCCAGCAAGCTACCATGGCAGAGCAGGGATTCAGGCTTGGCTCTTACGGCAGAACCACTGCAGAGAAGAGTTCAGGCTGGGTGAACAGGATGCAGAAAAAGTAGAACTGCTTCCTGCCACCAGGCTGAAGATTTGAGCGTTACTAAGAAGTCTAAACCCCTTATTTGTGAGTTGGCTGCTATACAGCAGCTTTCAAGCGTATTTTCAGGGACCGTTTCCACGGGAGCTCGCCTGCTTAGGAGACCCTCCACCTTTGTCTGGCCCATGGCAGAGGATTCTTGAGCATGCTGTGTTGTGCGTTCTCACATCTGGCCAGGCCTGTTGAATCTTGCTCGAAGCAGAGCATACCCACTCCGGGCCGATTCAAGATTTTGTAAGGAATATCAACAGTGGAGAAGAACCTGCCTTTCAGGGCAGATCTTCCTGCTGAAGAACCTCTAGAAAGCACAGGTTCCCAAAAACAGAGAAGGGAAAGCCACAGCTGCAATGTGCAGTTTAGGAATTTTCCAGAGAACTAGACAAATCAAGGCCTGGGAAATGGAGAACGGCCTGCCTTGTACTTTCCCTATCTAGCTTGTATAATTAGACATGTTAAAGAAATTTCAAGTGTTAATGCATTAAAAGAAATCTCAAATGGAACGCATTAAGGGGAAAATAAGACACAGACTGGTGGGTGAAGGCAGAAAACCTAATGGCATCAATTTGTGGAAACATTCCCCTTCCCAACCCCTCCTCAAAACTACATCTGCAAACCATACATCTGGAGTGCATTGTGTTGCTGCCCCCTGCTGGTTGCTTAAATATTAACACTTTTGGGAAGCGTCAGGTCTGGTCTGCAGGAAAAAAAGAATCATATATATCTCATAAAGCGAGCTCTGGCTTGCAAAAATTTGTGATAGAATAAATTCTGTTAATCTCCAGATTCCACCAAACTGCCCAATTTATTTTGCTGCCGCAGACGAACATGGCTTCCCATCTGGAATGATCAAGCACGAACATACCTATTGCATACTCAGGCACGTCAGACTCCTTTAAAACAGACACCCGTAACATTGGGAAGAACGTCAGAGGCCAGGCGAGGTGGGGGAAGGAGAAGAGAGAATTTTTAAAAGAAAGAGATCGTTTTACTTGGCAAGCGTTTGTTTAAAAAAGCGCTGGTACGACGGCCAAAGATGTCTGCATTTCATCCTGTCGATCGGCAAAGTGTTTGCCACCCTCTTGCCGTTGTTATGGCAACAGATTCGGCAGACAAGAGAATCTCTCCCATGCCTCTTTAAGCAAGAGCTGTCATGTGCATTCACATCACGCATTTATTGGGGTTTGTGTGGTGGTGGGAAGGAGTTCCCATCTTTGGTCAAATTCCCAGGATTTATTTTGGTTCAGGAACGAGCTACTGGGACTGGTTTTTAATTCTTTGCAAACAGAAAATATGAGGGTTTCTATGTACGACCTATCAAGCATTATAGATGAAAGCTCTCCCCCCACCCAGTGCCCATAGGCTTTCAAACCAGCCTCGTATTATCAGTGGATTGTATTGCTTTCTAGAGCAGATTCTGTTTACACTGAATGTTTAAGCACGGACCCCTATCTAAAAGCATCTCCAGGCATGTTCAAGCCTATTTATTTATACATATGCTGCCTTGGGGTGGCTCACGACTGAACAGATGCAAGGGAAACCAAAAAACAGGCCATTAAAAAACAAACGAGGGCACGAAAACCAACACAGAGCAGCCAAAACTGAAACTCACAAAAACAACCCTTAGACTAGGAATTGTCCATCAAAGCAGCTTTAATAATAATAATAATAATAACAACCTCTTTGCTAAAAGCCTAGGTCGACATGTTTCAACCTGGCACCTAACAAGAAAGTAGGCATCAGATAAGTCTAAAAGGGGACGAGGTTCCAGAGACGAGGTGCCACCACTGAAAAGGTCCTGTCACTGTTAGACGCCTTCCTCCCTTCTGTAGGCAGAGGGTACAGAGGGCTCGAAAAGAGGGTCTCAACTGGTGGGTTAGGCCAACACAGCTCCCCAGAATATTCCCATCAAGATATGGTAACAGGCTGCTCAAAACCCAATACAGGATAGAAATTACTCCTCATAGGAGAAGCAAAGAGGACCCGTGTATTCATCCTGTACTGATGAAACGGGAGAATCATGCCAAGTGAAGGACATGGCAACCGGGAAGAGGGGAATATTTGATCCTGATACGTTTGACCTAAGTGCAAACCAGGCTAAAATGTCTCGCTTAGTCTGACGGAAGCACAGGACCGGGCTGCCGGCAACACAGGGTTTTAATCCATTACACACAAAAAGTAAATCTGACGGGAAGAAACCAGTGGTTACCTGTAGACTGCAGAAACTGCAGACTCCAACGAGATTTGGTTGTTGCTGCTCAGATTAGAAGTTGGTTGATTTAAAAAAGTTAGCTGAGGATCTCTCAGTAGGCAAGAGTGAGCGAAACACCAATTTCAGCCCACACTACAGGCGGAGGGGGGGGAGCGTTCAAGTTGTCCCACGAGCGGAGTCACTTATAAACTGCACACACAGAGCTCCATTGTTACTTGACATAATAGGGAAGGGAGAAAAGGCCCCTTGCACTAAGCCACCGCTTCTATTCCCCACTGGGAGCCCGCCTGTCTAATTACTGCAACATTGCTCAGTTGAACAGTGAGCTTGGGAGACTTCCTAAGTGGTTTCCGGGGAGGGGGGGGGGAACGATGCTCAGATTGCAAACTCACCGGACGTGTCCTGCGACTTTGCAACACCCACCTGAGGGCTTCGGCAAAGCCAGGGACAAACCCGCCCAACTCTCAAACCCTGCTGGGCAAAAGTTAGTTCCGCTGAGATTCCTACTCCATGGTGACTTTGAAAAGTCTCAGACCGTGGGAAACAACCTTGGAATAAATAAATGCTGGACGCAAGTTGGCTCTAGGCTTTCCAATGCCCGCAGGGAAGTGAGGCAGCCAGCGGAATACCCTACGTGGGCACTGAGTGAGTAGGGGCAGGAGGAGATTACAGCGTGGATCCGCAACCAGAGACTCCAGGGCCAAATCCTGGTTTCTTATCTTCCACCCCTTCCCTAATACCGGTTGCTGACCAGAGACTTACAGCAACAAAGCAAATTCCATTCCTCCCTAGTCTTTCTGGACTAGAGGGGTTGGTATCAGATTTGGATCAGGGCTGGAGAAAGTTTTGTTAACCCCCCCCATCCCATTTTCCTGATCTCAAATGCCTCCCCCCTAGCTTCTAGCTCGGAGGGGCTTGTTTAAGGTAAGATAAATAGTATATGGAGAGAGCTAATCTCCCTCTCCTCTGATTCAAATAAGGCCCCACGGCAACTGCTCTTTAGCAATTCAACATTCTCTGAATCGTCTCACATCTTGTTGGGTTTGAGCCTCAAAAAGCAGAACTGGAGCCAGGTACGAGGGGGAAGGAGAGAAAAGCCTTTTAACACCTCATTTCATAAATTTACACATCTTCCTGTAATTTCAGGCACATTGCAAGTTCCCCCTATGAACAGATGGTTGCCATATATTCAGGGAAAAGCTCAAGTAGTAAAAGAAAGGGAAGAGTAGCAAATGTTTGAGAAACTATACTTCCATTTTTATTGCCAAGTGATTTCCCCCTCCAGCCATCCCTGGAAGGTGGGAGTTTCAGCTACCCTTTCAGATAATGTCAAAGGAAATTTTTCTAAGTCTCCCTTCACAGTTGGACTGCGAGCATAGGAAAGGGAAAAGGTGCAAAATATCCCACAATGTGCAGCATAGGAGGAAAGCCACTGATTTGGTCAGAGAATGTCCCAAGTGGACAGTGGGAGGGATCGTCTCCATGCGCCCATATGTTCACCCTTAAATGTCTGGAAGGCACTGGGAAAGGGGCACAGATGTAGGTCATGTTGCTATTACTGGATTTTATGCAGCTCAAGAGTAAATCACTTAGCAGGTGCTGTCAGCTGAAACCAACTGGAGCTCCATATCCAGGGCTAAGCATGAAAGATCTCAAACAGGACAAGGGTTTCTGGCCGCAGGCCACCCGCTTTAACATCTGTGCAAACTGCTGAAAGGCTGGGAGACTGCTAAGGAGTTCTGAGGCTCAATACTTTCCTCAGTTTTCTTTTTGCTGGGTTCGTCCACTCCCGATTCTTGAAGTTCATTGCCACCAACTGACTGAAAAATGCTGCTCTACGTGATTCTTACTGGAAGTTGGTTCCTGGCCAGGTAAAAACTGAATGACGAATAGCAGCAGGGCTGTTTTTTTTGTTGTTTTTTTTAATCGTACCAGATTTGGTCCTCAGCAAGCCCCTGGGGTTACAATTCTCTAAGACCTCCAGTGGGAGATAATTTCAGAGGGTAGCCATGTTGGTCTGCAGTAGAAAAGCTAGATTTGAGTCCAGTAGCACCTCAGAGACCAAAAAGACTTTTGGGGTATGAGATTTCGTGAGTCAAAGCTCCCTGTATCTGACAAAGGTAACTTTGACTCTCAAAAGCTTATACTGCGAAAATCTTGTTGGTCTCTCAAGCGCTACTGGATTCAAATCTAGCTGCTCCACTCGGAGGAATCTGACAAAGACGACTTTGAATTTCTATGCCCAAATGACTATTTCTATGATCAAATGACAAAGAAGACTATGAATTTCTATGACCAAATGAATGTGTGGGTTGTTGTTTTTTTATTTTTTGGCAACACGCTGTCGGCCTCCTGAAGTTCTTTAAAATTACTTATGGTACATCCCAGGCAATCAGAAAAAGAGAAAGAGAGTCAGGCAGGCCATGAGAGAGGGAAGAAGGGACACAGCGGTGAAGGGCAGGTCATCAAAGCAGTACCGCAGCAAGCAGTGGGTGACCGAGGTCACAGTGTCTCCCGTTTCCCCAAAATGGATGGCTGACAAGTCTTTGTCCAATGCCACTACCAGAACTGCGGCCTCTTCCCTCCCCCACGCCCTAGCAAGGCAGACAGAACTCTCGGAGGTGGCCGAGTTGGACCAAGGGCCATGAACCATTCATACCTCATGATTTCGTTTAGGTTGATGTAACCGGCGTCTAACAAAATCATCCTGCATACGCTGGAAAGCACAGTAACAAGTCAGGTTTTAATAAACTTACAAAATTCATATATACAAAACAAAAGCAATTCCAAAGTAATAAAGTACATTTTTTACACCGTTATATATATTTTTAAAACAATCTGATACACTTCATTAACTGAGGGCTAGGAAAGTATTATGGACGCTCTTTTGGCGCTTACGAGATTGCTGATTTAGGTGTTTTTTTTTTTAAATTCTAAAAAGCCCCCCAACTACCATATGCAGCTTTCCATCTCAAGTCACATTTAGATCTGCCGTTAATGTTCTGCATTTAGCCCTCTCCGACTAATTAAGACTAAAAAGCAGGCCTTTCCTGCCTGAGTTTTCTAGTCTTTAAACGATGCATAGAATACAGTTCTAGAGTGTAGTGTAGAATGGGCAATGAACAGGAAGTCCTTGGCCCAAATCTCATGTCAGACATGAACCCCCTTGGGGCCTCCTTCAAGCCAGGCATTCTTTTTTGCACTGTAATTATAGAGATCGATCTGACAAGACTGCGGAGAGAACACAGGCAAAGCACTGTGAATGCTTGAAACGGGCTACGTAGGCAACCAGGCTTAAGGGGAAGGCGTTTTAACCAGCCAATTTGGATCTTACAGTTCGTATGTGGCAGGCTCAGCCTGTTCCCCGATAGGCTGTCTAGCCGGATGGTGTTTTGCACAGGGTTGCGTTCAACCATTCGATCCCCGTCGCCACCATATAAAATGCTGCTTTTAACTCTTGCAGTGTTTTCAGAAAGCTTTCACACTAGTCGCTGACAGGCCTTTAGGAAAGCAGCCTCTCCCTATCCCCCGTTATGGCGCACCCCAAAGAATGCCACCCCATGTACCCTTGCAGTTTGAACTTGGGACACTGCTAACAGACAGTGTTTGCGGTTGATCTTAGGGGACATGGTGGAACAAAGTCGTGATCCTGATATACACGCTCCAAGGCATTAACAGTTTCACTTTGTTTTTTAAGGAGGCACTTGCTGGGTTTGGGGAGCTATTGACCATCAGTGCAGCAAAAAGCTTCTCGTACAACACCGGAGGAATCCTGAATTTGAATGTCCCAGCCACAGACAAATCGGCAAGCTGGGGGAAAAAAAAGATTTATAATGTGCGTGCCAGTTGCAACAACGATGCCAACGTGTTGTTTTAATCAGCTGCCAAAAGCTTCTTCTGGAGACAGTCATCGCGGCACACAGACTCTTCATTGATGGCATTTTGTTTCAAAATACACAGACCATCAAGTGTTTAAGCAGCAGCTCTTGAAAGCGTTTAGAAACAAGATCCTTTCCTGACCCAGACCTCTCCCGCCCAACAATAGATTCTGGCTCGCCACCAGAAAGCCGAACACAGAAGTCCGTGCGGCCCTTTCCCTTGTGCTGCAGTAACATTCAAGCTGGCTAACTATGGGAACCCAGCCAAGCCCTAGCAGACTATTGCCAAAGGAATAAGCTAAACAGGCCCCGAGAACGGTTGATGCTATGAACCAGAAGAATTTAAAAGAGAGCTCTAAGGCAACACAGAGCTAGTCATGCCACTGTTTTTTTTGCATAGGTTACATTATTTTGGTCAGCTAGCTTGGAATCGGCGCCTAGAGCCTGGCTGTATGAACTGACAGACATCCAGAACACCACAGCCACTGGCCACATGCCTATGCACAACCTGTCACACTGCGCAAATTCATAACCAGCCCAATTCCAAAACAAGCCTTTGCAAAAGGCATGTTGGGAATCCCCAGAAGCCAAGCAATTCACAACAGCATTTAGATGACCTCGGCCATTAGGGCGATTCATTAACATTCATCTCCCAGTTAGCCTGTTTTTCTGCATATACCTTCACAGTCACTTTTAAAAAATTCAAATTACCTAAGTAGTCCTTTGGAACATGTCTAGTCCTTTCCACTACTTATTAAGTATGAGAAGTCACTAACTGGGCAATCAAACCAAATGCAGCCCTAACTGTATCTTTCAACGTGGCAATAATTTAAGCTATACGGATGTTACAAATCAGACAAGGCAGTGAAGCAACGGACGTTTGAACTGGCACAAGCTGATTGGACAGTCAGGCAACACAGGTGAAAGAGAAATAATACCAGAATGCGGGGTCATCTGCTGAAACTGGAGGGGGACAGATTCAAAACAGATGAAGTATTCCTTCACACACCGCATAGTTAAATTGTGGAACTCCCTGCCCCAGGATGTGGTGATGGCTGCCAACTTGGAAGGCTTTAAGAGGGGAGTGGACATGTTCACGGAGGAGAGGGGTATTCATGGCTACTAGTAAAAATGGATGCTAGTCATGATGCATACCTATTCTCTCCAGGATCAGTGGAGCATGCCTATTATATTGGGTGCTTTGGAATACAGGCACAGCAATGCTGCTGCAGTTGTCTTGTTTGTGGGCTTCCTGGAGTCACCTGGTTGGCCACTGTGTAAGCAGACTGCTGGACTTGATGGGCCTTAGTCTGAGCAAGCAGGGCCTTTCTTATGTTCTTAAAAAGGAAAAGGTCCCCTGTGCAAGCCCTGGGTCATTCCTGACCCTTGGGGTGACGTCACTTCTTGACGTTTACTAGGCAGACTTTGTTTACGGGGTGGTTTGCCAGTGCCTCCCCCAGTCATCTTCTTATGTTCATATAAATAAGCACATTTACAGCAGAAAGCCCCCCCATTTCTTCTCTTTGACCTTTGTTTTAACACACTGTGCACTTTTCAGAGTAACCTTCGCTGACAAATGAGAAACACTGCCAACAGCCAAAGACTATTTATTTGGTACAAAGCATGTGAAGCGAAAGTTCAAGGCCTCTACTAGATTGTCCTGCATGTGCCCTACTTCCATATGAAACTGTGCATTCCATCTAAACACTGCTCCCCACAAAGAGTTCCCCGCGTTACAATTAAAGGCAAAAGTCTTGTGGCTTTGATAAGTGGAAAGAAGGCAAGGTAAGTAGGTGGCTGCAGAATACCTAATGCCCTGCCATGGACAGCCCAGGCTAGCCTGATCTTGTCTGACCTCAGAAGCTAAGCAGGGTTCGCCCTGGTTAGTATTTGGATAGGATACCACCAAGGAGTACCAGGGTCGTGACGCAGAGGCCGGCAATGGCAAACCACCCCTGAACTTCTCTTGCCTTGAAAACCCCAAAGGGGAAGCCATAAGTTAGCTGTGACTTGATAGCAAAAAAAAAAAAAAAGTTACGATATTCAAATTGTCTTAGCACAACTATAACTAACAATAATAATCTAAATTGGATTGTGCTGGGAATCCTGAATTCACTGACAGGCTCACCTTTGACTAACTCTGTGTGCATCCATGCATACTTGCATGACCATAGGAGTTTAGATATCAAGTTTCAACTGTAATGCTCATCACCACAGCTCTGATCGTGACCAAATGTATGAAGGAAGTATGAAGATGGTCAAACGCAAAATGATGTACCTGAAGCAGTAACAAGCTGGTCACCGGTTTTAGTTTGGCTACCCAGACCTGCTGTAACCAAGTAGATTTGTTTCAGCAAGGAATACCCAGCTTAGCAAAAGAGGACTGTGGTGCAAACCAGAAGGATGGAGCTTACAACACCCTGCAAGTGAGCACTCTAGTAGTCACACTTCTGAACAGTTGTAGTTAGGGGGAAAGATGAGGCTTACAGCAGACTAGCTCTAAAAATAAAAAGGGTAGTATAATCCAGGTCTTAAATACCTGTTGTGAAAGTTTATGCTACTGTATGCCACCTCAGAGTGGGCTAAGATTTACGTATACCAAAGTGAGGTACCTAAATGACACCTTCAGTGGTCAAGATGGCAAAGTACTGCTGAGGAGCAAAGTTGAAAGGGGAAAATAAAGCATCCAACATTCAGGAGGATTATTACAGGCATTCATCTGAGCATGCCCAGTGGGAACGTTGACCTCTTTTACAAAGAGAGGCACAGGCCACATCACCGCCTGTTTTTGAAGCTCCTTGCAGCTTTGAAATCCACGTGGCGGGGAGAGATTTCGTCTTTTCTAAAGATGGAAGAATGAAGATCGCCAACGAACAGCTTTAATTCTAATGGAACAAATGAAATGGGCAATAGTAAAGGAGATTCACATCTGTTTGCTCTTGAACTACCGTTTATAACCTGACCTGGATGGCCCAGGCTGGCCCAGTCTCATCGAATCTCGGAAGCCCAGCAGGGTCGGCCCTGGTTAATATTTGGATGGGAGACTGCGAAGGAATACCAGGGGCGCTACGCAGAGGCAGGCAGTGACAAACCCCCTCTTGCCTTGAAAACCCTGCAGCGTCGCCATAAATCTAGCTGTGACTTGACGGCGCTTCCCATTGCCAAGTTGCTTCAACAATGTAGCGTTGGCACGGCAGCTTGCTTTGTTTTATAAATGTCACAAAACTCAGAAGGGCTGGAAGGTCTGCAGCCGCTGGCCATCTGCTACCTTAGCATGCCTGCATTTTAATTTTACATGACACCAGAAGACAGACTTGTTCCTCGTTTCCAAAGTTCATCTTCCCTGTGCACAAAACGCCACTACAAGAACAAAAGATTTCTGGTTGACCAAGTATGGTATGTAACACAAACACATGATTATATAAACTCGAGCAATCCACACGGGATCTTAAGATTTTCTTTCGCTTTAAAGATTGGTGCAACTTGTGCTGTTAGTTCCTGGAGTGTTGCCTCCCATTCAAAGCAAAGGCATATCCAAGAGGCAAAGCTATAGAATTCTCAAAACTTGATACAGGAAAACACTAGCCCTTTAGGTATTATTACAACAAGCACGGTACCAGCATAGTAAAACCTTTCTCAGGTTAAAAAAGAGATCCCTGATGACTATGGCACTGAAAAAGGCAGGTTAATACATACGTCAAAGCAGGAAGTGTGAAATACCTGTATACACAGAAAAAGGCACCCATATTTAAACTACACATTTCAGAATTCAACGTTTCACTTCAACATCGATAGACTTCTCGAAATTCACATATACTCTGTAGTAGCCTGAAAGCGGCAACTTTTAGACTTGGCTGTTTGCTGTGGTGTAAATGTGTATTGTTTCAGCTCATAAACTCCCCCCCTCCCCACAAAGACACATCACAGATTAATTAAGAGCAGAGTCCAGATCCAGTGCGGCTGGAAAGTGGAGAAATCTCAAGGCGGTTTGGCTTTAGTGTTATGACCTGCCACTACCTACCAAATATTTGGTCAAGAGTAGCATCAGCTTCCAATCTATTACACAGAAACACTGTCCAGCTGAGGAGGAGGAAGTTTTTCCTAGTTTCAACTCCAGGTGCAAGAAGATATATTTTCTGGAGTATCCCCTACGTGCTGAGGTGTTTGAGTGCCGGTCTCATGACGTATCATTGCAGAAGTCTCGTTTCTCACAACGCAACGAGCATTATATATGTAGTGCAAAATAAAGCCTCGTATTATGCCAGCCCAAAGCCTTCAATTTCTGCCCCTTCGAGGCCAGCTAAATCCCATTCACAGTCCTGGGCTTCCATGCGACGGAAGCCGAAGAGAGATTTCCGGGTAACAGCTGAACAGCCACATTTGTAAGCCCCAGTTCAATTATCACCAAGCCGTTCTGTGGCCGCCGAATCTGGATATGGTTGTGAACCCACTGCCTGTGGATTCTCCAAAGACAACTATGAGTTAAGAGAATGGAATATATTACTCCATTTGTTAATTCAGCACCCAAAAAGAACGCAGCTTTATGGTCAGCAAGTTCTGGTACTGCTGAAGAACGACATTAATTAAACACTCAAAAATGCTTTACATGTTTTTTAACAGTCAGAGTTCTCTTTTTTTAAAAGGCAGAAGGCAGTAGTGTCATTCAGTGTTCAAAGGAAGGCACTGCACTTAAAATAGCCACTTTTTCAGTAGTGTTTTCAGTTAAAAATTCGGCAGCTAATCAGCTTTCACAACCCTTCTGCCCACTGCTCTGATGCTCAGACTGGTCACTTTGCAGCTTCCTTGAGCTAAGAAAATGATATCTTCTTGTTGGTTTCAAAAACCCATTCCAAGAGCCACACATGCGTAGTATTTTGGCCTACAACTACAGTAGATCTGAACAGAAGGAGGGCAGTTTTTCTTCACTGCAACATGATATCCTTAAGGTTCTCCTGAAGGATTGTATCCTTCACTGCGTGGAACACAAAGCGGATGTTTTCAGTGTCTATGGCGGTAGTGAAATGGTGGAAGAGGGGCTTACTGCGATTCCGCCTCTTCCGGTCAAAGCACTGCACCAGGTAACGCTGAACATCCTCCAGCCTGTGAGGGTCACCTCTGAAGTCTGAGAAGTACTTCTTAATACTGACGCTCCTTACTTTCTCCACAAGGAGGTCCATTTTATTCAGGAACAGAATGATGGACACGTTAAAAAAGAGCTTGTTGTTGACAATGGTCTCGAAGATGTTCATGGATTCCACCAGTCTGTTTGTGCGCCTGTCTTCCATGAGGACCTGGTCGTATTCACTGGAGGAGACCATGAATAATATAGACGTTATCCCGTCAAAGCACTGAAACCATTTCTGGCGCTGGGATCGTTGTCCGCCCACATCAACCATTTTGAAAGGAATCTTCTTGATGATGAAGTCATGCTCCACAATACCCTTAGTAGCTTTTCTAGCCAGCAAAATGTCTTGCTTACTGGGAAAATAGTTCTGCAAGAAGGGAGAGATATAAGGACAAGGTAACACATCAGGCAGAGGAACAACGGGAGCTAGAGATACAGTGATGATGGGGAAGAGAGTGGGAGAGAAGATAAACTTGAGGACCAGTCCCACAAGACTTGCTCAGCTACAAAAAACATGGGTCGAGTCAAATTTCATTCATTTCAAAGGATCACATGGTCAGCTCTCAGCCACTCAAAGGATTTTCACCATATCCCCTGGGCTGCGTAAACTGGCCAAAAGCAAATTCAGTAAAAGGAGACACTTGGATAGATTTACAAGCCTCTTCAGTATCATATCCTTTGAAGCAGCCTATGGTAATCTTGCAACCTACACAAGAAATACCTGGAGTTTCTGATAAGCCAAGCTCTGCAAAAGTTTCAGCATTGTTGGTACAGGCCAAGTCACACTGCTACAGTATACGAAAGGAACAGATGAGATGCATCTAAAAGGTTGTGCTATCCATTTGCTACAGCAATAATTCTTGGTGTTTGTTTTTCTCCCCCCACCTCTGGTCTCTGACAAAAGGAACAGGAGAAACACCTCCCTCCCAGTCCAATGATAGCCATTGTGCTGCTGTGCTCTAAGGTCTGATTCAGGAACCTCCTTTCTGCGGGCCCAGGCAATGCTCCATGATGCCTCTAGGTGCCAACAGTGCAGTATTCACTGCAACACACAAGTCTCACTTGCTGACAGCTCCATGCAATTGAGATACTGTTTTGGAGTTCTCTAACAGTCTACATCGGTGGTTTTCTGCAGCTCATGGGGAAGCCACCTTTGCAACTGCTGTCAACCATATTCCCTTCCATCCCTAGCATGAGGCTGACACTTTATCCATTCCTCCAGTGGTGGCTGTTTCAAGGCAGAAACCACCCGTCCACCGGAAGTCCCAACAGGCAAGGATCACTTTCCTGAAACATGAGGCAGGTGCCGCATTGGAGAAGAGGGATCAGAAGAGCCATATGTAGTTCCTGTCTACTGGTACGACCCCCGCCCCCAAGGTGCTTGCGATCTGCTTCATGCGGACTGCTGGTGGTATCTGGCCCTTGGGTAGCTCATTTAACTTTGACCAGAACAAGGGCTTTTTCAGTCGTGACCCCAACCTGGTGGAATGCTCTGTCTGAAGAGGCTCATGTCCTGTGGGACCTTGTCTAGGTGCTGCAGGGGCTGTAAGAAAGAATTATTCCTCCAGGCATTCCATTGAGGCAGTCTTACTGGGCATATTTATGAGCTTCTCTCGTCACGCCAGACTGCCAGTGTGTTGGACTGTTTTACAGGATATTTCTATTTTTATTTATATGTTGTATTTATGTTGTTAATTGCCTCAATGGTTTGAAAAAAGAATGTTTCTGCATTTAAGCTGTTTTCCTGTGCTGATTGGAAAGAACTGGAAACAGTTTTTTAAAAAGACAGTGGAAGATAAAAAGCAGAGTTTAACCCTGCTTGGAAGTTCTGTAGTCCTGCCTTGGCCGGGGAGGGTGCGTCACAAACCGCAAAAACAAACAAACAAACAAGCAAACATTTGGAGGCACATTAAATCCTATGAACTTTCCCCATAACGTGTTGAATGCTATTTCTTTCACAAACAATATATGGAGTTCTTAACGATCAATGTATAGAGTTGAAACAAACAGCATGTACATTAAGATACTGGTGGTAGACGAATCTTACCAGTTGACCAATCCGGTCCAGATTATCCAGGAAATATTTTATCGATTCACCCTGTTGAGAAAAAGAGGAGGACATCTGTGGATAAGGTTTACAAAGCCCAATGTCATAAAACAAGTTATTTGTTTTGCCACACATGCCAACCTTTATTGCCAGAATAAGCAAGTTCCTAACTATAAATTAACCGAGACTGTAACAAATGAAAAACAGCAGTATTCCAGGGGTCCCCAACATGGTGCCTATGGGCACCATGGTCCCCACCAACACTTTTCCTGGCACCTGCCAAGTGCTTTTAGAAAGTGGCGAGGGTGGGGCTTTTCCCAGCAAGGCTTCTGATTGCCGCCACTGCACAAGGATATTCACTGTGTGATTGAAGGTCAGCTGCAGCAGACCTTTTGTGGCTTAGGGTTGCCAGGTCCAGGTTGGGAAATTCCTGGAGATTTGAGAGGTTGAGTAGGACTTCAGTGGGGTATGATGCCATAGAGTCTACCTTCCAAAGCAGCCTTTTTCTCCAGGAGAAATGATATCTGTCGCCTGGAGATCAATTCTAATCCCAAGAGATCTCCAGACACCACCTGGAAGTTGGCAACCCTAGGCTGCCTCCACCTCCAGTGGCAGCCATTTTGTGGCTATGTCCACCACCTTGTTTCAGAATTCCTAAACTGCCCACAGGCTCAAAAAGGTTAGGGACCCCTGTATATTCCGTAGTAAGCTATAAAGTTTCTTACTAATTAAGCTGAAGACCTTTAATACTTCTAGAAGAGTACAGATACTAGAGGCTATCCTGTTCAAGCACCACTGAACTTCCAACATGAATGGGCCAGCTGATCCAGCATGGCCTTTCTTATGTTCTTATGAACATCAAGACTCCCTTAATTACTCTTAGCATATGTGTTCTTACATTCCATGTTCCTATTATATGAGTCGAACAGCAGAACGTTCTTTCGGCTTTAGTCCAATCGCATCATTAAGAACAGCACTACTTGTCCTCTGCTCTTCCCCAGTAGCTGATTGAGTGCCATCCGACCTGGGGGTTCCATCTTCCAGCACTATATCTTTTTCTATTTTGGATTGTCTCATCATAGGGTTTTCAAGGTAAAGGTTGGTCAGAAGTGGTTTACCAGTGCCTTCTTCTGCGCAGTACTAACCAGGGTTAGCTGTAGTGGCAGCCGTTGTCTACGAAAGATCCTCCGCCAGTGTCACCTTCCACTACTGCTGCTGCCCGGTAGCTAACCTTCAAGGATTCCTCTGCCCCCATCACCACTGGAACTGCCTGTTCACTTCTGCGGATGGGGCCATTAATCCCTTAAGGGGGTGGATGCATCTTCGTCTGGTGTCTCAGCTGTGACCATTCCGTCTTGAGTGACTCTGCTAGGAGTTTGGTCTCTTGATAAGAGTCTAGACCCCTGATGGTATTGCTCTCAGCTTCCCTGCCACACACAACTCCCCCTCACCATGCTAAGGTGTGCATCCAAAAGGGGGATTTTACCCAACAGTTTGAAACAGCTTGTGCAACTTTTTCCATCCTCGATAATTCCCCAGTCTCCTACTCCCATTCACGACAGCTTCTGCAGTTTCAAAACACCTGCAAACTTCCCTCCTGATCCCAAGTCAGGTGCGTAAAAGACTCACATAGGCCGCTGCATGTAAGTCCCATGGCCATCACAACACAACTCATGATGCCCCTGGTCTGTACATATAGACCAGGGTAACAGACCCTTCGTGGGTCAGAGAGACAGAGGCTGCTGCAATCTTGCATTAGCTCCATCATCTGATGACAAAGTAGAGCGAAGAGGGCAACCACACAAAACTAGGAAACTGACTAGGATATGACAGCATTGAGGAATTCTTGTATAGTCTGTCACTCATTTATGCATATCGCATAGTCCCAGATTTAAGAGAAGCCATGTTGCTGGCACATTTCCAATAAAAACTTCAAGAATTCATTTGTATTAAATCCCAGTTTGCTCACCTTCTCTTAGAATTAGATTTCATTGGTTTCTCACTCCAAGCTAATAGCAGCAAGGAATGTTAACAAAGAGCAAAGGAAGCAGAACAGTCTGAAGCTGAAGCAGAACTGTCGCAAAATCCCCCAGAGCTCCACCTTTTATCATTCTCTTTTAAAGGATTAATTTGCTGAGTCCCCAGTTGCCAGTTTGCTTTGCTGTATACAAGACTGCATTCTCGTTAATATCCTGTTTCTCTTAACCAACGCAGAAACTTGGATGACTCATAGTGACACTGCATCTCTCCTCTCTAATGCTGTATATGCTCTGAGTCAGTCCTGCCAAGTGGAACCACACAGGAGGTGAAGTTCCCATTGTTGACCAGCGGCAGTGAGTCACCATACATCTGGGAATCGGAAAAATTCAGAACTATTAACTGCAGGGCTGAAATAAGCCAGGAATCCCATACTGCAGCATTATTTTGAACCACATTTCACTTTCTTTGTAGACCAGGAACACACATTTTGGAGCGCTTTGGCCATAAACAGCAACTTATGGGCCCAGGAATTTTCACTTGCAATGCTTAAAGGATTGGATGGTATGGCCTTCAATCTCATCCATACACAGGATGGGTCGGGGGAGGAGACAGGGCAAGCATATATGTTGCCTCTCAGCCCACCAAGCACATCTGACTGCCTCCAACATCAAGGTGGTGTATAATACTCAAGTGTACTATTCAAAGTATGTAGGCTGGTGTTGCACAACGGATTTCTGAGATAAAATCCAGAACCAGCAACACAGCCAAAGTCTTTGCACATAGGACCTGTATAAGTCTTACATACCCATGAGCAGTGCTAGAGGCAAGGTCTGTTCTTGCCCTTCTCCCCTCAAACAACAGGAAAGCAGGCACAGGTCTGATCCTATCTGACCCACTGGTAACAAGAAAGAAGACCTCGTCTACACATTCACAACCCACATACTCAGAAATTGACAAAGGTACCAAGAGCATACAACTGGAAGCAGAAATATCAGTGTTAAATTTGTTGCAACATGATAAAGATTTAAATAAAATAAATGTCAAGCATAGTCAGTAGAAGAATTTTTTTTCTTCATACATTAACCAACCATGACACAACCTCCTAAGGAGGTCTCCCACAGTCAAAGTCAAGTGAATTAGTAATTGCTAAGTAAACCGCCAACTGCAGAAGTTTTACTTATAGGTTTAGCAAGATATCTGAAAATTTTTGAACTAAATAAACCCTATTACACATTTTTTAAAAAATTTGTAGGATGGAAGTTTTTTTCCTGAACTGGCTGTTAAAAATAGTTTGTTCTCAATTATGTTCTAAAACTAGATCACCATCTATATTTGCCATTTTCTTTTGTCCCAGGACCTTCTGACACAGATTTAATTTAGTCTTCCTGATTTTGCTTCTGTGAAGCTCAGTGGCTAAATTTAGAACAGACAATTTAAGGTTAAAAGCTAGGATGATACTTGCAAAAATACGGCAAAATGAGAAGGCTGACATATACTTACTGGAGACATTTCAGCTTACATGCTCACAGCCTATTTCATCAAGGGGTTTAGAGACAATCAAACCAAATCTTTCCTGCTGTTCTTGCAAAGCTAATCTAATTATGCCCCCATTGAGAATTAACAACATTCGGGGGGGGGGGGGAAACCACCCAGTTTTTACAAATCCTTTTGGAGACTGTTATTAAAACACACTCACAACTTGATGGCCTAGTTTTGCTGGCATCTTCCATAAGTTCCCTGTTGACCATCGGCCTCTATACTCCTTGATGATTTCATGAGGAAACTTACTCTGGGTACTGCTATGGGCTGGCAGGCTGGGCCCATATCTGGCATGGCTGACACACAGCTGTCTCAGGATCTGTGTGTGTGTGTGTGTGTGTGTGCGCACTGCTGGAGGTTCTGGTGGTTCACTTTTGTTTAGGGAGTCACAGCAGTTTGACCACTCTGGGCTGCAGATTTTATCATTCAGCTCTCCACAACACGAACATTAATTATTCCAGGACTACTAGGCCATCTCTAGGGATGCACCCATCCTATACCTATATATGATTTTAAAGAGGTTAATAAAACTGGAAAAGCTCTATTATCTGTAGTTGTCTGCATGACTAATAAGCCATGGAACAGGATCAAATGGTCACACAATATTCTCATCTAATGAGGCATGGTTTGGGGCCAGGGTGGATTGCTTTAAGTCAAGGCACTAAGATTCAAATTCTTACATCACTAAGAAAGGGTCAATTTCTCTTTTAATGATGTTTGCAGCTTTCTAGAGAGGCAATGAGGGCATTAACAGGTTCCACTGCAAGGTGACAGTAGCAATACTTTGCTCACAGGCTTTTAAAGCTACTCATATTTTGTAGCATGGCAAGATACAAGACTGAGAACATTCACCCTTCCTCAAGACAGCAGCTTGTCAGCAGACTGCACAAACAATGCAATTCTGATATGTATTGCATTTCTTTTAAAAAGTAAACTGATATTACAATGGAAAGAGGCTGCAGCCTTCTTTCTACTTGGCTAACAGGAGAGAGGTTCATAGCGTTCCGAAACAAAACGCTTTACATAAAGATGAACTATTATAAGCCATTTTTTTCTGACTAGAAATTTTCCAAGCTTATTTTTCCAGATATAAATTTTTTTATAACTAGAGCTCAGTTAAGCGGCTTCTTCTGGTGATGCGGTAGAGTAAGTCACCCTCTCAGGACCCATACCTGACGTTTGTTCAGGAGCAGAGCCAAACGAAGCACAAACCAGCCACTGTCTGAACTGTAGAAAATGAGTGTTGCTCAGAGAAGACATTTGAAAGGTGTCAATAAATTACTCCCCAGACTTTTTAGTTTCTCAGAGGACACCTTGAAGGATGTTTCTGGAAGATTCTCCACTCCCGAAAGAGACTTTAAGTAAACAATCGAGTCAACAACACACTTCCTTCACATAGCCTCTTCTCTTCAAACATAGCTGGAAATTGGTGGTAAGGTGATATTTGGATATATTACAGAGGTCTAAGGCTTTATTCCCAACTAAGCTGACATTTAATGCTGACTCCCTTTTAATAAAGGGGCTTCTACACAATTAAAAAAAATTAAAAGTCAATGGGCTAAGAAGTGGGCAGCTCTGCTTAGGATGGCATGTTAGCCACACACACACAGTTATCTTTCCTCACAGGCTGTTCTAAAGGATTGGTGCCACAATCACAACTGAGCTGCAGCTCACTTAATTAATACACTTAAGGGAAGTTCTCAGTTAAAAGCCAGTACTTCAAAAGCACTACAAAGTGCCCACCTACCCCCAGCTTTACATCCACGTAGTAGTGCAGAGCTCTGACAGATTCCACTAGTAGCTCCTACAGGTCTACTCACCTTTATCGCCAGAGCTGACACACACTTGACACAATCTTGATTTAGCCTCCCATATTTCTTAGGCAATTCAATGTTTGTCAAAGTTCTCTGACTGAATCCCGGGCTAGTTATGTATAAGCTGTTTCATCAAAAGCCAAGGTCTGTCCACCAGACTGAACTTTAGCGGTACACATCTATTGCACGATGGAAAAAAGAGTAGGCTGCACTACTAACTTAGCCAATGTAACAGTTTGGTTTGCAGTTTCCTCCCTTGTTTCTCACAATGCATGCCAGCAATTTTTGACGGGAATGGAGAAGTTGTTCACAAGTCCAGCAGACATTACACCCTTACTAAGTCTTACATGCTATTCTGAACATACCTCAGTTTAGCTAAGATTTGGGGATAGGATCAAGGAGGATTAAACGGTCCTGTTAGAAGAAAGCAAATAGGTTTCTGAACGTGCACACACACACACACAAACCTGTTCTCAGTATCAAAGAGAGCATCCAAAATACAATTCTGGACACAGCTACCCAAATATTGACTGAATATAATATTTACTGAAACTATTGAGAGTCATGGAGGATAAAAACAAGTTTTAGAAGCGCTTCTGAAGATAAATGGCATAGTATTAGCTTTCTGCCGGCCATTCAAGCGCTCTCTCTGTAGCTTGAGTAGAAACTGAAGAAGGCTAAGAAAGTAGGTCCTATTTAGATAAGATTCCTTAAACACAGACTGAAAATATGGAGGCTGGGAAACAGAGCTACATACCGTACTTATTTCAAAAGAATTTTTATTCTGCTCTCCCCCACCCCAAAAAAGAGCGCGAGAAGACAGAAATTTGACAATGTAGCACACATACACAATGAAGCTTCTGTCACTCACAGACTTGCCTACATAGAACAGACAGTGGGACTTCCCAGGAGACAGATGGGGAAAGCTGGTGTAGTGTGCTTTATGCAGAGGAAAGCACAGAAAATACTGCTATTGTAGAATCCACCCACGCAGCGCTGGAAGTCTCAAGGTCCCAGACAAGGATTCACAGCCAGAACTTTGATGAATTGGGTGCTAAGCAGAATGTCAACAGCAAATGCTTACATACAGCTTCTGTCTTACCAAAGTTGTTTCTCATTTCTACCGGGGCAACGGTCAATTAACGCAAGCCTCATGCTCCTAATAAATTACATCACCATCTTTACACTTACCAAGTCAGAACATCCATATATCAGCAACTCTTAGCTATGGACAGTTAAATTGGAAGGTTGCTTTCAGACAGATTGATTGCTCTGGCAGATATTTAATACATAAATTGTAGTTTGGTGGATACCGATGCCATTAAGCTGAAAGCTACACAAGTGCGCCTGATTTGGCAGCTCCACCCACTTTCATCCCAAATCACTGCCATTCGGTGTACTGAAACTGCACCTGTAACAGGTGTTGGGTTGGATGGAACTTGTGGCAAAAGCTCATAATGACATGGTCTGGCTCCCTGTCATCACAAACCAGCAGCAAGCTTGTGTCAAACTTGGGAGAGGCACAACCGGGGTAGATATGTAACATGACCCCCTTCCACTTCTCGAGACCTAGGCTTTGATCCTCAATTTAAAACTTATTATAAAAAAGGGAAGATCACACTATTTATTGAAAAATTAAAGTTTGCTGGATGCGCTGCAGCATTCTGGACTTTTATAAGAAAGTTTCTGGTGGGAGCTCAGCTCTCGTGGGACAATAATCACATAGTTCCTCCATTGCGGGGGGAGGGGGGATTAGCAAAGGTATTCTTGGGGAATAGGCCTTAGAACAAAAACAATTATATCTAGTTTTGAAGTTATAATACTATCATATTGTCACTGGAAAGATGGGCAGGGGACCAGTCCTGAGAACATGGAAGAAAATTCATGTGTGCAGCTTGCTTCTAAAAACACCGCAAAGCCAAACCCCCCCCTCCCCATTCTATTCAAACACCCGAGCACCAAACACTGGTTCAAGTGTTCAGAGTGCATGTGCAAGATCACATAGGCATGTTAAGGGGCCAGCAGGCTCAGGGTGAGGTGCTTCAACAAAGGCAGAAATAAACAAAGAGAGACTATGAAGCTGGAGAGGAATGACCCAGTTACAGTGCCTAAATACTGCTGATTTATTACACCTAGATTAAACTAGCAGCTTTTAGTAAGCTTCCGGCTGAATTTTTCTGCAGCCAGCAAATATTAACACAAATGTAAAAAAATGTAAAAATCTGCAAAAGACCAAGTTGGCTCAGATAGAACTGAAAAGGCTTCTTCTAAAACTTCTATATCTGTTAACCTACATTGACTCACTTAGTCTACTTATTTCTTTATTAAAATATATGTATGCCACTTTTCCTCCATTAGTCACAGCAGCCCATTACCTAGTACAAGTTTTCCATCTTTGTTTCAAGTTACTGATCACGATGTATTTATAGCACTATGACAGTTTGCTGGGAAGATGACCACTTCTTAAACCAGAGTGCTCTGATAACTGCTTTTTTATTCAGCACAGCCTGCTGCACTCACCAGCTGATATTCACTGCGACGGCTGAACGCCTCCTTAATCCCAGAATCCTTCCACAGGCCGCTCAGAGCAGGTACGTACAACTGGAAGGTGCAAGGTTCGATGGGCATCCCAGCTTTACTTTCAAAGGCCATTAGAAACATCCCGTGCTTCTCATTCTCCGAGTACTCCCAAGGGATCCCTAGTTTGTCCCGTGCATCAACCAGAACTCTGCAGCCCTAGAAAAACAAAACAAAAACAGACACACTCATTGGTTAGTGAAATAAAACCAATACATTGCATCCAAGAAAGAGTTACATCAAATTTAGATTTGGGATCTTGGTCAAATTACCAGGCAAGAATTGTAGATATCAAAAGACTCCCTTAGGTAAGTAGCTCCCTACATTTTATGGCATCATAGGATCCACCTAATAGCAGAGGCAGAAGTAAAGGACCCCTTTCCCTAGGCTGGAAAGGAGGGGCTCAATTTACGAATGCAGACACCAACATTTAGAGTATAAGAAGCCCCAGCTCTGAGAACTCCTCCCAAAGCATTTGCCACGAACACACCCTTTCTCCAGGTAATTCTTTTATTTACCTACTGGCATTTCTGTACAACTTTGCACATGCTCAAACATACAAAACCCTTGTTTGTTTGTTTTTAAAAAGCAAACACAGCTTTTTATAACCCTACACAGGAGATAACCCTACGTAGATCACAAGTATCAAGGCATCAGGACCACATCCATTTCCTGCATAGCAAGTGGCCTCCGTTGTGCTCTGACCTGGTGTTCTCTAAAGCTTTTGGAAGGGACTGAATCACGAGACTTTTAGAAGTCTAACTAGCAGGATTTTGTTTTTATTATAGTTCTAACAAAGCAATGCTTTACATGTTTGACCAAGTTTGTTTTTAAAAGCTCAAGCGCCAACTCTTATGCAGCCTC
Source organism: Euleptes europaea (assembly GCF_029931775.1). Lineage (NCBI taxonomy): Eukaryota > Metazoa > Chordata > Lepidosauria > Squamata > Sphaerodactylidae > Euleptes > Euleptes europaea. The sequence goes on from NC_079332.1 coordinate 6,256,563, forward strand.
TTATTTTCAGCCTCAGGTTTTCTTCACATCCGCCAAGCAGCAAGTCCAAAGTTGAGCTGAACAATCCCTTAGAAACCTTCAAGATAAAATGGTAATGAAAACAAGGCTTGACTCGTATGCTGCAGGAGGAAGAAACCAAACTCTCGACAAATTAGCAGGATGCTGCTCATTTGTAAACCAGAACGAAGATACTTTAAGGCTGCCAGCCTGAGCAGAGTGGGAATTGCTGCACCTCTATTACTCCAGCTCAAGGGCAGCTGGTGGTTACATGGAGACATTTTTAATTATCAGGCTGGGCTCTTTCTAATGCAGCTTTTCTAATGTAAACACTGAGCCGTCTTGAATGCCTATTACTTCATCTCTATACAATGTAATCCTCCACATAGGCTGTTCAAGGGGCGCATGCCTTTGCTCCAAAGCACAGAATACAGATATTAAAGCCTTGTAAAAGGAGGCTATAAACTCAGGACGTGGAGTGAGGATTTTGTTTCACTGGATTATGACTACAAGCTTAAAGCCTTGCTCTCATTCCCATGCACTGATGGTTTCCCCACCCCCTCACCAAAGCCACTGGTTGTTATAAGTGTTCTTGAGTAAATCAAAGACCAATGGAGAAGTTTAACACAAATGTTAATATTCAGTGGTTACTTTGAGGAGTTAAATTCTGTCCTATCACCTCTACATGCTTAGTAGCCATTTGCAGATGAAGTCTAACTGAACTCCCTCTTCTTCTGAACGAGAACATGCTTAATAGTATTTGATTAAAGGAATCACTGCTCTGGGGCCATTTTCCATCTTCCACACCTCTTAACTCTGGGTTGCCAATATTAAAGTCGTGATACAGCACACACAAGCCAGAGCTCTGACCTTTCACCTGCTTAGGCTCCAGCACTCTAAAGCCCTTTAACTCACCCAGCTAAGCCTTACTTCACTTAAGGAGCTTTCAAACACTTTTAACCCTCACCATCTCGCAGCTGCAGCCCTGCCTGAAAGATTCTCCACACTGGGGAATGAGATCATAATAGCTGCTTATCAGAACCACGGCACAATACCAGTTTTCTTCATTGATAGTACTTCTTCTGTGCCCCTCGTTCCCATACAGCAGCTGCTATTTCCCATCCCACCCCTTCCCCAAAAGCTCTTTCCAAGCAGGGAGGCTTCTTGAGCTGTGCAACTTATAGGTGATGTTTCTTCCTTTGAGCGAAACAGGGAGTGGCAGTGACATTGATCGTGATCCCTGGAGCAGCCCTTCGGAGGGATGCAATATCTTTAAAAGACTTGACTGCACAGAGGCAGAACTTGGGCAATTAATCCCATGGTACTTCGATAATAATTCCAAAAGTTCCTCCTGAAACTAACTAAGAACAAGCCAATGCAAGCTCAAGATCTATCTGCCGGCCCACCTTTGACCCCAAAGCAGCCTCTATGTCGTCCTTATATGAAGTCTTCCAGATCAAACACTGACAGTATCCTGGCAATACAAGTTGTCAGCAGGGCTACTCAGAAGTTTAAAAGTTCTACTGAGCACACTTGTGTACATTCCCTGGCTCTATTTCCCCCCTCAATGGGGAGCATAGTTATGCTCAAGCATTGAGCTGCACATCAAGTTCCAACTTAAAAGGTAACCGGGGAAAAACTGTGGCACACCTGTTCACCTTCAGAGGTATCCCCCAGTACATTATCCCAGTACTATTAGCAACATAATGAAAATGCAGAGAATATATATATATATATATATATATATATATGGCTCAATGGGCAGCTGCAGGAAATCACTTTCATTCAATAGCATCTGTTTCAACAGGTTTGCTGCAAGGATGAAATACACAAAAGATGATGCTTCACCCTTGAAAACAGACCATAAAATCTAGAAGAAAATGCACAGGCTCTTGCAATCCTGTATTACCTCCAGAGATGAGCAAGTGGGCTACGGTATAAAAATGAAATATTAACGTAACAGCTTGGAAAAAAGGGACTCTCTTGTTCTTCTTGCAAACAAGCCACTCTGCCACCTCTGTAGGGAGGACAATAGAAGACAGCAACTGATTCCGTATTTTAAGAAAACAACTAAAGACAAGTTGCCGTAATCAGTTGTTGACATGAAAGCTGGGAGAACAGCAACGGTTTGGCCCATTTTTACTGAAGATCCTGTTTCCAGGGATCCAGACTGCATTAGGCTAACATGGGAGGGCATCTGATATGTACTCAGGGGAACAATTAAATTCTAGAAAATAGTGGGGCATGCCAGACTATCTTGCTTTTATTATAACTGCACAATCAAGTTACTCAAATGAAGTTATCCTACTGTTTTCAAACGTTGCGTTTTACTTAGAAATTTTATAGCATGCCTTTCGACAGAATAATTTTCAAGGCAGGGAGCAAACGTAAAACCAATATACAATTAAAGCATCAATAAAAACCTGCAGGAGGCAATAAGCAGAAAATAACAAGTACTTCCTATAAAAGTAAATGGGCATGTTAACCATAACAGCCCTGTCTATCGTCTTTAAATTCCGCTGATGTCCAGATGTGATCATAGTTTGCAGCTCATTTTTATTCATATTTTACAGAAGGGGAGCAGTGTTTCAAGGCAATCTCATATTCAGGAATGTCTGGATCTCCTAACATATGCTTTGTTTACTTGGCATAAAAGCAAACAGGCATTAGCCATGCTTCTTTGCTTCACCCACCCCCAAACGTACAATACAGTGCAGTTTAAAAAGAAGTCAAAAGCATTCTCAGTATCAGCCCAAGTAAAGTATGTTGCAAGAATACTTACACCCAAATCATCTTCTGGCAAGCAGCCTAAAGCATGAAGTCAAAGAACTGGGACTAACAACGAAATGTTAGTACTCACAAATTAAGTAGAAACACATCATTGGGGTTGGATGACCTTTATCCAAGGATTTTTTTTTAAAAAAGGAAACTCAAATATCATATTATTCATGTTTTAAAGCACCAGCCTCATTTTCTGAAGCCTGATTTGCAAGAATGGTAACTCTTACAATATCATGATTGCTGAGAGATATGTTGGAGGCAAGTGGTTCCTTTGATTATGACACGTCCCTAGTGCTACATGCTGATGGTATTCATTAGCCCATGTCACAACACAATCAGCTGAGCACCCGCCTCCACATCCCAATAATAAACTGAAAGATCAGGAGAACAAGACCACCTACATGGAAATGGAAAAATGCATAACCATTCCTAAGGTACTAAATCTCAAACCACCTGCACTCATAACAAACCAAAAGCACATACCTTTGATACAGAAGGCAATTAAGCAAATGTTGAACCCAAAAAAGAGATAAAGTTCTGGTTTACTTACAATTTGGCTCTAATACACCAAAACCTGATGTCATAAAAATATACTAGAACAGACATAAAAACACTAGAACAGTCATAAAAATACACTAGAACAGACACTGTCCAAAGCATTTTTAGGCATACCCAAGGGCTCCTATGCACCTGATGGGAGTGAACTTTTTCTTCTTTGAACACCATACCTCATGTCACATCACAAATTGCTTTGTAAATTCCTGCAAGTTTCAAAATAATGCTATGTTTCTGTTCATTAAAAAAACCAAAACTGAAGTCCTGTTGGGTGTGCAGAATAAATTGTGCGTTTCTTTGTCCTGTGGCCACCATGACTTAATTTTCTTCTACTGAAAAGTTCAATCATCTCAGAAATGTTCCTTTCCAAGAATAATATGCATGACCCATCAAGAAAGCACTCACAACTCACAGCTTTTTAATTAATGATGGCTGTATTTTAAAAAATGAATATTACTAGACTTCCTGAAAAATCCTATTTTCAAGCTCATATTCTGAGTGCTGGCTTACAATACTCAGGACTAAGCACAACAAGAATCAAGATTTTTCCAACCATATTTCTTTAAAAAGTTATCTATGAAAAGCACATTTCTAAGCCTGAGAGCTGGACAGCAAAACCTGAAAACAAATCTGTGCAGTTAGCAAGGTGTGTGTGTATCCTACACAATTCCCTGCCCTTCCATCTCCAAGCCTTCCCTGCATAGTTATTTGGAAATGGGCAGATGTCATACTTATTCATGTTATTATTTCTATACCTCCCCCAACATCAGTGGGCTCAAGGTGGCCCGCGTAGCATTTACGGTATAAGTGATCATTTAAAAGACTGTAAGATTTTAACTAATTCTAAAAACCAATAAAAATTTATTTTATACAACCTGGCAGTATAAAAACCTCCTGTTTGGCAGTCAGCAGCAATCTGTGCCGCCCTCTCGAACACGACTACCTTACACATTTGGTGGAAGACAGGAGGCTGCAGAATTGATCACAGCTGGTAGTCAGTTCCAGAGCAGATACTGAAAAAGCCCTGGAACTGATTGTGTTCCCTCCCTTAGGTAAGTTAGGACAGACGACAAACTGACATGGTAAGCGGAACTGGTGCACAGGTGTATACAAGGATAGGCTGCCCTTTAAATGCATGCAAAATGGCATGCACTCTATCCATGTGAGTGAAAGTAAAAAACAAAGGAAGCAGCCATTCCATATTTATGATCCCCAGGAGCACACAAGCTGTGCAGCACGGCCTCAAGCCATCCTCCAACCTCACATTATGATTCCCTGGGGACACCACCACCTTTTACATACGCATGCTGATGGCACACATCTTCATCACCTTTCTGCTCCTCCCAATTTTGAACCGAAGGCACCACAACTGCCACCAACTGGACTACCTGCCTCCAGCCTACATTAGTTATGGATACACTGCAGTGCCAAGTTGCTCCTGTTATTCTGGAGAATATTTATAGAGAGGATGATGGAATCGAGGACCAACCCACTACACTCATGTTAAGCAGATTCTCATGGGAGAAGTCTTGCAAGGCAAAATTCCTCCTGCCATCCACTTCCCCACTTTGACATACACTGGGTCCATGGTGGTAGCAAACATATGCTCCCACATTCCCAGTGTCCTCCCTTTCACTCTTACCAGAAGTACCTCTTACCTGGAGAATATGTGTTTCAATCAAACCTGCCGAACCTGTGACATCAGGCTAAGCACAGCCTTTCTGGTGCATTCTTCAAGGTTCAGCCCCTTGAAGAATAAGACAGGCTACTGCCCTTACCCAGCCCAGCATCATGAGACAGATGTGGAGCAAAGGGTAGTTACAGCAATGGTTCCCGCTTGCAGGTCAACTGCTGGATGGGCTCAGGTCTTGGCCACTAACCCCATTCCTTTTCAGAGGGGCCCACTAACTAAAATGGCTGCTGACTAGGTTATAGCAACTACCAACTGGAAATCTGCTTCTCAAGCTGCATGTTTGGCCTCCTTAAAAAGGGAAACCATGCAGAAGGATCAGATAACACTGTTACTGCCCAAACCAGTACTACTGAGCCAGAAGTACAAAGAGTAACCATCTCATCGGCCCCATTAAAATGTCATTGGGGTGGTATGCAATGGAGCCACGTAGGATGAATCAGGCAGCCACAGCGCTCAGGTCATGAAGAACTGGCTCTGATTGATGGTCAAATCTGAACTCAGCTATGCATTCAGTTAGGTGCCCATAAGCAAATAATACAAACTAAAACTGCAGAAAGCAGACCCTGAGAAACTATGTCGAGGGAAAGTATTAACATACCCAGCCTTACAGGATCGCTGACATAATAACTATGACTTGTCAGAGCTAGTCTAACCTTTAAAGGATTACTATTTCAGTCACCCTGATCACACAGGAAAAGCAATAAACAAAGTATTATTATTTTGTTATGTTCTAAAGTTGGTCTGTTTCCTACCCTCATCTCTCCTTACTTCCTGCTCTTCCCATCTTGCGCCTCACAGGGATGGTCAAGATTAACATCAAGACTCTGGCCCAACCGACAGTGTCTCTCTCTAGCCAGAAGGTTTATATCCTGCCCTTCTTCCAAGACCCTCATTCAGAGCGATCTATGTGAGCCTTCATTCCCCACTTTATACTCGCAACAACCCTGAGAGGTTGGTTAAGCGGAGACTGTCCGTTTCATAGCAGTGGGGAGTGTCTGCGATTTGAAGAAAGGTCAAGAGAGTGTGTAAACACACACAGGATGTAAACATTAAGCATTCTGGCCTACAAACAATAAGGATTTGTTTACTGTTTATATACTACCGTCAACATTTAAATGTTTTCCAAAGATCAGAAAACTGGCAATGGTTTACCTGCGCATTGCAGGATTGCCTGTGCCAGCGGAACATGTTTCCCAAAGCTGACTTTACTACGACTAGTTTGTAAAGACTGACAGAAAAACACATTAATGTAATTTTTCTACAAAAAAAGTATATCAGTAGCAGACCTTATAATCAGTAAGAAAATGTATGCGAACTAGAGCAACTAACATTGTTACTGTTTAAAAAACATTTTTTTCATAATTTAAGAAGTCCCCCTGTATGAAACAAAGTTTACATCTTTTACCCACTGGACGTTTAAGGGAAAAAAACAAACTAGCAAACATATTGTTATGGACTGACAGCCTGCCTCACAGCATTGTCAATGAATGTGGTCACAGCACTGGGGTTCTAAGGTTCTAACCTACCTCACAGGGCTGTTGTGAGGATAAAAAACAGGGTAAAGGGACAAAAACTGATAAGGCCAGTCTCCCTCAGCCCAGCCCACCTAAGAGGGGGCTTGTTTGCTGGCTGAGCTCTGCGGGTACTTTGTTTTAGTGCCATCTGATGTTTTAGACCATATTTTAGACTGTTGAGAATTATACACACACACACACACTTTTAGAAGTATTATGATTTGTATGTTGATTTTAACGTTGTTGCCTGCCCTGAGCCCAGCTTTGGCTGGGGAGGGCAGGTTAGAAACAGAAATAAATAAATGAAACAGGAGAAGGAAGCCCCAGGAACCCCACTGGGCATCCTCAGATCTGCCATTCTCGCTCCTACCTCACAGGGCTGCTTGTAAGGTCAAAACAGGAGAAGGGGAAAAAACTCGAGAAGGCCAGTCTCCCTCAGCGCAGCCCACCAACAGGGCTGGTTGTAAGGGAAAAAAACAAGAGAAGGGCCCCCCACGAACCCCATTGGGTATCCTCGGAGCTGCCATTCTTGCTCCTACCTAACAGGGCTGTTGTGAGAATAAAAACAGGGTAAGGGACAAAAACCAAGAAGGCCAGTCTCTTTCAACACAGCCCACCTCACAGGGCTGTTTGTAAGGGGGGGAACAAAAGAAGTGAGGCCGACGAACCCCATTGGCCATCCTCGGAGCTGCCCATTCTTGCCCCTACCTCACAGGGCAGTCGTGCGGCCCTACTCTCCCTCCCACCCCTAGGGTTGCCAGGTCCTTCTTCACCACTGGTCTTTGGGAGGGAGCCTAAGGAGGGCAGGGCTTGGGGAGGGGCTTCCATGCCACAGAGTCCAATGGCCAAAGCGGCCATTTTTCTCCAGGTGAACTGATCTCTATCGGCTGGAGAGCAGTGGCATTGCTACACATCGCCATTTCTTACCCTTCGTGGGAGGCATAATGTAACCTACACCTTGTGAATTTGTGAATATGTGAAACTGTAAGAAGAATATCCATTGAAGGACTGATGAAGAATAATTAATAATTTGAAACAGCAGTATCCTCATTGTGAACTTGGCTTCTATACAAGATAGGACATTTTGGAGGACTTTTATTCATAGGGTTGCCATGAGTTGGAAGCGACTTGACGGCACTTAACACACACACACACACACACACAAAGACTACATGGAAAAAATTACCTGATGACGACGAATGTACTCTATTAGAGACATTTTAAAATTCTTATTTGAATTTCCTCTATATACGTAATCGTTACCTGTATGGTATATCTTGTTGTCCCATTGTAGGTCTCATATGTCTGTTTGCTCTGTTTGTTGTGTATATATATCAACATAGTTGTATCTAATTCACAGTGGGTAGCTGTGTTAGTCTGTCTGCAGCAGTAGAAAAGGGCAAGAGTCCAGTAGCACCTTAAAGACTAACAAAAAATTTTTGTTAGTCTTTAAGGTGCTACTGGACTCTTGCCCTTTTCTACTATAGTTGTATCTAGTTAAGTAGCACACATAAATCTATTTTGGCACTGTATACGTTTTTCGCTCCTGAACCGATTTCCTAATCTCCTTGATACTAGTACAGGGGTCTGCAAACTGCGGCTCCGGAGCCGCATACGGCTCTTTGGCCCATTGAGCGTGGCTCTCCGAACTTGGTTTGGAGCCCCTGCTCTCGCACCCGCTCGTGCTGGCAGCTGGGCTGCGGAGCCGGCGCACATGAGAGAGCGAGAGAGCAGGCGAGTGGGCACGCTGTCTCCCCCCCACCGCCATGGAGAATGGCCAGGTCCCCCTTTCCCTTGCCCTCAATGGTTGGGAGGCTAAAGCCTCCCCTCCCCTCTAGCCGTGTGATTGCTGTGCAGGCGGCTCGGCGGTTCCTGCCCCCCCGCCCGCCTATCAGCTGTTGGGCGGGGTGGGCTTCCTTTGGTAGTCCCATTGGGAGGCCAAGTCTACCCACTGGCTTTCTTGGCGGTAGACCTGGACGCTGAGGAGGGGAAAAAGTCCCCCTTCAGAGGCCAGGTCTACCCATTGGCTTCTATGGGCCTCCGAAGGCCAGGTCTACTGCCAAGAAAGCCAATGGGTAGACATGGCCTCCCAATGGGACTCAGCCGGAGGCCAAGTCTACCAATAGGCTTTTACGGCAGTAGACCAGGCCTCCAGACGAGGACTCCGGACGGGGAGGGGGCAATGGCAGGGACTTACAATTTAATTTTTACCAATAAATAAGATCACTATTAAGCACGATATCAAGTTTTATTCAGTGTACCTATAGCTTAATTCATTCATTCATAGACCTTTATTGGCATAAACCTATAGCTTAATTAAGACAACACTTTAATTAAAGTTTATTAAGTTAATAATCAGTGTCCCTACCTATATAGTTTAAGAAATTGGGCTCTCAAAAAAAAACCTCAACCGTTGTACTGTTGATGTTCGGCTCTTTTGACTAACGAGTTTGCCGACCCCCGTACCAGTACAGCGGGGTCTCATTTCGTCTCCCGCTACCTGGAGGTTGGCAACCCGCCTACTCGCCTCGCAGGGCCGCCCCCCAAGCCCCGCCCCCTCTCCCTCCGCCCTCGCGGGGATGCTGCGCGGCGCCCCGTCGCACTACTCCCCCCCTCCGCTCGCCTCGCAGGGCCCCGCCCCCTCCGCCCTACCTCGCGGGGATGCTGTGCGGCGCCCCGCCCCCTTCTCCCCCACCATCCCCCCCGCCCCCGCCGGCCCACCTTGAGGACGTTCTCGTAGATGGTGGCGCGGAAGTCGAGCAGGGCCTTCTGGTCGAACTCGCGCCCGTGGATGATGCGCATCTGCTTGAGGAAGGTGGACTTGCCGCTCTCGCCGGCGCCCAGCAGCAGGATCTTCACCAGGCGCCGCACCGAGCGCCGCTCGCGGGCCAGCATGGCGTCGATCTCCCGGCTCCGCCGCCGCGCCTCGCGCTCGCCGTCGCGGCCGCCCTCCTTGCCCTCGCCGCCGGCCGCCCGCTCCCGCCCGCCTCGGCTGGGCGCGTCGGCGGGCAGGAGGCAGCGGCTCAGCGTCCGCACCACCCCGGACATGGCGGCGGAGGAGGAGGAGAGGGGAGGCGGCCCGGCAGCGAGCGAGGGGGCTCGGCCTCTTCCTCCTCCTCCGGCATCGGCGACCGCCTCGGCGGCGAGGGGAGGGCGCGGCCCGCGGCCAGACGGACGCCGCCGCCGCCGCCGCCTCAGTTATTCTCCTCAGGGGCGAAAACGCCCGATTATTCCCTCACACGATATCCCAGTCACAAAAAGGGCGGGAAAAGAAGGCCCAACCGTCGCTTTTCTGCCGTTGGGGGTTACCTCGGGGGGGGGGGCCGCCGCCTGTTCCTCCCCCTCTCGCAACTCTTTCTCGGTCACCCTTCTGGAGACTCTTTTTTCCCCCCTCACACAACGACGGGCAAGCCAGGCGTCAACCGATTGGACCCGGCCTCCGTCCGTCGACCGCAGCCTCGCCTTCCCATTGGGTGAGTGTCAGGGCGGGGGCGGGGAGGAAGGAATGGGAAAGGGAGGGACGGGGGGAGGGGCTTCCCGCAGTGGGCGAGGGGCGGGGATGAAGGCGGCCGGCGGACGCGGCTCTGCCAATCAGAACGGGATGAGGAAAAAGGGTGGGCGGCTGTGCCAATCAGAACGGGTTGAGGAAAAAGGGTAGGCGGCTGTGCCAATCGAACGGGATGAGAAAAAGGGTAGGCGGCCATTGGCGGGAGGGGGAGGAAAAAAGCTGGCTGGAGGAGCGGCGGATGCGTGGGAGGGGGAGGAGTTTCCCCCCCTCCTGAGAATGGAGAAGAGCAGCGTCCCTCGTTCATTGGATGGGGATTTTAGTGATGTCATTCTTCAAGGAATTTATGAATGGGAGGGGGAGAAAGGATGGGAAAGGGCGCATGTATACATATGTAGCCTTGTAGTCAAGTTTATTGTATAAGGCCGTAGGCCATTACAATCTAAAACCGTATAGTAGCAGGTTAAAATAGGCAGAACCAGAATCATTAAAAGAATACAAAAATTTTTAAAAATGTAGTCATCTCTGAAATACCTTTACTACAAACAATCCAATGACACAGAGCAGCGTGCAAGCTTTCACATTTCCCAGAAGTCTTCCACAGCCCAGAGGTTGCAAAATAATTTTTAAAAGGAGATATCCTCATGCCAGGTTGTGGTGAAACTTCTAGCCAGGTGAAGGAAGTTAAGGTTTCAGGCCAAGGGTCATAAAAAGCAAACGGCAATCAAACAATTAAGCTCCATACCAACATGCTTGCAAGGAACTTTAGCGTCCGTCCTGTTCTTTTGTGCAGCCCTGCCACCAGATATCTTTTAATCAGCTCCAGTGGTCTGATTTGCTTAAAAGTATTCTTCCACCTTCCAGTGTGTTGTCAACTCCACCTATTGTGTCACCCATTTTTTAAGTTGTACCCGCCACCCTGTGTCTGAACAGCAAAGATGCCTGCAGGCTCAAAAAGGTTGAGGACCCCTGGTGTAGAGATCCTAACAGGGGGAGTAGCAATCCCAATAATATACAGCCAATGGCAGACACTTCAACTAGTTCTGCTTTCTAGGGGTTGGCCCTGTTGACTTGTTGCTGCTCTGTTTTGTCTTGGGAGGAATTTTGAGGATGCCTTAAAAAATTCTGAAAAAAGAATCTGAATACACAATTGCTATCAAAGGTGACTTTTTGGAGTCTGATTTTGAAGAAATCCACAACAGCACTTGGTTTGGAAAACCAGAACCAAGTATAGCCAATTGCGTCCACATACAGACTCAATTACTTTGAGTCAATTACTTTGAGTTTTTTTTTAAATCATGATTTGTGTATTTCCAGACGCTCTATCAAAGGTCTGCTGTGCAAATATAATGTTTATTAGCTTATTTTGGACATTTGGATGCTTGGTCACTCTCCTAAACTTTATACATTCTAAGCGATCTCACTGTGCATTGACTAAGGATTTTAAGCCAAAAAAATCAAATTGAGTAGGGTGGAGAATGGATACATCTTGCCTCTAATTCAGATGCTAGTGAATGCATGCACACGAATGCTAAGGCTGAATCCAGTGCACATTTACTATACCCGAAGAGATACATTTTAAGTGTATTTGACACATTTTTATCCTACCTTTCCTCCAAAGAACTTCGGTCAGTATACATGATTCTCCCCTCTATGTTATTCTCACAACAACCCTGTGAGGTAGGTTAGGCTGAGAAAGAATTACTGGCTGGAGATCAGCCAGTGAATTTCTTGGAAAGTAGGCATTCGAATCTGGGTCATCCCAGCCCAACACTGATCACTACAAACCAATTTAAAAAAACACAAAAAAACCCCACGTTATTTATAGTCTGTCTTTTTCATAGGGAGTCAAGGCAGATTACACATAGTGAGCAAGTACAATCAACAAAAAGGGACATTCAATAACCAATGCATGAGGATTTTAGACGTCTAGGGGGATGTTTTTCAGTCCTGTAATAGTGTGGCAGGATGCTTAGAGGGGGAGGAACAAGAGGCAATTCATGGATGTTCCTCTCTATGCACGGGGGTGTTCCTTATAAGCAAAGGCGCCCTATCTTAAGAGCAACTGCCTTTAACCTACAGCAACTGCCTTTAACCTCTTGCTATATCTTCCCCTACCCCATGACATTATGAACAGTTTTAACCTCTTCATCCACAAGGTGTCACTGTTGCTTCAGAAAGCAGAAAACCCCAAAGCCATCACAAACAAAACAACCCTACGTTCTTTCCAAAAGGGTATCCAATCACACTCCCAGAGAGGAGGGGGAAATAAGAGAAGAGCCCTGTGACAACCTTAAATAGTAACAGTTTATTCCAGCAAAACATTTTGTGAATCGGAGCTCACTTGACCAGATAGTGGACATTGATGAGGCAGTGAAAGCTACCAAAAAAAAAACCGGTACCTGCCTGACAGGTGAATATGCATCTGAAGTGAGCTCTGACTCACAGTACCTTCAGCTACAATAGGGTCTTCTTGGTCTTTGAAGCACCACTGGACTCCTTGTCTTATTCTGCTGCTCTCGACTCACCCATCTAAGCATCTGGAATTACTCATCTGGAATTACTGGAATTTACTTAATTTAGTAATGCTGATGCCAACCTCCCTAATGGGGACCCCCATGCAGCTTATGTCATTCTCTTCTCCTGCACTTCATCCTGCATGGTAGGTTAGGCTGAGCATGTGTGGCCGGCCCAAGGTCACCCAGCAAAGCTTCCATGGCAGAGCAGGGATTCCAAGCTAGGTGTCCCAGCTACTAGTCTGACGTTTTGGTGTTGCTCTAAGATTTCTGCATGGAATCCTAGGAATGGCCTGTGATGGCCAATCTAATGCAGCCGTGCTCATCGCTCTGCTCGGAGACCTCTTCTCTCTTCTTACAGATGCTCTGCCACTGAACCCCAGCCCCACTCAAACACCGAAGGTTAAAAAGGCTACTAGTCAAAATGGATACTAGTCATGATGCAGGCCTATTCTCTCCAGGATCAGAGGAGCATGCCGAATATATTAGGTGCCGTGGAACACAGGCAGGATGGTGCTGCTGCAGTCGTCTTGTTTGTGGGCTTCCTAGAGGCACCTGGTTGGCCACTGTGTGAACAGACTGCTGGACTTGATGGACCTTGGTCTGATCCAGCATGGCCTTTCTTATGTTCTTAAGGCCACAGGAAAGGATGAGGAAAAACAAGCCCTCTCAGGTGGAAAGCTTATCCCCCTGTGGAATGAATCACATAGAATCGGTTGCACATGTTCTTTTGCACTGCCCTCTTTATCACAGAATCCGCCATAAGTTCATCAACCTGTTGTTCACTGGTAGGGAATGGCACCCAGTTGAGCGCCAGGTAGCCTTTCTTATGTCTACTCAGGATGTGGCCACAATTGACCATGTAGCCAAGTTTTTGCAATATGCAATGCAGATCCGCGAAAGACACTGTAAATGGGAACAGGCGAGCTCTGTTGAGTAAAATTGTATGACCATGTTCTCTGCAAGTATTGTGTATGCCAATAAAGGTTTTGATTGATTGACTGGAAAGCTTATCGAACTCTCCCATAACCCATGGATGATGGGAGGCAGAAGGTCCGCTGGGGGCCAGAGGGTAAGCGCCGTGCGTTCGGCCTGAGCCCCACACTGCCAGTCGCCTGTTCCTGGTATATTGCAAGAATATATACAGAAAGAAAATGTTTGCATGAGATAGGATCAGAGAACTACAGTACTTCCTTCTTTGTAATTGGTAGCAGTCACTCACTTCCTCTCCCTTGTGTTACATTTATAGAAGTAAAAAAAAAAAAGCTCTAAAACATACAATGAGATTTAACTCTTTCCGAACCATCATATCCTCATTGTAACTAACCCAGTTAAAAAACAACAACACATGCACCCTCCTTCTTTCTCCCATATTCCTGAAGTGTGCATTTTTCAAACTAGGGGAAGGATCAATAATACTATCAAAACAACGGTGCAAAAAACGTGGCCAACAGCCCGACACAGACCGCATTTCACAGTTTGTGTTCGTGCTGAGGGCAGAGAAAGACGAGCACAAATCACATTCACGAAAACAAGCCACAGCAATATTTTTTAGGAAATCATAGCGCTAAAGAGAACCCCGTTGTGATGAGCCGACGCTGCTCCGCAAGCGTGAGAAGGCAGCCTAATTTGGCAATTAAATGACAAGAAACACGGGTAACAAAATTAGTGTGAATATTACCATTCAAGATGGATACATGTTAGCAATACTGTTTCTGTTTCACACCATTTAACTTCAGCCCATTTTTGCTAACACTGATGCGGGAAGAATGAAACAAGGGGCACTTCTGCAGACCTCAACAATAAAGGCCATCAGTCCTTGTTTGGCCTGACATGGATGGCCTAGGCCAGCCTGGGCTCATCCAACCTATGAAGCTAAGCAGGGTCAGCCCTGGTTAGTACTTGATGGGAGACCACCAAGGAAGGCCAGGGGTGCCACACAGAGGCAGGGAATGGCAAACCACCTCTCTTGTTTTGAGGGGTCACTATAAGTCACTTAAGGGGTCACTATAAGTCAGCTGTGACATGACTGGCATTTTACACACACACACCACACAGAGTCCTTGCTCCTTATACTTTCAATTGTGAGCCGCTAGGGGACACTGTCAGCCAGTTAATTTTGTTTTAACCTCTTCTTGCAGGGTGCTGGAGCTCACATGAACACATGGAGCTGCCTTCTACTAAATCAGACCCTTGGTCCATCGAAGTCAGAACTGTCTACTCAGACCAGCAGTGGCTCTCCGGGGTCTCAGGTAGAGGGCTTTCATGTCACCTACTTGCCTAGTCCTTTTAACTGGAGATGCTGGGGATTGAACCTGGGACCTTCTGCATGCCAAGCAGATGCTCAGCCACTGAGCCATGGCCCCTTTTCACTTCCTTGATAGTCCCAGTTTCATGGTACAATTCCTCATGGCTGGCATGAGGCCTTTATATCAGCAGAGTTGCATGCCATTTCAATCATGACTGCGACACACAGGGAGGAGGGGCTTCACCCTCTCCCCTCCCAATTTTTTTTTTTTTTTATATCCTGGCTCAACCTTGGGAGCTACTATGTGTGTGCGTGTGTAAAGGGCATTAAGCTGCAGCGGAATTAGGGTGACCCTAACCAAAGGGCTTTCAAAGGCAAGTGAGAAGCAAAGGTGGTTTTCCATTGCCTTCCTCGGGAAGAGTCTTCCTTCCTTCAATCATTCAACACCAAGTCATTTACTAGTAAGTAAGCTCTGACCTGGATGGCCCAGGCTAGCCTGATCTCGTCAGATCTCAGAAGCTAAGCAGGGTCAGCCCTGGTTAGTATTTGGATGGGAGACGGCCGAGGGATACCAGGGCTGCTGTGCAGAGGAAGGCACTGGCAAACCACCTCTGTTAGTCTCTTGCCATGAAAACCCCAAAAGGGGTTGCCATAAGTTCGCTGCGACTTGATGGCACTTTACACACACACGCACAAGTAATGTATAGCCACTGAAATTGTATTCATTGTAACCACAGATCACCAAACTGCTTGCAGTCTTCATAGCAATAAACCAAGAATGGAGGAGAGGGGCAAGTAGGATTGTTTCCGAGATGCTTACTACAGGCTCCCTTCCCGACCTCAGTAACTCCCTGGCTTCACTGTACCTTACTTCTATTAAAAATGCTTTTGGGTTGCAAGATTCCAACCAGCAGGCTGGTAATCAAACACACTGCTTGAAAGCAATTCTGCATTACTTACAGTTGTCTTGTTTAATCACATCTGCAGTGCG
Organism: Euleptes europaea; assembly: GCF_029931775.1. NCBI lineage: Eukaryota > Metazoa > Chordata > Lepidosauria > Squamata > Sphaerodactylidae > Euleptes > Euleptes europaea. The sequence goes on from NC_079332.1 coordinate 6,272,363, forward strand.
AAGCCAGTTCATTGGCAATGAGAAGGTACCTATCTTATGCCACACACAAAACCACCAACACGGCTGCATTGGACCATGTATAGCCCTGCAGGGCTTTAAACCCTGCCCCCTCGGGGAGGAGAGGTTACAATCCTCCATGCATTCACTTGAGATTAAGCTCCACTGAGTTCAATGGGACTTAAGTCTAAGAAGACATGTGTGTACCTGTTGTTCGCTTGTACCCCACCCTTCCTCCACCGAGCTTAGGATGGCCCTGTGGTTCTCCTTACCCCCATTTTATCTTGCATGGTAGGTTAGGCAGTGACTGCCGAAGAACATAAGAACAGCCCTGTAGTATCAGGCTGGTGAGTCCATCTAGTCCAGCATCCTGTTTCACACAGGAGTCGACCAGTTGCTCTGGAGGCCCAGCAAACACGGTTTTCCTTTTATATTGCCTCCTAGCACTGGGTTTCAGAGGTTGACTGCCTCTGAATATGGAGGCTCCCTTCCCTCAACATGGTTAGTAGCTATTGATGGACCTCTCCTCCACAAGCCTGTCTAACCCCCTTTTAAAGCCATCTGCATTCATGGTCATCATTACCTCCACTGGAACTGACACACATAATTCCTCATTGAGTAATTATCTCATCGTCTGTCCTGTGCCCAATGCCCACCAACCCCATTGGGAGTGGAAGAAAAAGCTAACCTCGCCCAAGGTTACCCAGCAAGCTTCCACGGCAGAGCAAGGATGTGAGCCTGAGTCTCCCAACATCTTACTTGGCACCCTAACCGCTAGACCACCCTGGCTCTCATAGCAGTGGGTTGTTAAGCAGATACTTAAGAGTGCCATCCTAAGCAGGTCAACTCAGAATCCCATTCAGTGGGCCTTACTCCCAGGAAAGCGTTCTGAGGATTGCGTTGCATTTCTAATGGGCATCAACGTTACTAAAAAATGGGCATCTGCAAATAATGTTGGGGTGTTCTTTGTCCATTACAAGCCTCGTTCATTTCCTTCACATTAAGAAGAAGAGTTGGTTTTTATATGCCGACTTCTCTACCACTTAAGGGAGACTCAAACCGTCTTACAATCGCCTTCCCTTTCCCTCCCCACAACAGATACCCTGTGAGGTAGGTGAGGCTGAGAGAGCTCTAACAGAGCCGTAACTTGCCCAAGGTCACCCAGCTGGCTTCTAGTAGAGGAGTGGGGAAACAAATCCAGTTCACCAGATTAGCCTCTGCTACTCACATGGAGGAGTGGAGAATCAAACCTGGTTCTCCAGATCAGAGTCCACCGCTCCAAACCATCGCTCTTAACCCCTACACCATTCAATAGGTGTTTGATTTCATTACTACGTTTCCTGTGGCTGCTATTGGAAAGCCAGTTCCGGCTGCTACTTCTTTGATTTCCGTTCAGGCGGGCTGACACCTTCAGAGAGTGACACCCCCCCCCCGAGTCTCTGTGAGCCCCGTTTGAGAGAGATGGGTGCAGGCTGAGCGGTCGTCAATAGCAAATAACACATTTTCAGCCGTGACATCTTCAGTTTGCAATCATGTTGGATTAAATTCTCCGGGGTCATCGCTCGTGACCCAGGGATCATCCCGGCAAAATGTCAGACAGAGAGGTGAAACAGTCTCTATTCTATAAATAACGGAAGGCAGAAATACAGGGAAACCCAATGCCATTATTTCCCCACCCCCATTTGCTGTTGTTCTTGTTTGTTTCCATTAAGCAAACAAGCATAACAAATGGGGTTTTATTTGAGTTTATTGTTTCATTAAATTTTGAAATGAACGCCCCTCCTTACAAGAGCGGAACGTCGGCTGTATCTTGCTCGATGTAATTAAAACAACGCTATCGGGGAGCAGGATGACACGGGTCCTTTGAAGCTCCGCTAGTTCTGCCCCCGCTGACACTCGGCTCTCCATAATTCATCAGGTTAAAAAGATGTCAACCTTACTCGGCAGTATCGCGCGATTTCCCATCACCCGTCCTGCTCACCCTGGCACATATGCCACTCAACATTATGGAAGCCTCAGCCTGGCCCGCAGGGGTCAAAGTCAGTCTATTTCCATTATTAATTTGTGTCAGGTGTGCCACATTTAATTTTCGTTTCCCTTCACATATCCTCCTCGCCGTCCCCACGGGGGATAAAATATAAATACTAAAATATGTGTGTCGCGGCTCCTTTGTCAATTAATCTTCACCCGTTCCATAATTCTTGGAGGAAAGCCCGCCTCACCTTCATTAGGATTCCCGAGCCAACGCCACCAAATGAATTAGTTTACTTTCATAACACGAAGACTCCTTCTCCTCCTTGAGTTATTAATTCTTGAGAGAGGCTGGATGTGTTTTTGAACCTGATGTACAACTCTTCCCTCATCGATGTTCTTCGACAAGGTGCTTACCGGGGAATGCGCGGGAAGCGGCCGGGGAGCAAGGCTATGAATTTACATAGCCAGGGTGGAGCTCGAGGTTACAGAACTTTGGTACCTAATTAAGAAGGGTTTAGCTTCAAGGGGGAATACTGCTGAATGTGAACTTTAGCCGTTTTCCACCTGTTTCCCAGAAAAGCTGGGGGTTTCTTGGAAGGGTGTTGTATTTTTAACCTTAACACTTCCTCTCTCTGGGCTGCGTAGCTGCCCCTCCCCATTCTGTCCTCACAACAACCCCTCATTGTCCTGAGAGAGAGGAAGAGGCTGGCCCAAAGTCTCACATGAGACGCCTGCAAGGTAAGGCCTTAAGACCATGGCTGCCCGTTTTAATGTTCTCCCTTCTGCTATTCTGTATGGGAGATATAAGAAAATTCCATACTCTGCCAGGGTGTGTTAATGTGCCCTGGGGGAGATAGAAAGTATTGACCATATGCTCTTGTATTGCCCATTTTATTGTGAAATTTGTGCGGTCCTTTTAGATCCCTTTCTCTTAAATCATGTAGATCAAGCTGATGATAGTAAGATCAAATTGTTGTTATCCTCCCGAGATTCTGATACTATTGAATCTGTGGCTAAATTTTTTGATGAAATTGTTAAGAGGCAGAGGCTAAATGATGTTTAGAGGGTTTATTTGATCGACTGCTTGATGGTATGCCAATAAAGGTACTGAAAATTGAAGACCATGGCTGGAAAATCCTGCCTTCTACCCCTCTTTAACTTTTTAAAAATGTGTAACCCCCAGCCTGACGAAGAGCTGTAGCGAGTCCAAGAGCTTGCACAGTGTTGGCAGTTCAGTTGGTTCTAATGAAAGGTACTACATGGATAATGTTCTCATTTTTGGATTCCGCAGGGATCAGTATGGAGGCACTACTTTTTCCTAAAGTCATCCAGCCTGTGTCATGGCAGAGTGAGTCCTTGAACCTGATCCTGACTGCCAGCTGCCCCACTGGGCTGATTTGAACCAAGGTCTCCCAGATCCCAGTCTGACAGTCTAACCCAGAGATCTTCAGCAGGATGCCAGAGGGTGCCATGGTGTCTGCTGATGCCTTTGCCGGCGCTCACTTCCTTCTCCACAAAGCACAGAGCCAGTCCTTCAATCGTCTGCATTATGGGGGGATGCTCGGGATGGATGTAAGTTCTGTATCTTGCGTGCGCACACATACACAACCCACAGTGATTCTAAAGGAACAAAATACATGCAGATTAGCCTAATTTGCATTTTTAATCTTCTGCCGCACAATTCATGTTTCCCAGTAGCAGAACAGGGTGGGGGTTTTTTGGGTGCTGGGCTGTAAATCCTGGAAGGGATGGCCAGAATGTATTGGGATACCTGGCCCCTTCTGTTTTGCTCAAGGGCTCATAGGAGCAAGCCTTAACCACTCAGGGATAACGTCGCCATTATGAAATATAAGCCCTTGCAAATACGTCAAACTCTTTTCCAAAGCGCTGAGGCGCTTATTAGCATCGATAAGTACAACGAACGACTAATAATTCAAAATGGAGCTTCCGTTGGTTTGTCCGCCAGCCCATGGACTCTCCACCCACCCCCGCAGTGTGTAGAAAGACACTATTTTTGTCTGATTATACCGAAACACAGACTGGTGCCGGTAATATATAGATTCCCTAGGCCAGCAGGAAATTAGCAGGGTTTCATAAAATTCATGCATGGCTTACTATGGCTGCTTCACATCTGAAGGGGAAACAGATGTTCACTTTAGCCGGTGACTTCAGTTCCAGGCAAACGCTCTGTCGGTTCCTCCAGCTTGCTGGAGCTCAGATGCTTTCAAAGCCGGGGAGGGCCGACGTCTGTGTTTTTGGGGCTGCTCTTTTTTCTAGACACTGGCCCCAGGGGCAGGACATGCATTCTGCCACTCTGGTTCCTTCCCTCGTCCCTCCCCAAAGTCCCGAGTAACGGCTGAAGCTTTATGCAGTGTGTGCGCTCAGGTTAGGTAAAGGTAATGGTCCCCTGTGCAAGCACCGGGTCATTCCTGACTCATGGGGTGACGTCACATCCCGACATTTACTAGGCAGACTTGGTTTACGGGGTGATTTGCCAGTGCCTTCCCCAGTCATCTTCCCTTTATCCCCAGCAAGCTGAGTACTCGTTTTACCGACCTTTGGAAGGATGGAAGGCTGAGTCAACCTTGAGCCGGCTACCTGAAACTGACTTCCGTCAGGATCGAACTCAGGTCATGAGCAGAGCTTTTGACTGCAGTACTGCAGCTTACCACTCTGCGTCACAGGGTTCCTGTGCGCTCAGGTACGCATGCCAAAATGCACATCTACATATTATGCCCAATGCCCAATTGAGAAGTATAATATCAAAGAACAAAGCAATTCAGTTTCTTTTTCTTGTTGATATAGTTACATAGTTTTAGACTCTGGATTGAAAATTATCTTATTGCGGGGTGGGGGGAGTCATCCCAACCCCTCATCTCCATGGATGAACACACATGAACACATGAAGCTGCCTTATACTGAATCAGACCATTGGTCCATCAAAGTCAGTATTGTCTACTCAGACCGGCAGCGGCTCTTCAGGGTCTCAGGCAAAGGTCTTTCACATCACCTACTTGCCTAGTCCCTTTAACTGGAGATGCCGTGGATTGAACCTGGGACCTTCTGCACGCCAAGCAGATGCTCTACTACTGAGCCACAGCCCCTCCCCATGAACACTGATGGTATAAATGGATTCTGTGTGTATTTGCTCAAAAGTAAATCCCACTGGTCTCAATAGGGTTGGCAAGCTACCCTAAACCAGGGCTCCTAAGTCCAACCCTTGTGGTGCCACTGCTTGCTACTTGAAAACTTTGTGCTTTTCCATACGAATGGAAAAAACACCGTACAAACATTTTATCCTACCTTGATTAATGTTTGGAGACATCTGGATGAAATGGGTTCATGGGCTGACTCCAGCCCAAAGGCTAATGATCAGCCACTTCCCTTGCAAGTGTAACCTATTCCTCTATAAAACTTCAAACAATTCTGAGTGCTGGATAAAAAGCAAACACTGAACACATGAAGTTGCCTTATACTGAATCAGACCCTTGGTCCATCAAAGTCAGTATTGTCTATTCAGACCGGCAGCAGCTCTCCAGGGTCTCAGGCAGAGGTCTTTTGCGTCACCGACTTGCCTAGTTCCTAACTGGGGATGCCAGATTGAACCGGGGATTGAACCTGGGACCTTCAGCATGCCAAGCAGATGCTCTACCACTGAGCCACAGCCCCTCCCTTGTCTGAGCGTCTGAGGGCATTGTCTGCAATTTGCGATCCCATCAGCCTTTTTGGTCACAATTCTGACACTCCTACCTTACATACCAGGAGGAAAGGCCTCAGATCTTGGAAGCTAATCGGGGTTGGTACTTGGAAGGGAGACCTCCAAGGGAGACTCTTCAGAGGAAGGCAATGGCAAACCACATCTGCTTCTCACTTGCCTTGAAAACCCCTTGGTTGCAACTTGACAGCATTTATGTATGTGCTTCGCCTACCAGTAGAGAACGCTACATGCAAACCTTTCGATGGGTGCGTTGGCCCTTTTATGTGAATAAGGCAATCTGTGTGATTTTCATCTTTGGCCCAGGTGATTATAAACCCAGATTTTTGTGGGGGTGCATCTCCATGCGACAAAGCTGGAAAAGAAGTGCACTATCCTATTCACACAAAATGGCAGCTGTGTATATTTAAGACCGTTACACAGCATCCTCTCCTGGTACGGAAGGTAGGAATGCCAAAATCTTAACAACCGCAAAAGGGCTGTTCGGGACTGGAACAGGGGAGTGATTCATGCACTGCCATTAATACAATGAACCGGAGTGAACAACGACAGCATGAGAACTATGGGAGAAAGAGTAAGCAAGCCAATATAGCGAGCACCAGTTTGGAATGGCATAGCAGAAGAAGTCGACGTGCCACAAGCAGCCCTCTGCAACCTGGACTGCGGCAGAAAGCTGGCAACGGGCTGGCCAGATGAGCGATCGGCCTTTCGTTGAGATGCCATGTTGAGAGTCCGTGCACCCGGAGATTAAGTATCCCGTCTCTCCGAATGGAGGAAGGCAGAAATAAATCAGGCTTAAAAAAAACACACACCCAGAGAGCTGGGTGGCAGGGAGTTAATTAGGAAAGGGAGGAAAATACATTTCAGCTCACAGGAAACGAAAGGCCTAAATGAAGGGATTGGAAGGAATAAACAGAACGAACGTGGCGGGGCACCTGGGCGCAGTAATGAGACTCTGGCAGGCTTCTTGACCTACTCAAGAGCAGGCATCTGCCACGCCTGGAAGGCCTGCACATGGGGAGACATGGGTTGCTTGGGTAGTCAGCACTCTGAGGCAGTTCTCTCTGTCGTGTCACCCCTAGACGATAACCTCAGTCTACTGTTACAAGGACATTGCAGCTGTTCCGCTGTAGTGGCTTCCTTATGGGGCCGGCTTAAGTCCTTTTGACACAAGGGGAGAGGCCTCCTCCACTCTATTAGCATCAGCCTTCTCCTCTCCCCCCACCCTTGGCTCCAAACTAGAAGGTCTCTCAGCAACCTGGTACCTCTTCCCAGGTGGCAGTCATGTCGCTTGGATGGTGAAATTCCATGGAGATGGCTAAACACACATCTGAACTAACAGCTCTGCTGTTGGCTGTATGATCTGCCAAACAGAAGAACGGTCTTCTGATCTGGTCAAGAGTTAGGCCAGACTGGAAGAGAAGCAGGCATGGGGTTCTGGTGGAAAGGCATAAAGGAAGGCCGAGGGACACCCATGAACACACTATACTGAATCAGACCCTTGGCCCATCAGAGTCCATGCACTGAATCAGACCCTGGGTCCATCGAAGTCAGTATTGTCTACTCTGACTGGCAGCGGCTTTCCAGGGTCTCAGGTGGAGGTCTTTCATGTCACCTACTTCTGGTCCTTTTAACCAGTGATTCTGGGAATTGAGCCTGCAACCTTCTGCATGTAAAGCAGAGGCTCTTCCACTGAGCCGCAGCCCTTCACACAAAAGGCTGTGAGCCAGTGCCGTCTTTAGAAGTTTTTAGGAGTCGCTGGATGGCCGCCGTACTTGCAAAGGCTTTTAATTGAGGTTTTAAACTGCCAGGCATTTTCTTGGGGAGTTGGGAGTTAATGTTTCGTTTTGAACTGTGCTTTGTGCATTTTGGACTTGTAATCCGCTTTGAGCCACAAGGGAGAGGCTGGGTAGAAATGATTCAGTAACCAGATCAAGCCAGAGTTTGCCTGAGCTCCACGAAGAACCAGGCCTGCCCTGGAAGCCCTTCTGGCAAAACTAGTGGCCAGAAGGACCTCAAGGCCTGCTGGTTACCAAGGAAGCCCTAGTGGAACCCGGGGGACATTTTTGCTCTTTCCCTCTCTGCTCAGAAACCCGGTAGAGCTCACCGGGAAGGGCACACACGGGAAGGTGCCTGCTTTGGATGTTGGCAGTTTGCAACACACACACACAGAGAACAAAGCCATCACAAGGTGATCCGAGAGATGCCTCTGAAGGTATGCCACCACGATCCGCACAATGCCCGCTAGAGGCAGGCCCCCCATTGCTGAACTAACCCACTTGGATTGCCAGTTATTTAAAGCTTTTATTTATCTCCCCCCCCCCCAATCTGGCTGTTTACTCGTAACACGGCGCTGACAGCTTCCTGATTCCCAAAGGCTTTCCCGCGACTGGCAGAAAAGCCGGGGCGAACAATGCACGGCTGTGCCTCCGTTCCAGGCAGGTTCCTCCCCGCTCCAGGGCTGTAAAAAAAAAAAAAAGAGGCTGGGATTAGATGCAGAATAATGCAGCCCCTTCTCCATCCAACACAAAGCTGTAACTCAGCCCGGGGATGCTCCCGGCACCATAAATCTGGGCCGAATGTGCAACTCCAGCAGTTTGGGAACAAGAGCCGGATGAGTCCGATTGAATTACGGCTCCAGGAGGCAGCTAGGATCTCCCCATACAGGATTGTTAGCAGCTAGGGCTAGGGAGAGATTACTTGTGATTTTAATGAGATTGAGTTTTAATTTATAACCTGGGCAGGGGGAGGTAGAGAAAAGAAGACAGGTATAAGAGAAAGGTCGGGTTGGGCGCCCAGGGAAAGTCAGCTGACTGCAGGGAAGGTCATCTTAAGGCCAGTTTTGAAGGGCTCTCGCCCCTGTACGGGTGATTTGGGGTTGAGGAAGAAGCTCAGGGAAACAGCTGGAGGTAGCAGGTTTTTGTACTGTCAAAACAGGCAGGCAAAAGACTGACACATAAAACCGGTTCAGGGAACTGTTCCAATTCTGGTTGTCAGATTAATGGCTTACCAGAATGGACTCAACATTTTGCATGAACATATTCAACCATGTTGGAAAACATCTCAGTTGTCCATGATGAATCACCATTTTGCCAAAGGAAAAGAAGCATCTCGGCTATTCATTCCAATTTTCTTCATTTACTCTCACTCTCCATGGCCACGACTGATTGGTTGTCTGGCCGTGATTCCTGACAGGGCGAGATCACTAATCCAGGAAAAGTATTCACCTTGCCTTCACTTGCCCACAGTGTTATAATCGTGTGGCTAAATCCGATTGTGTTGTGATGTCACCCTTTCGCTATGTGATCCCTGACTGGCTGTGACCACCCCAATAAGTGTCCCAGCCAGCCTTTAGGAGAAACAGTGGCAAGCATAGGAAGAAGTGAAATATTCATAGTAAGTGTTTTCAGGGTAGACTTCAGCCATATAAAAAAACCCAGAGTGCCCAAGTGTCCTTAGGATTGCAGCCAGAGGTCATCCCGGTATGGTTGCCAACTTCCAGGTACTAGCTGGAGATCTCCTGCTATTACAACTGATCTCCAGCCGATTGAGATCAGTTCCCCTGGAGAAAACAACCGCTTGGGCAACTGGACTCTATGGCATTGAAGTCTCTCCCCTCCCCAAACCCCGCCCTCCTCAGGCTCTGCCCCCAAAACCACCTGCCGGTAGCGCCAAAGGACCTGGCAACCCTACATCCTGGGAGTTTCAAGGCAATCAGGGATTTGAACCCAATCCTGTCTGCCAGATGTTCTCTTGAGCTGGGATGGAGTATCAGGGCAACCTATCTGTCATGAGCAAGCAACGCTGTAAAGGAGGGGAAGAAATGAATTAGGAACCATCCTTCATGCTTACTGTGGTCGTGCAAATCAGAATTATAGCCATTTGCAACCTGGAATTTTCACCTCCTCCAGCCCACACAAGCCAAAAAATGGCCAAGGGCTCTTTAAACCCCTACCTTAACATGAGTGAGGCTTTGGCACGGCCCTTTTGGTGATACACTTCAGATGCTAACTCCTGTGCATAAGCAAAGATGCAGGAAGGTTTCATAAGTGAAACCTCAATTCATTAGATACAAATGAGAATGAAGAGCGATCAGCCCTTATATCCAGGCCAGACGATGGGAGGGCTGTTGCCAAGAAGGTTACCAAGAAGGGCCAATTGGAGCCAGGGTGCAGAATGTACAATGCAAAACATAATCAGGTTGATTGTACACAACAAATGCATAATTGTGTGTATGTATGTGTACAGGATAATTGTGTGTATGTGTGTGTACAGAGGGTGTTCTTGGGGGTCACAGGCAACACGGCTAACGGCTCAGGGTCCCCGCTCACACCTCCACTTGCTTACTCGCAATCTTAATGTTGCTGACGTGAACGAAAAAAGGGGTTTGAAGACATATAATGCTTCTCCAAATAAATGGTGTGTGTGTGTGTTTGGGGGGGACTTCTTGCAAAGGATCTCAGTGTTATCATACTCCATCATTTTGGTGTCCAATCAGCTCAATTTTATGCACCAAAAATACTGACATATTATGATTAGATCATTGAATGCCATCTCATATTTTATCAGGAAGCTTTCAAGATTGGACGCGAAATAGATATTTACTGGCTCGAGGAAAAGCAGATGGAATGATTAAGGAGTGGGCTCAGAGAGTGTGAAGGAATGTTTCACACTTAGAATAAGGATCCTGCTACTAGGCTGGGAGCTGCAAAGCCAGTGTGGGTTCAAATCTCAGCTTCACCAACAATACCCTCGGTGGCCATCGGGAAGCTGCGACCTTTGAGTCTCGATCCACAACATACGCAGTGAAACAGGGGTGATTAGTGGCCCACTTTGAAGGGCTGTTGTAGGATACTGAAATAATTTTTATCTCAAGGGCGTTGGGCACATAGGACAAGTCAAGTTTATTTAAAACAGTCATAGACCAGAATATAAATAAGAACATAATTATTCCATAAGTAAAATAGCTTACACACTACCAATATATAAGGCGCATAGGAAAAACTTGCGATTCGTGTAAAATAATGGCTGCAAACGCAACCCCTTTACTTGACTCTTTTGTTTTAGACACTGCTTAGGGGGTGCCAGGCTGGTTCTAGAGTGTCGGACTAGGATCTGGGAGACCCAGGTTCGAATCCCCACTCTGCCATGGAAGCTCGCTGGGCGACCCTGGGTCAGAATTCACGGCCTCCTTCTTTGTTGTCCCACCCCTTCTAAAAATTCCACATTTTCATGACAAGACCACCACCACCATCCATGGCCAAAATAATGCAGATTTAGGAAATTAACATGCGTCCCTTGAGTTTTGCTGATATATTCTCATTGCAGGATCTCCAGAATGTAAGAGGCAGCATGGATAGTGTGCCATGTAAATCTCCACTCTTGCTGGGTGACCTTGGGCTAGTCACACACTCTCCGCCTGAACTACTGCACAGGGATGTTGTGAAGATAAAATGGGGGAACAATGTAAGCCTTGTTGGGTCCCTACTGGAGAGAAAGATGGGGTATAAATGAAGCAGACAAATGAAATCAACTAGGCAAGGGAGTTGCCAACTAACCAGTAAACACAAACAGGGGACTGAAAAACCGACAAACTCTCTGAGCCCCACATGCCTGAACCCCCCCCCCCGCCCTCTATTTTTGCCGGGCCCTTGACCGAAGACAGCTCTTCTCCCCGGGCCAGTTTTTTTGAACCTGAGCGTTAATGCAGAGCCTGTCCACTTTGGACCCAGGTAAACAAGATGCTGCTAAGCTCTGGGCTTTGCACCTCCTTTGCGGAGCTCAAATCAATCTAAGCTTCACTCGAGTGTGTTTGTATCATCTGGCTGTTGTGTTATAAGGGTGATGAGGTCTATTGAAACAGCTTCATCCAAAGAGGGAAGCCAGGTTCTTCCCCTCCTCCCTTACAAAACCGTACCGCGGTTCCATTACATCCCATCGCCAGTTGAAGGGGCTCGACCTTAACATTTTAGCCTATGTCTCGAGGTTCAGAGAAGAGACAAATCACCCTAGGTAGAAATAACTGCATACAGATAAAAGTGGAACTAAGTCTTCTTCAAGCAGCAGGGGAAGAGTGTTGCTACATTCAAGGTTCTTTAAGTGAAGCACAATAATAGAGCAAGTGGGAGTCATGAACGAGGTTTCTTTGTTTTTTACATGGGCGAATATCAAGATGGTAGGATGGTAGGATTCAGCTCAGCTTTATAGCAGAGTGTTCCCAGGCCCAGTTCCCATTTACTTATTTAGCATATGAACAGGTAAATAAGTGAATAAATATCTGGATCAGGAGGACCAATACCATAATTAGTGGTAAAGTCACTCCTGTCCACCACAGAGATAAACACCTCTACGATTTTCTTTATAATAAAATTTCCTTTATTTATTTATTTTTAGGTTGGAAGGTAATTTTTCGCCCTGACTGTGCAGAAGCAAGTCCTGTTGAAATCAATAAACCTTACTCCCTTGTAACCGGAGCATCAGATTTCAACCTCGCAGAGAAGGGCTATGATAGAGGTATCAATATATATATATATATATATATATTTTGCATCATGCCCATGCTTAGTTCTTTCTGCCCACTGTTATCTCTGATCAAATAGGCTTTTCAGGTCTTTGGAAACCTGCCAAACCTATGTGCAATGGGATAAGAAGACACCTATTGGGCAACCATGCCACCAATCAGACCACTTCAAGTCTTCAAGGGGGAGAGGAAGCTTATGGGTTTATAAACCTATGATCATTCTAGTGGGGTAGCCATGTTAGTCTATTGTAGCAAAACGTTTATTTTGTTTTCACCATATGCGAGAGACCAGAACCTCTGACCTCTCCTAATATCCATTACACTACCCAAGTGGTCCAAGTTCACACACAGAGAATCTTACTTGACTCATTGTATTCATTCTCTGCTCAACTCCTCCCTTTTTTCCCTTCCGCTTCTATAACTCTGTAAAATGAGGTAAATCAGTTTCTTCTTGCCCATTGTATCTGAAGACGTGAATGAAAGCTCATACTGGAATAAACGTTGTTAGTCTTTAAGGTGCTACTGGACTTCTGCTATGTATCTATCCACAAGTATTGTAAGTCTTCATGGCATCATCATGACTACGAAGTAAAGTTTCACCTACTTTCACCAGTAGAGGGAGATCAGACTCTTTCAAAGGAAAGGAGAGAATAAAATAACCAAGCTCGGATTTTTGTTGTGGCTATAAATGCTAAAAAGCAAAGAGCATGAAGTGAAAATTGTGAGGAGAAAAAAAAAATACCAGTTGACTGTATTCCAAAGCCAACTGTGATAAATTATGGGCCCTAATAACAATAAAGTATGAATGAAACTGGTGCCAGATTAACAAAGATATTTAATGTTTCCAGGCTTTGATCGATACCGTCGAATTGAATGTCATCCAGCTTTCTGAACCTGGTTGTGGTTCAATCTATCACTGCTGCAGCAGCGTGTGTGTGTGTTTGTATGCGTGCGAGAGAGTGCTCCTGACCCTTTCCTTCCATCAGTCACAAAGTCTGGGGCTTGCAAAAATACATTTATGATACGTCGTGCCTCCAATGGATATTTCCCAGCCTGCCTTCCAGCCAACGGTGACCCCAGAGCTGGCCCCAGTGATGGGCTCAACTTCGCTTTCACTTAACCCCGGCTGGCCTACTGCCCTATAGCACATTTCCTCAATTATACCTCCTGCTGCTCCAGAAAACAAGCATGAGGGGGGAAAACACACACACACATAAAACCACACCGCTTATTTGGTGCTGCCCAAGGACAAAGGGATGGCCAAAATCCGAGGCACAACACTCGTTCCAATTGGCTGCAAATGTCACCTTGCTCCAAATGCAGGTCTAGGCTCATCTGGTTACCAGCCAGTGATTTCTGCAACCCCAGTATTGTGTCTCTGATGGTAGTTAGTTACAAGCACTTAAGGAGCTGGGTATGTTTAGCCTGAAGAGGAGAAGGCTGAGAGGGGACATGAGAACCATCTTCAAGTACTTGAAGGGCTGTCATAGAGGAGGGTGCTGAGTTGTTTTCTGTTGCCCCAGAAGGTCGGACCGGAACCAATGGGTTTAAATTAAATCCAAAGAGTTTCTGTCTAGACATTAGGAAGAATTTTCTAACAGAGCGGTTCCTCAGTGGAACAGGCTTCCTCGGGAGGTGGTAAGCGCTCCTTCTCTGGAGGTTTTTAAGCAGAGGTTAGATGGCCATCTGTCAGCAATGCTGATTCTATGATCTTAAGCAGATGATGAGAGGGAGGGCATCCTGGCCATCTTCTGGACATGGAGTGGGATCACTGGGGGTGTAGGGGGAAGGTAGTTGTGAATTTCCTGCATTGTGCAGTGGGTTGGACTAGATGACCCTGGTGGTGCCTTCCAACTCTATGATTCTAATTATTCTGGTATTGACTTTGAGCAAGCAGCCCGATAGCCGTGATGAACTCAGGTCCCCTTTGTTAATGGCTACTAATACTCCCAGCTCCCCAGACAAGCTCTGAATTCACTGGTCCTGTTGGCTTGTTGCCAGATCTTGGCCAGTGTGAGTTTTGCATGACACTCTTAAGAACTGCCCGGCTGTCTCAGACCAAGAGCCAGCCTATCTAAATCTCAATGCTAAAACAATTAATTGCCACCCTACCATCCTTAGTTCAGTTTCCTAGCAAAGCAAGCTGATGCAGTTTCATAACTACCTATCCAAGGATCCAGGAAAGCTGAAGAGATGGTAGGGAACTCAGCTCTCCGACTCCCGAGGAGGAGGAGGAGGGGACGGCAGGGTGAAGATAGGTCTTTGGAAGGCTCAAGACATCCTGAAAGCAGGTGGACCCTAAACAGAAAAACCTGCTTCTGGCCTAAAAAGGAAAGCCGCTACTACCAAAATGAACAAACAAACAAATGTATGGAGTCATCAAGTCCTGCTCCCGACAGAAACTTCCTCTTTTGATTTCTGCAGGCATTGCCAACCCTTCCAAGTTGATTCTCCCAGTCACGAGGACTAGAAACCTAGTAATACTAAAAACTGAGATTCTTAGGAAACTGAAATCGGAGCCCAATGCTTCCTTCTGGGCCCTCCCAGTGGAATTGTGGCGCACAGGCGCTCCTCCTGACAGCTTCCAACTTAACACCAGCCCTTACACAAAAACCGCAGGATGCTTTCTCGCTGACGTGAGAAGATCACGACCGCAACCCGTTGCTCTTATCACAGGAAATCAGCGAGCACTACAGCATTTAGCAGAGGAATTCAGAAACGTGCCCTGCCATGGCATGCAGCTTATTTTTGGAGGCTTGCAAAGTAAATACTCATAATAAACACTGATGGGGAAATCAATGGGAACGAACGAAGCAACCACCGCGCCATATTTCAGCTTCCTCCCATTCATTGTTGCCGCGCTGATTAATAACCCGCAGCCGGATGGCGAGTGGAACCTCTCGGTGGCTCCGGGGGCCAGGGGAGCGGGGACGGCTCGTGTGCAGAAAGATGGCAGGCAGCTGCCACTCGCTGGCAAGAGGCTGGCTTGGAAAGGATTTGCCAAGGTTATCCAAGAAGAGAGCCAGGAAGTCAGTTCAGTGGGCAGAGCGGCGCACACCAAATTAGGCAGGTGGGTTTCCAGAGGTGAAATTCCCACCAAACTACCACAAAAAGGGGCGCTGGTCAGCTTCAGACCCAAACACCACTCCACAGACAACCCATTGGCTCTCTCGGGCCTGGCTATTAACGTTTCTGGGTCAAGCCTGTGGCTTTGCCACGGTGGCACATTTAGCTCTGGCCTCTCCACTCCCTTGCAGCTGGCAGCCATCTTGTTTGCTTCCCTGCCATCTGCCTCCCTGCTTCTCGCTTCTTTCAGGCTGATATTTCATCTTTGACCTCAACAAAACTTTATTCTTCGGCCGGAGGCTTTCTAAATAACAGCTTTGATCCCGGTGCAGTCTTTACAATTTTGGTATTGTGTAATGGGAGAGCGCCCTATCCACAATCCTCCCGCAATGGGTGTTTGCCATTTTGCACTAACAGAGTAACGCACATATTTTCCAGCTTCGGTGCACACAAATTCTAACAAATGCCAGGTTTCTGATCACATGCACCAAAGTGGAAAATACAGTCATTACCGTATTCACGCAAAACTACAACCACTCATATACAGAAGATTGTGCATAGTATAATCTCCCCTTACCAGTGGCTTCACCCTGACCTGGATTGCCCAGGCTAGCCTGATCTCGTCAGAAGCTAAGCAGGGTCAGCCCTGGTTAGTATTTAAATGGGAGACCATCAAAGAATCCCAGGTTATGCAGAGGACGGCAATGGCAAACCACCCCTGTTAGTCTCTTGTCTTGAAAACCCTACTGGGTTGCTATAAGTCAGCTGCGACTTGACGGCGCTTTACACACGCACACTAGTGGCTTCCCCAAAATCGTTATGACTGAACAAGACAATGATCTTCTATCAACAACTTCAGTAGCTGCTCAGTGATATCTCTTAATCCTTCAGGTCAGCTTTGAGGGGGGAAAGTGGGGGGAAAGCACATCACAGTCTCCTTTTTGTCTGACTACAAGTCCACAGTTGGGAACAAAATCAGTACAGTGGCGTTTTAAGTTGTCAGATACTGTTTGATGCTTAATATCTGATGGAAAGTCACCCATGGGGTAGATATCTGCACTCAGATGGTTTTTCTATCAGCAGCCATCTGGTTTTAAAGGGGTACTCTTTTTCTTTAACCCTCTCAGTGTTGGATGTGACTCTGGCAAGCCTGTTCATGTCGATTTGAACATCAAGACAGTTTCTGGAATAAGAGAAGGGGAGAACAAAAAGTACGGCAGACCAAGGTGAACTTATAAAACATAATTCAGCTGTGCTGGAGCTGCCAGTCTTTCTAAACTGAATTCAGAGCTTGGGTTCGAAACATTCAAACCAGAAGGCAGATCGGGGCACTTCAGGACAGCCTTTTCTGAGGGATGGTACCTATTGGCAAGTGCTTGTGACATCACCAGAGCCAATCACACACTCCCCTGTTGACTAGTTTTAAAATCTCTCCTTAAAACCCACAAAAGAAAATCTATTGAAGAGCAGCAGTGCTCTTATTCATGAGAAGACAAGACTCACTGGAAAAGACAATAATGCTAGAAAAAGGTGAAGGCAATAGGAAAAGAGAAAGACCCAATATGAGATGGGTTGACTCAATAAAGGAAGCCACGGCCTTCATTTTGCAAGGCTGTTAATGACAGGATGTTTAGGAAGTCAGTAATTCATAGGGTTGCCATGTCAGAAGCAACTGGACAGCACATAGCTTCCTATTTTTAATCACTGAATTTCCCTATAGCATTGGCATTTATTCCCTTGGTAATTCGCCGTAGAAGTCCAAGGCCTTGACGTAAGCTGAGAAAATGAGGTAGGATCCATCTCTTCCTCCAAGCAATGTACAGGTTTACAACTGATAAATTAAGTTTGTTGACAAAACACGAAGTACATGGAAATTCAGTCAAAAGTAACACGCAGAACAAAACATGGGCTCAAGCTTCTGACGTTAGCCGAATTAACAGGCAATGAAATTGTACCTCACAAGGTTTATAAGAAACTTGACTGCAAGGGATGCTCAAGGAAGGCTCTGCAGAGGAAGGCAATGGCAAACCACCTCTGCTTCTCACTTGCCTTGAAAGCCCCTTTCTGGGGTCACCATAGGTTGGTTGCAACTTGACAGCACTTACCTATGTAACATGGAACATTTCTACATTTCTGCAACAATCAGGCCCTAAGATAGAAAACAGACCATTTATCTTCACCACTGAGGAAGTGAACTGTGACTCACAAAAGCTCATGTTGAAATAAATGTTGTTAGCCTTTAAGGTACCACTGGGCTTTCGTTTATCTTTAGCCTTTTTACATCCAAGAGCCACTTTTTATGTCCGTTGGCTTCTCTCTCTATCTGTCTGTCCACACCTACTTTATCTCCCTTTTTCTATACTCCAGATTCCTGCTGTTCTTAAATAACTGCACTAGGCATATCCTGGTAATATCTTTCCCCCCAACAGAGTGAGCCAGTCACAGTGATGTTGTGACTATCTGCATCTCATTTATTAAAAAAGAAAGAAAAAAACCTTACTACCTGTCCATTTCCTTCCTTTCTCAGTCCCCCTTTCCTTTCTCAGTTTTTCAGTCATAACTCTCCTGCCCACATCTAAAAGTTGGTTAGGAGGAGAAGTTAGCTGACAGCCAGATTCGAGTAGGTGTGAGACACTAGCATAAAAAATGGGTTACGGACAGACTTATCTTGTTGAATGCACAAGAAGTTAGGATTCAGCCTCCCAAGGAAGATTCTGTGGATTAATGGACAGAGACCTTCACATCTCCATCCAGAAGGATCTGTCATCCCAGGAAATCCATTAAAATGCAAATCTAACATGCATCTAAGGAACCATTCCCTGCAACGATTAAGCGTTCAAGATGCAGGTTGTAAGAAACTTTGGAGGCTGTTATGCTCCCATAATTCATTAGCACAGTCTACCCTAAACAAACTAGCCCTGTGAATACAGATTTTTACTCCTAATCTTCATCATTCCATCTCTGCCAGGGAAGCAGCTAGTCCACATGAACTGGAAACATAGAATGCAGTAAAGAGAATGTTAACAGTAAGCAGAAACCTTTGTTATCCTACCATTCTCATCCTCTCTTTTCACCATTTCTGTTCAGATGGGTGAGAAGAATACCGCAAACCAGGTGTCGCCACACTTTACCTAGTAAAGGCGGCAGTGGAAACATCTTTCCCCCCCCGGCAAAGCATGGGAGCATAACTCATCCTTTCGAACGAGCGGCGAGATCTATTGCAGCACATACCCAGGAGTCGATAAGCACTTAGAAGTTTGCACAAGACTCTAGTTTGGAAGGAGTCTGTTTTCCAAACTGCAAATCTCCTTGTATAAGGAGGAATAAAGGAAACCGTGCAAGGCTGGCGTAAATTTTAATCTACCCTGGAGCTGATGCTGCATAAATACAAAGACTCCAAGCAGCCCTTAAAACATCACCAATGTGTGGAGGCTGTTAAGCAATCCCTCCTAGGGCTACCCATCCAATTAAAGGATTTAGTGGTTTGATTAGGCTTTAAGTGTTTTGATTTTAACAACTGATCGACTTAACTTACCTACCAAGATCAAGGTTATAAAGAGCCTCCTCGAGGCTGTTACACAATCATTTGTTCCTGCAGCAAACCCCCCTTTAGCATGGCAATTCTCCTTATCATGTTGATTCTTCCAATTGGGCACACATGAAACTGCCTTATACTGAATCAGACCCTCAGTCCATCAAAGTCAGCACTGTCTACTCAGACTGGCAGCGGCTCTCCAGGGTCTCAGGCAGGGGTCTTTCACATCACCCACCTGCCTGGTCCCTTCAACTGGAGATGCCGGGGATTGAACCTGGGATCTTCTGCATGCCAAGCAAATTCTCTACCATTGAGCCACAGCCCCTCCCCTAAGGCAGGGGGTTTCCTTGTGGGCTGTGAATGTTCTCGAAGGTATCCCATGGCTAGCATAAAAATCCTCTATGGGATCTGGAGGACCCATCCAGCAAGCCAAACCCCCTGCATTGTGCAGGGGGTTGGACTAGATGACCCTGGTGGTACCTTCCAACTCTATGGTTCTATGATGCTTTCTATGAAAGTGCACTGGGGAAGAGTTCAAGATGTTGACACAGATTTCTGCATGGCTCCCAAGGGAGGCATTCGTTAGGGTGCCAAGACTGGCAAAGGACCCACGGTGTCCAAAACACCACCATTGCACTGAGCGCTCAACATCAGAGACAGCAGGAAATCTTAATAATCATGAGATATCGTTTAACTGGGAATTTCAGGGGGGTTCTGATCATATGCAAACTATGTGCTATACATAGCCCATAGGGATGAGCTATTTCCAGTCTTGCATTGGCTACTTAAAAAATAATTAGAATCACCAGCCCTGTTCACCTATTATGATTTTGGCACTCCAACCCTGCATAACAGGAGAGTGTGTTACCCGTTTCTCCCGATACATGCAGCTGTTGCTGAAAACACAACACACAGAAATCTACCGGCACAATCCTCTTTGGTGGCCACACAGATATACTCTGCTGGTTGGCCAACGTTCCTGTCACTTGCATTACCCCCCGATTCACTCTCTTCCCCTTCTGCTGCCCTTAAACTGAAACAGTAGCTGCGAGGTGCTGGAATACCAAAGACGAATGACCTTCCCTGAATATTTTAGAAGCTTAGATTAACTTTCCAAATTAGATTTGGTACAATAATTGCACGAAAGAATGGGTTGTATTTGCTTTTGTGTTTTGACTAATTACTATCCAGCTGCACATCCCCGGTCACAAACCGCACGCTGCTTTGTCTGTGATAAGTCAGAAAGTCCTCCAGGGGACAAGATTGCAAAAATGGATTTGTTTTCCTCGTAACCGATACATGAACTCCAGAGGTGTGCGATGGGCCGGTGGGGGCCAGTCAATTCCATGGACTTATTTGCAAGGCTTTGGCACGAGGTGATAATCCAGTGGGGACAAAGGCTGAGGAATGAATGTACTTTTCAGAACGATCCCCTCAAGGGGGTGTTTCCAGAATGCTTGCGAGATAGCAATGCACTAACATTTATCCATGGCACACGCCGAGGCTCACCGGTTCATTACATCCGAAGCAAAACTGCAGGCATTGTTTTTGAATCACAACTCGGCTAAAATTCAGTAGGGCCACTGGGGTGCCAAAGTGGACCCGAGTACTGAGCTAGCCATGTACCAGATCAGCTTAATGGAATCATAGAGTTGGAAGGGACCACCAGGGTCATCTAGTCCAACCCCCTGCACAGTGAAAGAAATTCACAACAACCTCCCCCCCCACACCCCCAGTGACCCCTACTCCATGCCCAGAAGATGGCCAAGATGCCCTCCCTCTCATCCTGCCCAAGGTCATAGAATCAGCATTGCTGACAGATGGCCATCTAACCTCTGCTTAAAAACCTCCAGGGAAGGAGCGCTTACCACCTCCCGAGGAAGCCTGTTCCACTGAAGAACCGCTCTAACTGTTAGATAATTCTTCCTAATGTCTAGACGGAGACTAGGAAAATTCTTCCTAATGTCAGAAGCCTCCCAGCCCATAACTGCATTACTCGATCAGCTGCACAAAGCTGAGTCAGACCTTTAGTCTGTCAAGGTCAGTCTTGCCTATTCTGACTGGCAGTGGCTCTCTGGGGTCTCAAGTTGTGGCCTTTGACGTCGCCTACTACCTTATCCTTTTAACGGGAGATGCCGGGGATTGAACCTGGGACCTGCTGCATGCAAAGCTGATGCTCGGCCACTGAGCCACAGCCCTTCCCTATCCTTCCACTCATACATTTAGATTTATTATATGCTCCCTCAAGCCCCATACTATAGAATAATCATCTGTGCATTAATCTTTATGTATGGCTTTGGCTTGGGCACCTGGTCCTCAAGGAAACCTTGGTGGTGCGGGGGGAGTGGGGGGGAGCGATACCCTAAAATGTGGTGTTTTTCAGCTCTATGATTAAGCCTACCCAATACATGCAACAGCCTAGTTTTATCCTGTGGTCCTTTGCTGCCAGACCTGAAGCCGGGGCAGCACTTCAGCAGAATCTTTCAAGAGAAATATCTAACTGGGTGCATTTATTATTCCGGTAAGCTGATCTCCATTTAACATTGCGGGGAGAGAAGTACCCCCCCAACAACGTGCCATCTGCCAAAAATGATTGACAGCTTAGCCTCCAGCCGGCACAAAGGTATGAAAAAAGAAAATCAAATACAGTGACATAAAGTTAGTAGGAAATCCTTGCAAGCAACAGATCCCCAACGCGATGAGCCACACAAGTACCGGCTTTACAAAAATCATTGGATCGGCTGGGCAGAGCAGACCAGAATAGAAAAGCAGTCTATTTTCATTTTGTTTCTTTAATTATTACAGATCTGGAATTACAGGTCGCAACTAGTAAATTATGAATTTCCTTTAAAAAGATTATATAAATAACCTCCCAAGTCTAATTTCAAGTACCGTCTTTCCCAAAAGCGCTTTTGATTTAACTCTGTCTACCTTTCTGAAATCGCTGGTTGCTACCTGCAAAACTGACCTTGCAGAATATTCCACACAACTCGGTTTAGACAACCTTTCAGTCTCCCGAAGGGAGCGCTGCGAATATTAGTTTTTTGAGAGGGCATCTCAGACACAGAATACCCAGCATATCACTAAATTACAGCTCCTGAGATTTACTGAAGGAAGGCGTATCACCCAAACTGGTATAAAAATAACACACACGTGTAGTGAAGATATGTTCAGAGAGCAGCTCTGCGACTGGGGCAGTCTGGAACCTCAGTCAGGGAATACATTCTTTTGCGGCCTGAGTCATGTCGGCTTCCAAGTCCCCCTCCGCTGGTGGGAGGGCAAGTCGTCCCGAATCTCCTTCGTGTGGTCAAAGCTCCTGTTTTTGTGTTCCAAGGCAAAGATGCCCTTCGAGATCACCAAACTTTGTCAGCTGCCACCCTGAAAGGAAGGGTGCTTGTAGCACGGGAGGAAAGTTCCACAGCAGAATTCTGGTCAGAAGGGAAAGTCCCGTGGCAGAATCCTGGTCAGGATGCCAAGGTGGTATTTGGGGATGCCCTTTGCCGAAGACTCGCAGTTTTTACTCTTCTCGGACAAGCAACGCTCCGCCAGTTGCTGGGAGCACCTGGTGAGGAAAGATGGAGCAAGGCTAACAGGCACAGCCATTGAGAGTTTCTCCGAGATTCTGGTGGCCCTTTTGTTAACGTCACCAAGAAGACCTCTTTGTTGCCAGGTGGGTCTCCGCTTCACAACTGCTCCTCGTCGATCCAGACAGTTTTGCGCTGCTCTTCCCAAACTTTCTCCTTGATTATTCGGAGGAGGTCCTCGATGCTGCTCCACGTGTCGGCCTCAAGAGGGGCATAAAGGCAGGGCAAGGCCTCCAGCTCTTTTTCATTCTGACGGCACATCCGTAAAAGCTCGTCTTCCACCTCCGGCTTCAGAAGCAGCTTCCTGAGACATTTAAAAAAAGAAGAAAGCTAAATATGATGCTTGCTGCATGCACGCTTTCCCCACACCTTTCAACAGACCTCTGTTGTCACCTTCTGTGTTTCTGAGCAGAAATGGTACTGTGGAAATCAGCACTGATTCTCTCACCTGTGGAAATCAGGCCTAACTCTCCATTACTGTGTGCAACTGCTCTCTGCCTCCCCCCGCAAATAGCAGACCCTCATTTTATTGACTGCCGCCTTCCTTCTGCATGATGACCACAACTCTTTCCTGCAGCCCTTCAAGCCATTCCAGTTCTGCAGGCTCCTAGAGGTGATGTGCCCGTCCTTTGCAACAGGCGAGGTCATACAAAAGAAAGAATTAAAAAATCGTGAAGCAAATGAATACAGTTTGTGTGTGTGTGTGTGTGTGTGTGTGTATGGAGAGAGGGGTGAAGATAAAGGAGATAATTGTGTGGAAAATCAAGACATCACAGGCGGCTGGATTTCATACGGCAAGTGCACACTTAAGAGGAGAAATAACCGATTTCCTTCCAGTCCAGTTGCCCAGTTTTTATGATGCCAGTCGCTAATGGATTCGGGCACCCATCGTTACCGTGTTGCTATTTGCAAAGAGGAGGAAAGCTCCAACCCTATGATGGAACAACACAAGACCTGCAAATGATACCCGAGATGGAAGAAACAGCATGCCTCTGCCCCTCTCACTGACAATAGGGCTGATGATGCCGTACCGGCAAACCTTCCGGAATACTAGGACAATCCACATACCTGAACCTCTTGATATTTTTTTCCGAGACTCTAATAAAGAGAACAATGGGGTAGATCTTGGCTTTGATTAAATCCTTTGTGCAGCCGATCCCAGCTTCAAGCAGACAATGTTTGTTCTGTAAACAGGAAGCCAGGAAAGGCCTGCGTTAAGTACGTTTTCGGGTTTGCAAGCGCACAATCTCAAAATGGATCAGGCAAATCATGTTCCATTGATCACAGTCCAGATAAAATGACTTACATTGAAAGTTACGTCATCTTTCAATGGTCTCCTAGGCTTCAACTTTTTGCTCCTATTTCCCAATGTATACCTTCTGTCCTCCGGCTCTACAACACTCGGCCAACCATACATTTCTTAATCAACTCCCTCCCTGAACACTTTGTGCTACCAACTCCTCTCTGAACCTCTTCTTTACTAGCTAACCACATGATCCCCAACATGGTGCCCACTGTGTTTCCTGGAACTTGATTACTCTTGGAAATAAACTGCAAAGAAAAGAACTTCGAGATCTTCGGGGTGGCTTTTTACCAGCCGACTGACTAGCAATACAGTGAACTCCTCCTGAGTAAGTCAAGTGTGTGGAAAAGGTCAGAATCTGAGCACCGGAATGATTTCCTACTGGTAGATTTCATACAATGCCTAACAACAGGATGCAAATCCAATTACCTTGGCAGCAACAGCCTCAATGTTTGCAGGGAAAATACACTCATAAGTGTGTGGTGGATTCCTCTCTCGGGAGTAGATTATTGTTTCGGACTGGTTTCTCCTCAAGAATTCGTCCTTGGTTATGATCTCTGGAACAGAAGATTGCAGAAGAGCAGCCTTTGTACCTCTGTGTGTGTTTGGCAACCCACCAAGATCTCCGAAGACATTGTGGAGGACATTCACCAAACAGGGGTGACTCTAGAACTTTGGAATTTGGAGAATGGGGTGTGGATGCCACCACATAATGGCTGCCATGGGAGCCAGGGCCAATAACAAAAATGGCTGCCCCGGAGAAAGGAACCAATCGCAAAATGGAGGGTTCCAAACCAAGTGCCCTCCTACAATGGAGACAACCATTTCTGAATGGATTATGCCTTCTGGGTTCTCTTGAAGGACCTCTTTTTTCACTAAGGCAGAGAAAGTTCAAGACTGGCTCTTTACTTTAAGAGATGCTTTGTCAAAGACGCAATCTCTGGCATCTTCAGGTACCACAGAGCACAAAGAACAGTCTTTGCCTGAAGTATGAGAGAGCAGTTGCCAGGCAGAGAAGACGATACTGACCTAGATGGACCAGTGGTCTAACTTGGGATAAAGCAGCTTCATGAAGGCGCAACCTTCCAGTACAAACCTCTTTAGGAGAGTTTCCCTTCTTGCCCTCCTTATGAAGCAGGAGAGGGTCAGTTCCATCTTAAATCTGCAAATATATTACTTGAAAACCTTTGCAATCCCCATCCTTGACTCTGCCAGCCTGGCTATCAACCAGGGAGATGTCATTGAGGGTAGACTTTCTCCGGCTGGAAGGTGCTGAGGAACAGAGTAGGAACTCTTCTCCCAGTTGGTAATGGCCCATCCAGGTTGTCTTAAGTTCTGGTAGGGGCAGAGGACAGGTTTTATCTGACCCTTCTTCCTCATGGAGGATTAAAGCTGCCCGGGGGTCCTTTCTGATTAGAGAAATGATGGCAGTGTGAAGGTGCCTTATACTGAATCAGAACATCGGTCCATCAAGGCCAGCATTGTCTACTCAGACTGGCAGCAGCTCCCCATGATCTCGGGCAGAAGTCTTCTACATCACCTACTGCCCTGTCCTTTTTAACTGGAGATGTGGGGGATTGAACCTGGGACATTCTGCACACCAAGCAGCTGCTCTACCACTGAGCCATGGTCCCTCCCCACTGGGAAAAGCATTAACCTCCCTCACCAATACTGTAACCCTGATCTATATCAGGTCTTGCCATAGCGGCTTTTTGCAACTAGATTCCACCTCTAAGGGCCCAACCATGGATCCTTGGAATCTTAAGTCCTTTGGCTCTGAGATTCCGCTGGAACCCAAGCTGATTCAGTTAAAAAGGTAAAGGTCCCCTGTGCAAGCACCGGGTCATTCCTGACCCATAGGGTGACGTCACATCCCGACGTTTACTAGGCAGACTTTGTTTATGGGGTGGTTTTGCCAGTGCCTTTCCCAGTCACCTTCCCTTTACCCCCCAGCAAGCTGGGTACTCGTTTTACCGACCTTGGAAAGATGGAAGGCTGAGTCAACCTTGAGCCGGCTACCTGAAACCAACTTTTGTTGGGATCGAACTCAGGTCATGAGCAGAGCTTGGACTGCAGTACTACAGCTTACCACTGTGCGCCACAGGGCTCCTGATTCAGTTACCACTTCAGACATCCTAAAGCACCAGGGCCTTTTGAGTATCACCGAGACGAACAGAATACAGCACATAAAAGGTGTGGAATACTGATTATTACATTTATTATTCTCAGATTTACAACCCCCTGGCTTTGGCTGGCAGAGAATGTAACTGGCGGCATGTTTATCTCCAAGCTAGTTAAATCTGGTGAACTTGAGCATGACCTATTTCAAGAAACAGCACATGAAGTGCCAGGATAGGAGAATAACTGACGTCTGTGTAATTGCAAGCCCGTGTTGCGGTGTCAGTTTCTTTCTCAAGATTGTAATTCAACAATGAAGCCTGCAAGAGATACAACAACTTGGATGCGCATAACGCTACGGGAGCACAAAATCTCCCATGCTGCTAGTTCAGATGGAGGGTCCTATATTTATCTGGCCTCTGGTGTAGTGCCAGAAAAAAGGCTCCTGTCAGACTTTCGTCTCTAAATGCTCTTGAGTGTGTTCACTTACAATAAAGCAGGGTTCCCCAACATGGTGCTTATGGACGCCATGGCGCCCACCGACACCTTTCTGGACTGCCAATGAGTGTTTTTAGAAAGTGGGAACGGCCAAGTGGGGCTTTTTCCAGCAAGGGATTTCCCCATCCATAGGGTGGCCAGGTCCCCTCTCTCCATCAGAGGGAGGTTTTTTAAGGGGCAGGGCTGGGGTGATCGCACTCATGGCTGTGCGCGACGCAATTGCGTCGCTTCCAAGTTTACCCCCAGATGTACCACATTGTGACAGCCGCTTTAGCACTCAAACTCCCCGAAACGCTTTGAGTGCTAAAGTGACCACTGATCTGTATTCACTTGCCATTTCCAAATGTGCTCAAACGTGTCCCCTCTGAAGGTTTTACCGATCTCATTCTCATTGAAGAAGAGTTGGTTTTTATATGCTAACTTTCTCTGCCACTTAAGGGAGAATCAGACCGGTTTACAATCACCTTCCCTTCCCTTCCCCTCCCCACAACAGACACCCTGTGAGGTCGGTGAGGCTGAGAGAGAATGTGACTAGCCCCAGGTCACCCAGTTGGCTTCATGTGGAAGAGTGGGGAAACAAATCCAGTTCACCAGATCAGCCTCCGCCGCTCATGTGGAGGAGTGGGGAATCAAACCCGGTAGCTCCAGATCAGATGCCACCGCTCCAAACCACCGTTCTTAACCACTACACCACACTGGCTCTCAAGGAGCTTGATATATCTGTCTAAAGTAATCTCCATGTGGTTCTTACTGACCAAATCTGGCCAACATATTTCTGATGGATTTCTTGTCTTTTTTATCACACAAGAAGTCTTTAGCCACACATAACTGTGTTTGGGCTTTTCATAACCTCCAGCTTCTTCAGCACTTTGCTCTGGATCTGAAGAAACACAGCTGTGAACACACACGAATCAGACCCTTGGACCATCAAAGTCAGTACTGTCTACTCAGACTGGCAGTGGATCTCCAGGGTCTCAAGCGGAGGTCTTGCATATCACTTACCATCTGATCCTGTTAACTGGAGATGCCAAGGATTGAACCTGGGACCTTCTGCATGCCAGGCAGATGCCCTACCACTCAACCACAGCCCCTCCTTTGTGTGGATTGTATGGGAGGCCGCAGCAGCGCTGTAACCGACACGGCAGTCTGTAATGTCTCTGGCTTAGATTACCTGGCTTGCACAGATTGAATTCCAAGGCCCCTCCGGAGTTGAGAAGCTTCTGAATCAACGTCTTCGAGAGCATTGCCGGAGTGAAAAGGACGGGGCGCCGGTTGTCGCAGTGGGTGGGCCTCACTGAACTGTACGGGACCAGGCTTAAGCTCCTGTTGATTTCACTCACCGAGTCAAACTCTGAGGAAAAAGAAAATGGCACTTGGTGGACCAACCAGAGTGGCCTAGAGTTCGGCGTGCCACACAGAGATGCGCACCCATCAGGCGGGCCTTGGGCAATGGCTTCAGAGTGGTTCTGTCGGAATCTAAATTGGTTGGAAAGGTGAGGTCTACCTTATCAAGGTTATATATGAGTACATGAAGCTGCCTTATACTGAATCAGACCCTTGGTCCATCAAAGTCAGTATTGTCTACTCAGACCAGCAGCGGTTCTCCAGGGTCTCAGGCAGAGGTCTTTCACATCACCTCCTTGCCTAGTCCCTTTAACTGGAGATGCTGGGGGTTGAACCCGGGACCTTCTGCATGCCAAGAAGATGCTCTGCCACTGAGCCATGGCCCCTCCCTAGAAGGGAGATGACTAGAACACAGAAGATCTGGCACCTCTCAATATTAGTATGTATTGAGCCATGAAGGCATGAAGGGATCCGATGAAGTCTTTCCTATCTTCCTTTGACGGACAAGGTGCGATCCACCATCAGAAAACAAGAGCCCTGCTGGATTAGGCTGGTGCTCCACCTAGCCCATCATCCTCATTCACAGCCCTGGAGGGCCAACAAACTGGGCATAAAAGTCAAGACTAGTACCGTCGCCTCCTGTCACTGGTATTCTTACTGCCTCTGAACATTGAGGTTCCCTTTAGCCACCAAGCCTAGTTGCCGTGGACGAATCTGCTCTCCTCGAATCTGTCTGATTCCCTTTTAATGCCCATCTAGGCTAGTGGCCATCATGAGGTCCACCAGCAGTGAATTGTTTATATTATTTATTTACAAAATTTGCATCCTGCCTTTCCACCATTGCAAGGGCCACCGAGGCAGCTGACAATTTAAAACGTACACGGTAAAATCACATTTTAGAACCGTTGACATCAATCCCCCCTCTCAAACACACATCATTGCAACAAAGTTAAAATACATACAAAACATAAAAACATTGGTTAGGAAGGAGGGATCATTGAGGGGATGCCAAACGAACCAAAAAAGCGTTCACCTGCTGGCAGAAGACTGCAACAGAAGGGGACAGACAAATCTCTTTTGGGAGAGAGTTCCACACCTTTGGTGCCATGACCGAGAAGGTCCTGTCCTGGGTTGCCACCCGCCTCATCTCAGAAGGTGGGAGCAGGCCCTACCTCTGAGCCACACCCCCTTCCCTTTCTTCCTGGAAGGCTCCATGTGTGTGAATGCCAATTGTTCTGCCACCTTTGTACCTTCAAATCTATCAAGCAGCGCCTTTGTGACCGACTGTGCCTCTGGCCTGGCCCGGGAGTCCTTTGAGGTGACGATGCGGACTCGTTCGTTGCTGTTCATGCGCTTGAACTTGTTTTCGGACCTGCTGACAAACTGAGAGCAGACACAGAGCATGAGGAGGGGAGGGGGTTTGCCCGGTTTTATGGAGCCATCTGCCTCCTCTTGGTTATCTTTACCCTCCCAGAACAGAGTTATCTCAACAAAAAACAAGGTCAGCATTCTTTGCCGCCCATAACGAAACACCTGCTGAACTCTAAGAGTGCTTTACAGCTCATAAAGCCTGCCCTTGGGCTCAGTTCACACATGCATATAAACCTAGGGTTGCCAGCTTCCAGGTAGGGAGTGGACATCTCCTGGAACTATAGCTGATCTCCAGGTGACAGAGATTAGTTCCCCTGGAGAAAATGGCTGCTTTGGAGGGTGGAGTGTATGGCATTATACTCCACTGAGGTCCCTCCCCAAACTCTGTCCTCCCCCAGGCACCACCCCTCAAATCTCCAGGAATTTCCAAATTTTGGAGTTGGCAACCCTACGTACACCCCCTGATTCCTCTATGCTGGCAGCTGAACACGTTCCACTGTCTCCACCAAAAAAACCCTCTGTGTTTGAAGCAACAGAAATGTTCCATGGTATTATACTTGTGACAACAACCCATTCACACATGTGAGTCGACGAACACTGCCCTCAGTGAAAACCCGACAGGGTCTTTCTTTTCTCCTCACTCTTTCTAAGACACGTTCAGCTCTTCTTTCCCAGCCCAAGCGATACATCTATGGCAGATTCTGTTACTGGAGATCAGTTGTAATTCTGGGAGACCTGGCACCCCTAACCCCCCCCCACTAACCAAGGGTACAAACCTTTTTACCTGTAAGATCTGGCCCAAAAGGAAACTGGCTCGGGATAGTCGCGGGCTAGCTTTGGGGTCGCTCGGTGGTGTGTGCTCTTCCGGCTGCAGCGTGTTCTGGTGAGGATTACACCGGGAAAGGGAGAGGAAAATTTATTTCAGAAAAAATGAAGCTGGTACACGGGTGGCAAAAGAATCTAAGCAGAACTGTACAACTTGTGAGTGACCCACACAAAGAGGACTGAGAGGATGAAGCCAAAAAGGAAAGAAGAACTGTAATGTAGCTGAGCTACCCGAAACTACCTTCAAAGTCATTTGTGGTCAATAAAACCTGTTTTTTTCTGGTTCAAAGGGGAATCTTTATAGTGGGTTGCGAAGGGAATGTGTGTGTGTGGGGGGGGCGAGCTAAGCTCTGCTTTAAAAATGGTGTGGGGCAACTCATTGCCCTCCCTCTTTAGACTTTTAAAGGGCTACCCCCTTTTTTTCCTGCTGATCTGTGCTGTGGCATTTTCCACACCCTCATGTGGAGCCCCAGTTTCAAGAAGCCGTACAAGCGCAAAGTCCCACCATGATATCTTCTACCTTGCTTGTGTGACACTGAAACCACGTCACCGTCTTTTCTAGCACCAAGTACGAGAATTTCTAGTTCCCCCAACTTTTTGTTGATCTCTGCCGATGTGTATGCTTTAAGTGGCTTGCTGTTAC
This sequence comes from Euleptes europaea, assembly GCF_029931775.1. Classification (NCBI taxonomy): domain Eukaryota; kingdom Metazoa; phylum Chordata; class Lepidosauria; order Squamata; family Sphaerodactylidae; genus Euleptes; species Euleptes europaea. The sequence goes on from NC_079332.1 coordinate 6,302,856, forward strand.
TGTATTACCATCTTTTATCGCCTTACATTTTTAATAGCTTTTAACACATTTAACTTCTTTCATTGTCTCAATATTTTAACACCTTTTATTGCTGCAGTGGCTTGTTAAAGTACTTTTTTTTTAAGTTGCCGGCGGCTTGGTTTTATTCGACAATTCTATTCTTGATGCTTCTTAGTCATTTTGCGGCGCTTTTTTTACCTACCTCTGGGTGTGACAGATTATCCTTTTAAAGACTTTCTAGGTTGTTGTGTTTTTTTTTAAATGTTGCTTCCACTCTTTGACAGAGATATGTAAGCCTGCGCGGGGACTATCATTACGAGTCTAGAGATATAAATGCTTAAAAATAAATACAACCCTCAAGGCAGACTGAGGGGATAACTTAGGTCCTGCCCAGTTTGATGCTTCTGCCATATGTACTGTGAAAGTGCGCTACACATGAACCTCCTGATGCATAATGTCACTGTTTTGTGTTAGTACGGCAAAGTGTTTCTTTCCCGACTTTGGCACAAGAAACCCAGATATCTGAGGGTACCCATATCAAAACGTGTCACCCTCTTGACACATAATGCCCTCTCTCAGCACTTATTTATTTACTTCATTTGTAGTCCACCTGTCTTGGTGATGCTCAAGGCGGATTGTGATGGTGGAAAGTACCATCAAGTTGCAGCCGACTTATGGCAACCCCTCATGGGGTTTTCAAAGCAAGAGATGTTCAGAGGTGGCTTGCCATTGCCTCCCTCTGCATCACAACCCTGGTATTCCTTGGTGGTCTCCCATCCAAATACTAACCAGGGTCCACCCTGCTTAGCTTCCTAGATTGAGTTAGCCTGGGCTATCCAGGTCGGGGCCAAGGTGGATTACAAATTTAAAAACAGTGTAATAGGAACAGGATACGCCATACAATAAGCTGTATAAGAATACTGGATTACCAAGGTTGAAAACAATGCAGTAAAAACAACATAAGCCGTGACATCTAAGAAATACAAAAACTGGATTGCAGACAAAGTGACTCACTACAGATGATGGACATCCTCAGAAATGGGGAGGGCGCAATAGGGCAGAGCCTTTGCGGGGAACACGAAACACACCAGAGAAAAGGAGAAGGGAGGTAGAGGAATTTCTGTGACTACATACCCGAGCAGCTCGAAGTGTCCCGTATGAACTGTCTGTCTCCTCCTGGCTGCCTTTGTTCATGAGCCGTTGCAGCTTTACTAAGAGGAGCTGTTGGGCTCTGCAAGCAAGCGGAAGCGTGCATAATTCTCAGGGCACTGAGTGCACCAAGAAGACACAGGGAGCACTGAGCTAAAGGAAAGGAAATCTCAATTTGTACTTCTTTGTCCATATGGAAAGGGAGGCTTGAAGTCTAGGCCCACAGCTCACGTTGGGCTCACCTTAGGCTTGCCTCCTGCTATTTAGCCCTCTGTTGCTCACTAGTCAGATCAGTGCCAGGATAAAAACTGGAAAAAACAGCAACAGCATTGACTGGGTAGCTCTAGGAATCGCTGGAAACTCTATGATAAAACCATAGATTTTTCTGGTGATTCCTAGAGCAACCCTGCGTCATTTCTGGGCAACACACAGAAGTGACATGGCGACATCACTGATGGCACACACACACCCGTCCCATGTCCATGCCCCCCAGCCCTCCCACCTGGCTCACCTGCTGGAATTGGGGATGGTCCCGGTGTCCAAGTCCCTGTCAGTGAAGGGGTCCACTCTGGCACAAAGCCACTCGCACTTGCCCTGGTACATGGTGTCAAGGACGTGCAGGATCTCATCGCATTTCACCGAGAGGGAGCAGCAGTCCATCTGGCTGGAGATGCTCAGGTTCAGGCGGATGTAGAAGGAGTCCCCAGATGCAACCAGGCCTTCTTCGATTTCAGACAGCAGCTTCCTGTGGCCTGCAGTGCGAAAGAACCGGGCACGATTCACCAGCGGAAAATTGGAAGAGAAAATTCAGAGCTCCTGCTGCAAAGAGTTATGGTTTCAGTAGGATACTCGGGCTAGTGGCAGCTGAGCAAGATGTGGCTGAATTTGTCTATCCTCTGCCCACAGGTGGGGCCAGGGACATGAGTTACCAACCTCCAGATGGGTCCTGGAGATCTCCCAGAATTACAACTAATCTCCAGCTAGATTGGAGTTCAGGGGCCACCTTAGAGACCGACACTTTTTTCTGGGGGAGGGTATATGTTTTCAAGAGTCAAAGCTCTCTTCATCAGATACAAGTTAGAATGGTGAGCTCTGAGTCAGAAGGTGGGAGGGGGTGTCGTAGAAAAGGAACTCCGGATGCAGAGGTACAATGCACATTGTAATCACCTTGATTGGAGCAGAGGGGAAATTCTTGGGGGCAGAAAATTAAAATCTGTAGTGAGATAAGAATCCTGTGTCCCTATTTGGCCCGGGGCGGGGGGTTTCCATTGCTCTGAATTTGTGAATAGGGACATAGGCTACCCTCTAAAACTAATCTCCAGACTATAGAGTTCCCCTGGAGAAAATGGCTATTTTGGAGGGTGGACTCTAGCATTATACCCTGCTAAGGTCCCTCCCCTCTCCAAACCCAGACTCCACCCCCAAATCTCCAGGAATTTCCCAACCCATAGTTGGATACCCTAGATGCGAGCTCTTGAACGTGAGCCCAAGCTCCTGCTGAGCTGTGGCTCAAAAACAAAACAAAACAGACAATGGGATCAAAATCAAATCCTTGGGGATGGAGTTCCCAGAGAGGAATTGGCAAGCGTACGTGGATCATGTGGACCCGGGGAGGACCAGGGGAAAATATAACATGTATATACACCTTTAGTTTCAGCAACTAAATTCAATTTCCTCCCCTGTTCCTTCTCTCATACCTTGCCCACCAAACCAACCTCCTATTCCAGACTCCTGTCTGTACATGCGTATGTGTTGTCAAGTTGCAACTGGCTTATGGCGACCCCAGCAAGGGGCTTTCAAGGCAAGTAAGAAGCAGAAGTGGTTTGCCATTGCCTTCTTCTGCAGAGTGGCCTTTGGTGGTCTCCCATCCAAGTGCCAACCCTGCTTAGCTTCCGAGATCTGACAAGATCAGGCTATACCATGCTGCCTTCCCTCCCCTCCTGTCTGCACCCCCTCCTATATCCATGTCTTAGCACCCTACCCAGCAGCCTACAGGCTTGACTCGACTCAACTCATGGTTTAGTTGATGAATCTACGAGGAAGCGTTTTCGTCAGCAGGAATGAGAGTAATGTGGTAATTTTGGTTCTGGTGCGTCACTGTAATGTGAAAAGACAACCAAAACATTCAAGATGGCTTTTCCTTCTAACAACTGGTGGCAGATGTGGTTTATTAAACTCTAAACTGTCTCACAGTTCCTTTAATATCTCAACGAGGAGCTCGTATTAAGGTTTTGGTAATACGAAACATATCTTTATGAGTTATCAATTAATGGACGGAGAGGCTGCTTCAGGCAAGCAATTCATCCACTTTTTAATCAGCAAAAAGTTCTTCAGCTTCAGGGCGTTGTGGGCCATCGAGGGAGGCACCCGAAAGGCACTCCGTCTGGAAAAGGCCTCTGAGTCTCTTCAGAACATAAGAAGAGCTGTGTTGGATGAGACCCGTAGATAGCTCTCTGGCCATGGCACCCAGGCACAGGGTGGCCCCGTGAAGAGGGTTCCTGAGTTCTTAGCTCACTCCCAGCCATCAGTGGCATGGAAGGTGACTGGCATGTCTAATTCGGCTCTACATTCATCTTTATTTACAAAGGTTTAATTTGCACCTGCAAATCTATTGTTCTGCAAAAGAATCAAATAACTGCCTTTCATTCCTCAAGATATATATATTTTTAAGTCACTTCAGATGTAGGGCGAAAATGCACGGTCGCTTTAGCCTCCTTTATTCCGTTTCAGCCAGGATTCGGCCAGGATTGAGCGCATGCGTTTTTGCAGAACGTGCGTTCGATCCTGGCTGAATCCTGGCTGAAACAGGGAATAAAGGAGGCTAAAGCGACTGTGCGTTTTCACCCGTAAAGTCTTGTTCTCTTCATTCAGTGATATCTCCCTAGAGGAGATCAGCTAAATACAAACCTCCCTTTCATGTGTTCTAAACAGAACCAAGTTATAAAACAAATCCTTTATATGTAGTGCAGTCCTTTGCAGAGGAGCCCCGTGGCGCAGAGTGGTAAGATGCAGTACTGCAGTCAAACACTCTGCTCATGACCTGAGTTCGATCCCGACGGAAGTTGGTTTCAGGTAGCCGGCTCAAGGTCGACTCTGCCTTCCATCCTTCCGAGGTTGGTAAAATGAGGACCCAGCTTGCTGGGGGTAAAGGGAAGATGACAGGGGAAGGGACTGGCAAAACCACACCATAAACAAAGTCTGCCTAGGAAACGCCGGGATGTGACGTCACCCCATGGGTCAGGAATGACCCGGTGCTTGCACAGGGGACCTTTACCTTTACCTTTATTCCTTTGCAGAGTAACTCCAGTCAAATGTCTTTTTACTACTGGTTTACCTTCTTCCTCATCTACCTTAGCACTTTAAACAACTCAGAAGTGTCTAAAAACGTTTGTGCCAAAACAAGCTGGTCATATAAATCGATACTTTCTGGTCTAACCTTACTTCTTGGCTGCCCTCCTTATTTCCTTTTTAATTTATTTACTTATTTATTATTTTCAATTTATATCCCACCCTCCCCAGCCGAAGCCAGGAAGGTTATTCCTTAACATATTTTTATGTTACTCCTTATCATAAATGTTTTGCAATACTAACCCCCATTTGCTTTACCATTAACTCCTGTTAAGGCCCCGTTTCCCCTCGATTTATTTAAGTATACCCATAATCAAGAAGCCATAAATATTCTTAAGTGGCCATCTATGCCTCTCTTCAAAATTCATATAAGTTGCAAAGCAATTCATTGATCATGAGACAATTTGTTGATTGAAAAACAGCACATTAATCTCAAGGACTTCATTAATCATGAGGCAATCTAATGATCTCCAGAGCTGGTAGATCATTGACTGTATCAAACTATCCACCAATGAACCGCAGGGGGAAATGAAGAGCCAAACTCCACCAAAAGGCCAATTTAAGTGCAATATGGGAGACACGGGCCTCTTATCTGAATATTTTTTACATTACAGTAGGCCCATAGGGTTCCAAATTTGATTGGTGGTGCTGAGGGGGCAACTTTCCCCAGTGCCATTTTCCTGACCTACCCCTCACAATTCATGGGGAAACACCTTCCCCCCCCCACACACCCCTGCTGTTGCGATCAAATTCAGATCCTCCTGCATCTCCTCTAGAGTAGAGAGATCTACCCTGTTTCAAAAAAGCCTCCCACACATCTGTCGTTTTAACCGAATGTGTCAGGAGGGCATTTTCATATAGTGATGTGGAAAAACAGGTGTTTGTCCTTAGCATCCTTCAAGCAAAAACTGTTCAGGAGGGCATTTTCATACAGTGATGTGGAAAAACAGTAGGTGGCTATCTATCTGTAAGGTTCTAAATTTAATTGCCTATGAACATTTTAAACAGTTTGCTTTTCCTCCCCTTTTACACCGCATTGTTTATTGGATATATTATCCTATCTTCATTTCATCATTCTCTAATTGTGAAATCCGGTTTTACCGTGATGTTCATTGTACGTATCATGCTGGTCTTTATTGCATATTGTTTGTATCTTACACATTTTGGCCATAGATTTGGGCCCTTGTCTCTCCGGCGTCTCCCCTGTGCTTACACCAGGACGCCCACCGATACATCCCTTAGGTGCTTCCCGGAAGCTTGTAGTCTCTGTCCCCAACACGCTCCCATGAAGCGGGGCCCATAAATGTCACCCAGCTACTCTCATGTGGTCCTACTCCTCCACTCACACTCCTGGGACAGTGAGACGGTCGGTGGCTTCCACGGTTTCCCTTTTCTGGTGGCCGCTGGGTTTTTCCTCCACCCCTCCCCTGAAGTTGCCCTATGTATTGCGTCTTAACGTACGCAAGTGGCAAAAAATTTGGGACGGGTCCATTGTTGCCGCTTACCTTCGTGATTCAATCTACAGTGCAGCGTAACAGGTCCGCTACATCTCTGAATTATCCAGTGGAGCTCTTCCTTGGTACAGGTATCCAAGGGAACGCTCAGATTTTCCCCTTTGATGCAGCCTTCCATCTAGATATAAGCAAGAGGCATTATTCTTTCCGGCGAGTCAATGATTCCATCTATGTACACTACGTAAGCAAGCCACTCTTGCAGACAGACAAGCTGCTGTCAGACTCAGGTGTTTGTCCTTAGCATCCTTCAAGCAAAACCCATCAGGCAATGGCTCTGAAGCAGGTTAGACTTTATTAGTAGCAGAATTAGACTAAGTAAGAAGCTGGCTGCCTCCTGGGCATACAAGGCTACTAATGAGGAATCAGGGTAAGGGTACATGGTTAAAATGCAATGCAGACTTCAAAGTTGGATAGGGCAAAATGCAAAGGCAGCAACTATCCATGATAAACTTTCTCAGGGTGGCTATAGACATAACATGGCTATGCAGCTGGGGTGATTGTGGTAAACAGGATAGGCAAACCATACTGAGCATAGAAGGCAGGATACAGATATTGTACAAAGGCATGAGAACCGGGAGCACATGACCGGGGCCTTGACTCCGAGCAAAACCATGGCCTGCCCGAAGCAAGAGCCTGTGAGGAGTTCTGTCAGGCTAAGGTTGTGAGGCCGGGTCTGACAGCTGCCTTACTGGTTTGCAGCAGGCTTGCTAACGCTACACCAGTCCCCCTGCCCCTTCCTCTCTCCTCTCCCATCCAAGTCTCTTACTATAAAAAAAAGCAGTGATGGATGGATTGATAACTCTCTGTTCGAACATGTGTGCCTATCGTATCTTAAGAAAGTTTCAGAGGGTAGCTGTGTTGGACTGCAGTAGGACACCTAGATTTGAGACCAGGAGCATCTTAGAGACCAATAAGATTTTTCAGGGTACGAACGTTTGACAGTCAAACCTCTCTTCGTCTGACGCTCATACCCCAAAAATCTTGTGGGTCTCTAAAGTTCTACTGGACTCAAACGTAGCTGTCCTATCTTAAGTCACCCTACAGAAAGATCGAAGAAGTGCAAACCTTAGGTAAGTGAGGTCTCTTTGTCCCACTCTTCCATCGTTGCCATGATTGTGTTGGAGTATGCAGGAGACCCAGGTTAATATACCTGCTCAGCCTCGAATCTTTTAAGGACCTTGGGCCAATCTCTCTCTCTCCCCCTCGCTGCATACTTGCAAGGAATGAAAGACCTGCCCTCCACCTATTGGGTGGCTCACTCCTCATTGACAGGAGTCCTGTGTGGCTGTGTGTGTGTATTGTTCACAGATCATCAGTTGACCCACCAAGCTCCTCTGCAGTATACAGGCTCTCTGTCTGCATGCACAGCCCACCTGTCCTAACGACAGCACTCTTGCTGCTAAGCAATGAAGACCGCTAATGGAGAGGCAATGCAACACACTAGCAGCAATTAGATATAATGCATAAGGGTCTTTGACTACAGTAACACACCAGTGACAATTAGGCGCACGGCATAAGGGTCTTTGATAGCAGCAATGGATGGATAGATAGCAGCAGCTCATGATGTGTTCAGAAGAGGGAAGGGTGAAGGGACCGACAGCACCAATGCACAACCTGACAATCTCCTAAAGCCACGGTCTCACCAGAAGCAGCTGATGTCCCTCCCGGAGGCCTGCTTTCTCCGCTGAGGATCCTAGTTTGACGGAGTTGACAAAGCTGCCTTTTATGTTGCCCCCAAGAACAGAGATCTCCGAACTCAGGCTGTCACCGTTCAGAATGACGCGTTGGATGGTGTGGCACGTGTTACGGAGGCGCCCGACGGACGTCACCGAGGGACGGAACGGCCTGCATAGGGGAAGGAATCACGCGGCTTAGAAAAAAAAAGAAAATTCTCCTGGCTTTCTCTGAAGTCCTTTCCCATGTTTTAAAATAGGAACTCAGCAGGCTGGGACAATGAAGAAGGAGAGGAGGATTGCAGTGATTGACATTTCTTTGAAGTTGGACTTGGAGAGCATTGTTACTTGAATATTGTTACTTGAGTATTGGAGGATAACCCTGACAAACCTGCCTGGAAGTGCAGTCTGTTGCTGTAAAGCAGGGATCCCCAGTGTGGTGCCATGGCTCCCACCAATACCTTTCCTGTTGCCCACCAAGTGTTTTGTGACAGTGGGAAGGGCCAGGTGGGGCTTTTGCCCAGCAGAGCTTCTAAATTAAGAATCATAGAATCATAGAGTTGGAAGGGACCACCAAGGTCATCCAGTCCAACCCCCTGCACAATGCAGGAAATTCCAAACTACCCCTCCACACTCCAGTGATTCCTACTCCATGCTCAGAAGGTGGCCAAGATGCCCTCCCTCTCATCATCTGCTTAAGGTCATAGAATCAGCACTGCTGACAGATGGCTATCTAGCCTCTGCTTAAAAACCTCCAGAGAAGGAGCGCTTACCACCTCCCGAGGAAGCCTGTTCCACTGAGAAACCGCTCTGTTAGAAAATTCTTCCTAATGTCTAGACAGAAACTCTTTGGATTTATTTTCAACCCGTTGGTTCTGGTCCGACCTTCTGGGGCAACAGAAAATAACTCGGCACCCTCCTCTACATGACAGCCCTTCAAGTACTTTCCCCACTGGAGATTTGTGTCAGGATTCCAAAGGTTCCTGCCTGCTCAAAAAGGTTGGGGACCCCTGCTGCAAGGTATTCTTATGCCCCTAAAGTCTGTGCCCCTCCATTACAACAGGTCTACCTGATCAGCAGAAACCGGTAATGCAGATTTTCCAGGAGTGTACCCAGCTTGCTGGGGGTAAAGGGAAGATGACTGGGGAAAGGCACTGGCAAACCACCCCGTAAACAAAGTCTGCCTAGTAAACGTCGGGATGTGACGTCACCCCATGGGTCAGGAATGACCCAGTGCTTGCACAGGGGACCTTTACCTTTACTACTTCAGTCTGCTAGGTGAGAGTTGGATGTTTGAGTTCTCCCCAACGACAACAATAAAATATACATAGAAAACTAGCAAGATGGGGAGAAAACTACACAGAACCCTTCTCCCTACCATGCTAGTTTTGCAAATACAGGTAGATTTTTATCCGGGGGGAGGAGAGCATTCATACTTGGTGCACCCCCCCCACACACACACACACACAATTATTTGCCTCAAGTGGTCCACTCTAAGGCAACCCTGATCAACTGATTCTGCCGATTGTATTGTCAGGTCCCAAGATCGCACCCTATCCAGCGCCTCCCACCCCCAAATACCTTTCCAGGGAGAACTTCCTGAAAATGGAGTTGACTTGCTCCAGATCCAGCCCCTCAGACTGGTGGGAAGATGTGGAAGACGGCAGTGAGGCAGGTCCGTACGAGCACCTGTCATGAAAGTCATCTGGCAAAGAGGCGCAAACAAAAGGTTATATTTTTGTTTGTTCTCTACAAGGCTTCCCAGTAGAAAGCGTCAAAGCAAGAGAGAAGCGGCTCTCAATACCAGTTTATTGGATTATTCCTGGTATTCAGAGGAGGGGAAAGTATTCAGATGATTATCTAGCTATACTGCTTATAAGGCTAATTTAGTTATTGTTAATCTAGAGCAAAGATCCCCAAATTTGTTGAGCCTGTGGGGATTTCTGGTATCCTAAGAACAGATAACAGGCACCACCTGCTGTTGGTCAGGGATGCAACCGTCTGCAAAATGGCTGCCATTGGGGATGGGGCCGATCATGAAATGTTGGTAGGTTCGAACCCAAGCGCCCTCCTATGATGTTTCTGAACAGGTGCTCCCTGCTTACCCAAAGATAATGCCTCGTGGGCTCTTCTAAAGCATCACCAACCCCAATGAAACTGAGGAAAGCCAGGATTGACTCTTTGCTTTGGGGAAGGAGGGAGTGGATTCAGGCACCATGTTGGCACTCCGCTGTAGGGTTGCCAGGTCCCTCCTTCGCCAGTGGCGGGAGGTTTTTGGGGCGGAGCCTGAGGAGGGCGGGGTTTGAGGAGGGGAGGGAGTTCAATGCCATAGAGTCCAATGCCAAAGCGGCCATTTTCTCCAACTGAACTGATCTCTATCGGCTGGAGATCAGTTGTAATAGCAGGAGATCTCCAGATAGTACCTGGAGGCTGGCAACTCTACTCCACTGGTCTAGACCAACATGGGCCAATCCAAATGTGCACACTCAAGAGCACCAGGTGACAAGTCTCTGCCTCAAAGAGCTTACAATCTAAATTGTTTAATACGTCCCATATACATTCTCTGAACACAGGAATGAATTATTACTTCCATCATGCTGTCAGGGTGGCGCTCTGGCCGAGAGACGTGCCAGAGTGAGTTAATGGCAGGAAGGAGATTCGAACGATGGACTTCCCAACTATCTCGCACTCTTACTGCAATGTTCCAAGAGCTGTCAAAACCCAGTCTTCCCCGCCAGGATGACAGGAAGTTCAGAGCAGGCCCAATCATAAGAGCCCCACAGAGTCAATGTCTTTATTCCCCGGATGAACACATGAAGCTGCCTTATACTGAATCAGACCCTTGGTCCATCAAGGTCAGTATTGCCTACTCAGACCGGCAGTGGCTCTCCAGGGTTTCAGGCAGAGGTCTTTCACATCACCTACTTACCTAGTCCCTTTAACTGGAGATTCCAGAGATCGAACCTGGGATCTTCTGCATGCCAAGCAGGTGCTCTACCACTGAGTCACAGCCCTTCCCCAATGATGTGGCTCGCAATAACCTTCTCTGAGCCCTTACCTTCCAGCTCCGACACATCGTAGCTGAAACTGTCGTTGTCTTCTTCAGTCAGGCTGAAACAGAGGGAAGAAAGGCATTCTCTCTCTCCATTACACAACCTAGCTTTCAGCAGCCAGCAAAGGTAGGGGCAAAATAGAGGTGTCTCGAAGTGACAGGTGAAACGGGCAAGACGGTGCCGACAGACTGAGCCACCAGAGCAAGGCACGGGACTGAAAAAGGGTTGCCGACAGGGCGAAGAAGGAACAGCCAGAGAGAGAGATGTGAAGGAAGGAGTGGCAGATCAACGGGAAGTTTCTAAAGAAAGAACCTTGGCACCTGGGAGAGATGTCAGGAGGCTGCCCCACAGCAGGGGACAGTGCAAAACCCGGTCTCCCTTGGCAACCCTGAATGGGTTCACATTCTGCTCTTGTTATTTCCATCTCTTTACTTTGCAGTGTTTCGGTAAGCTGCCCACAGGAGGCCTGTTTTATTCAGAGGAGCGCTTTCTAGTCCACAATGCGTGCAAAATGTCACAGGGTCACCGGCGGTGATCCTCCTGTCTAAGGGAAGTTTCTCGGATGCAGCAACAGCAAAAGGAAAAATGGAGGGACCCCAGTCACCTTGTCAAATACCGTGAAAAAAAAATGTTCTGACAATTTTATACAGGCTTTCCCCCCAGGAGGGTCTTTTGCCAACACTGTGCCTAGAAACTGTATAAAAATGTCACAGCAGAGATTAATACAATCACCGAATAATGTTCCGCTTTCCAGCTCACTTTAGATGCTGTTTATTATGGTCCTTTTGTCCCAATCCCTTCCTTCTTCTCCTTTCCCTTTTCTGTATCATATGGTCTGACAGTTTGCTCCTATCATCTGGAGCCATTTGCTTTGCATTTACTAGATGTCCCCCACATCCCATCCCTAGCCCTGCTTTGGTCAAATAAAATTTGCAGCATTTTTTAATGGTGCTTTGAAAAACCTGCAAATTCTGTTTGACCCACAATCTACCTCTGGACATCTCTTGCCTTGAAAACCCTACGGGGTCACCATAAGTTGGCTGCGACTGGACAGCATTTTCCACTACCACCAAGAGGGGTTGGTCCCGGTTAGTCCTTGGATTGGAGACCACCGAGGAAGTCTGGGGTCTTTACATGGAGGGCAGGCAGTGGCAAATTGCATCTCTTTGTCTCTTGCCTTGAAAGATTCCTCCCCCCCTTCACACTACACCCACCAACCCAGACATCATATGAAAGCTAATCACATGATCTGCCCAGTTTCACAGGGCCACTGGGAGCCCAGGCCTTCTGGCTCTTTCCCCAATTAATTGTTTTCTATTTTTCCCCCTTGACTCGTTGCTCAACTTGCCCTCAGCATTCCATGCTTGCTGGTAGGCGATGAGAATTCTCATCAGGATGTTCAAGGATGTCTTTTTACTAATTTCATAAACTGATATTTGTCTGCATACTTGAGCGTCCCCTGAGTATAGCTTTCCCTTGTCTGTGGGTGGCCCCAATTCTCTACCCAATGAGAGGCTATCAAACTTTGCTTGTAAAGGGAAGTTCAGTAACCAGCCTGAGACTCATGAAGAATCGCCAGGGGTGGGGAGAAAAAACAGTTGGGAAATTTCACACCCATTCACCCCCAACCCCAGGATTCTATAAGTTCTTGTGGGAATGGCAAGTTCAGTGCCCCCAATTCCCAACTGACCTCAACATTCTGCGTCTCTTTAACTTTTCCTACAGAACAGACATGGCTTCTCTTCTGGAAATTGAGCCTGCTTATGCATGCTACAGCCCTGACCTTCCATGATGACCACCAAAGGTAAGATTGCACTGAACTCTGGAACTTGCTGAACATTTTGGATTAGTCCAATTGTACCTACCTGCTAGGGGGAGCGTCTTCTTTGTATCGGCGGAGTATGGAATCGTTCCCTGGCGGCTCCGGGGTTGTGGACATAATGCTGGGGTTGCGGTTTCGAAGTGTTTGCTTTATTCCAAAAGGGAAGTTAAAAAAGAAGGAAGGGAGATTGTCACTTACAATCCAGAGATGCTACATTGTCAAGATGAATATATTCCAAGACTGCCAGAGCGTACAGGAAAGGTGGATACCCAAAGCATCCCATGCTTGGGGGTGTATGCAATTTACAAATCATATTTCCGCCCCCCCAGATTATTACCCCCAGAAATTATGGCTTCCCCCCATGTTGTTTCCATAATGGGGCAAACAGCAGCTCCCAGACTCATTTTAGGTTGAGAAAAGCGGTGGTCCCAACCCAAAGTTGGTCCTCATGCTCCTAGGAAATGTGGAATTCCCCAGAACTCATGTGACCAAACGTCTTCATAATGGCTAGAAGGATGATGCAATCTGGGAGTCCTGAGAGGTAAGGACACCCCCCCACACACACCCCACACACATGGGAATTTGGACCCGAGTCCAAGCCATGACATCATGATTATCCCTTCCTAAATATCAGAAATACTAAAAATACAAAAAACAACATCAGTGCGAATTCTGCATTGCAGAGAAATCCGAGCAGCCTAATTCATGCCTATAGCAGGCAGTCTCTCCCCCTACCACCCGAGTTATTGCAGGGAATTTTTTTCTTTTTTCAATTCCTGGGGCCAGCATTTTTTAGAGTCCCCTGGCAAGGCATTTCCGTTCCTAGCCAGGCCTTTTATTAACACTCCACAATATTATCCTCACTCTATCTCGCCACACCTGCTGTGCCCGTGATCACACTGAATGTAATGGGATGTCTACCTTGGGGAGTTTATTGGAGCACAGCTGGGTAGGGGAGAAATGGATTGGCTGGCATGTGCCAGAACCCACTGCTGCCAGCGGCCTCCTCTCCCTGACCCAACTGTTGCTTGCGGCTCCGAAGGGCATGAGAACCTGGCAGGGATCGTAAATGTTCTGCCGAAAGATAATCAATTGCATTGCGGCAACGCATGTCTCACCCCCTCGTCTAATGGAGAGAACGAGGGGCAATGCAAAACCCTGCTGAAATATCTTGAAAATAAATGTAACTCAGCAAGAGGGTACTTTCCTAGTTTTTTTTTAAAAAGCAAAAGGTTAATAACACTCTAATAAAAAAGACATTACAAGGATTAAGTTTGTAGACTGGGAAAACAATTGGGGTCACCGACACAGAAACGGTGGCTGGGTAAAACTATCTCAAACGAGGGTAGGGAATGCCCCATGGGCTCCTTACGATTTTGCCAACTTCACAACTGCACGCCGAGTTACTGATGGAAATGGGATTAGAGGAACTGGTATCTGTGTGGCTGTTGCTGGCCTCACCCCGGTCCTCTTCGTAGCCTCGAACCGCTGGGCTCGCAAACGAAAAGAAACGGGATCAACTCAGATGAAAGACGCCTGAGATACTGGCATTATGGTTTGCTTCGGCGGAAACTCTTTCGTGCAAACAAGATTTCTAACACGTACGATTATTGCTCAATGATGGCTTACCTTCCCCGCACACATGCCAGGCATCATCTTTATTTTTTTCTACCCGGTGACCCAAGAAAGACTTTTTCTGCTTGCTGATCTTATACTGTCCTCTTTATTAACAACCCCCTAGGGTCCTAGGAATGAGCAAGCCACTTCAGGCTGCTCGCTGTCAGAATGATGCTCTCATTCAAATCCTCTCTTAAAGTATCTCTTGCCTGCCCAAAACTATCAAACACGAACCCATAAACGTTTTTATGTAGATAAATCCCAGACAATGTATTAAAAAACAGCAACTCAGGATAATGCTAGGTCCACCCCCCCTCCCATGATGGACAATTATTTATGCCAGATTTTAGTGGACTTGAAAAAAAGATATTTCCACTTGCAGTATGAAAATGATACCAACTGTCATGAGGATAGAGACTGTGGGTCATGGCTAGAGAACCTGCTTTGCATGCAGAAGGTCCCAGGTTCAATCCCCCGGCATCTCCAGTTAAATGGATCCAGAAGTAGGGGATGTGTGAGACCTCTTCTTGAGACCCTTCTGAGTTGCTGCCAGTCAGGGTAGACAATACTGACCTTGATACCTAGTGATCTGATTTGGTATAAGGTAGCTTTGTGGGTTTAAACCTGTACTGTTGTAGAGGGACTTTAGCTCAGAGGTCCGCCATCAGAAGGTCCCTGAGAGAAGTCCCAAGCCCACTAACCAGAATGGAACTCCTGACTGGAAACCGGGAGCCCCTGGAACTGACTTGTCCACCGACAGAACACCCCTGTTCACCCCCTGAAACAATGCAGGTAGCAAGTCTGTGCAGTTGTTCGGTCCAGACAACCAACCAAGTACATGGCCAGCAGCTTGGAGTCTCCCAAGCTTCTTCCTCTAGGGGAGGAAGCTAAGCTTGGAGTCTTGCCAGGATCAGGGCCCTACTCAGGAGACACATGAAGCTGACTTTTACTGAATCAGACCCTTTGGTCCATCAAGCTCAGTACTGTCTACTCAGCAGCCGCTCTTCAGAGTCTCAGGCTGAGGTCTTTCACATCACCTCTTACCTGGCCCCTTCCAAAACCACATCTCGTTTGACTCAGAGAAAGGTGCTCTGAATTTCCATCTGCCACCAGCCTTCCTCAGAGGCTAGGACAAAGTGAAAAATCACAGAATTGGGGAATCTGTGAGCCTTCCGTGCACCTCCCAACACCCAGTACTTGTACTGAACATACATGAAGCTGCCTTCTACTGAATCAGGCCCTTGGTCCATCAAAGTCAGTATTGTCTACTCAGACTGGCAGCGGCTCTCCAGGGTCTCAGGCAGAGGTCTTTCACCTCACCTGCTTGCCTAGTCCCTTTAACTGGAGATGCCGGGGATTGAACCTGGGACCTTCTGCATGCCAGGCAGATGCTCTGCCACTGAGACACGGCCCCTCTCCATGGCTCTCCAGGGTCTCAGGCAGAGGTCTTCCACATCACCTACCTGCCTAGTCCCTTTAACTGGAGATGCCGGGGATTGAACCTGGGACCTTCTGCATGCCAAGCAGATGCTCTGCCACTGAGACACGGCCCCTCTCCATGGCTCTCCAGGATCTCAGGCAGAGGTCTTTCCCATCACCTACTTGCCTAGTCCCTTTAACTGGAGATGCCGGGGTTGAACCTGGAACCTTCTGCATGCCAAGCAGATGCTCTACCACTGAGCCACAGCCCTTCCCCTGAAGGAATGTGTATTGGCCACACTGGTTTTGATAAGGATATTCTCAGTCTGTTGGGATAGAAAACACCGTACAGCCAAACACTTACGTCAAATGATTTAAAAAGTGTTTTCTATCAGCGACCAAAATTTAAAAAGGAAGGCCTCATAACTGTCTCTCGAGCCTAGTTTTCCATTTGTTGTGTTGGAAATGTTGGCTAGAATGAGTGGAACAGCTTAGCATTTAGAGGTAAGACTGTCAGATCAAAGCAACAGGGATGCGGGTTCCCTTTCTGACCTTGAAAATCTGATGCTTTGCACATACTGATGGGGGATTTCATCCGTGGCAGCTGGAGAGAAAAAAGACAGAAATAAAACTCAACTTTGGACATGTGTTGACGTTAAGGACAGGTTTAACTCATGATTAATGATTGCTACAAATATCCTAAGAGCCAGCATGATGTAGTAGTTAAGAGCGGCGGACTCTAATCTGCAGAACCATGTTTGATTCTCCACTCCTCCACACAAAGCCTGCTGGTTGACCATGGACCAGTCACAGTTCTCTCAGAACTCCCTCAGCCCACACGGATGCAGGCAGTGGCAAACCACCTCTGAACGTCTCTTGCCTTGAAAGCCCTACGGGGCCGCCGTAAGTCAGTTGTGACTTGACGGCACACACATACACATAAATATCCCACACGTACAGGAAACAAGTTGGAGTCTGAATTAACCATGAGCCAGTCAAGAGCATGATACTCTTCTCTAACACCACTGTTGCCCAGCTGTGGCCTGGATGTCTCCAACCAGGGCAGGGAGATCTTGAACCTGGGTTCTTCAGGTTGTAGACTGCTTGGAGAACTCTAGGCTGGGATTTGCGCTACTGGCAGAGCAAGAACAAGAGCTCTTCCTGAAGGCCCAGGTCTACTCTGGATCAAATCCTGGGCTGCCTCTGGGTGCATCCTGACTCAGGTCTGAATAAATCCCCACTTCTGCTACTGGAACCCAGGAAATCCTGGATTTTGGTGGGCTCTTTACCTTGTATAGGAGCTTTTTTGCTTTGTTTTGAACACATGAAGTTGCCTTATACTGAATCAGACCCTTGGTCCATCAAAGTCAGTATTGTCTACTTAGACTGGCAGCGGCTCTCCAGGGGCTCAGGCAGGGGTTTTTCACATCACCTTCTTGCCTAGTCCCTTTAACTGGAGATGCCAGGGATTGAACCTGGGACCTTCTGCATGCCAAGCAGATTCTCTACCACTGAGCCATTGCACTAATGAGCATAAAGGCTATGGAGGGTAATTATATATAGACTGGAAGAAACCCAATGACTCCTCCATTATAGCTAAACCACAGTAAGGAAAACTTTTGTGGAGTTTTACCAGCGCAGCAGAAGAACCAGTTATTCATTTAATCAAGCGGAATCAAGGACTTCAAGCACGTTCCCCCTTCCACTTGAATGAATAAGACATAACTTAATTTAACTCTGAATTAGGCAGCTAATTTTGCTCTAGGTTATTTTTTTCTCTTGTTCTGGCTGCCTTCTTCCTATCATTCATTCCAGCCAATGGAAAAGATTTCTATCAACTGTCTGTCAGCTTTTTTTTAAGTTTACACTGGCCTACGGTAATTGCTGCAACTCTCCAAAAAGGGGGGGAAAGTTCACACTATTAAGGAAGCAAAGGGTTTTTTAAAATGCTAATCACCACGCCACTCTTGGCAAAACACCCCAAAAGTCATTATTTGAAGGACTCTGCTGACCCCGTTGCTCTCCATAGAGTCAGCTGATCTGTACTACTGCAATCTTCCGTCTTTGACTCGGTGATTCTATCTGCGCCCGCTATGTTCTCCAATGATAATTTGGGGCTGGGGGCTGGGATGTTAAAACAACCCCAGAGCGAGTGGTGGCAAACTATACCAATGTAGGGGCCACCCAGCTGCATGAGCTCCTGGCCACCGAGCGGAGGCCATCGGGACTTCTCCCGGTAGTTTTGAGAGCCAGTCTGCCCTTGAACACATGAAGCTGCCTTATACTGAACCAGACCCTTGGTCTATCAAAGTCAGTATTGTCTACTCAGACCGGCAGCGGTTCTCCAGGGTCTCAGGTAGAGGTCTTTCCCATCACCTACCTGCCTGCTCCCTTTAACTGGAGATGCCGGGGATTGAACCTGGGACGTTCTGCATGCCAAGCAGATGCTCTACAAACTGAGCCACAGCCCCTTCCTTAAATAAGGAAGGGCATTATTATTATGAATATGGTGTCCTCAACATACAAGGTGCATTACAGAGTACGAGAAACTGGAGAAAGGTCGCCACCCCAAGGAGCTCACAGAGTAAATTTTGACCATGTGAGCAAGAAAGGGGACAGAGGGTGGGCAAGGAAGAGAGGAAAGAGAGAGGGAGAGTAGACATTCAGCCTTTGTTTCAGCTGAGCTCGAGGATTTCAAGCCAAAAGCCTAACGGAAACGGTTGGCCTTGAAGAGGGACACGAAGGCACAAGGAGCAGCTGCCCTGTGTGTTCTGTGGGGAAGACTGAGATAAAAAGGGAAGCCCAAGAGGTTGTTGGAGATCAGAAAAATGCAATTGTAACCATGTGCCTGTGTGTGAAATTCCTGCCCACAGTACACATGAACACATGAAGCTGCTTTATTCTGAATCAGACTCTTGGTCCATCAAAGTCAGTATTGTCTACTCAGACTGGCAGCGGCTCTCCAGGGTCACAGGCAGGGGTCTTTCACATCACTTGCCTGCCTAGTCCCTTTAACTGGAGATGCCGGGGATTGAACCTGGGACCTTCTGCATGCCAGGCAGATGCTCTGCCACAGAGCCACGCCCCCTCCCCCAAGCACAAGCATAACACTTTCAGCCATTCAGCATAACGAAGCCTACCTGGATTCCCTTCAGGTTCATCCTCCTTTTAAATGGAGGCTGATCTCTGATGAAGAATTTGCTGTCTTCGGGAGATTCCTCAGAGGTTGAGGAGTCGTCAGCCTCCTGGCCATTTATTTTCGGGCAGGGTGCTTCTATCATCTGAGAAATTATGGTGAAGGGCAGATTCCTTGGTAAGCTCTTGAAATTAAAAATAAAGAGGAAATATTTCATGAGCAACAGACTCATCATAGTTTTCTAATGCTTCAACCTGTGCACACTTAAGTGGGAATGGCATCCAATCCTTCTTCTTGGCTTGATGTTTGACACGGGAGGCTTAGAAACGTGCATTGGCTGCATCCAAATTTTACAAATCTATGTGCATGCTGAAAATATATCGGTGTCCCCTTAAACAAAGGTGATACGAGGACGGACCCCCAGGCAAGGTAAAGGGGCAACCGCCTTCCTTTGCTCTACCTGGTCGTAGCTGTTGTCCTTTGAGAGACGCCGGAGTTTGCTTTCTAGATTAATGACGCAGGCCTCTTTCCGAACCACCTCAATCCGGAGTTCATCGTTCTTTTCCTCCAGCTCCCGGATCTGCTTCCGGTACTTGTCCTTCTCGATCAGGCACTGCGAGTACTGCGTTTGGGCCTCGTCGCGAGAATGGAATGCCTGTGAAACACAATGCAAATCAGATACTTTGCACACAGCTGCTGCTCCGATTTCACTCCATTCCCAAATTATAAACTCTTTCCACAATCTTTGGCAGAAGTTTAAGGGAACACCCAGAACTCACTTTGAACAATTTGTTAAAATATTGATACACCACCTTAGTCTGTTTGTTAAAATATTTGTATCCCACCCTTTTTTCATGGCTCAAGGTAGCCACCTTGAGGTGTCCTGTGATCAGATTACTTTAAAATGATGACTGGGGATATCCGGAAGGACGAACCTTTCCAAGGCAGCAGTAACAAAACCCTCAGTTAAACCACAACCACCTCCTTAAATTGTCCAGCCATCGTTTCTATCAACCTCATTTACAAGGCCTTCTGAAAACATGGAACAAGGGCACCTTCTGAACCTCCGCAGGTAAAATCTTTCCATCATACCAGCCTAAGAATTGAAAATTCATCCCCAGGAGGAGTGGACCACTACGTCAGAGGGCATAGTGAATGGTTTGGATGGATGTGAATGGCCATCTTCAGTCTCAAGGATGGGCCACCCTAGTTCCCACTCCTTTCCACTCTTCTCCTTTCTCCTCCCACTTTTGGGATTTTCAGATACCTGGTCTCTTTCCTTCTCCACTTCGTCCAGTTGAATCATCACCGTCATCATTCGATGCTTGTACATTTCACAGTCTTTCCCCAGAGTGGAGCATTTTAACTCCAGTTCTTGTTTCTCTTCGAGGTACTGCAAATGGGGTGGGGGGGAAGACCCTCAATCAATAAGCCCAGTGCATCAAAGCGATCAATAAGGTCTAGCCTGCTCCAAAGAAGAGGACCCAGCTATCCATCTCCCTGTGTCAGAAGTTTCAGCCCAGATTGCGGGAGGAGACCAGTGTTTCAAGTGCTGAGTCATACTCTGCTGTGAATCAATTTACAAGCAAAGCACCGAGGAAAGTTTGTCAGCAGTGGTCTGAACTGGGGAGGGACACCTGCTGTCTGGTACAACCTGGATTGGTGTTCAAACAGGCATCGAAGATCATAAAATCTATCACCTGTTAAATGCCACAACGTTTTGTATGCTTGCTTTTCAACATGGACTATTAAGCATGTTTTTGACAGCCAAAATGCCCCATTCCAACTTGCTCAGAGGCTTAGTGAGGGCAGCAGGCTGGACAGAGCCGCATCATTACACCCTGTCAAAGTTTTCTGCTTCCAACCTAATACATGTTTGGCCATGAAATAGTCCTGGTTAAGGGAAGAGGAAAGTAGAGACGTGCATCACTGGACAGCAGGAGCCAGCAGGTTAGGCGTACAACATCTTCTGAACAGGAGCAGTCTACCTGAGAGCTGAGAACTCTGGATTTCAGCGAATCCAAACAAGTAGACACAGAAACTGGCTTGAATTTCCATTTTAGTTCTTTCTGCCTCCCCTCTTTCCACCTCACCTTGTCTCGGAGGTCTTCTGCATGGCGGATCTCTTCCTGGAGATTGAAGATCTTGTTGACCAAGTCCTGGCGATCCTCTAGCGCCTCTTTGCGGTCATGCTCCAAGATGTCCAAAATAGCTTTATCTGAATCTGGCAAGCCGGGTTTCCCAGCCTGTGATGTGGAGAAGGTTTAAAGGTAGGGAGAGAGCAGGGGAAGAAAGAAGAAACGGGTTGGTTTTGCTAAGACTCAAGGTATCTTCTAGGAATCCTCGGATTAAAAAGAAAGCCTCTTTCTCAGCATTTTGAGGCCGGGACTTGGATTGCTGCCTGGTAAGAGACTGAAGGAGAGCTGAGAATTTAATCCCTTGCCCCAATCATTTTCTTCCAGAACCAGCTTTCATGTAACTTCTCTAGTCAACAGGTTTCTGTTGAACTCATTTGCCATAGAATGGATCTCCAGAAAACCAGCAGAGAAATTTTTTTAAAAAGCAGGAGACATTTCAGGGCAATACACGCTGAATAATGGAAATTCTATGCCTGGAGTCCCCCTCTGTCACTCACAAGAACTAACATTTCCTTCTTGGCTGCAACCTGCTCTCCCCTCCCCTTCTGCCTTTAAGTAATTTGCTGTCCAAAAATAGATCTGAAAAAGCGGGTGTCAAAAAGGCACAAGTGTGCAACGAGAAAAGCTTGCTGGAAACCCCCCCCCAATCCCCAAACCTACAGATATCTCGAACAACGGCACGTTTCCTGGGAGTTAATTCCCGCCAAGTCCAATGCTGACTCCTACCTAAGCACGCAGGGGATTTTAGCTGCAGGCACGTCTCTTTGCCTGGGGACGAACCAATATGTCTGGCTCCAATTAATTACAGCTCTGTTTTCTGCCGCTTTATTTCCAGCTTGTGATTAAGCTCAAGTTAGTCATGCTGATTAATTGATTAACACTTTCACCCAGATTATTATATGCTGTGCATCTCTCCCGTCCCGCCCCCAAAGACAGCATCTGGCACCAAGGAATCGGAAATATCTACACAGGCAGAGTCCATCCAGGTTTGAGCAATGTTCTCGCATCAGGCCCCAGATAGTTGCTGCAGAAGGGTCAGCGCGTTGCTTGCATTCCTCTTTGCAATGGAAGGGGACCATTCTAATGAGGACAGGAAATCACGCGAGTTTCTCAATGGGCTGGAAAGATTTCTAGTTCCCTCCAAATTCTCCACACTCTAAAGCTGCCAACACATTTGTTAAAAGCTCTTATTTATTTGTTTAGATATTTATGCCCAGCTTCTCTCCCCAAACTGCCTTATAACATGGTTCTTGCCTCCTCTGTTTTATCTCCACAACAGTAGCCCTGTGAGGTAGGTCAAGCTGAGAGTCATTGACTGGCCTGAGCTTGCCCAGCCAGCTTCCATGGAACAATGGAGATTCAAACCCAAGTCTCTTAGATCCTAGTCCAACACTATAACCATTACACCATGCTGGTTGTCATAGTGGTTATGATACCAGAAAGTCCTCTCTTCAGTTTGCAGCAGTGCCAAAACCTTCTGGGCAGTTTTAGGGAAACCGCTGTTTTCTTAAGTCTCAGCGTGGCCGTTGTAACGTGGAGGTAATATTTCTGGCCTACCTTGTAGAGTTGCTGTTTCAGTGGGAATGTAATTTTGAAGTACATATAAACAAGGCTCTGTGGGTTGAAAATTCTGCACCAAAGAAATTAGATTTTGGCAACCTGTATTTATTTTATTTTTATTTTTCAAATTTCAAATTTATAACCCGCCCTCATCCCCAGCGAGCCAGGCTCAAGCAAAAGGAACTCCTTTCCATGGATTGCCTCTTGTAAAAAAGATTTATCTTGCCTTTCTCCCCTTTAAGCTACGCCATCCAAATCAGTGCACACAGCTGAATATGAACTGAATTCTAGATCTCCTGTGGATTTTATATGTCCTGGCCACTCATGAGGGCCGATTGACATGTTACAAAGTCTGCCCCAAGCAGATGTACACCTCAAGTTCCATGCCTGGAATGCAGTTCCCAGGAACGGGCAGGTCCGATTTGGGTGAGGACCGTGGCACACAGGGAAACGGGACTGAAGCCTTCCCTACCAAACTGTTTTCCAGACTTGAAATGGCCCCGGGAACCACTATTTTCTCCACCAAAGAAAATGTACGCGTACTAATCGGCTCCATACATGTTTCCCCAATGAGGCAAACAGCGACTGCAGGGGGCCATTTCAAGTTGAGAAAATGGCTGGGCAGTAAGCTTAAGCCCCTTCTCTCTGCGTACCATGGTCTGATCCAAATCGACATACTCATCGAGTTCCGGGCACAGAATTTCAACAACGCATTGTAGTCAGAATGGCATGCTTCAGCCACGAGGCCTTCGTAAAGTGTGAATCCACCCTCGGGGACAAGACTGAACCCTCTCATCGTTCACCTGAATGATGGACTGCAGCTCCTGAATCTTCGTCTTCAGCATCTCGTTCTCCCGCTCCAGTTCAAAGACTTGTTCCTTCTTTGGCCGGTTCTCGATGTCATTCTTGAGCTTCAGAGACTGGTTTCTCTCCAGCTTGCATTCCTCTTCCACTTTATTCAGTCGGTGTTTCAGCTGGTCAATCTAGCGGGCCCCATTTATCATGCAGAGAAAGAGAGAGAAAGAAGGAACGATCAATAGAAACACAACAAACATCTAGTAAACATGGTTCTCAGAATGAATTTCCACCGCACTTAACAGTGTGCATGCAAACAACTCGTATTTCATGTCCTCGGGGGTGGTCCTCTCAGATTCCCACATCCCAACCAGCACTATGCCCCGTTAAAGCAGTACAATGGAATCTCTGGTTCAATTTCCAAAAGAATTACCACCCAAACAAGGGCAATTACCCCTTTAAGTGATGAATCAGCTAACCCAAAATGTCTTCAAGAGACAATGAAGTCATCCTGGACCAGTTACTGATATTACAAGCAAGCAGACATGGGTTATGTGTGAACGACATGTCCCATCGGTCATACCAGAGGACATTGTCTTTTGGGATTGGCTACACTGACACTCCACACTTATACTGGTTGTAGATCACTTGAATTGTCAGGGCACTCCCTGAAGGATTCTGGGAATCACAGCAGGGGGCGGGAATAAAATGGAAGTCCAGTGGGACCTCAAAGAATGGCAATATTTATTTCAGCATAAGTTTTCATGTGTCAGAGCTTATTTCATCAGATGAATTGGAGTGTTTTCTTATATTCATAAGTAAGGGAGTGTTGCAAAGAGAGGCCATTTTAAAATGAGATCTAATAAAAAAGAGTACTCAGTACAGAGAGGGTGCTGGCCATCCCCAACTGTTGTTAGATAGGTACTTACAAGTCTGAACCAAGGTAAGTAGATATAATAGGAAGTTACAGAGGAATATGTGAGATGTTAGCACCTATAGTGAATAAGGAATCTCAAGTTCCTGTTAGGGCTGTGGGGGTGGGAATAGTAAATACCTGAATTTGATAATGAGTTCTAATTCAGCAATTTCCTATTGGAGTCTCTCTTTGAAGTTCCTTTGTCTGAGAACAGTAACATTGGGGGAGGTTACTGAGAATTCAGCTAGAGATTCTTATTCTCATTTCACTCAATCACATTTTTTTTTAGTTCCTCAGTGAGGGAATGACAGTTCGACTGGTTTATCTCTATATCACAGTCACATTCAGAGTCAAACGAAACAGACATTCACAGTGGCCACAAGATTAATGTTCCTTTCCCACAATGCATCTCTCACCTCTAGCTGAAGGTCTCGGCTTCTCATCACCGCCATGTTCTTTTCTTCACTCAGCTGGGCATACCTCATCGCCAAGTTGTAGTTCTCGTCCTTCACTTTGACCAGTTCGTCGTTGTAGTTGTTCCGCTCTTCTTTCATTTTGTGGTACCTCTCCTGGAAGGTCAGCAGTTCTATCTTGTTGAGTTTCATCTGCTTCGTCTCATCCTCCATCTGGCGGGATTTGGCCAAGAGTTCACACCGCTGAGCATCCTTGGCCTTGACCTGCTGCTGCAGCTTAATGATCTCATTCATCAAGAAGTGGGTAAGGCCTTCATGGCCTTCCTCTACTAAAATAAACAGACAATGGTTGGTATTTTACCACTCTTTTCTGCTACATATTGAGCCTTCAGATGAAGACTTCTTCTGTTGGCAGAAGGCTGAGCCAAGTGGTAAGATACAAAAAAGTTACCAGGACCACACAGTCCATTACACTCAATCAGAGCAAGAGAAGACAAAGCTAGATGTCCAATAAGTCTCAAGAGTGGAATGCAGGGAGAAGAAGCCAAAATGAGTAGACCAGCCTAGCTAATGCTCTAGGTCTACCAAGTAATCCCTGACTGCTGTATAACAGATCTTTTACATGAGATGGAAGCCCTTCAGGATTAGAGCAGCAATGTGTTAGACACCTGTAGTCCCACTTCTGTTCCCCCTCTCCCCAAGGCTTCCTCCTATGTAAGCTCCACGTAAGCATCTGGAAAATCTTATAACAACATTTTAATCTTTCCCTCATATTCACCAATGGCATGGATCCAACTTACCAACGATGGTAGAAAACCGGCGTGTTGGCTCCTTCCCAGTCACCAGTTTGTAGAGGTCGGGGTAGGAGAATTCCAAGCTTTCTAAGAAAACCACATAGCCCCTTTCTCCTTTTGTATGAAGGATGTCCAGTAGCCGGCCTAGAGACAACCCAAACACATAACATCTTGAGATGACAACCGAAGACTCTTGAAAACACAGAATCACGTGGCCCAATTCCAGAGTCAACCTCTCTCTTGGTTTAGCCCTACCACAGATGCTACATCTCATACCAAAGTTCCATCAGAACAACAGCTCCATCACAATGCCTGAGTCACCATGGTTGAAACCAGCTACAAAAGGCCACCCAGTCGTACCTGCTCGGTTAATTTTGGAGAGTAGCATAGGAGAGTTGAGCACCTCATCTTCATCCTGTTCATCAATGACCTTACACTGACGCAGATATGGGGTCAGCTTGGCTGGGTTGATGTACCGGGTCAACATGTGCCGATTGCATTCCACGTTCTCCCACATGGCATCCTCTTCATCCTTCAGGGTCTCTATGCAGTCATCCATCTTTAGCTTTCCTCCCTAGAAGAAAAAGAAGATGGGGGACAAGGCTGGGAAGAAGATCAGTAAATCAATGGTTTTGCGCCCTGTCTATAGACAAATCATCAGGCTGTGCCTTATATTTTTCCGTCAAGTCACATTTGACTCATGGCAACCCTTCGTGGGGTTTTCAAGGCAAGAGACATTCAAAGGTGGTTTGCCATTGCCTGCCTCCGCATCACAACCCTGGTATTCCTTGGAGGTCTCCCATCCAAATACATGCCAGGGTCGACTCTGCTTAGCTTCCAAGATCTGACAAGATCAGGCTAGCCTGGGCCATCTGGGACAGGGACAGGCTGTGCATATGAATTAACTTCTGTTTACCAGGATAAATTATACCCACCAACTATATTAGGAGTAGTTACTCCATTTCTGTAGGAAGTTCATTTCCCCTTGATAAAAACATTATGTGCTCTGACATTTGCTGATATTGTCTCTTTCTAGAAACAGATTTCACAATCATTTGCTTGGATTAAAAAGAGTCCCCTCCCTTGCACATAAGCCTTAAAATAACTCTTGCTTCGGTTGACTGTGTAATGCCACGTTGGCACCCCAAACAGACATGTGGGCAGTATGCTGGCCCTGGAGGCCAGCAGTATCCAGATCTGGGGATTCCTGGTTCTAGCCCACACATTTTCAGTAATGTTGTCCTGGAGAACATGGCAGCTTTTGAGGGTGGACTCTATTGAACACATGAAGCTGCCTTATACTGAATCAGAGCCTCGGTCCATCAAAGTCAGTATTGTCTACTCAGACTGGCAGCGGCTCTCCAGGGTCTCAGGCTGGAGAGGGTATTGCGTCATACCCTGCTGAGTTCCCTCTCCTCCGCAAACCCTGCCCTCCTCAGGTGCCACCCCCAAATCTCCATGAATTTCCCAACCTGGATCTGGCAACTCTATTTGCCAGGCTTTGGGCTCTACATTGAACATCCCTTCAGCTTATTAACTGCATTTCTCTCTCTGCAAGCCAGTGAATTCATTTCCCAAATGTTTGCAGGATGGTGGTGAGGAAATAAACTATAGGGGGGAGAGGGAAGGAGAAACTTTGCAGAGCTCAGCAAACACAAGGCTGTATCAGAGCATTCGCTTCCTCCAGATTTATCTCGGCTTTGCAAACAATAATGGCTCGGCTCTTTATTTTTTTTAATGCATTCGTAGGACTGTCATGCGTATGCAAATTGGAATGGAAATTGCACAGCCCGGAGTCCTGCGACTCTGCCTGCCGCATTCCGCCTTTGCAAGGAGATTGGAGGAACATCAAAGTAAGGGCTCTTATCATGCCTATTTAAGAGTAGAAGGATGTGCACTCGCCCTGTCAAGAGCCCTAAAATATCCCCAATTATGCAAATGGGGCCATAAGTCTTGGGAGCCATTGTAAAGAAGTATCCTTCTTGCCATCCGCCCACCTAGGGCCATCTCAAATGCGAAAGATCAACCACAGGGCAAGTAAATATAAGTTGAGAAAACCCAGGCTGATGACACAAAACAACGATGCCTCCCAATAGCAGTCTCTATAAAGAGCTTTCAGTGCTCAAAGCCATTGTTGACAGCATCTTGCTGTACATAAGAGCCCTGAAGGATCAGCTCCGTGGTCCGTCTAGTCCAGTATCCTGTTTCACACGGTGGCCAACCTGTTCCCTTGGAAAGCCAACAAACAGGGCGTACAGGCCAAGGCCTTGCCTTCACGTTGCCTTCTAGCACTGCTCGACAGAGAGCGGGTGTGGTGTAGTGGTTACAGCAGGGGTGTTGAACTCAATTGTTACGAGGGCCGGATATGACATAAATGTCACTTGGTTGGGCCGGGCCATGCCTCGCCAGCCCAGACTGAGAGTTTGGGAGGCGGGGTGGCTGCCTTGGCTGGCTCACCTGCCGGATAAGAGCTCCCAAGGGGCCGTATCCGGCCCGCGGTCCTTATGTTTGACACCCCTGGGTTACAGTGTTGGACTAGGATCTGGGAGACCCAGGCTCAGATCCAACTGTCTGACACAGTAGAAGGCATTTCCATGTGGTTCAAACATCCTATTGTGGAAGGTCCTTAGCTCAGTAGTAGAGCATCTGCTTTATCTGCCAAAGGTCGCTCTCCAGGTGACTGACCCCTAACCCTTCATCTTCATAGCCTGCTCTCCTTCTGACCCACCATGCTGCTCCTCCGCACCTGGCAGAATGACAACTACACTAACAACGTTTTTTTTTTAAACAAGGTATCTCAAAAAGACCCAAAGGAACTCAGGGAATGGATTTACCACAAAGGGACAAGGCCTCTCCTGGGTAAATAGGAGACAGTTGGAACACCTGTAAACATAAAAGTAGGTGCATGCAGTATCAGTGTGTCAGCTTGTTCCACTCTCCCTTTCTCTCCCCATCTAAACATGCGTCGGAAAGTCCCAGGTCAAACCGTGCCCCGGTCACGAACCTTTGACATGCTCTTCAGTAAAAGACATAATGGCTGAGCCTCCAACTCTGTCCTGATGGAACAGTAATCTCAATCTATGAAGCCACCTTGCCCTGACCTGGATGACCCAGACTGGCTTGACCTCACCAGACCTCAGAATCTAAGCAGGGTCGGCCCTGGTTAGTACTTGGATGGGAGGCCACCAAGGAAGACTAGGGTGGCTATGCAGAGGCAGGCAACGGCAAAGCATCTCTGAATGTCTCTTTCCTTTGAAACCCCTTGGTAGGAGTCACCACCATAGGTTGGTTGGGATGTGATAGCTCACTTTTTGCTCTGACCTGGATGACCCATGCTAGCCTGATTTTGTCAGATCTCAGAAGCTAAGCAGGGTCATCCCGGGTTAGTACTTGGATAGGAGACCACCATTCTATCCAGGTCACTGCAGGTACTTGGGGGATTCTTCCTGGCCAAGCTTTCCCAAGAATCAAACCAAACTTTGCTACCATGGGCAGTGTAAATACCGACATACAAAGGTGCTCTGGTGAAATCACAAGTTCCCTTGTCAGAAGAATTTGTCTTGGTGAACCTGCCTTATCAGTGGACACTGCAACCTACCATAACCTACCAAGTCCTATGAGGAAAGGTTGAAGGAGCTGGGGATGTTTAGCCTGAAGAGGAGAAGACTGAGAGGGGATATGATAACCATCTTCAAGTACTTGAAGGGCTGTCATAAGGAGGAGGGTGCCGAGTTGTTTTTTGTTGCCCCAGAAGGTCGGACCAGAACCAACGGGTTGACATTAAATCAAAAGAGTTTCTGTCTAGACATTAGGAAGAATTTTCTAACAGTTATAGCGGTTCCTCAGTTCCTCAGACTTCCCCGAGAGGTGGTAAGTGCTCCTTCCCTTGAGGTTTTTAAGCAGAGGCTAGATGGCCATCTATCAGCAATGCTGATTCTATGACCTTAGGCAGTTTATGAGAGGGAGGGCATCTTGGCCACCTTCTGCGCATGGAGTAGGGGTAACTGGGGGTGTGGGGGGGAGGTAGTTGTGGGTTTCCTGCATTGTGCAGGGGTTGGACTAGATGGCCCTGGTGGTCCCTTCCAACTCTGTGATTCTATTCTATGGATGTCCAGGGTCATTACACAGAGGCAGGCAATGGCAAACCACGCCTCGTCATCTCTTGCCTTAAAAACCCTACAGACTTGACGGCTCTTTCCACCACCACCAAGATAGTGTAGGGGAAGCGCTTTGAATGTTTCACGCCATTATATAAACGCCAGGGATTATTATTGCCACGGCCGCTATTGCTCTTCATGAGGCCTGACCCCTCGTTCAGCTGGATGCTCTTTCATAATCCTTCTCCTCCCCTTCACTTTTTAAATATTTTTGCAAAGAAGCTGTCTTCGCTTTTCAGCAAAGTGCAACAGCAAATCCAAATGGCTGGAACTTGCATTGGGTTGCTTTTAAAAAAATATCTATATCACATTTGCTCTCTGGCAGTATATTCCACAGCCTCTGATTCGAGTGCCACTTAAGCAACAACATGACACCTTGTGAAGGCTGCCAGGGCGCCATGGAAACCGTGGTGGCGTCAGCCACAATTCACAGGTGTGAAGTCACCAACCTGGACAGACTGAAAACAACAGACTTTGGGCTTCCTGCCTCCTCTTAAAAAAAAGAAGAAGAAAAAGTATGAGGATAGCTACAGCTGCTAAGGAATGCCGATATTTCCCCACCACAGTCTCAATGTGCATTATATTGGCCCCAATTGAGTCCCCAGCAACTGGTTTCCAAGATTTCTGTTGTGCTGGTGGAAACAAAACAGGCAGGTCCTTTTCTTCTTTAAATGGAAGCTTCCCACCCACCGACTTTCACAAGGACTAGCCGCTTTCTGATTCACTCACGCACTGCCTCTGATTGAGCCAAACCACTTTTCAGCTCAAATCCCGCTCTGTTCTTTTCGTCTTCTTTTCATGTGCTCGCAACTATTCTGATCAAGGAGGGGAGGTTGGGGTGGGGAGGGGAAGGAACCGTTCAGGCAGGAAAAATCAGCACGATGCAGTCCAGGTCAGATCTGAAACTCCTCTGGGAGACAGATGGAGCACTCAGGAGATGATGATTATTCCGAAAAAGCATGCCTTGGAGAGACCTGGCGGAGAGCTTTGAAACCTGGAGTCTCGCAGCCAGGGCGGAACTGAAAAGCAGCTCCAAAAAACAACCCTCTAAAAGAAACAGGGGACTCATCTTCTATCTTCTGCCTTTATTAACTAAAAAATCCCACACTGGATGGCTTCTTGGAGGTAGAATGCCAGCTGCTTTCTGTTAATCTGTAAGCAGGGAGCTGATGGTTAGGGTTGCCAACCTCCAGGTGGGGTAGGGTTGCCAACTGCCAGGTAGTAGCAGGAGATCTCCTGCTAATACAACTGATCTCCAGCCGATAGAGATCAGATCACCTGGAGAAAAACGGCCGCTTTGGCAATTGAACTCTATGGCATTGAAGTCCCTCCCCTCCCCAAACCCCGCCCTCCTCAGGCTCTGCCCTCTAAGGTGGGGCCTGAGGATCTCCCGGGATTACACCGATCTCCAGACTACAGAGATCAGTTCCCCTAGAGGACATGGCTGCTTTGGAGGGTGGACTCTATGGCATCACATCCCTGCTGAGCTCCCTCACCTTTCCAGACTCAACCCTCCCCAGGAGCCGCCCCAAATCTCCAGGAATTTCCTAACTCAGAGCTGGCAACCCTAGCTCGTGAAGGAGTCATATAAACGCTGCATGAGCACCCCCAAAATCCTCCACATGATATCGAATCATAGAATCATAGAATCACATGGCCTCCTTGTTCATCCTGTTCTGCACGCAATGATGCCTATTGTCTTTAAATAAAAATATAAACCACACCAGGCTTAGTCAAATATCTTTGGGACCTCACGCTCGGACCCAAGATTCCCATCACCACCGCCCCTCGGTTTCTCTCACCGACCAAATCACTGAACAGCAAAATTGGAAAGAAGAGAACACCAGGTCGGACCAAAATGACAACATAAAACCATGTCTGTGGCCATAGAGTGCTCCACAGCGGCGCGCAGCCATGATTTAACAACCAGAAAGCCAAATTGGAGATGTTCCTGTATAGATCTTGGCATGGAATGTAATTCTATTGACTCCACACCTAATAAATATGAATGCTTTATATTATTAGCTGGGAGGATTGCCCAAAAACATAGACCTAAGAGAGGCCGGTGGGAATATGCTCTCAGCCTCATTAACGAGACCAAGCAAAGTATTTCATAACCATCTCGATATTATTCAGAATTGTAGAATGCGCAGGAAACCACCTAATGTGGTAAAGCACTAATAAAGCCGACACATGAAGAAAGAGAGACGGCAGGAAATGACACCACAAGCTAATTTCATACTCACCAGTGGGGTTTGTTTTGTTTTTCAGAAGAAAAAAATTAGAGGGCTTGAGCAACGACTCAAATGTATACTATGTGCCCACAAGGAAATCTGCTGTTACATCTATTCAGAAAGCACCTCTGCTTGAATCATCACACTGCGTGCAAGTTTATATAGTTGTCTACAGATAACAATCCCCCGGGTTGCTGCCTCAGTTTTGACCTTTTTCACACATAAGCAGAGAATATTTCCTATCCAGTGGCAAGCGCAGAACTGGATCCCTGCTGGATCTGGCCAACGCTCCACCAGGTTCTACATCCCATTTCGCAAGACGTGAAGGCGAAATCCTCCGCACACCCCGCCCCACGTGAACTTTCCAAATAGGTTGATAGACCGCTTAGGTTAATGTGTGCGTGCCCTCAAGTCGCAGCCGACTTATTGCGGACCCTGGTGGGGTTTTCAAGGCAAGTGATTAAGCAGAGCATTCCACACCCCAAACAGGTTGATAGGCCTTCCATCAGTGTGACTAACGGTAGTGATCCCCACTCTGGTGCTTAGGGGGTGCTGTGTTGCCCAATAATATGTTTCTTCCCCAGTATCTCTGCCTGGCTTCCCTCAGCCTCACTGCTTCAGAAGAGTCCAGAGGGACATTACCTCTGAGGGAAGTAGGGTTGCCAGGTCCCTCTTCTCAACCAGTGGGAGATTTTGGGGGCGGAGCCTGAAGAGGGCGGGGTTTGGGGAGGGACTTCAATGCCATAGAGTTCAATTGCCAAAACGGCCATTTTTCTCCAGGTGATCTGATCTCTATCACCTGGAGATCAGTTGAATTAGCAGTTGAATTACTGCCTTCAGTAGGTGCTCTCCTCACACTTCTCCTTGCACTAGCAATGACCGGTATGTGCAGAGCAAAAACTACTTTTTTTGTTTCCTTCCCATGAGTTATACCCTTTTTCCTGGCACAAGTCTACGTTTTCCATCCAGAAACACGCTCAAGCTATCTGGGTCAACCACCACCAAAGAAGTAAAGAGGCTGAGGTCCCACTTTTGACCCTGCATCAGGTACAAAGCAATGGGAGTCAACCGAATGTATGAACAGATGAAGCTGTCTTATACTGCATCAGACCATTGGTCTATCATGGGACAGTCTTGTCTACTCTGGCAGCAGCTCTCCAGGGTCTCAGTATGAGGTCTTTCACATCATCTACTACCTGATCCTTTAAACTGGCGATATGAGGGCTTGAACCTGGGGTCTTCTGTGTGAAAAATAGATGGTCTACCACTGAGCCAAGCATGCCTCCTCCCCTGGAGCTGGGTTACTAAAATTATTTATAGGACATACAAAACTACTGTTGCCTTCATGCAAATTGTGAAGGCGCCCTTTGTACCCATCATAGTTCTTAAGAGGCAGCCCATGGTATGGATTGACATGGTCCATAAGGCCATAAGAAAAACAAAGGGGAAATGTAGAAGGAGTTTCCCAGAACAGTGACAA
This sequence comes from Euleptes europaea, assembly GCF_029931775.1. Lineage (NCBI taxonomy): Eukaryota > Metazoa > Chordata > Lepidosauria > Squamata > Sphaerodactylidae > Euleptes > Euleptes europaea. The sequence goes on from NC_079332.1 coordinate 6,336,074, forward strand.
ACATCACATTGAAACTCAACTCCTTCAACTCTCCAATGCATCTGCACCAAATGTGAAAGGGAAATATTGCCAAGTAGCAAGAAGTTACTGCTTTGTTGGTCCATGTCTCATGTCAATAATATGGGTTTGACTGCCCAATGTGCGAGCCACCTACCCGCTGTCTATCAATGTTTCCTTTCCCCTTGGTGCCTTTGGTAAGGCTGCATCAGAGTGCTAAAGGAGGAGCATTTTGATCCAGAAGCCTTTCGAGGCCTCTTGTAGGGTGGCCACTGGGTACAAAAATCTAGTGGATCTCAAAGAGCAAGCAACCCAACAGCAGCCTCCAACAAAATTATAAAGTTTCAGAATTACACAAACTTTGCAGACAGCTCTGTCTCAAAGAATGCTAGCAGCATATGGAACGCTAACAACTCTGACCCTTGCAGACAACTTGATAAGTATCTGAAATGCAACATTTTTTCCCTCCAACATGGTCATCTTCACTCACAGTTGGTGTATGACACAGGTGCAAATGAACCGATCAAGACCTGCCAGTCTTACGTCTCATGAACACCTTGCCTGGGTTCCTAAAAATTACCTTTCTAAATAACAGTACTTTGAGAGAAGGGGAACAAGAGAAGAAAAGAAATGTTGGACTACTGTAAGATGCTCTATGTAGAATTCCCTTTGAAGACATCTCAAAAGCTTCTGTCTCTGGCGGCTCTCCCCTGGACTTGCAGCAGGAGAACATGGGGAGAGAGGAGATGATGCCACATATACAGTAACATCATTTCTGGCACCATATCCACAACATTCTAGGAATCTCCCCAATTTCCATCATCTTTACCGTAGAGTCTGGGGGAATTACTAGAGTCTGGGGGAATTACTAGAGTGGCATCCATAGAACCAGAGGAACCAGAGTTAAGGGACTAGAAGGAAAGGAATGGTCACAGAGTTCTTCCCCTATTCTTTGCTTCTTGGGTACATTCCTCACACATGCTTGACGTCAGCCTTACATAAGTATAGATGCAGAGGGAAGTGGGATTGTGTCCACTAGCCCTGCTCCTGGATGTCCACATAGAAAGCCAATCATCTGCAACATAGAGTTAGCTGCAGATTATCATCACCGTAACTTAATTTATAGCCCACCTTTCGCACTGGGTCTCATGGCGGATTACAAACATGAATGAGCATTTTCCAACTGAGGTCCACATTTTAAATACATGTGAAATCCATATTATATTTATTTATGCCCATCCTTCCTCCCCAACGAATGTCCTGAATAGCCTTCACTAGCCTTCGCTTGTCAGAAGTCCAGGGTTGCTATGCAGAGGCAGGCAACAGCAAACCATCTCTGGGCATCTCTTGCTCTGGCCTGGATGGCCCAGACTAGCCCGATCTCATCAGGTCTCAGAAGCTTAGCAGGATCTGCCCTGGTTAGTATTTGGATGTAAGACCACCAAGGAAGTCTTTGGGTTGCTACGCAGAGGTGGGCAATGGCAAACCACCTCTGCTCATCTCTTGCTTTGACAACCCCATGGTCCTGGGGTTGCCGTGAGTCAGTTGCCACTTGACGGCGTTATTGCTTCATTTCTTCTTTCTCTCCAACGGGAAGCCCAAACGGCGCGTAACGTCATTCATCCCAGCACCAGCTTATCCTCAAAACAACCACTCCGTGAGGAGCGATAGGCCAAGAGACAGTGACTGGACCGAGCTTCCATGTCTGCGTGAGGATTCCAACCTACGTCTCCCAGCCCCCAGCCCTGCGACCACTACACAATGCTGTCTGCAGGAAACAGCAGCACAACCAGGGCGTCCAACAGCTGTTGATGAACGTGGGGAACGGTCTCCGTTTTAATGTGCAAGTCATGAGAGGAGCGGGGAAAGGGAGAAGTGTTAGGGAGGAGAATGCGGAGGGTGGGGGAATGTGAAAACAACAACCCATCAATAGCAAACATAAACAGTGAAAACCAAGTGCAGAAAATAAAAAGACTGAGACCCCAAGACAGATTTTGGCATCCTCAAGATTAGTATTTAGCTTTAAAGCATGCAAATCAAGCTAATGGCGCAATCATTTTAATAATTTACCGCGGGAATTTAGTGCATCTATTTAAAGGGATTTCAGAAATCGCAGGCAGGGAGATGAAAGCTTGGCATTTAATAAAGGCTGCAATCTACACACCCTCAGCGCTGTCACGCATAATGATGAGGAAGGAGACAAACAGAACGCACTATTTCTCCCAAAGTTGTTGGACTTTTTGCTGTTTGAACACCGCTTTTAGCCTCTGGTGCATCCATTTGCTGCAACTTGATCGGCATGTGTGGAAGGCAGTCAGAGGAAAACAAACAGTTCCTTAGCCGGCCGTTCCTTCCATGGCTCCCTTGGCCAAACACTCTTGCAGACTCACGTTTCTCAGGATCTCTCTGTCTAGCCCTCCAGTTTAGATCCTCCTCTCGAGTCCTGCTCTCCGTCAACCCCTGCGTGCAGAGATGATGTGGGTCGCAAGCAGAGACAGGACCTTTTTCAGTGGTGGCCCCTTCCCTTTGGAAGGCCCTCCCAATTGAGGCATGCATGGCGCCTGCCTTTAGGCCAAAATGTTTCTTATATGTTTGGTAGGCAGTGGGATCCTTCTTCCTGACCTGGATGGCCCAGGCAGCCCATTCTTGTCAGATCCTGGAAGCTAAGCAGGGCCAGTCCTAGTTAGTACTTGGATGGGAGACCACCAAGGAGCTCCTGGATTGCTACGCAGAGGCAGGCAATGGCAAACCACCTCTGAACATCTAGGGGATCACCATACGTCGGCTGTGACTGGATGGCATTTTCCACCAGGATGCTTCTAGATTGGCCAGGCTGTCAGGAATGTGGCCTTCTGCTGTGACTTGCTGTATTCTACCCCTCCCTCTTGGAGAACACATACCCCAGGTCTGGTTTCCTGGCACAACCATCCACAGCACCCATCCCGGCTGTCCAGCCCTATCACACAGAGGACAGGGTGGAAGCCAAGATGTAGTGGCTTGTGGTATGGCCGCCGAGTGAGCAAGATTTGAATCTGGGATTTTCCAGCTCGCTCTCTTTGCCACCCAACCGCCTTAGCTCTCGGTGACAGCTCTTCACTAGCAGAAGAGTGCCGAACCTCAGTTATGCCGCACTCGCCTCCAAGAAGCCGAGTTAAATTTTTCGACCTACCTTCAGACTCGACGTGGAGGACACGCGCAAGAGTTTGCAGCAGGCACCACACGGCTCAGGAGCAAAGCTCCGTTGCGAAAGCTTCTGGAGCCACCAGTCGGACACGGCTTCTACCTCTCCATCCTGGCCCTGCAAACCTGCTCTTCCCCCCGCTCCCTGCTCCGTTAATGCCCCTCGCAACACTGCTTCCGCCACGGCGGAACCATGAAACACGCTTCCGGAAGCCCCCACCTACCTCTCAATGTCCTTTGCAAATGCAGGGCCTATATTTAGCAGCAAGAGAATGCCAGGGCCTGCCTTCCTTCCCCTTCTCTTCTCAGCAGCTCTGCTCTGGTTCCTCTTCGAGAGAGAACGGCAGAAAGGAAGCTCGCTTTCTCCAGGGGAGAGAGAGAAGGGCCCCTAAAACCGTCCTCTGAGAAACAGAGGACTGGCCTGTCCCTAGGGTTGCCATTTTCTCCAGGGGAACTGATCTCTGTCGTCTGGAGATGGGTTACGGCATTCCTGGAGATTTGGGAGGGGGGAAGCCTGGGGAGGACGGGGTTTGGGGAGGGGAAGGACCTCAGTGGGGCATAGCGCTATGGAGCCCACCTGCCAAAGCTGCCCCTTTTCTCCAGGGGAACTGATTCCTGTAGCCTGGAGATCAGCTGTAATTCTAGGAGAGCCACAGGCCCCAACCCATCCCAATATGCTTTCCTTACAGAAGGGCTGAGAAAGAGGCGAGAGAGTGAACTTGCCCGTTTCTAAACAGTCAGGAATTCTCCTCCATGTGCCACGGACATCTAGGCGCGGAAGATAACATTCCCAGTTTTATGGCCTACAGTCACAAGCAGGGATGCTGCGAATGTTGCAGCCGAACACGTTCAACAGTTGAACTTACTGAATTTGGGCTGTGACAATCTGACGAGAGCCAATGAATAGGCCTGCTCGCTTTTCTACCATATGGCTCAAATGCCTGCCAGGCAGGTTTACATCTTATTCTTTGAAACTGCATATGTGAGAACATGGCTGCTGACCCCAACGCATCAGCAGCCGTTAACATCTCTTAGACAAACACCAAATGGCAGGGTATTTTTTTAAAATACTTCGTTATGCTTGGGGATGCTTGGTTATTATGACTGGGGAAGAAAGGGTTAACCCCCCCCCACACACACACACACCCAAAGTATCTTCATGTATTGCTGTAAGCCCCAGCAAGGAAAAAAGGAGAAAGTGCCCACGATCCTAAGGACGCTTTTCTGGGAGTACGCCTGAATCACATGGGGCTTACTTCTGAGTAGAACTGATCAGGATTGCTCCCGGTGGGCTCTGACTCAGGAAAGCTCATGCTGGAATAAATGTTATTAGTGTTTAAGGCACCGCCGTTCTTCTGTTTTAGTTTGCTACGACAGACTAACACAGCTACCCTTCTGAACCAAACAGGGTACCTACCTGTCCTTTTTCATTTGGGGGGCTTAAACCACCAGGTGGTCATTTTTGACAGGGGAGGGGAGTTTGGACGTTGGTCCTGATCCACGGGGCTTCTGTTTTTCCTTCCATCGCAGAACTCCAACAATGTACTCTACTCAGCACTGATGTTTCAGCAGACGTTACCCACACATTTGCAAGAATATCTTCATACACACGAGAGCTAGAAGCTTAGGGGTGTGTGTGTGAAATTGTCTCCATCTGCCACACTTTTCTCCCTTGCTTCTACCCAGGAGCTCAATGCAGCGTACATGGTTCTTCGTTTTAGGCCCAAAACAACAGGTCTGCGGGGTAGGCTAGGCAGACAGGAGGCGATTGGCCCATAATGATCCAGTGAGCTGCATGGGAGAGTAGGGACGTGAACCCATACCTCCCTGGTCCTAGCCAGACACTCTGAACCAGGGGTCCCCAACCTTTTTGAGCCTGCAGGCACATCTGGAATTCTGACACAGCGTGGCGAGCGCAGCAACAAAATGGCTGCCACAAAATGGCTGCTATAGGAGGCGGAGCCGGCCACAAAATGTTTAACTCCAGTAACACAGTGCAGATCGTCGTGCTGTACTAAGGCAACGTTTTGAAAAATCTGCGCAGCCGATCAACTCTCCGGTAGCCAATCCGAAGCCTTGCTGGGCAAAAACTCTGCCTGGCCCCACCCCCTTCCTAAAAACACTCGGCGAGGGCCAGAAAGGGTGTCTGTTCTGGCCCCCATTTTGGAGACCCGTGTTCCAAACATCCCAGCACGCTGGCTCCCACAGCGAGAGCTCGCAGTGGATTCCCATCAAGCTGGATTCTGTGCCCACTAGGACATCCTGGGCTCCTCCAGAATCACAGCAAGATCCCATCCCCAAAGCACTCTCCGTGAGATGCTTGATTTTGGTTGCTTCAGCCTTGTGGAGGACGGCACATGCAAACCCTGTTTTCCTTGTGTTGAAACACTAACACGGTATTATTATTTTTTTAAGGCAGGGGGATTTTTCGGCGCGTCTCCCCGAGCGCCGTTGCTCATGCTATTTATCTTCCTCTCAGAAGCCTTTAAGTTTGGAGATTTGCTCATCCCCAACCGCTGACTCAGCTGCTGGAGCTGGAAGTCATAAAAAAAAATCTATTTTAAAAGGGTCCAATGATTTTATTTTCCAATCATAAATATGGAATTTAATTAGCAGCTTGCTGCTAATGAAGTCACCGCAGAAGGCGAGACGGGCAGAGGCACGAAGCTTCGAGCATAAAACCAAAATTTAAAAAAAAAGGCCGTCTTTCCACGGCAGCTGGATTAATGCCTCGGCTACAGACGCCTGCTCATTTCCTACCAGGGAATCATTGTCACCTTCTATGACATTTCCCCACGTTCCTTCCCAGGCAGGTTGAGAGCTTTAAGAGGGAGACCCGACGGGCCGCAGTAAGAGAGGAAGGGCAAAGGTTGGAGGCCACTCAATAAACCCCAGTATTCTTCCTTGCCCGGAGAATGAGGCATCCAAACTGGGACAGGAAGCCCGAGTCAGTCCCACAGCAGCAAGGTGCTCAAGCAGAAGAGCCAGGTCTAGGTCAGCCGTTTTATAGGGCCCGTTTGGAATCATATCAGCCCCCTAGTGTCTCCCAGTCCTTGCTGGGCTGGTTGCTGCAGCTTTACGCTCAGGCCATTCAGCTGTGGGGGCGCTGAGAGTGCAGCAGAGAGCAGACTGGCAACACTCCTCTCTGGCAAAGTGGTGCCGAGAGGAAGGGCCTTGAGTCCCCGCCGCTGCTGTGGTCCCTGGTTCAAAACCCTGACCGCCTGACCGCTGAATGCAACTCATACTTGACGAAGGCAAGACCCTTTGCAATCCAGGTCTCCAAACGTTTGGACTTACTTCCTTAGTTATTGTTGGAGAGCTGCTTCTCCCTTGGCCTGTTATCATTCCACATCGATAAAGCATGAACAGGGTTTGTTCTTTTTGCCACAACAAACCAGGAATCAGGCAGCTCCTGAAGAATTAAGTGGATTGAGCCTAGTAAAGCTTGAGGCAAGAGCTGATTTCTACTAGTGCAAGAAGTAGACAGTGAAGATGATGGGCCCAGTGCTGTACTTTGGATTTAGCTGTATGAAGTGCTGAAGAAGGACAGTGTGGTGTAGGGGTCAGGGATGGGAAGATATGGGTCTCGATCCCTGTTCAACCATGTAGCTCACTGGATGATCCTGGACCAGTTACTCTTGTTCAGCCTAACTTACCTCATAGGGTTGTGGTGAGGATAAAACAGGGCAGGTACAGTGCTTTTCACATCCTCAGAAGAAGCATGGGATTAAAAAAAAATTCAAACACTGCATCTGGACTGCTGTCCCTACTAAGCCTCTGAGCAGGCTTTTTTACACACACACACACACACACACACACACACACACACACACACACAATCTTGAAAACATGCTTAATTATTCCACACTGAAAAGGAAAAATACAAGTTTTTGCAATGCAATATAGTATATTCTCTTTAAAGCTCATTTTGCTGGGCCTGTGGAGGATTCTCCTGTTTCCTTTCACTTCCAATTACACTACCAAGAAACGGAACAGAGGTGACTTTCCGAGCCTTCTGTTCATTCCTGTGGCTTAGTATACACTTGTGTGCACATGCTAATATCTTCCCTGCTCTCTGCTAGCCCAAAAATAACCAACCTGCTCTAATACCTAGTTATTTTTAATCCTTCCAGACATTTGGATTTTGATTCTCTCTCACTGTTTCAATCACGACGGGTTTTTCTAGCCATGACAGCCTTATTAGATTCCTCTCCGAGGACACCACAGTAGTGCTGGCAACACTAATGGGAAACATGACACATGAATGGGAAGAACCAGAAACACAGATTATTGCGAGATTTCAGGAAAGATTGATAGAAAAACCTCAGACGGACAGGAGAAATGTCAAAGGAAAGAGGGCCAATAAGGCTGGAAGCCTGCCAAGCGGATGATCCGGCTTTGACTATCCAATCCAATGGAGGCTAGATTACCCCAATGTGCTGGACACGGCAAATGATCTGAAGTTTAGCTGGGCCCACCACAGAAATTATATTACTTCAGTTAAAAAAAACCTGCTCAAACACAGCTGAAAGCACAGGTCACCTGGGGTCAGAGATCTAGCTAGAAGATACAACTGTCACGGAGAGATTTCTGTTTTCACCTGATATATTTGTTCATTTATTGGAGTTACCCCTTGCATTTGGCATGTTGAGGTGGTACCCTGCCACCTCAAGAAATGCACAATGGTTTCACAGGAACTGTGTGGCTCGGGGCATTCTGGATGTTTGCGTTCTACACCCAGGGATCGAGGCACCATGTTGAAGACTCCTGCTCTATACCTTGCTGATGTCCTTCCCAAACCTCCCCTTCCCCAGGCTTTACGCCCAAATCTCCAGGAATTTCTCAACCCAGAGCTGGCCACCTTAACAGTTGGGCATATGGGCAGTTTCTTTAAAATAAACAGATGAGGAAAAGATATTAAAAAATTAAAAAACAAGATTTTTCTTCTTTCTTGGTCCTTCCCCTCTCTTCTGGTTACAATGGGTTCCAGCGTGTACGCTTGACATTTGTGCAGAAGTGGGAAAAGCTTAAAATATATCCCATCCTGAATCTGCACAATGGGTTGCAATATATGAACTTCAAGTTGATTTTGCCTTCCAATTGAAGTGGGGATTATTTCCCCCCCTTTGATTTCAGGCCTGATTTTAAGCTTCTGCTCTTTGGAGCAAAAAAAAAGATTGTGTGCTCCTAATCCCGTTAATCATCTCGCCCAGATTTCATGTGAAACGTTACCCCCTTTTCTTTGTGTGCGTGTGTTCTCAACAAATATCACGCCGCACTGCGTGAACGGAGAGCCGTGCTCTCGACAGGGCTTTGGAGACAAACGTCCACGCACCTGCCGATACAAGGGCCGTTCTGTTTCACGAGGGAAGTCCTTCAGAAAGAGCAACAGTTCACAAAAACGTCTTCCGACAATGCTATGTATATTTATCCTTTTCAACGAGAGCACATCAAAGAATCCCGGCCGTATGTCTCAAAGCACCCCACGCTGGAAGGAGTTCTATAGAGGCCGGCAGGACGCTTTCCCAGTAATTGGCTTGAGGATTCCACCCTCGGGTCAACACTTTTGATGACCTTCCAGTAACATTTGATGTGATCTCATTAAACATCAAATTGCTGGACAGATTCCTTGCGGTAGATACCAAAGGGGAGCCGATTAGACAGTGCATTCTTTTTCTTGGCCTACTCCTCTCTCCTGTACAATAATATGGTTCTGGTAGAGACCTTCAGAGGGTAGCTGTGTTGGACTGCAGTAGAATAGCTAGATTCGAATCTAGTAACCCCTTAGACACCAAAAAGTTTTTTTTTTTTGCGGGGGCGGGGGAGGTTGCGCTTTCGAGACTCAAAGCTCCATTGGAGGTTTGACCCTCGAAAGCTCCTGCCCCCCAAAATCTTGTTGGTCTCTAAGTTGCTACTGGACTCGAATCTGTGGCTCTTGCAACTAGATTGGCCAGTTGATGGTGGGTGGGGTGGACGGACACCACTCAGGCCTGTTTCTCAGCTTTTAACAGAAGCTTGCTGTGCCCCCCCCAGATACGTGCCTAAGTGCCATCCAATCGCAACCGAGGGAGGGCAACCCCGGCAAGGGGCTCTCATGGCAAGTGAGAAGCAGAACTGGTTTGCTATTGCCTTCCTCTGCAGAGTCTTCCTTGGTGTTCTCCCTGGCAGGTACTGACCCTGCTAAGCTTCTGAGATCTGACAAGATCGGGCTATACCATGCTGCCTTACCTCCCCCCACCCCCGCAAAAAACAACAACACACAGATATTGTATGGAAATTGCAGCCCCCTGGCAGCAGGTTATTTAAAAATATTTTCAACTTGTGGCCTGGTGACTTGCCAGGGCTCTGTCCTATAATGTATTTTCAAAACCCTACAGCTAGGTTTGTCATTTTGCCTTGTGGGGAGGGACCATGGCTCATTTGCTTGGCACTGAGAAGGACTCAGGTTCAATCCCTGGCACCTCCATGCCATGAAAAGCTTGGACTGCCCATTTCCACACATTAGGCTTCCCTTAAAGGTACAGGGTGTGTTTCTCCAGGCATGTTGCCCACCTGAAAAAGGTAAAGGTCCCCTGTGCAAGTACCAGGTCATTCCTGACCCATGGGGTGACGTCACATCCTGACGTTTACTAGGCAGACTTTGTTTTATGGGGTGGTTTTCCAGTGTTTTCCCCAGTCATCTTCCCTTTACCCCCAGCAAGCTGGGTGCTCGTTTTACTGACCTCGGAAGGATGGAAGGCTGAGTCAACCTTGAGCCGGCTACCTGAAACCAACTTCCTTCAGGATCAAACTCAGGCCGTGAGCAGAGCTTGGACTGCAGTACTGCAGCTTACCACTCTGCGCCACGGGGCTCCTTACTCACAAGAAAAAGACAGCACCTCTGATCACGTGCAGAGAACTTTTCTACACTCAGTAACATGCTTATCATAATTACGACCCAGCCAGCCATCTCTGCCATTTGCCTCTCCCAACAGCAAAGAGAAGAAAAGGGAAGAGAAAGGAGAGGAACTGAGGGGAAAGCGTGGGAGAGGAAACACGTGGGTTCAAGAGGGATTTGTAGAGGAAGAACCAGCAGCCGGGGCGCAAATGAAACACGGCAAGCCAAGGCTGAGTCTCTTCTTAACAAGGCAGCAACCCCGTGGGAAAGGAAAGGAAATCAGAGTGTGTGGGAGGCTAGAAGAAAAAGAAAGAAAGATTGTGAATGAGTAACGTTATAAAAAGAGTATATATAGGGCATGAGCTGCATCACACATTTTCCCCCTCAAGAGGCATGTGTGCTGATGTCAGAAATATACCGAGGGAGCCCTGTGATGTGTGAACGTGACACATGTGTCGGCGGGCACAATATTTATTTTACTTAAAAAATGAACATTTCTCTTTCTGCCCTGCCTCTCCTACAGAGGCTTCAGAGGCAGCTTCCAGCAAGAAAGCATCGAAACACAACACAAGAGAGTCTCAAAACCGTTCGCCAGAACAGCCAGGCCGCAATTAAGGGGTTGTCGAGTGCATGAGCATTAGCAAACAGCACAAACAGCGCATATGTGCTGCCTTTTGTACTGTTTGCAAATGTGCATGTGCTTATATTGCCTCTCCGCAATATAAGGAGGCCTCTCTTGTTCCTCTGACCCCTTCCCCAAACTCCCCCGTGGTTGCTATTCCTACAGAGCAGCTGGCGTTCAATCCATGGGTTCGGATGGGCCGGGGAAACCCCACCCGCTAGGCCCCAATCTCCACGGATCCTCCGTAGCAACAGGCCCTTTGAGAAAGCGGGAACGTATTTTTTTAGATCGGCCCGATCCAGTGATCTGATAGACCTGGATGTTCAAATCCCCACAACTGCCGTGGAAGTCGCTGGGTGACCTCGGGCTAGTGACTCCCTTTCTCAGCCTAACCTACCTCGCAAGGTTGTCGTGAGGGTAAAATGGAGGGCTGTTTCAGCACATATCCACCAGGAGAGGGGGAGTGATTCCAGACCGACCAGTGCATCTCTTCAAGGATGTGTGTTTGAGTGATGGTACTGGGGCACATAAATCTCGGGATATTACAGAAATGGCAAAAATTACAGATATCCTCAATAAGAAAAGAGGATGAATGACACACAAAGGAACCCATCATTCTGTGTGGCGACCTTTTGTTCCATTTATTACAGCAGAAGATAACAACGGCGCCTCAATTTGTACTGTTTTGATGCTGCCTGAACATGGAAGAGATTCTGAGCATCTCGCCGGGTAATTTGGTACACAGATTGTTCATGCTTTGCAAGCCCTTGGAAAACCTGATTTATGAGGATACCCCACCCTCTTTGTGTTTTTGTAAACGGCTTTTTAAAACGAGAGAAAGAGAAAGCCTTGCAGATTTTATTTTAACCCCCCCCCCGATGTTTTAATCTCATATTTGTTGCCAATACCCAGTAAGAAGGGGGGGGAAGCGTTCCTAAATATGTCTCTTGCCTTCAACCTTACCGGGTTGCCATAAGTCAACAACACCTCTCTGCCCCAATCCTAACCAAGATGTAGGCATGCCAATTTCCAGGTGGTGCTTGGAGATCTCCCAGATCTAGAGATCTGGAGAAAATAGCTGGTGTGTGTGGGGTAGACTTTATAGAATCATAGAGTCGGAAGGGACCACCAGGGTCATCTAGTCCAACCCCCTGCACAATGCAGGAAACTCACAACTACCTCTCCCCCCCACACCCCCAGTGACCAGAAGATGGCCAAGATGCCCCTCTCTTCCCCAAACGCCGTCCTTCCCTGGCTCCACCCCCCAAATCTCCAGGGATTTCCCGACCGGGAGTTGGGAACTCTTGCTGAAAAGGCCCCACCAAGGCTACCAAGTCAGTCAAGGATCGCAGCGTCCAAGAGACTGAGAGAGAGAGCGACGCGGGGGGCCGCTTACCTTTGGAGGCGCCGCGCCCCGGTCAGTCTCTCCCCCTGGCCAACCTCCCTGCAGAGACGGCCGCTTCCCGGGGCATCTTCCGCACCTGCCGCTGCTCTCCGGCGGCCTGCGGAAGCCGACCCGAAAGCGAGAGCAGCCGAGGCACGGCAGGGGCGGGGAAGGGAAGCGGCGGCAGGAAACTCCGCGGGGTGGGGAGGAAGGTTGCAATGCAAAATGCCAAGCCCCGAAGGCCTTGCAAAGTCCCGGGGCTGCGCCAAGCCGGGGGGGGGGGTTGCCTGTTGGCCAGCGGTTCCCAGGACGCAGAGACTCTTCAAGGAGGAGGAGAAAGGGCCACCTCGGGCAGGGGCTGCCCTGGGCATTTGGCCTCGCCCCCTCGAGGGAGGGAAGAAGAAGAAGAGTTGGGTTTTCTATGCCGACTTTCTCTACCGCTTGAGGGAGACTCAAACCGGCTGACAGTCACCTTCCCTTCCCCTCCCCACAGCAGACACCCTGTGGGGTAGGTGGGGCTGAGAGAGCTGTGACTTGCCCAAGGGCACCCAGCTGGCTTCGTGTGTAGGAGAGGGGAAACAAATCCAGTCCGCCAGATGAGCCTCCGCCGCTCCTGTGGAGGAGTGGGGAATCGAACCCGGCTCTCCGGATCAGAGTCCACCGCTCCAAACCACCGCTCTTAACCACTCACGGCTCAACGCCTGGCGAGCTCAGCTCTCCAACGCCAGGGGGTCACGAGCGCGATCCCCCAACATGTTTGCAGCCCCTCTCGGGTCAGTAGCCCCTGTGGCCCCGCAGCTTGTCCTCTTGCCTTTTCATCCAAGCTCCCGAGAATCCATAACTCTGCCCTGCCAGGGATGCTCTCCGCCTGCCTCGTTCGGGGGCATTGACTGCGAGCGCTTCCCCAACCCGTTCCGTATCTGTGCACCGGCCAGGGAACCACACTGCCTCTCATCTCCAAATGCTGGCCCACAACCCCAACTGCCAACGCAACAAGGAATTTAAAGATAGTTTTAGAGGGTTGCTGCGTTGGTCTTCAGTAGAAGAGTTAGATCTGAGTCCAGTAACACCTTAGAGACCAGCAAGATTTTCGGGGCAACACTTTGGAGACTCAAAGGTATCTATCAAAGGGAGATTTGACTCCTGAAAGCTCTTACCCCGAAAATCTTATTGGTCTCTAAGGTGCTACTGGACTCAAACCAAGGAATTTACTGTAAAGGGGCAGCCCTCTGGTATGGCGCCAACGAATGACACGTTCTGCCCTTTCCAGAAGGGGTCAGGGGAGTGATCAACCCCGGGGTGGTTAGCAAGGCAATGCAGATTGTCCAGGGTTGGATTTTGTCAGTTCCTCCTCAGACTCGGGTGGATTCGGGGGCTGGTGAGAGCCAGTGTGGTGCAGTGGTTAACAGCAGTGGTTTTGAGCGGTGGACTCTGATCCAGAGAACCGGATTTGGTTCCCCACTCCTCCACATGAGCGGCGGAGGCTAATCTGGTGAACTGGATTTGTTTCTCTGCTCCTACACATGAAGCCAGCTGGGTGACCTTGGGCTAGTCACAGCTCTCTCAGTCCCACCTACCTCACAGGGTGTCTGTTGTGGGGAGAGGAAGGGAAAGGTGATTGTAAGCCGGTTTGATTCTTCCTTAAGTGGTAGAGAAAGTCGGCATATCAAAACCAACTCTTAGAATAATAGAATCATAGAGTTGGAAGGGACCACCAGGGTCATCTAGTCCAACCCCCTGCACAATGCAGGAAATTCACAACTACCTCTCCCCCACACCTAGTGACCAGAAGATGGCCAAGATGCCCTCTTGGCCATCTTCTCCTCCTCCTCTTCCTCCTCCTCCTCCCAGAACCCCCCTCCCCTGGGTACGGCCTGATCAATATCAGAAAGCCGGAATCACAGGAGTGTTTTGAGTAAATTCCATTTTGGAGAGCCAGCGGCTGTTTATCCTGGGAATGGGCGCATTTGGTTCCCGGTCTGTCATTTCTGCTGCTTTTATTTCTTCTCCCCAGAGAGCAATCCCAGCACCCTTAGTGGCGAGCTGCCCTCCGTTCCCCAAATGCCGCTCTTTGTCTGCGTAACCGTCCCGGAAAGTCCCTCGAGAGCGGAAACGCATTTCACAAACTATTGATCTGAGAATGAATCGTTTACATCCCTCCTGGATATCTTGGCTCCCCACTCTTCTCTCTAGGCCCGACATAAACCATTTCCACCGCTTGACATATTTTAGAACAAATGAACAACGCCGCTAAGCACCATCCTCATGTTTAATATATTTGGCGCTTTCTCTGTGATCATTAGCGTTAATTATTGGAGCTGGCCACACTTCATTATTTCCCCTTCTGAGAACTGATTCCCCCACACACCTTGTATGGGACCATTTTTTTTACTGTTCAACTTACCACCTGTGGATAAACTGCTGTCACAACATCTGCCATCCACACATCAGAGGTGTACTTTGGTGTCAAAGAGGGATACATAAATAGGTGGAAAACGGGGACTTCTTGGAGGGTAATGGCGAAAAAGCCAGTGGGGGGTATATTCTTATCAGCGGGTTTATCAGAGAGATTTCAGCGGCTTTTCGACTGCCTAGAGTGCTAGGCAAATTTGAGCACTGTGCATATGTTTCTCCAAAGAATACAGTGGTGTAGTGGTTAAGAGCGGTGGACTCTAATCAGGAGAACTGGGTTTGATTCCCCACTCCTCCACATGAGCGGCGGACTCTAATCTGGTGAACTGGGTTGGTTTCCCCACTCCTCCACATGAAACCAGCTGGGTGACCTTGGGCTAGTCACAGTTCGCTCTGAACTCTCTCAGCCCCACCTACCTCACAAGGTGTCTGTTGTGGGGAGAGGAAGGGAAGGTGATCATAAGCCGCTTTGAGATTCCTTGAAAGGTAACGAAAATCGACATATAAAAACAAACTCTTCTTCTTCTTTTTCATCATCATCATCATTATCATCATCATCACCATCATCTGTGGTGACCCTGATGGCTTTGATTCCTTGCACAAAATAAACCAGCTTCCAGGATATACAATTAAGCATTTCATCAGCCACTTACAGACATCCATCCATATTCTGTAAAGTGCTGGGATTTATAGCCTGTGGGGCAGTCACTTTGCATGTTCTTTATTCTGGCTGGTACCAAAACAGAACCTTGTATGGTTTCGACAAGGGATCTCCAACGTGATGCCCTTGGGTGCCATAGTACTTGCCAAAAACCTTTCCTGGTGCTTACCAAGTGTTTTTAGGAAGTGAGAGGAGCCAGGTGGAACTTATGGCAGATGTTTTATGGCAGCCATTCTGTGGCTGTGCCCACCCTGCTGTATCAGAACTCCAAACATGCCCGCAGGCTCAAAAAGGTTGGGGACCCCTGGCGTACTGGTTAGAATGCCGGAGTAGGATCTGGGAGTCTCGGATTCGAATCCCCACTCTGCCATGGACGCTCGCCGGGTGACCTTGGGCCCGTCACACACTCTCAGCCCAACCTGCCTGAGAGGGTGGCTGTGTAGACAGAATGTAGGGAGGATGGTGTCCAATGGGGAGAAATGTGAGCTGTAAACATGTAAATAAACTGCGAAGAGCCACCAGAGGATCTCTCCAACTGAATGGACTATAATGCGGCGAAAGAGGTTTTTTATGTAAATGAAAGTCATTCACGCTGGGGTGAAAAACAACTCATTGTCCGTCTATACTGGTGGGGTCTGAACTGGCAGCGTCAGACGAGGCAGGATTGCGGCGGGGAGCTTAATGAAAATATCGACGCCGGTATTGACTCAAGAGTGTCGCAGTGGAGGGGGGGGAAAGCAAATTCTGTGCTTGGGATTATTCGGAAGGATGCCTGAGATAAAATGGCCAGCCCACCCCAGCTCTAGTGGTTAGGGCTTCAGGGATCAGATAACGGAAAGAGACCGAGTAATCATCATTTACATACAATGTTTACCATGTTCCTTCTCAGAAGAAACTATGGTGGTGGTGGTGGGGGGGGGGGAAATATCCATCCAGTTTTGAATAGCAAAAGTGAGTGGAGGTTGAACGTCAGAGGTGCCCTGCTGGGTCAGACCTGTGGTCCATCTAGTCCAGTGTGCCATTTCACACAGTGGCCAACCAGTTGCCCCAGATAGCCAACCAACAGTGACACAGAGGCCCCGACATTCCCTGATGTTGCCTCCTGGCACTGGTATCGAGAGATGGATTGCTCCTGGACATGGAGGCCCCCTTCAGTCTTCTTGGCTACTAGCCATGAATCTGTATAATTCCCCTTTTAAAGCCATCTATGCCGGCGGCCATGACTACATCCAACTGACAGTGACTTCCACAATTTTATGACTCGTCGAGTAAAGTGCTTCCTTTATACTGACCTGAATCATGTTCTCCACTCTCCACCCAAGACCTTCTTTTCTTTTGCACATGACCCCCAAGGCAAATTGAGGCTGCACACGCCTGCAGTTTACATGGTATGGATGGAATGAGTCCTGCACTTCTTTGTTCTGGGGAACGTGTGTTTAAGGAGACTGCCAGGCTATCTTGACAGCCACTGGACTATCTGGTCCCATCATGGATAGTCTAGGCCTGTCTGCCTTCCGGAATATCCTCTCCATGCATGGATAATCTGGGCACGTCTGCCTCTCCAACTATCTGCTCCACACATGGATAGTCTAGGCCTGTCCGCATTCTGGACTATCTATTCCACGCATGAATAGTCTAGGCCTGTCCGCCTTCGGGACTATCTGCTCCACCCATGGATAGTCTGGGCATGTCTGCCTTTCAAGACTATCTGCTCCATCATGGATAGTCTAGGCCTGTCCACCTTCTGCATTATCCGCTCCATACATGGATAGTCTAGGCATGTCTGCCTTCCGGACTATCAATTCCATGCATGGATAGTCTGGGTATGTATGCCTTCCGGATTATCTGGTCCACACATGGATGGTCTAGGCCTGTCTGCCTCCCGCACTATCTGCACCACACATGGATAGTCTGGGCATGTCTGCCTTCTGGCTGTAGCTTCATGGGGTCTTGCCTACTGGAGTACTGCTATCCAAAGAACATGGCAGAAGCAGGTGGGTTTTTCTTGGTTGTCTCTCCTCTGAAATTTCTATGGAGATTCTGCCTGCTGACCTTTTTGGGACTTCTGTTGGCTGCAAGGCTCCGTTCTCAGCTTTTCATGCCCACTTATAAATGGGCGTTTCAAGGCAGACACCTCACCTCGCTTCAGTCTGCAAGACCTCTTGCTCCACTCTGTCCAAGAACAGACCTCCATGGCTTCTTTTACAAAGCCACTGGGTTTTGCACTTCTCTGCCAGTTTTTGCACATCCGACATTGCCCAAACTTCTATCGAGTCTGAATTTGTGAGTCATTTTCCCCCCCAAAGTTATAATGACTCCCACTTTACAGAGGGTGGAAATGGTGCTACATGGCACGGAGCTGTTTTTCTCTCCAAGGTCTCCCAAGACATCTGTTGTACAGAATGGAAGAAAGCTCTCCATTCCCTGTTCTGCCCAGAAGTCACAAGTCACTCTCCTCCCCCCTCATTCCAGAATGTGATTTATTGAAACCCGGAATGGGCTCTACTGCCCTGTTCTGTTGATCTGTACGGATCCAGTACAAGCAGGTGGTGCGCATGCAAGATTTCCTGCTCGCTTGTACAAATTAATGTTCAAAGTAAATAGCTTGCTGTCTTTCACGTAGGTCAATGTTTCTTCTTCATTAGCAATTCACTTACATTTTAATGGGAACAAATTAAAAAATACCTGCGCAAACAGAGCACCTGCGAATTCTTTCCTCTCATCGGATTTCTGTAAAGGTTGAGCCAAAAAAAAAAAGGTTAGGAGGAAGGGAATCTTTTCTGAAGTGCTGTAAAATGGGATCAGGCAACGTGACAGTAAAGAGTAATTATCACTCGCATAATTAACAGATGGCAATGTGTTTACAGAGAGATCAAAACAACAATGCTTTTGAGGAGAGAAGAGAGTAGGAAAGAAGAAGTCACTTCTCTGGATTTACATCTTCTAGGTTTATGGAGAATCTCTTTCCACATCTGCCATAGAACACCTGCTGTCCGTAAAATGAGTGGAAAAAGTCATAGCTAAACCTATATCCATATTGGAGGGACTGTGGCTCAGTGGAAGAGCCTCTGCTTGGCATGCAGAAGGTCCCAGGCTCAACCCCTGGCATCTCCAATTAAAAGGACCAGGCAGTGTGAAAGAATTCAGCCTGAGACCTGGAAGAAGAAGAGTTGGTTTTTATATGCTGACTTCCTCAGCCACTTAAGGAAGAATCAAACCAGCTTAAAATCCCCTCCCCCTCCCCACAACAGACACCCTGTGAGGTAGGGGGGGCTGAGAGAGCTGTGACTAGCCCAAGGTCACCCAGCTGGCTTCATGCATGGGAGTGGGGAAACCAACCCAGTTCACCAGATTAGCCTCTGCCGCTCACATGGAGGAGTGGGGAATCAAACCTGGTTCTCCAGATCAGAATCCACCGTTCCAAACCACCGCTCTTAACCACTACACCATGCTGGCTCTCACCACGCTGGCTGGAGAGGTGCTGCCAGTTTGAATAGACAATACTGACCGTGATTGACCATTGGTCTTATAACACAGCTCCATGCATTCATACCAGCGCAAACCTGTGCAGAGCTTCAAAGGGGTTTGACTGGAGTAAAGCTTGCAATTTTCAAGGCGTGGCCGAGAGTTCTCCCAGAATTACAACTGATCTCAGTCCCCCTGCAGGAAATGGTATACCATAGTCTAGGAGAAACAGGCGGACTCTGTGGTTTCACATTTCCGCTGAGCTCCTCCCCAAACCCCCGCCTTTCCCCAGGTACCGCCACCAAATCTGCCTGAATTTCCCAAGCCTGAGTTGGTTCCACTGAATAGGGTACACCCAATGGTTTACCCCAAAGCATTCTGGAGATTGTCATTTGGTTCAGGGAGGGGTGGCTAAAACTCTCAGTTAAGACAGCTGCCCGCACAGAATCAAAGTTCCCAAAATTCCTCGGAGAAAGGGAATGGCTTTGTCCAAAGCGCAGGCCGCGAGCAGACCCTTGGCTAAAATCACAGAAAGGCACCCTGACTCATTTCGTACCTGCCAACGTTTCACAGATAGCAAAAGGGAGAGGGGTTGTAACACTGCCCCCCACCCCTGGTTTTTCATACTAAGGCTCACTCTTTGAAGTCTTTCACACACACATTGTGACATATTGCTAAAGGGTGTTCTCCATCTGGTGTTCGTTACATCACTTTGCTCAGAGGCAGCTTAGCTGCCATTAGTTAAAAAGCCAAGAAAACTTGGGTTTCTTGTTGGTGAAAGAGACATTTGAAATGTTCTTTTGGCGAAAGTCATATTTTTTTTTTGGAGGGGAGACCCTCATTGTCCTACAAGATGTTCTCTGGCAGTGTCCCTTCTTGTGCAATGGTGTGTTGCTCGTTGCTCAAGGTACCATGGGGAGGGGCCGTGGCTCAGTGGCAGAGCCTCTTGCTTGGCATACAGAAGGTCCCAGGTTCAATCCCCGGCATCTCCAGTTAAAGGGACTAGGCAAGTAGGTGATGTGAAAGACCCCAGCCTGAGACCCTGGAGAGCTGCTGCCGGTCTGAGCAGGCAATACTGACTTTGATGGACCAAGGGTCTGATTCAGTAGAAGGCAGCTTCATGGGTTCATGTGCCCCTGGGTGCCACATTGGGAACCCCTGTGCTAGAGACAAGATGGAATCGTACCCCACTGAAAGGCCTTAGTGTCCATGCGCATGGTTTTAGGCGCACACTTACCACAGCCAGGGTCTCTGGCCTTTTTTAGCCTGTTGGACAGAGACCCCACAACTGGGTCTGACCCTGCTGCATAGGGGCAGCCGGAACACTCCATTTAGGTGGAATCCTGCTTTCCCTTGACCATTTCCTCTGCTCCTGATGCAGCGGCTGAGTTTCCTGGGTCTACCTCCATTTCCCCATTATATATATATACAGGGATGAAAGTCATAGAGATCACGGTTATGCTGTTTGTATTTTTGAAAATTTCGCACTTTCAATAAATTATTTTCTTGTTATTCTTTTCTCACTCGCCAGTTTCCTTCCTTCCTTCCTTCCTTCCTTCCTTCCTTCCTTCCTTCCTTCCTTCCTTCCTTCCTTCCTTCCTTCCTTCCTTCCTTCCTTCCTACCTACCTACCTACCTACCTACCTACCTACAAAAGTATACGTGCTTATGGAACGATTCTCAGGTTCCTTATAAATCGTGCTTGTATTTCACTGATAATTATAGTGATGTGTGGGAATAAACTTGGCTGCAGAATTCTAGGGCTGCTATTTATTAACCCATAAACGTCATCTCAAGTGTGGCATTGTTTAAATCGCTCTTGTTGGAGCAAAGGGTAAAGAAGGTGGGGAAGTCCGTGCGTGCCAATTTGGTGCCGTGAAATTAAATTATGTTTTGATAGGAACAGTGGGTCTATTCAGCCATGTCTGATTAATCTTTTGCTCCTTTATGACATTACAGACTGATTCTTACTGATCTTGGTTACAAAAATGGAAATCCTTGGGTTTGGATGGGGTGGGGGGTGGGGGGGAGAAATGGCAGGCACTAGGACCAAGGAAGAACCTATGAAATAGATGCCTTTACTAACAGCTGGCCAGGTAGAGAATGGATAAGTAAGTCAAGTGAGAGTTTGCCCTAAATCCATTTAACACATATGTATAATCTTGCCCTGTTGGATGGATTCTGAGAGCAAGACTAAGCAGGTCTACTCAGAAGTAAGTTCCATGTTATTCATTGAGGTTATCCCAGGAAAGCGTCCTTAGGATTGCAACCTGAAAGACGTGTCTTTTCTACCATTGCAGGTCAATGCTGCCGCTTTTGCAAATGGAGATGAATTGTGGGCTATTTGCTCCCCACTGTTGAGTGGATAGTAGAAATGTCATTGGTATGAGCCAGTAGGGGGCGATCCTTCCTATCATAACTGTTCTTTCAAACAACCTTCGCCTGTTTGGCATAAATTGGGGACTTTGCCAGGTACAGTTCCAGAGCTAAATATTACTCAGTGTAAACTCAAGCATCGGTCTTTTAAAAAGAAGAGAAAACCTCTACGTTGAGGTATATTGGAAGCATAGGTGGGTTTCTGGAATAACCAGTACGTGAAGGAAATGGAAGGCAAAGATTTTGTTTTTTTATTAAACTACTTAGAGGTGCTTTTCAGAAAGGGAAATGATAGAGGTGAACAGTTGCCAGGAATCCATGTGTAACCTATGCCCAGATTTATGACTGTGCACTAAAACAATTGCACAAGGTGTTCCTGCATACATTTGTGACTTATTGTGAGACTTTGGGTGTATTACTTCCGAATACAGGAATCACGACCAGCGTCTGGGCTGTAGAAACCGTATGGATTACTAATCAGCATGTTGTTTATGGGCAACGTTAACCTGTATATTTAAAACTTGTAGGTTATCCGGGCTGTGTGACTGTGGTCACACAGCCCACACAGCCCGGATAACCTACAAGAACCAATGAACTCTGACCGTGAAAGCCTTCGACAATATTTTGTATTTTTGAAGTTATACAAATAGGCTTTCTTTGTTGTCTTGCTCTGAATTTTGACCTAGTTTGGCTCTTTGACTACAAAAAGGTGACTGACCCTTGGTCTAGATGCTGTAAATGGCAGGCCAGGTTCTCACTGAGGTGTCTACCTGTGTCCGGGCTGTCCTGTAGGACAGAATGTACCTCCACAAAAAAAAAATCCCTTCATATAGAAAACTAGCAGGTCAGGAACAATGCCACACTCAAACCTATGTCTTAGATGCACTACTATTCTACGTGGAAGGAATTTTGGAATGGAGAAATGGTCACCTGCGCACCCTCCTCCCAAGGCTTAGGGGGTACAGCCCAAAAGCAGATTGAAGAAGAAGAAGAGTTGGTTTTTGTATGCCGACTTTCTCTACCACTTAAGAATCAAACCGGCTTACAATCACCTGCCCTTCCCCTCCCCACAATAGACGCCCTGTGAGGTAAGTGGGGCTGAGAGAGCTCTAAGAGAACTTTAACTAGCCCAAGGTCACCCAGCTGGCTTCATGTGTGTGTGTGTGTGTGTGTGTGTGTGTAAAGTGCCATCATGTGAAGGAGTGGGGAAACCAACCCGGTTCACCAGATTAGGGTCCGCCACTGATGTGGAGGAGC
Source organism: Euleptes europaea (assembly GCF_029931775.1). NCBI lineage: Eukaryota > Metazoa > Chordata > Lepidosauria > Squamata > Sphaerodactylidae > Euleptes > Euleptes europaea. The sequence goes on from NC_079332.1 coordinate 6,358,304, forward strand.
GGGGAATCAAACCCGGTTCTCCAGATCAGAGTCCACCACTCCAAACCACCGCTCTTAACCACTACACCATGCTGGCTGTGCCAGGGAAAATACTTGGCCTTACCCCTTGGACTGTATCATCCATTTATGAAGACCTTTTTTTGGTTTCAAGGATTAAAACGGGACTATCAGAGGAGCTCAAGGAACGCCTTCCCAAAAGTCCTCTTCTTTTGTTCTGTGGAAGCGGAGCCACTGTGAAAAGCTGGAGGAAGGATTTATTTACCGAGAACTTAAAAAAAAGAAAGTCTGCCTCCGTAGTGGGCCGGGAACAATTAGCCCGATGCCTTTATCGGTCCTGACTGCCAACGGCACGAAGACTACAGATGGCCACAGTGTTGCCGGATTTTGAAGCCTCCTAAAATCCAGTAAAGCCGCGAACAGATGTCCCCTCCGGAGACCCCTCAAGACACTCAGTGGTTCGTCAGAGTCTGGCCAAACGCTTCCGAACAGCTCTGTCATACGTATGATTGGATTTATGGGATATTGCTCAATCAGTCCAGATTTCTGCCCAGAGGGCTTGTCTGCCGCAACCAGGCTGCGGCAGGCCATAACAAAACCCAGATGTGAAGGGTACCATTTCCAACCCAGCCTCTGCAGCGACATTGGGATGGAGAACAAGGACTATAACCAAAATGACAAGAGGTTTTGTTCTGTTTATTGGACACAGGTTGACCGCCCATCTCCCAATGTTTTTACCAGACTTGGATGGATCACCTAGCAGATTCCTACTGCCCACCAGTCAGAGGTTCTCCCTGAACTTGGCCAAGTCTGATATAAATACCTGTTCAAGAGAGCTTGGTCTGGTGTCCTTTGGGATTCTGTCACCAGCTCATTCTGGTTCCTGTCTTAGGGTTGCCAATCTCCAGGTGATGGCTGGAGATCTGGGATTACAACTGATCTCCAGGCGACAGAGGTCAGTTCACCTGGAGAAAATGGAAGGCAGACTCTCTGGCGTTATACCCCATTGAAGTCCCTCCCCTCCCCAAACCCCACCGTCCTCAGGCTCCACCCCCAAAATCTCCAGGCATTTCCCATCCCGGAGCTGGCAACCCTATTCCTCCACACACACACCAGGCTGAGATTTACATGCCTCTGTTTGTGGCCTTAGTCGGGCTTTAGCGCTAGCGGGAAGTGGGAAGCGGGGTATAACCCCACAGAGTCCACCATCCAAAGCATCCATTTTCTCCAGGGGAACTGATCCCTGTCGTCCGGAGATCAGTTGTCATTCCAGGGGATCTCCAGGCTGCACACAGAAATTGACAACCCTATGTTGAGCCTGGTCCGAAGTGACGGCTACGCCTGGAAGCAAGAGGGACATGCATTCACAGGGGTGGCGACGTGGGACCTCACTCCTATTCCCCATCTCCCCCCCTCCCTCTGATTTTTTTGCTGAGTTGAAAAGTGTCATTTTTCATTTAGCTTTCTCATCACCAGAGATTGCTACAGCTCGCCCGAGGCTGGCTTGCCAGTACCCTGCAGAAAGCAGTTGACATCTGAAAAGGCTATAGCAGGATGGTTTATTGGCCCATTACGGAGTACCGTGCTTGGCGTAAAAACCCGACGTCAACAAAATATTCCACAGGCACCGCTGTTAACACGCCGGCTGGCTGTAAGCCGGGCGAATCGGTGCACCTTGGTTTTGTTTGCATAGATCTCTCCGTTTTGGTTCTGCGGAAACAAAGGAAGGACGCCTGCGTTGAGGGCCTTCCTGGGAAATGAGATTCAAACCACGTGGATACTTTAAGACCTCGATGTCCTCCAAAGAAGGGGGCAGGACCCTTAGGGTGGCACTCAGGGAAAGGTTGCTGAGAGGCGGAGCGACCCCGAAAAGCTTTGCTACCGCAGCTGATAAAATACACACTTCGAGAACCCCTAGAGTCTCGAGATGATCAGAAACGGCAATATTTAGTTCATTGTTGTTGTTGTTGTTTTTAAAAAAACTCCACCTGTTGTAAGTTATTAGTTTAATTTGGGGTTTTCAGTTCAAAGACAATATTTGAAACGAATCGGCGGCGTAACGTCGGTTTTACTTTCTGCAGAGGGTTTTATGACTGCAGTTTCAAAACATACCGATAGAGTATTTGTCCCACCCAGCGGCTGATACTGATTGACCCACTTACTTGCTAGCTGCAATTTTGAGAAGGGCTGGCACAAGTAGGTTGCCAACCTCCAGGTGGGACCGGGAGATTTCCTAGAATTACAACTGATGACATAGATCAGTCCCCCTGGAGAAAATGGCCGCTTTGGAGGGTGGACTGCAGGTGGGTTAAGCTGAGGGTGTGTGTGTGACTGTCCCAAGGTCACCCAGAGATAGGGTTGCCAGGTCCCTCTTCGCCACCAGCGGGAGGTTTTGGGGGTGGAGCCTGAAGAGGGCGAGGTTTGAGGAGGGGATGGACTCCAATGCCATAGTCCAGTGGCCAAAGCGGCCATTTTCTCCTGGTGAACTGATCTCTATCGGCTGGTGATCAGTTGTAAAAGCAGGAGATCTCCAGCTACTACCTGGAGGTTGGTAACCCTGTCCAGCGAGCTTCCATGGCAGAGTGCAGATTTGAACCTGGGTCTTCCAGATCCTAATCTGACTCTCTAGCATCTGTGCCACACTGGCTTTCATGGGCTTTGGGTCACAAGTTACAGAGTACCCAGGTTGGGTACCCAGGGACACAGTCAAAAGGTGAGTTGCCATTGTCTCAGCCTGAAACAGTTTGGGGTGAGGTTGCTATTCCCTGGGATAACACAGGATCCCCTGGGATCACTCATGGGATAACATGGGATTCCCCAACAGGCTAATTAGCCCCCCCTGGACTGGCTCAGGTTTAGAAAAAGCCACAGAGGGGGAAGTCTGAAGCTCCTTCTTCATGCACGTCAACGGGAGGGCTTATGACTGGGAGAAGGATACACAGGCAGGTGGGGGCCACACAGGTGTGGGTGTGGAAAGGAAGGCATGAGGGGGGCCCATGGTGGTGGTGAGCAGCTCTTTGCAAAATGGGACCTCTGTGTTCAGAGACAATGTACCTTAACTATCTGCTGCTGGGGCTGCAAACTTCCCTGACTGTTGTTGAAAACGGAACGCTGGAAGAGAAGGGATCTTTTTAGAAGTGTTTTCCTTCACACAGAGCTGCCCTTTCAAGACCTTTCCCCTCCCCATAGGTGCTTCGTGTCCCGTTAGGGGGCACTGACCTACAGTTTGCAAACTAATAAGAGTTAGTCATACCAATACCCTAATCTGACCCCTTGAGCAAATCACATGTTGGGGGAATTTCTAAGTTCATGCTCTACAACTTGGATTTTTCCTTTCTTTTGCAAAAGTAATTTGGTCCCCCTTCTCCCTCGGTCTGTTCAGCTAAAAACCCGGTGTGTGAGAGCCGCCGCGCAAAGGCTCCTGTTACCCGGACTTCATTACTTTTACAAACTAGGCTGCGGCATATTTTGCTACTTCCCTGCAAAACCTGATGAATAATTAAAACTAAACTCCGGCTTGTCAGAAATAAATGAACAAAGCCCATTTTGGCAATGCGGCATCCTTGATTTATTTTTTATTGTCCTCACTGAGAACGCTTTGCTAATTCACAGAGACGCGGCGTCCTGCGTTGGCTGTTGAGTCATTTAACGCGAGCGGGCGAAGGCCCACCATCTACCATTACATCTTTTGCAAAGGATCGGAAGAGTTCAGTTGCCAAAGGCAAAGAGAAGAAACTTGTATGCGGAAATAGGCCTTGAGAAGTACAACTCCTGTCTGCAAAAATATCAAGCACAATAACTTTTTTTGGGGGGGGGGGTAATTATATTTTTTATGTAATAAGAGCTTCCATGCCAGTTATTTTAATAATCATACTGTATGGTACTTTGCTGGTTCATATTGTGTCTTCAGATATTACAGACACCAGCGTGGTGTAGTGGTTAAGAGCAGTGGTTTGGAGCGGTGGACTCTGACCTGGACAACTGGGTTTGATTCCCCACTCCTCCACATGAGCGGCAGAGGCTAATCTGGTAAACTGGATTTGTTTCCCCACTTCTACACACGAAGCCAGCTGGGTGACCTTGGGCTAGTCACAGCTCTTAGAGCTCTCTCAGCCCCACCTACCTCACAGGGTGTGTGCTGTGGGGAAGGGAAGGTGACTGTAAGCTGGTTTGATTCTCTCTTAAGTGGTAGAGAAAGTCAGCATATAAAAACCAACTCTTCTTAAAAAAAAAAAAAACCTTTCCACTAACATGCCAATAAGTGAACTAGCAGGTGGATCATAGGATTTATTTATTTACTTACTTCATTTATATCCTGGCTTTCCCCCCAATGGGGACCCAAAGTGACTTACATTTTTTCTCCTCCATTTTATCCTCACAACCACCCTGTGAGATATGAAGATATGAAGCTGCCTTATACTGAACCAGACTCTTGGTCCGTCAAGGTCAGCGGCTCTCCACGGTGTTGGGATGTGGGCTTGCCCATCACCTACTGCCTGCTTCTTTTAACTGGAGATGCTGGGGATTGAACATGGGACCTCCTGCATGCCAAGCAGAGACTCTTTTACTGAGCCCTGCCCCCTCCACAGGGTAGCCTGGTTGAGTGACCCAAAGTAGGGTTGCCAGGTCCCTCTTCACAACCGGCGGGAGGTTTTTGGGGCGGAGCCTGAGGAGGGCAGGGTTTGGGGAGAGGAGGGACTTCGATGCCATAGAGTCCTAATGCCAAAGCAGCCATTTTCTCCAGGTGAATTGATCTCTATCGGCTGGAGATCAGTTGTATAGCAGGCGATCTCCAGGTACCACCTGGAGGTTGGCAACCCTAACCCAAAGTCATCCAGCAATTGTTGAGGACAGAATGGGGATTCAAACGGGTTCCCCAGATCCTAGGCAGGCACTGTAACCACTATACTACACTGCCTACACCGCCGTCGTACCGGAAGGTCTTTCCATACTTGAAATGTCATCCACAAGCTTCCTGCTGACTTTGCCTTCCTCGTGCAAAGATTGGCACAATCGGACGGACACGGTTTCTTTTCCAGCTCTTGTCTCCCAGAGTTTTATTTGCATGTGGTTCTGTTTCAAGGCCTCGATCGTCGCGTGTTTCACAGCTACATTTTTTGCGCAGGCAGCTGTGCCATGCCCTAAGAGGATATAAATATGCATATCGCTCTACTGGTATTGCCAGAGACATTAAAACATGTTGTCAGGGAGGAGAAAAATATATACAGTTTCTCTTTGGTTTTATTTTTGCATGGAGCAAGCACGATTACTTGCACATGGATTCAGTCCTGGAGCCAAATTCTTCTTTTACTCATCTGCTTGTTTAACATTATTTGGAAGGGGAACTGGAGAATTACAATTATGGAATGCGTGAATGAAGTTGCCTTATACAGAGTCAGACCGTTGGTCTATTAAGGTTGGTATCATCTGCTTTGACTGGCAGCAGCTCTCCCGGGTCTCAGCTCTGACCTGATCCTTTTAACTGGAGATGCCAGGGATTGAACATGGGACCTTCTGCTGCCAAGCAGATGCTCTACCCCTCAGCCACAGCCCTACTTTATGTGTTTATGGAGATATGAAAGGGCTGAATTAGAGTGCATTAGGCTGGCCAGGGATGCTAGTCGATTTTACAGCAAGATTTTTTTAAAAAACCACCTAGATCTGAGACAGCCAGGTGTACTCTACTTTTTACACTCCAGTTTTACAGTTTAGCTTCTTACAGTCAATAGGAGAGAGGACAGACACTTTGATTCCCAATAATCAATAAGCATTTACTTAATCCAAAGGTATTAATTACAAAGTGGCATGAATCTAATTAGGTCTCAAGCGCAGATACACTGGAGCAGGTGGCTTACTTAAATGTGAGAGTGGCACAGGATAAAATTTCCCCAATGTTCATGTTTGAAGACCTGCTTCCATTACCAAATCCACGATTCCTATGAACGCTGCCTCAGAAGCATCCTGAAGTCTCTGGGAAAGCACAGACAGCAATTAGTCCACTTTGGCTAGCTGGCTGAAACTATAGAAGAGGAGGGTTTAAACACTAGGTCGCGATCCTAAAAACCCTGAGACTTGCTTTTGCTTAGCATTGCTCTCTCGTGGAATCAAGGTTCCATGTCCATAGATGCCTAATCTTACAAGGGACACTTAGTTTCTTTAGCAAAAAAGAAAAGAATACCGCATTTCTGATGGAACTTAACAGTGCCACCCTGTGCAGAGTTACTGCAGTCTAAGCCCATTGATTTCGGTAAGTTTAGACTGGAGAAACTCCACGCAGGACTGCATCGCTAGTTACCTCCCTGTTCCTGTGGAAAGAAGGCAAGGGGGTGTTCTGATCTTCAGCGGGGACGTCAGCGGGCTATAATGTCACCGAGTCCACTTTCCAAAGCGATCATTTTCTCCAGGTGAACTGACTCACATGGAGATCAGTTGGAATCCTAGGAGACCTCTAGGTGCCACCTGGGGGTTGGCAAACCTATTCAGGGATGCCCAATCTGATGCCTTGCTCCACTCCACCTGAGCCTGGGATTTTAAACCCCTGCCTTGAGACGGGGAGAACTTGCCTTCTCTTTTCCACTCTTTCCTCTGATGCTTTGTAGACAGCAGTACCATACCGTAAATATAGCATTATTGTCGGTGGGCAGGATTATCTCAGAGATCTTTTTTTGTTGCTGTTGTTGCTCTCAAGCCGCAGCTGACTAATGGCAACCCCATAGGGTTTTCCAAGGCAAGAAACATCCATAGGTGGTTTACCATTGTCTGTCTCTTTGTCAGGCAGCCTGGTATTCCTTGGCGGTCTCTCATCCATATACTTATAGAATCATAGAATCATATAGTTGGAAGGGACCACCAGGGTCAATTAGTCCAACCCCCTGCACAATGCAGGAAATTCACAACTACTCCCCCCCCCAGTGACCCCTACTCCATGCCCAGAAGGTGGCCAAGATGCCCTCCCTCTCATGATCTGCCTAAGGTCATAGAATCAGCATTGCTGACAGATGGCCATCTACCCTCTGCTTAAAAACCTCCAGGGAAGGAGAGCTCACCACCTCCCGAGGAAGCCTGTTCCACTGAGGAACCACTCTAACTGTTAGAAAGTTCTTCCTAATGTCTTGCCAGGGTCAAGGTAGCCCAAGGTCACCCAGAAAGTTTCCATGGCAGAGTGGAGGTTCAAACCTGTGTCTCCCAGATCCCAGTCCAACACTCTAACCACTACACCTCTCTGGCTCATAACGGCTCATTGTCTTTCTTTTTTTTTTTTTTAAAGTAAATTGGCTCATTGCCCATTGGCTCATGGGCACTTTCTTCAGTGGCTCTTTCCTCTGATCCCCTGAAGATGGCAGTAGCATGCCATATATACAGTGTTATTGTCGGCAGCCAGGATAGTCTCAGAGATCTGTGCTAAACTATATTTAATTTGGTAGCTCTCCACTCTTTTTGAAGCAATTACATACAGCCTGGATGTTCTGCAGATTCTTCTTCTTCTGGTATAACTGTGCTGCTTATTTTATTTGAAAATACTTCAAGAAGAAGAGTTGGTTTTTATACCCCACTTTTCTCTACCTTGAAGGAGTCTCAAAGCAGCTTACAATTGCCTTCCCTTCCCCCCTGCCCGTAACAGGTACCTGGCGAGGCAGGTGGGGCTGAGAGAGTGCAGAGAGAACTGTGACTAGTCCAAGACCACCCAGCAGGTTTCATGTGGAGGAGCGGGGAATCGAACCCAGTTCTCCAGATTAGAGTTCGCCGCTCTTAACCATTACACCACACTGTCTTGAAGTGAACCTCAGGTACAGGGAAAGCAGTTTTCCAGAGCTGCTGGAGGAAGCAGCTGCTTCAGAGGACTATTTAATAGACTAAAGGAGAGTTCCTGGTATATTGTTAAACAAATAGGTCTGGAGGTACAGGTAGATTTGAGAAGGGGGGGAAATGAGAGGTGTCAGGTTCATTGTTAAGGAGATGACTGCATCTCAGAGAAGGTTTGGCTATGAGCAGAAGAAGAATAGAAAACCCCCACATCTTTTCTCCCACAAGCATATAGGACTCTCCCACCCCATTTGTAGGGTTGCCAGCTCTGGGATAGGAAATACCTGGAGATTGGGGGTGGGGGGCTCAGCCTAGGGAAGGTGGGGTTTGTGGAGGAGCGTGAGTGGGATATAATGCCATAGAGTCCACCTTCCAAAGCGGCCTTTTTCTCCAGGTGAACCGATCCCTGTTGCCTGGAGATCATAGAGTTGTCACAGTGAGAGATCTCCAGAAACCACCTGGAGGCTGGCAACCCTACCTATTTGGTCCCTGCAACAGTCCTGTGAGGTAGGTCAGGTGAAGAATGAGTGACCGTCTTATAATCATTCCGCAACTGAATGGGGATTTGAACTCAGGTCTCCTAGGTCATAGTCTAACACTTTTGCAGCTACATTACGTCGTGCTTGTTAACCTCTTGCTATTTGCAAATCAAGGCCAGAGAGCCATAGCCGAGGGCCATTTGGCTTAGAGGGGCACAGAATGTAGAAGTCTGGTCGCTGTAAACTGAGAAACTCTTGGCAGGATTTGTATGCTCTGAAAGTTTTGAGCGGGCGCTTACACCAACATCACAGAAATTATGGAGGAGCCCCGTTCGGCTTTGCTGTGCTCATTTCCCCCAAGTGTGACTGCTGTAAGTTGTAAATATATGCAATATTGGGTCACGATAGTCCACTTTCTGGGTGGCAGGGCCTGTTTGGTATGCGACGGAGCACCAAAAGCCATGTTCTTATTCCCCCTCGCCCCGCACCCCTGCAAACCTACATTTCCTCAGTCTCCGGTTTCATCACTCGGCGGCTTGTTTTTCAAAATTTGCGTTATTGAGTTTTAAGCCTCTATAAATAATGCAAGCCAAACATTTAACTAAGACGCAGCTGTAAACACACATACACAATGATTTTAAAACCGAGCGAGCTCATTAAGGCTGGGAGCGTTAACACAACCTCCAGCAATCGAAGTGTTTTCTGCTCCTTGGGACTCGGGTGTATTTTTCAACATGACGTTCCTACCAACACGAGGCTCGACAATCCGAACACTGTTGTCCTTGTAACAATCATCTGGGTGCAATACTGTGCCCCCCCCACCCGGTACACGCACATCACAATTTCTTTGAGTCTTTTAAAGCCGTGACATTAGTCAGTGGGTTAGATTAATCAGTTATTATTGATCCCATAATTTCATTTAGATTTAATCAACAAAAAGCACGCCCCCCCAACCTTTTTTTCACCCTAGTTTTTGGAATGTACTTATACAAACAGGAGTCGGCAAGGGCTGCATCGGAAGACATGGGGGGTTACCCCACTTGTGTTCCCAGCGATGTATTAAGAGTTTGAAAATGTTATAAAAAATACTGTTCGCACTTTCCATGTATTCCCACCGATGTATTAAGAGTTTGAAAACGTTATAAAAAATACTGTTCACACTTTGTTTGGCCCCTTTAGCTGTGAAGACGTCTTCCAACCATTTATAAGCCTGGTCAGTGCCGGATTTACGTATAAGCTAAACAAGCTATAGCTTAGGGCCCCACTCTCTTGGGGCCCCCCAAAAAAATTAAAGGGAAAAAAAAGCTGGATGTACATTTCCAAAATATAAGATAAAAAACAAATAAAATAAAACCTACATACAGCAACAGTGTTTTGTGTTGTGTAGGCTCCTATGATGTAAGTAATGGGCCCCGCCTGCTAGCCTGATAACATACACATTTTGTTATGTGCAAATGGCTTTAGATACCTATTAGGTCCATAAATTACCATATAGCATATATTCAACACAAGAAACAGCAACAAAACAGCTGGACATATAAAGGGCCCCATTACCTTAAATAGCTTAGGGCTTCATCAAACCTAAATTCGGCCCTGGCTGTGGCATCCAAAAACCCTTTTAAAGCGATGTTTTTTTATAACATTTTCAAACTCTTAATACATCGCTGGGAATACCTAGTGCGATAACAGCCATAGTCTCTCTGTCTTAAAAGGCACATGTAAACATAGAGCGGGAAGGGTCCCTGAAGTGTCATCTAGTCCAACCTCTGCACAATGCAAGAAGTTCACAGCTACCTCCCCCAGTGACCCCTGCTGTATGCCCAGAAGTCCACTTTTATACAGGGGCTTCATCCTCACAATGTTGGATGTTCGAAGGGTTGCCAGCTTGGGAACTGCCTAGAGATTTGGGGTGGAGCCTGGGGAGGGCAGAGTTTGAAGAGGGGAGGGACCTCAGCAGAGTACAATGCCATTGACAATTTTCTCCAGGGGAACTGATCGTTGTCATCTGGAGATCCGTTGTGATTCCACATCTCCAGGCCCCACCTGGAAGTTGGCAAGCCTAGTGTTGCCCAGTAGCACACATCCACAACTGGATTTTCCTGTGCGGACAAGAGAATCCAGATGCATGGGCAAGCTATAGTGCTAGGGCAGCATAATATCCCACATTGTGTTACTTGGTGTGTGTGCAGCCATTTCGGCACTTGAAAAGGTGGGGGGCGGGGGACAAGAGTGCCTCAGCCTGCCTCGCTGTGGGCCTGATCAAGATTGGGCCCTCGCACCATTTTTAAATCACTTTTAAATGGCCGTGGCAGTATCCCCGTGGTGGACACAAGAACGCCGCCACGTCTAGCTTGGCCCTAAAATAGGGCCTGCTTGTAAACGAGGAATTTTTTCCCTCGAAATGTTGGCTTGGATCCAGACTAAATTGTCAGTTTTCACTGAATGCTCCCTTCCTGTTGCAGGGACCCGCATATCATTCTTCAGGGTTCCCCCGGGGCATGGAGATCGATGACGGCAGTGGGAAGGGGGAGGCAGGTAAGTGCCTTTCTATTAAATAAGCCATTTCTTGCCAGCTGAGATGCTCTGATTAAGGTTTCAATTGTCCACATTACGCGAGGGGACAAGATGGCGGATGTGCCGGCTCTCAACTGTCCAGCCGCTCTGAGCTTCCTCAGTTCAGTCAATAATCTGTAGTATTTCCCTCAAGCAACCTGGTTTTCAACATAATAATAATAATATTATATATATACACACACACACACACACACACACACACACACACACACACCCTGCGAGGTAGGTGGGGCTGAGAGAGCTGTGACTAGCCCAAGGTCACCCACCTGGCATCATTTGTAGGAGTGGGGAAACCAACCCGGTTCACCAGATTATCATCCACTGCTCATGTGTAGGCGTGGGGAATCAAACCCGGCTCTCCAGATTTGAGTCCACCGCTCCATACCACTGCTCTTATCCACCACACTACACTGGCCCTCACCACACTGGTTTCCCTTTTCATTGATTTTTTTTTTGGCACTCCTCACAAAATTAGAATTGCCCTCAGTGATGTCATCATCATATGGCTGAATCTGATTGGCTACAGAGCTTTATGATGCTATCTTGCTTGCTATGTGGTTGCTGATTGGCTGGAATCACCCTCTGAGTGTAGGGAAGTTAGGAACTAAGACCGGTGCGGAAACAGCACCAGCCAGAAAACAAAGTAGCGGCAGCGTAACGTAAGATGTAAGTGGGGAGGTAAATGTTAACACAACCTGTGAGCGTTTTTAGAAGAATTTCATACATCCCTGGCTAGTTTGAAAAATCAGAATTTGACTACTCAGTGAAGATCTATTTAGGTTTTTTGTTCCCCCGAGATGCCTGATCCAGCCCTCAAAGGGGTTCACGGTGACTTCCTAAAAATGTTACCACAATAAAAACCTCGACAAAAACAAATGAGATTAAGAATGGCAAAAGAACATTTTGAAACCCACCAGAGATTCTACCGACTCTGTGAGTTGGGTTAGAATGCATCAACATGCCAAGACGCCGTCCCGAGCCAAGAGGAAAAGTTGGTTTGTTTGTTGCCATCAAGTTGCTACCGCCTTATTGTGACCCCGTAGCTTTGTCAAGATAATCAACGAAGATACGGAATTCTCCTTTGAAAGAGGCAGGCGCCCTTTTCCTGTTTATTTTATTTCGTAAAATATTTATACTCCCATCTTTTCTTTGCCCTGACCTGGATAGACCCAAACTCAGAAGATAAGCAGGGTCGGCCCTGGTTAGCATTTGGATGAGAGAACACCAAGAAATACGAGGGTCGCAACCCAGAGGCGGGCAATGGCAAACCACCTCTGAACGTCTCTTGCCTTGAAAACCCCAAGGGGTCGCTGTAGGTTGGCTGCGACTTGACGGCACTTTCCATCGATGGCTTGGGTAAATCATGCCTGAGTCAATTGGCGCTTGATTGCAAGCATTTCAATTCCGGCTCCTCTTTCTTAAGGATTGCGCATTCCCTTTTTAAAGGACCTTTTAAATCAAGCCGTGCTTAATCCCGAAGGTCAAACGCAGGGCCTTGGCTACTCCAGGAGTCCTGTTTGGCTCTGAAAGTGCTTTTAAATGTCAGGAGAGGCTTCAAAAACAAAACGGATGCCTTTTGGAAATGGCACGCACGCCAAGAAGGGGTGTGTGCGAGAACCAGCCCTTCCAGCTTCATGATCGGAGCCGTAAGAAATGCCAATTAATCAAAGCTTCTGAAGAGAGCCACCGAGTCCTTTCCTGGGGGACAGCCATGTTGCTTCTGCAGATATAAAGCATTTCATAACTGGCAGGCTTCAGCCGGCTGCCGGGCATAATTTATCTCGTTTTAATTTATTAGAAACTGTCTCCGTCTCGCCTGTTCTCGTTTTAACAAAGAGGTTTTTAAACAAATAAAACCAAATGTGGATTTAATTTATTTTGCCCAGTGAAGAATTTTTGAAGGGAGAAAAATCAATTCTCATTTACTAGGGGATCCTGGCAGGTTAGAAACCACATTACCGCATTATAGTACCTTTTTACATCCAGGTTTATGTGACATATGGCTTCATTTCTCCTCCATGATTCTATTACTTTCAGAAAACTGTGTTTAAAGAGCATTAAAGGTCTCACTTAAACTGACGGAAGTCAGGAAATTCAGAACTGAGACTGACAGCTCTTTAACGTGCCTTATCGAAGAAGGGGGGGCTGCCCCCCTTTTTGCAGAACTGCTAAAGTAAAGAGCTGTGTGTCAGCAATAAAATAGCAATGCTCGTGTTTGGTCACGTTACGGCGAGCGTTAACTGTTACGGAAACCACAAGCGGTTTCCGCTTTTCCTTAAGTACAGGACTTCTATGCTTGGAGGATCCAGTAGGGAACGCTACCATGCCAGATTCAATGTTGTGCAGTCTTCGCTCACGACACGCATGTGAGATTCTCAGCCAAAGGACTGATGGGTTATTTCCCCCCTCCACTGATCGTCTCTAATGTTCAAAACCTTTTGCGATTCATTTATAGCAGCCTGTCAAAGTCAATTCCCTTCTCCCCGTAACTGTGGTGTTGCACCCCTAGGGCAAGATGGGGGAGAGGGGAGTCCCAGAAATGGGGGTTCCTTGACAGCCTTGTCAAAAGGAGAGGCTTCCTCCAGGTTTTTGTTATCTGTTGCTGTCGCAGAACCCTTCCCCACCCACTCGAGCAGCTGCAGCCGGGTAGGACACACCCACCCCTTTGCCAGGGCTGCATCAGTCATCAGACCGTGTGTGGGGCTCAATTTGCAGGGGGAAAGAAGAAAAAGAGAGGTAGGCGCTGGGGGTCAGGCTAGCCAGGAAGTCCCACTGATGGCTCTGGAAGCCCTAACTTAATGAGAGATTTTTCAGGGGCGAGGGTGGCCATAAGGCAGCCCTCTTTACCATTTCTCACTAAAGTGCCCGGCAGATTAATGACCTCTGGGCCCATCACTCTCCCGCTCAGGCTAACCTGCCTGCCAGGGTGGTGGGCTGGGAGGACAAAATGGAGGAGATGAGAACAATGGGGAGGGGCTGTGGCTCAGTGGTAGAGCATCTGCTTGACATGCAGAAGGTCCCATGTTCAATCCCCGTTCATCTCCAGTTAAAAGGATCAGGCAGCAGATGGTGTGAAAGACCTTTACCTGAGACCCTGGAGAGCCACTGCCAGTCTGAATAGGCAATACTGACTTTGATGGACCGATTGGGCCGATTCAGTATAAGGGAGCGCCACTATGTTCGTGTATGTTTTATTCTGCTGGTTTATGGCTGTAATAAATGATTGATTGAGTATAAGGCAGCCTCATGTATGTTGAACACATGAACACATGAAGCTGCCTTATACTGAATCAGACCCCTCGGTCCATCAAAGTCAGTGTTCTCTACTCAGACTGGCAGTGGCTCTCCAGGGTCTCAGGCGGAGGTCTTTCACATCACCTACTTGCCCAGTCCCTTTATCGGGAGATGCCGGGGATTGAACCTGGGACCTTCTACATGCCAAGCAGATGCTCTACCACTGAGCCACAGCCCCTCCCCTTGTTCATGTAATGCTCCCCATTGGGGAGAAAAAGGAGGGGTATAAATATTTAAATAAGTAAATAAAGCCTAACATGTTGGGGTTTCTTCCCCCCCCCCCCCAGTAAATTGGTATTCTGAACCAGGATTCATCCCCAGTTTCGAATTCTAACCAAGGGGGAAGAAAACAAACAAGCTCCCAATTGTTTGCAACATCTGAACAGAGCTGTGCCCTGCAGAATTAAAACTTTGGGCTTCCGGCAAGTTGTTTACAGCGTCAGGGGCAACTGAGGCAGGCCTACATTTTCACCCTGGTGTTGGCGCTTTCCCCACCCCACCTTTCTGTTTTCAAATTGGGACTTGGTTGGTTCTTCACTTCCCTGGCTTTTAACCCATTCCCAATCATTATTATCTCCGCATCCTTGAATTGCTTTTCATTTGGTAATGTTCTTGTAAATCAGATGTCCCAGCATGCTAGAGCTCTGCAGAAAGCTTTTTAATGTTTTGTTAGTAACAACGTACAATGGATTGAAGAATAAAGCCAAGCATGACGGGAGATTGTCTTAGACATTGCCTTTTATACAAGAGATGGCCTCCGTTGAATGGCAAAAATCCAAAAAGAGTGTGTGAGATGTTTATTATTAAAAGTCACAGAATATATTTATTGAATAAATAATAAACAGCAATGATTTAACGGGCTGTGGTTACATCTGTGGGGTTCTGGCAACCTCACAAGCCATGCAGGAGAGGGCTCAAAGTGGATTTAGATCACCGGTGGACCCGACAGCAGAAATCATAGCCGGCTTCCAGTATACATTTTCAGAATGTGTAATTCTGAAATGACCTGGGTGGCCCAGGCTAGCCTGATCTCATCAGATCTCAGAAGCTAAGCAGGGTCGGCCCTGGTTAGTATTTTGGATGGGAGTTCTCCAAGGAATACCAGGGTCATTATGCAGAGGAAGGTAACAGCAAACCACCTCTGTTAGTCTCTTGCCTTGAAAACCCCATAAGGGGTTGGCGTCAGTCGGCTGTGACTTGATGGCACTTTACACGCACACAGTTCTGAGAAGGAGTTGAAGAACTGGGAGGCAGTAGAAAGGCTGGCAAACTGCTTTTGTGTTAGGTGACTGGCTCAGAACAGTTGACTAATGTTTTCTCAATGGGTGTTAACTGTTAGGAGTTAGTCTACTGAGTTAGACTTCAAGTAACCCTCAGTGCTTGAAGAAGGTGGCATTCCTTTGCTTCTCCCAGCACAGCAGAGCAGCAAGTCTGTGAAGAAACAGCAGTTTGAACTTGGAACCTACATACACCCATCCAGTTGCAGACAGGGAGCTGTGTGTTAGCTGAAGCACCTTGGGGGGCAGAGTTCGTTTGGTGGAGGATCTGAAGCAGGGAGATGGATATGCTGGTTCCTCCCTCTCTCGAAGCTCCAGAGGTTTCACATTCCAGGTCTTGTTGCTAACTTTCTAAAAGAAGTTGTAGAGGACAGTATTTTGAAAGAGGATCATAGACACACAGCAGGCTAGACAGCCTCCATTCTTTCGGATAGTTTGGCATCAGAGCACAATGCTTAGGCAGATTTTAAAAAGCTTCATTTCCTGTGAGCATATTGCAGATGTTCAGAATGCCATGGGTGGAATTCTGGGGGCGGGGGCAAGCTAACAGATCGACATGCCAAATGCACATGGGAATCTTTATAAATTGAGCAATGGAGAATATGTGGCAAGTACATCATTTAGACCAGACCTCTCGAGGTCAGGAGGTTCTAGGTGAATTTCTGAGTTTGTCTGGACGTGAAGTTGAAATTGAGAATGAACAGCGTACAATAAATGGGAATCCTCAAGGCATGTTTTGTCCTAGCTGCCACATCCTGTGTTACAATCTCTGAATCTTTGCCTTACAGATGCCAGTTCATGAAACAAAGCTGAACATCCTCTGTTTGGCCGTGCGAGCACTTTCCGCTACGCAATATTTGGGACATACAGTACCTAAGAAAGCACAGGCATATAATGGCCTATCTGTTTCAATATTGAAACAATGTGACTTTTCAAGCCCCAGATGTAACATCACATCCCCAATAACATGTACTCTCCCCTCCTCCAAAACGGGTAGTTTTGGGGAATGAGATCCACACACTCAGACTCTTCTGCTTTGCACATATACGATTGTGCTGTTGTAATTTTTTACTCTGTGGCACATCATTAAGTCCCCCTAGTGGCTGCGGCCAGAAAACAGTCTCTGCTCACCAAGGGAAGCACTTAAAAGAAGTCCGCAGGCAGAATTAGTCCCTGTTGTAAATTGACAGGGAGCTTGCGTCAGACAGGGAATAAGTGGAGTGCGTTTAGCGTTTAGTACTATGTTTGTTTGTCGCAGTGGGTAGTGTTGGAACTAGATAGGGAGTTTGGGATTGATAAGGAGTTCTATCTTGTGGTTTGCTTGACTGGCTCTTTCTCTCCCACCCTAGCCCACCTCATGGGGTTGTTGTGAGGACTGAATATGACCCTTCTGCCATGCATGTGACTCTGAGCTCATTGGAGGATAGGCAGGGTACATCAATCAGAATACACATAGGGCAGACTTGGAGGATTTATGCTGGACAGCATATAATATATAAACGGGGTGTATAAAGCTTTGCATGGGGCAGAGAAGTGGAGAGAGAATAATCCTCTCCCATAAGCTTAGGAGGCACCCAATGAAGTTGTTGGGCAATAGATTTGGAACAGACAAAAGGAAGTAGTTCTTTACACAACAATACCAGTAGTAATACCAAAACCTTTAATGGCATAAACTTTATGCAACAAGTGAGTCAATTGTGGAACTTTCTGCCAGTGGAAGTAGTCATGGCTTAGATTAGACAGATTCATGAAAGAGAGGTCCATAGATGTCTAGCAGCCAAAGTTACTAAAGGGAACCTCCATGTTCAGAGGCAGTCAACCTCTGAATCCCGGTGCCAGGACGCAACATCAGGAGAAGGCCTCAGCCTCTACGCCCTGCTGTTAGCCCTCCTGACTAACCGGTTGGGCACTGTGTGAAACAGGATGCCGGACTAGATGGACCACCGGTCTGAGCCAGCAGGGCTCTTCTTACGTTTTAACTGTGTAGGTATCCATAAAGATCCACATAAAGCACTGTGAGGGGCAAGCACCTCTGCCCCAACATAGTGGGTGCGAGAGCAACGTCCTATCTTTTTGGACGTGCTGTGGGGACACTCTGCTGAGGGGAGACTCTACTTCCCAGGAGATGATGCTTACCCAAAATCCAAGTGAGAAGAACCCGATAGGCTCCCTTTGCAGCTAACACAAGACCCCCAAAGGGCTCAGGAGTGACCCCTGGTTGACCCGTCAAGACCACAGAATAACCCAAAGAGTGCGTTATTTCGAGTGAGCTGGGCTAATGTATCAAAAAAAAAAAAAACTAGTTGGGCAAAGAACGTGTGTCCTGAGTGGTTGGTACCATGGACAGCGACAAAGGTACCATACTGTGTGCACCCACCAGGTCAGCTCCGAACTCTGCAGTATGGCCTCAGCAAAATCCAGTTTCAGCAGAAGGAGGCTGGATGGTGGCCAGGGGACTTAAAGAGGCCACGTTCTCCACTGAAGGTGTGCGCTTTGGGCAGTGTTGGATGGCCTTCGTTGATGAACGTTGCGTCCTCAACCTAGGATTGCTTTGGGATGGTTGTCTTCTTGAGATAGTTTGGGATCCTCCGGTGGCTTGTGGAGCTCCTCCTGCTGGGTTGTAAACCCCTGTAGAGCCGCCCTTTCATTTTGCTGGCTGTGGAAAGGACCTGAGGCCTAGAGAGCAAGGGGGCCTCTCTTAGCATGCGTGTTGAGAAGGTTTCCTCCATGGCTCTGACCCTTGGCTTCCTTCTCAGCACGGGTCACTTCCTGGTGATCAGCTTCCAATTCCTTTCCCCAGCTCCTTTGGTCCGTTGCCAAAATTGACACTGGTGAGAACATGTCTGGATCCTCCTCTTCCTGTCACGTGACTCTGATGCCTTGTGGTTTGAGGTCACATGCTTACACCCAGGGGGAGGGCCTGCTGAATGGGTCTTGAGTCTGGCAGGGTAAAGACCGTACCTCAGGGGATTGATAGGCTGATATAGCAGGGATTTCAGAGAAGACCTATATCACCATTTCCTGGACTTAGTGATAAGCAAAAAGTAGGAATCAAAGTACTTAGCATTTATATAGCACACTTCCAAGCGCTCATACTACTTACATTATCTCTGTCATCTTTACATCAGCCCTGGAAGGTAGGCCAGTGTGATCATCCCTATGTTACAATCAGGAGTTTTCATGGCTGAAGCAAAATTTGAATTGGGAGCTTTCCAGCTTAATGCTCAGCCTGTTATACTAGCTCTTGAATGGGCAAGCAGTTTTGGTCTGCTTCCCCCCACCTCATGTGAAATAAGTCTAGTATCATATGACAATGAAAAACCAAACATAACAAGCTGCTGTTGCTTGGGTATACTTCTCAGGACTGCTAATCTCAGGCGGGGAAGATCGGAAGCTGAAATAGTGAAGGTTACCAAAGTACTTAGAGAATAAGAGGGCGGCAGTTCTTCATGACAGTGCCTATCTGACTGCCAAGCCAAGATGGATAAATATTAGCTGTGTGATCTGGAATAAAAGAGCCTTTTGTATAAGGGGGATGACAAGGAACAGCTGATAACAGAGAGGTCAAGATCAATTCCTATTTGCATTCAAATTAGGTAATGTTTTTCCCCCCTCTATGCACCGTGGAAGGAAATAAAAAGACATCCTCCCTCAGTTAAATGCACTATTCGAGATCTTTCCATTCCCCACAATCCATTCCCTCCCAATTTTCTAGACAGAAGAGTGTGTTCTCATAAACTCTGCGAATCTATCTGGAAGAATTCAAAATCAATCCCCCAAAGCCATCCTGATAGCGTGCCGGAGCCTCTGAAGAAAATAAATGTATACGGCTAGGGCTATAAAGGTGTATGGCCTTCGACTTCTCACAGGCAGGGGAATGTTGCTGTGGAATCATGGGAGCCATTGAGAGCACCCAACGAGCTGAATTTAGAGCTCAGGGCAGTAGGGTTGCCAGGTCTGGGCGGGGAGCTTTCCGGGGATTTGGGGACAGCTCCTGGGGTGGGTGGCCGTTGAGAACCCCAGAGCGATGTGATCGAGTCCAATCTCCAAAGCTTCCAATTTTCTCCAGGGGAACTGATCTTTGTAGTCTGGAGATAGTCTTTTCAGAGCATCCGCCTTACCGTGCTGGAGACCTGTGTGGGGTAGGCTCTCTCACACGCACGCATGAGCCGGCTCACTCCCTGCCCAAGTTCCTAAGTGCTTTTTCATTTCTCTGACACTTTCTCCTCTTTCGGAGGCGGAGGCTCCCAGCAGTAAAGAAAGCGGGGAGGGGAAACAGCTAGATGGAAAACTTCTGAAATCCTCTGACAGCTCCTCGGTGGTTATTGATCTCACCGCTACTCCGCCCTTCCCCGTTTCTGCTGGTAGTTTCTTCTTCATCTCCACACAACAGATTGATAAACCTGGGAGGGGGGGAATCGTCTAGCGCCAGATGGGTCCTCGGAGGGCCGAGTCATCATCACGGCTACTCGCAAACGACTCCTTTTCCCAGATTGATTTTTGTAAAGGCATTTTAATATTTCAAAGGGTCCCTCCTAAATGTTTTAAGAGCTTTAAATTAGAAGCAGTAACCAGACAATAAATAAAAATGGGCTCCGACCAATTGGGGGGGATCGGTGCAAAGTTATTTGCGTTTATCATTCATTTCCATTTTCTCCACCAAGATATTCTCCAGGGACCCCAATTCTCATTTCCAAGTGAATCCCAAATACAGAAAGTAGCTTTCTTTCTAAATAATCTTCCAGTACATCTTCAGGACATGGGGTTATTTTGTCCCGGCACAGAAATGTCCATCTGGAGAACATGAAACTTTAAATATCAAGAAATATTCCAATGTCTGCACATGTCGCATGGCAAATTCCCACACCAGTACATGTTTTGGTAGGAAGGAAGGAACGTTTGGGTGGGTGCAAGGGGCAACCTGAAACCAGATTTTCCTGGCAAAGAAAAAATATTACAGATGAGGAACTCTGGCAGAATCTAACAACAGGTAGTAGTAGTAGTAGTAGTAGTAGAAGAAGAAGAAGAAGAAGAAGAAGAGTTGGATTTTATATGCCGACTTTCTCTATCTTTAAGGAGAATCAAACTAGCTTACAATCACCTTCCCTTCCTCTCCGCACAACAGACACCTTATGAGGTAGGTGAGGCTGAGAGAGCTCTAAGATAACTGTGACTTGCCCAAGGTCACCCAGCAGGCTTCATGTGCTGAACTGGGGAATCAAACCTGGTTCTCCAGATCAGAGTCCACTGCTCCAAACCACCGGCTCTTAACCACTACACCAAGCTGGCTCTCTCTAAGGTTAAGTCCACTAACAGTGGGGCTGTGGACCACTGGTACAGCATTTCATTTGTATGCAGATTGGCCCAAGTTCAATAGTGAGCTTTTTTTCTCTCTCAGTCAAATCACAGCTGAGTTATGGTATCCGCACAGGCTTTTCAAGGCGAGAGACGTTGAGAAGTGGATTGCCATTGCCTGCCTCTCCGTAGCAACCCTGGGCTTCCTTGCGGCTCTTCCTTGCTTCCAGCCAGAGTAGACAGTACCACACTTGATAGGTGAAGGGTCTGACTCAGTAGAAGGTAGCTTCATGTGTGGAGCAGAGCTCATGGACCTTCACATATTTTCCATAACAGACAGAACGTTCACATCACCCCGGAAGCAACGCATTTCAACAAAGCCCGTCCGTATTTCCCACTGCCTGTCACGATGTGTGACAAAGTCGAGTGGGAAATAGCAAGTCTCTTGATTGCAGTCATGAACATGAACATATGAAGCTGCCTTACACTGAATCAGACCCTTGGTCCATCAAAGTCAGCATTGTCTACTCAGACCGGCAGCGTATCTCCAGGGTCTCAGGCTGAGGTCTTTCACATCACCTACTTGCCTAGTCTCTTTAGCTGGAGATGCCGGGGACTGAAGCTGGGACCTTCTACATGCCAAGCAGATGCTCTACCACTGAGCCACAGCCCCTCCCCACGGTCCACACATTACGTAGGTTTGGTAGTAGATAAATACAAGCATGAATCATTGCTTGGGCACCACTGTGGGGGAGTCTATTACTATGCTACAACGCTCTTAGAATTACTGAAAACGTATAAATGCAAATGGTTCCGTAAGGGCTGTTACAAAGCTGTAGATGCTGGTTGGCACGCACCAAAATATTCCCAGCGCTGATGTTCCAGCATCTTTCTTGTCATTGTTTATTTAGCAGTCTCTGTGCTCCCCTTCCCCATCGCCATAAACCTCCGTGATACGTCTTTTGTTTGGGAATTCATCTGAAGAACCCCCGCCCCCTGAAAAAACCCAGGATCCAAGAGCGTCATCTCATGAGCTCTGGGTCACTCTGGGAGACGTGCGCGTCCATCAGCGTGACCGATCTTGGGAGAGAGGGCTTAGTCATATCATTGGGGCTGGGGTTGGGGGGGCGCTGTCTATTTTTACTTTGGCAGGAGATTTATCCAACCGTTTGCCACTTCATTAGTCAGTTCTGAAAGTCTGGGGCGGAACAATTCCGCAGCGGCTCCTTAAAACGTTCCACAAACAAGGCATGTTGCAACCGATAATGAGGTTAGAGCTGTGAAGATTTACATTATAATTAGAGATACTAAACAAACTGCCCCAAATCCTTTGATGCTCACGTTGCTTTGGTTACATCCCAGTCGAAGGGCTCTGATCTCCGGCATGCTTTGCCCTAAGTGGTAGTAACATGGCCCTTTACTCTGTGTATAATCACAGTTATTTCTTTTATAGTCATTACACAATTCTTGGCAAAGGGCAACTCAATTTAGCTGGTATCTTCCGGTCACTGATGCAGGTCCATTCTTGAAATCAGGATGGGTCTTGAAAGGCATCATGGAAACAGACATATGCTGGAGTTAATTTATGGCATAATATTAGCAGTTGTGACCTAATGGAGAGGAAGAGCAATGAGAAATAATTAGATTACAGAAGAAGAAGAAGAAGAAGAAGAAGAAGAAGAAGAAGAAGAAGAAGAAGAAGAAGAAGAGGAGGAGGAGGAAGAGGAGGAGGAGGAGGAGGAGTTTTTTATATGCCGACTTTTATATTCCACTTAAGGAAGACTCACACTGCTTAAGGAAGAATCACACCTTCCCTTCCCCTCCCCACAACAGACACCTTATGAGGTAGGTGGGGCTGAGAGAGTGTGACTAGCCCAAGTTCACCCAGCTGGCTTCATGTGTAGGAGTGGGGAAACAAATCATGTTTATCAGATTAGCATCTGCCGCTCATGTGGAGGAGTGGGGAATCAAACCTGGTTCTCCAGATCAGAGTCCACCACTCCAAACCACCACTCTTAACCACTACACTGCACGCACGTGTGCGGGGAATCCTAATCCACATGGAAGAGTCCCCTAATACACTTAGCCATCAGACAAATGGGTTCTTCAAAACGGTGGCTCTGGAGGTCCTGGTGACATTGCCTCTGGGGCCCCACCCTAGACTTTTACCATGGCCCCCAAAACCACTAAGACTGTCCCTGGCAGGAGATAAGAGCCAATGCGATACAGTGGTTAGGGTGTCGGACTAGTATCTAGGAGACCCGGGTTCAAATCCTTACTCTGCCATGGAAGCTGTCTGGGTGGCCTTGAGCCAGTCACACACTCTAACCCCTGCATGGACCCAAGCAGCTGCCTTAAACTGAGTCAGACTCCCTAGCTCAGACTTGCCTTCTCTGGTTGGCCGTAGCTGTCCGAGGACTCGTACAGGGTAACGTCTTTCCCCACTCCTGCTGCCTACTGAAGACCCTTTAACTGGAGCTGGCAGGGACTGAACTGGAGGCCCTCCGCATGCGAACAGTGTGTCCTGCCCCTCAGCCACAGCCCCTCCCGTCCAACCCGAGGCCCCGTTATTATAAAAGTCACGTCAAGCTGGCAGACAGTTCCCCAGCAGGGACCGAAGTGTTCTGACCACAGCCGGGCAGGATAAGCAGCAGAGAACTGCAAACCGCTGCTTATATTTATGTTTGTAGCTGCCTTATTACCAAGCAGCGGCCGTGCCACCATCCGGTACATTAAGATTGAAAGCAACCGCAGCTTGGAGAGTTATTTTGACCTTTCGTCTACGATAAACGAGAGAGAAAGCACCAAACGCCGGCACGCCCCCCCTCTTCCGTGGTGCAAGGCATGAGAAAGATGTGGTTCCCCCCCTCCTTCTGACAGTCAGGAAATGCAGGCCTTACATCTCTAATGACAGCAAAATAAATAAATAAATTCCATATTGCTCCGGGTTTTTTCCCCGGGAAAAGCGATTTCCGCTGCAGGTGTCGGTAATTAACTGGGTTTGATGCTTGCCGACGCACCCTTTCCAACTTTCTCCAGTTAGGCATTCACTCCATATCAATATGCAAAAACGACCCCCTTTTGCCAATGTGGCTCTCTGCACCATCGTTTGGCATAAATATTTAACATGAAGCAATAAAAGGTTTCTTCCGGGGACAGCGGAATGTTATACCAAGTTCCTGGGGGGGGGGATCACCCTCTCTTACTGATAAATTTGCTGAAAACTGGATAGCGGGGGCATGGAGATTTTTCCCACCCCCACCCCAAATATTCCAATTTCCTATTCTCGAATAAATAATTCACCTCTGCTTTGCCCGTGCCGAGCAGAGACTGAATGAATGGAGAGGGATGGTGGGATTGATTATATCTACCCACTTTGCAAATGGCATTTAATAATACTAATAAAAAATCTCTGCTTAGACTCGAGTTCACTCGCTAGCTCCAGATGGTACAGCGGGAGTAAGGGAAGCGGGCAAGTCGCACAGAGATAGTCCTGTGCTCAAACGGTGGAGATTCGATTTCCTTATCGGCCTGGGTACGGTTGCCGATGCAAAGGAGAGCATTAGCCACGGAGCGCCCATATTTTAAAGATATAGGGAAGGCGCCGAGATCCACAACAATGAATCTCAATTTGCGCTGCAAATAAGTTCTGACACGGGTGAGCACACCGAAGAGCAGAGGCAGGTGGGGAGGGAATGCTACCAGCAAGGTCGGGTTTTGTCTCGGGCCTGGTGCTGCCAACTTTGGGCACCTCCAAATTCTCGGTTCTCCCCGAACTTATTTTGCTGTCTCCGAACTTATTTTGTGCACATACACAGAGCCATTTTGTTGACTCTGTGTATGTACAAAATAAGTTCGGGGACAGCAAAGATGAGCCACACTGAATGAGGCAGCCAACCAAGGCAAGTTTCAATGACAGTACGTTCAATTGGGTTCTTTTTCCCCCCTTTTACTTCATAGTATGGTGGAGTTGGAAGGGACCAGAAGGACGTAGAATTCACTGGAACATCACAACCAATGTAGGCGAGTGAAGAGAATGTTAAACGGGGTGATGGCTGCCAACTTGGAAGGCTTTAAGAGGGGAGAGGACATGTTCATGGAGGAAAGGGGTATTCATGGCTACTAGTTAAAATGGATACTAGTCATGATGCATACCTATTCTCTTCAGGATCAGAGGAACATGTCTGTGATATTAGGTGCTTTGGAACACAGGCAGGATAAATGCTGCTGCAGTCGTCTTGTTTGGGGGCTTCCTAGAGGCGCCTGGTTGGCCACTGTGTGAACAGACTGCTGGGCTTGATGGGCCTTGGTCTGATCCAGCAGGGCTTTTCTTATGTGACCTGGGTTCAGATCCCTGCTCCAGGGCTGCCGACAGCCACTGTGGGTCCCCAGACAAAGATTCCTGCGGGGGCCCCAATGGTGGTGGAAAGGGCCTCAAAGTCACAGCTTTGGTGACCCTGTAGGGTTTTCGAAGCAAGAGGCATTCAGAGGTGGTTTGCCATTGCATAGCAATCCTGGACTTCTTTGGTGGCCTCCCATCCAAGTACTAGCCAGGGCCGACCCTGCTCAGCTTCCAAGATCTGATGAGATCAGGCTAGCCTGGCCCATCCAGATCAGCCCCCCCCTGAGGAGCATTACATCACCCAAATCCAACTCCAACAGCATAGCACAACAAATGACATAATTTGCTCAGTTCTGTGGAGTCCCAAAAGCAAACCTGAAAACCCGGTATTTCGTATCGTTTCTCCACAAAGCTCAAAATCCCAAAGCATTTTCCGGCATAGACCCCACCCCCCAAAAAATAAGATGGGGAAATGAGGGGTAGTTTGCCGAAGTTCCGTTTCCTTTATTTCAAGATAAGATTTGTCTCCAAATACTTTGGTGTTCTGCAGTTTGTGAATATCTCTGGAGGCTGTGAATTCCACAAGTTAATTACATGCCCCATGTAGAACTACTTCCTTTTTCTCCCTCTTGAACCTCCCAGCAACCAGTTTCATTGGCTGATTGCCAGAGCTCTATGCAATAGATGCCAGGAGTTTTGCATTTCCCCCCCTAGTCTGGCTTATTATTCAGTCTGCTGTGCTTAATATCCTACAAACACACCATCAATCTCTTTTACTCCAGCGGAGGAAACATTGCACCTCAGAAGGGGATTTACCTTGAGTGAGGGGAAGATGAAAGCATTTGCCTAGAGCTAGACAAAAGGATTAAAATCTTTCTTTGAATAGTAAGTGTTTGCATGAAAACAAAAGCCACGGCGATACCTTTTATTGGGACCAGGCAAGAATGGCGTCACATGATGGTCATTTGGAAATAGCTCCCTCTATCATAGGTGAATACCTGTCTTGCTGTCTTGCAATGTATGGTAAGACAAGAGTCACTGGAGAAGACAATCATGATAGGAAAAGTGGAGGGCAGCAGGAAAAGAGGAAGACCCAACAAGAGATGGATGGACTCAATAAAGGAAGCCACGGCCCTCAATTTGCAAGACCTGAGCAAGGCTGTCAAAGATAGGACACTTTGGAGGACTTTGATTCATAGGGTCGCCATGAGTCGGAAACGACTTGACGGCACTTCACACACAATGTATGGTATGGAGAGAGTGGACAGGGAGACGCTTTTCTCCCTCTCTCGTAATACTAGAATGCGGGTCCTCTGCTGAAGCTGGAGGGTGAGAGATTCAAAACAGATTAAAAGGAAGTCTTTCTTCACACAATACATAGTTATATTGTGGAACTCCCTGCCCCAGGATGTGGCGATGGCTGCCAACTTGGAAGTCTTTCAGAGGGTCTGCAGCCCCTCAGCCTAACCGAGAGAACCCGGTCCATCCGGTGCAAGGAGCAAAGAGACGGTGCACTGTAGAAGGACTCCAGATGATGCATGGGAGCAACCCAAGTTCCAGATGTTTAGCATGAAATACAAAGCACTGCTCCGCCTCCCACAAGCACGCCTAACCCTTAGTTACCCTCTTTCTGCTTGCATTCCGTCTCCTACCGGAGAGAGACCCTGAAGCCGCCATATCTTGTTATCTGCTTAATAATCCCCTTTCAGTTCGAGGAAATTGCTTTCCTTACCCTCGCAAGATGCTTGGCTAAACTATCTGTGCCTCCAAAGCTCGTGCCATTCAATGCCCGCCCTTGGCCTGCGCTCGGGAAATCGCTTCCGAGAGAAAGAAACCCAACGGCCTAGACAAAGTGATGTTTCAGCAGGCCGGCCCACTGGAGCAGCAGTTCCTGCAGCAATTACATAAGTTCCTGGGACTGAACCTGAATATCATAGCTGGGTGGTCACGAAGCCACTTTCCCAAAAGTGTGCCGCTTGTTGAAAACTGTTCTTAGTCCCAGGGTGGGAGGGTTCGGCTGCATCATGACATCACATCTGGGGAAAATTTTTTGTGATTTTTGCCATAAAGGTAACCTAATCTTCCTGTAACTTTCCCCCTCTCCCATGTAACATGGTTTCAGATTGCCGATGTGGGAAAAGCACACCATGCTGTATTGCATGTACTCTCCAGTTTCAATCCAGGGTAAACTTTCCCCGCATAACAAGCTGGAGCAGGCATTTCCCAGAAACGTCCGCCTCCCACATTCCTCAAGGTATTTGCCAGGTGTGCATCTGACTCATCCAGGATGGAATCACACCATCTGTTAAGACCAAATCCCATTCTGTTAAAATTGTGTAACCGTCACGTGACGGCCACATCTGCAGGCCGGGTTCCAGCCTCAGATTTACAGTATACGTCAGCCTCACAGCCCCAGCAAAACCTAATCTTATTACGATGCTCTTGGCGGCTGTTGCATTATATTAAAACTCTCGACGCAGTTGGCTTTTGTGCTGCAAAGCTGGTCTTGTGTGGGAGACGGGGGAATGTGAGGTTACCAAGTGAGCAATATCTCAGCCCTGTTAAGGGTTGGAGGGGGGAAATGTTTGTCATTTGTAACTGCCAACCTGAGCAACATTTTAAAGGTTTTGAACACACATGAACACATGAAGCTGCCTTATACTGAATCAGACCCTTGGTCCATCAATGTCAGTATTGTCTACTCAGACTGGCAGTGGCTCTCCAGGGTCTCAGGCATGGGTCTTTCACATCACCTACTTGCCTAGTCCCTTTAACTGGAGATGCCGGGGAATGAACCTGGGACCTTCTGCATGCCAAGCAGATGCTCTAATCACTGAGCCACAGCCCCTCCCCAGCCTATATGGCCTATCCAAGGTAGCCACCAGCCACCAGCACTGAATTCTTTTTGCAAATTCTCTTCTTTCACTCCATTTTCACACTGGCAAAGGAGACACCATTCTACTAACACAGGAACAGTTTGATGACACCCCCCCATGAAAAAAAATAACAACAACAAGAAGAAGAAGAGTTGGTTTTTATATGCCGACTTTCTCAACCACTTAAGGGAGAATCAAACCAGCTTACAATCACCTTCCCTTCCCCTCCCCACAACAGACATCACAACTCCCCACCACTCGCTTTTTCTTCTCCTTGGGATAGCTCAGGGTGTTGTGATGCACAATGCGATTAGGAGATGCAACAACCAACACAGTTCTCAGACTGCCTTGAACAGCGGCGCTGAAGCCGTGGCAGACACGCCCAAACGAAAGCCCAGCTGTCTGAAGCTGGCTTGGTGGGCTCAGATGGAAAGTGCCGAAGGAGAGCAGATCTGTTTTCTCCTTGCATGGAGGCATGCATCTCAGAGCAGGCACAACATGTTCCAGCACTGCCTCTCCGGAGGCCCAGGCCGGGGGTCTTAATTAAAGAGCTCTGGAGGGAAAGGTTCACCGTCCCTGGCACCAGCTGCCCTTCTTGCGATGCAAACGCTACGCCTGGAAGACTAAAGCCTTGCAAAACCCAGAATGGTTGCATCCAACTTTTCTTCAGGAGTATTATTCCCCCCCCAAAGCTTGCTAATTAAATCATTAAATTTTTATCTTTGCTTAACCATGGATAAACGCGTTTGAAACATTTCATTAGTATGCACCTCCAGAGATCTGTGTGTGAAGCTGGGAGCCTTTCCTGGGCTTGAGAGAGCAAGAGAAGCAAGGGAGAGACTTGTAGAAAGAGCTTTACTTAGGGGAGGGGCTGTGGCTCAGTGGTAGGGCATCTGCTTGGCATGCAGGAGGTCCCAAGTTCAATCCCTGGCATCTCCAATTCAAAGGACCAGGTAGGAGGTGATGTGAAAGCCTGAGACCCTGGAGAGCCGCTGCCGGTCTGAGTAGACAAGTACTGACCTTGATGGACCAGTGGTCTGATGCAATATAAGGCAGCTTCTGGCAGAACGTCTGCTTTACACGCAGAAGGTCCCAGGTTCAATCCCCGGCATCTCCAGTTCAAACGACCAGGCAGCAGGTGATGTGAAAGACCTCCACCTGAGACCCTTAAGAGCGACTGCCAGTCTGAGTAGACCATACTGATCTTGATGGATCAAGGGTCTGATTCAGTATAAGGCAGCTTCATGTATAAGTTACGTGGTTCTTTCTTTTCCTGCCCTTACCTGCAAAGCACCAGGAGCATGAATCTGTGGAAGATGAACATGTGAAAAGAATCATTTCTATCTGATTCTATCTAAATCACCTTTCCCAAACTGTTTGTCTGCCCACAGGGGGAAAGTAGGGAATCCCAATATTTTCCCCACGGTGTCTGGGTAAGGAGCTTGGGGAGAGACATTTCGAACAGAAAAATGACCAGAGGGGGAAGAGTTAAGCAGCTTTTCCTTGCATATTCGTCTCACATGTGCTCTTCTGGCATTCCACATCTCCGGAAGGCAACGCATGTTGCCTGCAGTAAGAGGGTATTTTGCAACTTGCTAAAAGAAGGAAGATGCTCTGGGTCCCCGACCAGTACATTCGGAGCTGGAGTTCAGTGTCAAAATTAAGATATTTTTGTAGACGCCTCAGAGACTCAAGAGTTTGTATGGACAAGCTTGCAGGAGAATGGATTTCCTTTATTACCTTCTGGCAAGACCGGGCACAGAGACATTTGATCCCTGTGTTCTTTCGATGCTTTGCAGCTGTTTTCATTTCCATTGTAAAAGAAACAGAAATGAAAACCCGGGGGGGGGGGTGGAACCACAGACCTCTGTGCGCTGGGGAACAGCTTAGTGAGTGCCTGGCAGGCAGATATTCTTCAGGTGCAGTTTTCCCCATCACTGTACAAAGAGACGATGGTCCCTTCTAGAACCATTTTTATCTCGAGGGTGTGCCTGCCTTTCCCCGAGTCGACCGCTATGCACTGCCGTAATAATAATACATCGCTTATGGGCTGTTTCCGTTTCCCCCCCTCCGGGAGGGGCATTCCATCATCTGTTAGAAAAGCTGGAAGCGCCGTGGAACGAACAAATCGTGGAGAATAAAAATTCCCCTCTCTCCTGTTCCCTCCTCCTCCACCTCAAGACTTTAAATGCTGGGATTCCTTTAGATCTTGTAAAAGGCAACAAAAGGGGGAAACCGAAGCGTCTCATAACAGAGCAGCTGCTATTTTGCCGAGATATGGATACGCTGTGGAACGGGGTGTGAGCCTGTCGTTCTTTAGCAACACTTAATGACAGAGCTGCGTGAGAGAAATGGCAGCCACCGCTATTAACCTGATCTGTTTCTTATAGGATAATGAAAGAGGGCAATCCCTTAATTTGAGTTAAATATTCCCAGGCTTTAAGGTCTGCCTCGAGAAAGCAGCGTTGCCAGCAAAGTTAACTGCAAATCACTTGTCCATATATTCTTTTGGTTTTCCAATGTTGTGTTTGCCGGGCACTGGAGAATGGCTGGATGTAAAGAAAAGTTGCCCCGGTGCCCACTGGCGTGGCACATATTCTGCTTGCTGACCTCGATTGGGTTGCCAGTTCCGGATTGGGAAATACCTGGAGATTTTTGGGGCGGAGCCTGAGGAGGGCGGAGTTTGGGGAGGGGAGGGACTTCAATGCCAGAGAGTCCAATTGCCAAAGTGGCCATTCTTCTCCAGGTGAACTGATCTCTATCGGCTGGAGATCAGCAGTAATAGCAGGAGCTCTCCAGCTAGTACCTAGAGGTTGGCAACCCTAGACCTCGAGCCAGGAAGCCAGTTTTTCTTCAGACTGTTTGGTTCAAGGTCTGTTTGCCAGGATAGTTTTTGCTTATTCCGGGGGTCCCCAACCATTTTTGGGCCTGCGGGCACATTTGGAACTCTGACGTGGCATGGTGGGCGCAGCAACAAAATGGCTGCCACAGAATGGCTGCCCCAGGAGGCGGAGCCAGCCACAAAATGATTGCTGCAGCTTAACTTCAGTAACACAGTGTGGTGTGGTGTGGTGGCAGCGGCTGCCAAAGCAACATTTAAAAAGTCTGCACAGCCAACCAACTCTCCACTAGTCAATCAGAAGCCTGACCGTGCAAAAAACCCTACCTGGCCCCACCCACTTACTAAAAAGACATGGCAGGTGCCGGAAAAGGTGGTGGGGGGTGCCATGGCACCCATAGGCACCACGGTGGGGACCCCTGCTATGGCCGTTCACCTGTTAGCTCTCTTAAAAAATTTTTTAGAGATGAAGTAAAGATCTTTCTGTTCTACAGGACATTTGGAAGTGGTTGAAGGGCACTGATGTATTTTATCTGGCTGCTCTTACAGCTCTTACCATTTTGACATTGTTGCCTGTTTGTTTCCGCTTGGGTGTTCCATTATTTTCAATGTCGAAGCCGGGCTTTACTGCTGTGTTTATCTTATAGTTACAGCGCGAGCCGACCAGGGAGACCTGATAGGGCCAGGGAGGTGATATATACATGAATATATAAGTAGATGTGTCACAATTCTCCTTCCCGGGCACTCTCTCTATCTCTCTCCGAATCCGGAAGACTGTCACCTTGACTCCCCCCAGGGCCTGTTTTGAAAATAACAGCTCCACAAAACGGATGAAAGGTTGGAGCTTGAAAACTTTTAACTCAATAATTGCACATTGATCTCTGTTTATTTAGAAACAACCGGCTGTGGGTTTCACGCCCGCATTGAGTGTCGCAGTGTATGTTTGACGTTGTTCATCTGTTTCTCTGCAAACTTGGAGACTCAGGTTCAAATCCCTGGGCAGCCTTTGGCCCACCGCTCCCTATCAACATAACCTTCCTCACAGATTCTGTAACTGATACGAATTTTAATGGCATTTGCCGTATTAATAAATAAATCTGAACCTTGCTCGCAGGGGTGTTGTGGGGATAAAATGAAGAACCGTGTAAGCCACCCTGAACTCCTCGGAGAAAGGTGGGAGAAAGGTATAATTGATAACACTTACTGAGTTTTTGTGAGGATTGCAGATTGCATGCAGCGTATTGACATTTTGAAATACATTTATTATTGGCGTGTGAATAATTGGGCTATAATCATAGGCTTAGCTCCCCGGACACAATGCTTCTTCGCTGTCCATTCTGGGGTCTGCGGACACCCAAATCATCAAAGCGTAGATATTCGGTATCATTTTAAATTGGTTACGATGCCATCCGCACCGAATCCATTCCACGGGGGGACCACTGTCATTAACATCTGATTAAAAATCCATTCTCAATCTGTGATGAATGAAACATTTAATTGATCGAATCAGCACAATTACTCTATTGCAGCCCGGAAAAAAAAGAAAAAGAAAAGAAAGATGGCCGAGGGGTTAGACGTCTAAATCTGAAATTGCGATATTTCAGGCCACCTAGTTCCCAAAGCAAGGACTGTTATGCTCTCCATCAGAAGATGGTTATCCATTATACAGTTCTTACACTGAAAACCCAATGGAAATCTTATCCACATTCTCTCCCCCCAAACCCGGGTTTATGGTCATAGTTTGTAAATTAGGAGTTGAAAGGATGCTGGGAGACCTTAAAAAGGTCACTTTGTCCTTTAGGTGACCTACGGGATGTGCTCTTTCAAAGGATCCGTACACTGCTGCCTTTTATGTTTTGATCATCAGAATGTCAGCCAGAGCTCCCGTCCGTCTCCCTTCCCGCTCTCATCTTTGCTCTCTCGCATCTCTCTTTCATCCGAGGGCCAAGCATTTCTCGTCTCCTCTTAAAACCTGCCCGGGAATACTGCCTGCAGCCTCTACACTGAGCTCTTTAACATTTAGCGTGCTCTCGAGTAACTGAGAGCCACGCTTAAAAGCGTGCCGCGGAGCATCGGTAATTGCGTGGGGAGGTGGTCGCCTGCATTGGGAGCATCGAGACCTGTCTCGGCCGCGTGGTCCTCAGAGCAAAGGTCTGAGGCAAGTCCAAGAATCTTCATGAGATGAGGCCCCAGATGACCAAACCAGAAAACTGATATTCTGAGCCACGATCAAACGAAGAACCAGCAGGCCTTCGAGCATCCCTATCGCTAAGCAATTTAACGCCTGGAGTGGCTAAGGATGGCTTCAGTTCTGTTTAAAACCCTGTATTGACAGAATCAAGCTGACTGTGGACTTCTAATCATGCAGCTTCTCTCTACAATCTCGATGTGATGTTCCGTTGAAGAAGGATGAAGTTCAGGTCAGCGGAATGACCTTCTTTCAGCCTCAGGATTCTGAACATGGCCATTATTATGTTGAATTTGTTTCCATGTGTTCTTTCTGGATGGGCCAGGCTAGCCTGATGTCGTCAGATCTCAGAAGCTAAGCAGGGTCGGCCCTAGTTAGGACTTGGTTGAGAAACCACCAAGGAAGTCCAAGGTCACCGCTCGGAGGCAGGCAATGGCAAACCACCTCTCTTTGTCTCTTGCCTTGAAAACCCCATGAGGGGTCGCCGAAGGTTGGCTGCAACTTGACAACATTTCACACACATTATTTTGCATGCCCTGACCTGGGTGGGCCAGGCTAGCCCGATCTCATCAGATCTCAGAAGCTAATCAGGGTCGGCCCTGCTTAGTACTTGGATGGGAGACCACCAAGGAAATCCAGGGTTGCTATGGAGAGGCAGAGAATAGCAAAACCACCTCTGTTCATCTCTTGCCTTGAAAACCGGAATTTCCCAACCTGGAGCTGACAACCACAAACCACCTCTGCTCCTTGTGTGCGTGTGTGATTTTGCCATCAAGTTACAGCTGGCCTATCGCAACGCCGTAGGGTTTTCAAGGCAAGAGGCTTTTGGAGGTGGCCTTGCCTGCCTCTGCCCAGGCAGAGAGAGTTCAGAGAGAACCGTGACTGGCCCAGGGGCACCCAGCAGGCGTCATGTGGAGGAGTGGGGAATCGAACCCAGTTCTCCAGATTAGAGTCTGCCGCTCTTAACCACTATGCCACGCTGGCTCCTTACTTGCCCTGAAAGCCCCCCAAAAAAGTCATTTAATGGACAGAGAGCAGAAATTGTGCATTTTGGAAGCCTGGGAGCTATCAAAATACAATCAAATGAGAACCAGCCCCTTTTCAGCAGAACAATTCGGAGAGGCAGGTGGTGGCTTTCTGCTGTAAGCTTTTTCCTTAGCGGCTAGTCTGAAACTTTGCTGGGCAGCAAAGAGGCACCAATTAGCTCTATTAACGACGGGGGAAAAAACAGTTTTCTGTAAGGTGCAAAGAGCAGTTCTGTGGGGCGAGGCTAGAGGGGCGCTGGCTCTTCACATCACTGCAGAAGAAATAAATAAATAAAAGGTGGAAAAAGGCCTAAGAGGCCCCATGTGTCTGTTTCCGTGCCAAGTGAAATGGGAGCTGAAATTGGGCAAAACAGTGCTTGGGTGTAATGCGCCTCTCTCTCTCTCTCTCTGACCAGCTGGAAAATTCACTCATTGGTGTGGGTGGGGGGTGGGGGGGAGGAAGCAGGGAAGAAAAGAAAACTGAGAATAAAGCTCTTTCTCAGGTAGTGTTTTAATCTGTAGATTGGCCTGTAAGCCTCTTGAGAAGATTGGGTTTACTTTTCTGGAGAGGCTTTGGTAGGGAATTTCCCCTCGAAGCTGTTAACGCCTCTTTTGTTGACAGTAATGTGGCTACTTCCATGTGTGCGGAATTGGTCTTTTTGGATTTGGGTGTGTGTGTTTCATTACATTTTTAAAGAGAATGGCATAGCTGTTAGCAGAAATGCCATTCAGGGAGACCTAACTGGGCTTGTGGGTTGTAGGAAGTTACGGGGCCATTTCTTTGGCTAAGTAGTGAGGAGAAAGGAAGTGTCTGGAGAAAAATGCAATAGGTAGCCCAGCTGGTTTGCATTTGGAGAGTAAGATTCGAATCCAGTAGCACCTTAAAGTTGAACCAGATTTCCAGGGTATAAGCTTTTGAGAATCAAAGCTCCCTTGACAGATTATCTTGCTCAATGAAGAAGAAGAGTTGGTTTTTATATGCCAACTTTCTCCTACCTTTTAAGGAAGAATCAAACCGGCTTATGATCACCTTCCCCTCCCCACAACAGACACCCTGTGAGGTAGGTGGGACTGAGAGAGCCCTAAGAGATGCTGTGACTAGCCCAAGGTCACCCAGCTGGCTTCATGTGGAGGAGTGGGGAAACCAACCCGGTTCACCAGATTAGCATCTGCCGCTCATGTGGAGAAGTGGGGAAACAAACCCGGTTCTCCAGATTAGAGTCCACTGCTCCAAACCACCACTCTTAACCACTACACCATGCTGTCCCATGTCCCCAGACAGAAGCAACTGTATTTGAGTTGACACCAAGTGATACAAGAATTCTGTCGGAGTGATTAATCTCTAATGGCTCATTCATATGTGCACATAGATGCTATGGCCAACAGAGGGACAAACATCCATGTGAGAACCAGGCCTTTATTTTACTTGCTTTTAAGGGGCACCCTTTGTTTACTAGTTTGTCACCTGTTCCTGGGTGCTGTGTTCGTCATTATGTGATAATTGCTACTGGGATAAAGTTATCACCTTGTTAGGTTGTCAGACAGCATGTTAATTTAATTTAAATGTTTTTTTTTAATTTCACTCCGGATAATTTCATGTTAGCCCCCTTTGTTCTTGACAAACTGTCAGCTCAGCTTTTTCTTCGGGCAGAGAACACAAACACAAGCAGGATCCTCTGAGTGGCATTTAGTTGGAGGCGGGCCATTGAGCTGACTGCTTAAACTCTGCCGATAGACAGACCTCATCTGCAGATCCGGCATCCTGTTCTGGGTGCCGGTGCGGCTGTCCCATCTTAGGCGGTACTATCTAAGATGGTAAAGTTCCACTGGGGAAAGGTAACCATCTTGGCAAGGCGTAAAGGCCAGTCTTGGAGATATTCGAGACAAAATTATGAATAACTTGTGGTAGGTCATGTGTTTTATATGCAGAAAGTCCCGTGTTCAATATCTGCCATCTCTGTTTTAAAAACAAGGTAGCAAATCATTATCTGCTTGGGATTTTGGAGCGCCACTGGCAGCCAGAGAAGACAATAAAGGTCTCGGTAGTCCAATACTCTTGACAGGGCTTTGTGGCTCAGGGGAGGGGTTGTGGTTCAGTGGAAGAGCCTCTGCTTTGCATGCAGAAGGTCTCAGGTTCGATCCCTGGCATCTCCAGTTAAAAAGCACCGGGAAGTAGGTACTGGGAAAGACCTCATTCTGAGATCCTGGAAAGCCACAGCCTGTCTGAGAAGGCAATACTGACCTTGATGGACCGATGGTCTGATTCAGTATAAGGTAGCTTTTCAAAACATGTGGCTTTCTTGCAAGATGTCCCATGTCCAGTCCTTGGCACGTCCACCTTTAAGGATGCCAAGTAGAGGTGCGAAGTCATTTGTTATGAGGGCCAGATATGACTTGTGTCACTCAGTCAGGCCGGGACATGCCTCGCCAGCCCATACTGAGAATGTGGGGGATGGCTACCTCGGTTGGCTTGCGGGCTGGATAAGAGCTCTCAAGGGCCCGGATCCAGCCCGCGGGCCGTATGTTTGACACCCCTGCTCTAACCTCTACACCACACTGGCTCTCATAACATAACAGAAAAAGAAAAGATGTGGTTAAAAGTGTATTCAGGCTTTTTCTGGGCGAAGGCATTTTACTAAAGCGTCACTAACTCAGAATTCAGTTCTGTACAGAAGCAAACTATCACTGGACCACTGGGTACCAAGGGTGAGAGTGCAGAGGTGTGGATGAAAGACAGCCAGAGAGGAAAATGAAACAATCAGAAGACATAGCCCAGCACTGAGTCACTCCTTGGCCAGAACTTTAGGTAGCAGAAAGCTGAGTGGAGGGGAGAGAATTTAGCAAAAAAAACGAAGCGATGCAGTCTCGGGGTCGAAGGTGAAAGCCATCTGAGAATGCCAGAAACCCGTCAGCAGCTCACTTAAGAAGCTTTAAGCTTTTATTGTTGTACCAAACAAAAGGTCAGGTTGCACAATGACCCTTTGAAAGGTTTCCAGAGAGGGAAATATCCGTGTTTTCCCCATCTCGTTTCTCTGCTGGTAAATAGATATTGCTAGACGGGCACTTCTGAGTAAGAAATAGCCCGGCCCTTGTTGTAGAGTGGCGAAGGAGCATTTCAGATCTGGACCGTGGAGAACTGGCTTCAGATCCATGCTTAGCAAGGAGCCCATAATGTTCCATCTGCTTAGCCTACCTCATAGGGGTGTTACGATGTGGAAAATGGATAGTAGGGTTGCCAACTAACATGGGGAATTCCTGGAGATCTGGTGATGGTGTCTGGGAAGAGTGGAGTTTGGGGGAGGGAAGAGCAAAGCGGAGATGTGATATCATTCTAGGACTCCTTTTTTTGCTAGACTTTATGGTATACAGTACAGCTCACCCTCTGAAGCTGTATACAGTACAGCCCCTCCTCCAAGGGGACTGATCGTTGTTGCCTGGAGATCAGTTGTAATTTCTGGGAGATCTCCAGCCACCACTTGGAGGTTGGTAACCCTATCTGAAGTGTGTTCTGGGTGGGAAATCCAATTCCGCTGCATTATTTCTCGAGCGGAAGCAAGCAGTTTCACCTGGTTCCCTAAATGCAGTGCATGAGGCCCGATCCTCAGGTCCAAACTGGACATGGCAAGGCACTGGAGATCTGCCAAACTTCAGGGAGAAGGCTGGACTAGTGGGGAGGAGATTATTCCTTCTGCCCTGTGTCTTTTCCTCAATCAAGGGTGGTATCCAGGAAGGCTTCCATTTGAAATAGGCCAAAAGCAGGTCCTATCTGGAGCATCCTGTAAGCATCCTGTAAGCACCACAGGTGGCAGCTGGAGATCTCCTGGGATTACAACTGATGTCCGGGTGACAAGGAACAGTTCACCTGGAGAAAAGGGCTGCTTTGGAAGGTTATACCCCATTGAGGTCCCTCTGCTCCCCTGAACCCCGCCCTCCTCAGGCTCCACCCCCCAAATCTCCAGGTATTTCCCGACCTGGGACTGGCAACCCGAAGGGGGACTGATCTGAAGAACTGTAAGGGGAGCTGTAGTCTGGAGAACAGTTCTAATTCTGGGAGATCTCCAGGTCCCACCTGGAGATTGGCAACCCCAAGTAAAAACCCAGGGGCTAAAAGCACATTTTTAATCTAATCCAGTAAAGCAATTCTTACATGCAGGCTGGAAGAAGGCTCAGTAACTCTCCCAAGCCTTCCAAAGCCTCGGTGAATGCCTGATCGGAGCAAACCTGGCTTCACATTGCTTTCCTTCTGCTCTGCTAATGACAGGTAGCAATACAGACCATGTCAAAATCCATCACGTGAAAACACGGCTGCCTTCCTTGCACTACATAATACAATGTCACAGTCCCCACTGCAAATGTAAATGCGTCTTGGATTGAGAATTTGCGATGAAGTCAAACGTGCGAGAATGAATCTGGAGGCTATGAAGGATGAAAGTAGAGGCGCTCCGACATACCGAAAGAAAGTAAATGGTGGAGGGTTCCCCCCCTCCTCTTTCTTTTACTAGGATTATTACTTATACTGGGTTATTGTTCTGCGTCGGTATCAGGCCTGTCTTTCGGCAGCTCCGGCGAAAAATAACCAACTTGATTTATCCTTGGCAGTAATCTAAACGCGGCGTGTGTCATATATTAGAAATGCAGAATATTATAAGGAAGAGAGAGGGAGAGCCAGGGCGGCAAGACAGACATTGATCTGCAAATCTCAGAAGGCTGAATCACACTGTTTAATATTGGGAACGTTTAGCACTTGTAGAAAGGCCTTGCCTCTTGAAGAGCTGTACAAACATTAACTAATTAATCCGTATGAATTATGTATTGCAGGCGAGCCGTGGGGGGGGGGAACCCACAGAAATAGTAACTCTTGACATCTCGTGGTGTATCAGTGATTTGGATCTCATTATCCAGTTCTGGATGCCAAGGTATAAGTGAACAGCTCCTGCCCCAGGAAAGTTCCCTTGGGTAATATAGGGCGTTTGGTGACGGATGCCAACCTCCGGGGGGGGGGGGGAGATCTCCTGGAATTATAGCTGATTTCCGGACGACAGATCAGTTCCCCTGGAAAAAACAGCTGCTGTGGGGAACCATGGAGGTCCCCCCCTTCCCAAACTTTGCCTTCCACAGGCTCTCCAGGTATTGCCCAAGCAGGAGTTGGCAACCCTATGACCTGAATCCAGGGGTGTGTGTGTGTGCGTGTTAAGTGCCATCAAGTCACTTCCGACTCATGGCGACCCTATGAATGAAAGTCCTCCAAAATGTCCTATCATTGACAGCCTTGCTCAGATCTTGCAAATTGAGGGCTGCAGCTTCCTTTATTGAGTCCATCCATCTCTTGTTGGGTCTTCCTCTTTTCCTGCTGCCCTCAACTTTTCCTAGCATGACTGTCTTTTCCAGTGACTCTTGTCTTCTCGTAATGTGACCAAAATACGATAGCCTCAGTTTAGTCATTTTAGCGTCTAGGGTCAGTTCAGGCTTGATTTGATCTATAACCCACTGATTTGTTTTTTTGGCCGTCCACGGTATCCGTAACCCTCTCCTCCAACACCACATTTCAAAGGAATCTATTTTCTTTCTATCAGCTTTCTTCAATGTCCAGCTTTCACACCCATACATAGTAATAGGGAATACGATGGTACCATGTCAGATTTCTTTCTTTTTCTTACTTCGTTTTAAAAAAATCTTTATTAGAACAGTCTGTGTATTCCTTCAACAACTTGTTACTGTGGCGACCAGTGTGCATCTAGCTGTGTGGTTGCCAACTCTCTTGTTCTAGCCTGCCATGCCGGGACTGGGCCAGCTGTACCCTGTGTCCTGTACCACGGGGGCCTTTCAAAGGCACAGGAGCCTGGCTGGAAGAAGAAAGTTGGCAACCTCAACAGGTGCCCTGAGGTTGCCACAAGGGTAATTCCCACCCTCCCAGGTCTTCTGGGGTTGTTGGCCCCCGCAACCCATTTTGGGTTGCTAGTTTATGATGCGGCTACGGCGGCTGAAGCCATGGAAAATAACAACATTATTAACATTCAAGTTTGAGATTCGCTTGTCAGGCTATGGACTCTGGACTTTGCTAACATTTTTTTCGGTCACTTTCTGGGCCCCAGACACGGAGAGAGGAGA
This sequence comes from Euleptes europaea, assembly GCF_029931775.1. Classification (NCBI taxonomy): domain Eukaryota; kingdom Metazoa; phylum Chordata; class Lepidosauria; order Squamata; family Sphaerodactylidae; genus Euleptes; species Euleptes europaea. The sequence continues at coordinate 6,398,401 of NC_079332.1, forward strand.
CCTAGACACGGAGAGAGGAAACAGTTATGTTTCACTGGAGTCCAGAGAAGCAGAATGGATAAGCTTGGGTTGTGACCCTTTCCCAAGGTATAGTCCGACTATGACAGACCCAGAGAAATGATGGATAGTCCATTTGCTATCCCAATGACCCTTTCCCTCATCTTCTTTCCCTCTAGGCTCTGTTTAGCTCATCTAAAACCCTCACGCCTCTTCCTAGCCCATCGGCCTATGAAAGGTTTTAATCCTAGTCAAACTGACGACTTCCCTTCCCTCTCAGGACTGGACTGCAACCTGCTTAAGCCCCCTCCAGAGCTGAAGCATTCTGTGCCTCCAGACCAGCTCAGCCAATTAGTGTCAGAGGTGTCACTGCCACAAGCTCAAAACAATATAGATTACTTTGGAGTCTCTAAGAGTCATGTCTAACTAAGTTTAATTTAAGAAGGATGTAGACAAGCTGGAACATGTCCAGTGGAGGGCAACAAAGATGGTGAGGGGTCTGGAGACCAAGTCCTATGGGGAAAGGAGGAAGGAGCTGGGTATGTTTAGCCTGAAGAGGAGAAGACTGAGAGGGGATATGATATCCATCTTCAAGGACTTGAAAGGCTGTCATATGGAGGAGGGTGCCAAGTTGTTTTCTGTTGCCCCAGAAGGTCGGACCAGAACCAACGGGTTGAAATTAAATCAAAAGAGTTTCTGTCTAGACATTAGGAAGAACTTTCTAACAGTTAGAGCAGTTCCTCAGTGGAACAGGCTTCCTCGGGAGGTGGTGAGCTCTCCTTCCATGGAGGTTTTTAAGCAGAGGCTAGATGGCCATCTGTCAGCAGTGCTGATTCTATGAACTTAGGCAGTTCATGAGAGGGGGAGGGCATCTTGGCCATCTTCTGGGCATGGAGTAGGGGTTGCAGGGTGTGTGTGTGGGGGAGGTAGTTGTGTGGACTAGATGACCCTAGTGGTCCCTTCCAACTCTATGATTCTAAGTACACGGGCACACATACGCAGGCACTCTCTATATTTTTTGATCTCGAGTTATCCCCTACACACACACACACACACACACACACACACACACACACACCAGCAACATAATGCACAAAAATGGTCACCACCAGAACCGGGCTTAGAGCTGGCCATTGTGTGCTTGCTGCAATCTAAGCCTCATCATTGACATCGTGTTTGGATAAACCCGGCTGCAGCTTAATCACGGGGATCGGCAGCCATTTGTAAAGCGCTGGCGCTCGAATGACATCAGCCGAGCACCTTCTTTTCAAAGGCAGGCTGCTATTCAGCCGTAAACCTATGTATTATTCTAAACATATAAAAGGCAGCCAGGCTGTAGCTACATGAATATTAACCCCAAAGAGGATGTATTTTTTTCTCCCTCCTGGTGAGAATTACCAGTCCTATTCAATGGGGATGAGATGTGTTTTTTAGGGGAACATAAAAGGTGATTCTGCCTTTTACTCAAAGGCGAAAAGCATTAGAGGAACTAGATAAAGCAGACGGGAGATCAAAGGGCACCTTTCGCTCGTCGCGTTAGGTACTGGGGAAAAGAGGGTGTCTAGTTACCACTGCATGCGGCCTGTAATGCAGACAGCCCTTCCCGGAGAGCAGGAGCAGCCCTTTTTAACCAAAAGAGAGAGAGAGATACATTTTCATTTCCCTACCCAGCTTAAATTCAAAATGCACCCGGAAGGAAGGAAGGAAGGAAGGAAGGAAGGAAGGAAGGAAGGAAGGAAGGAAGGAAGAAGCTTGCAAGCTTAGGGGAAGTGTTGTCAACTCTGCGTTGGGAAATTCCTGGAGATCTGGGGGTGGAACCTGCAGAGGGTGAGGTCTGTGGAGACGACAGGGACCTCAGTGGGGTACGATGCCATAGAGCCCCCTCCTCCAAAGCAGCGATTTTCTCCAGAGATCAGTTCCCCTGGAGAAAACTCTATGGCATCATACCCTGCTGAACTCCCTCCCTGGGCTCCCTCCCCACAAACCTCCAGGAATTTCCCAACCCAGAGTTAGCAGCCCTAACTTGCAATCCCTTTCTTGTGTTTATGCTCGCCGCAGGATCCAACCCACAGTTACTCCGCTCAAAGCCCATTCCAGGGCTCACACCACAACGGTGAACTCCCTGACACACTTTTGAGCACTTGTAGAGAATTTGCATATCCTTGGAAACAACCACCCCGTTTGGCTGTGGAGAGGGCCATCGAGAAACCACTTGTCATTCTAGTGGAAGCGAATAAGGTACGCCCGTCCGACTCATTCTGATGCACTGCAAATCAGTTCAGGAGCCGCTGCCGTGAAAACTCTCCACCTTTACTGTTACTAATAATATTATTTTGCATTATATAAACAGCGTCCTTGACGCAGGCCGCTGCAACTGAAGAGCCCTTGTTGAAAAGATGGGTTTGTTTTTTCAGAGGGGAACTTGAGGACAAGAGTGGTGTTTCTTGGTTCGGGGAGGAGGTTTTTTGGGTCACACATCCCGAGGAAGTGTTTTTCAGTCTGATTAGACTTGCTTCGCTCTTCAGAACTAAGGTGATCTTTTTAACCGCCTGAGAGGATAATTCTTGATGGACTTCAATAGCTTCGCGTTTTCTGCCTTGGAAAGTCAACATCAGTGTTCCTATTGGCCTTCGGAGGGCTTATTTATCTAATGACCCAAATGATGTGTGTTTGTGGGAAAATCAATACCATGATAATCTCTCTAATCTGAGGACAGGTGTAAACAAGGGAAAGAGGTTATTGTAATACCAACTAATAGAGTGCTCCAGTTAAAACCCGCTCTTGGCAACAAATGCTTGTATTGAAATCCCCCGTGTATGTTGGCTGTGGTGAAACCTGGTGGTTTGAACAAGTTGCGTCATCTCAAAGCAATGGAGAGCACTTAGGGTTGGTAAATCCCTGGAGATTTGGGGGTGGAGCCTGGGAAGGGACCTCAGCAGGGTAGAGTCCGCCCTCCAAAGTGGCCCATTTCCTCCAGCGAAACTGATCTCTGTCGCCTGAGATCAGTTGTAATTCCGGGAGGCCTCCAGGCCCCACCTAGCTGACAGAAAAGATGAATGCATGCAAGGTGCATAGCTTTCTGTCTTCTTCTGTCTTTCTCTGGCTAAGGAGATAACAGACGGTAAAGGGAAGCAGAAAAGGGAGCACAAAACAGCTGCAGTATTTCAAGAAGCTCCTTTAGAGGCAGGGAAAAGCCTGGGCAAAAAATCAAAATTGGCTGCAAACTTCCCACTACAAACTTTTTGTGCACAGCTCAGCAAGTTCCTTTGCCTTAAACTGGCCTCTTACATGTTCCTTCCATTACATGGGAGAAAAAATAATCTAATAACTGGCTGGGGTGGGAAGGGCCAGTCATGCCAGTGGAAAACTGGCCAGTTGGCATCCCTACCCAAAGGCCTTATATTGTTGCTGATGTAAGTCAATGTTGTGTGTTGGTCTGTTATTTTCGAAGTCCAAAGAGGATCCTGGGAGATACAAGTAAAGGTGGCAGCTGGACAGGGGCAAAAACTGTCCTGTCCATTTAAGACAGGTTTGATGAATGGAAACGGACAGGTGCACCTTTTCAAAGCGTGAAGGTAAACAACATCACCTGATAAGGGCTCACAGATGGCACTAATATTAAAGAGTCAGCTCGAGGGACCAGTTTAAAAGCTGGCAACCATACAGACTTGGTTCTTTGCGAGAGCATCTGCTTTGCGTGCAGAAGATCCCAAATTCAGTCCCTGGTGTCCCATGGGCAAGTGCTGGGTCAGACCTTTCTGTGCCTGAGATCCTCAGCCGGGGTACACGATACAGAGCTAGAGGAACCAATGTTTTGATGGCATAAGGCAGTTTGAGACACGGACCTCACTATGAATGCTCCTGGGTAGCTTATCAGAGCAGAACCCAGTATCAGACGAGTGAAATCTTCAGATCTTCACCCAATTCCTGCATAATGGTTTATGTAAGCCTGTACTACTAAGATAAGATTTTTTTTAACAGTTGTTTTTTTGGGGGGTGGGTGGGAGTGCTTCTTCATTTAGAGATAAGATTTAACAGATAATATTTTATGACTAGTCCAAAAATATGTAATGCTATCTGAATTAGCTTCTTTTTTCTGGAATTTAGCTTTCTCTGCTCAAATCTGTCAGCAATCTCTCCCTTCAGTTCCTATCTATTACTGTTCTGGGGGGGTTGAGGCAAGAGCCATTTAAAATTTAGCACAGTCCACTGCGGGACTGAGTCACAATATGTTGCCTAAATTCTTGCTTAATGCCGGCTGATTTCCCATGGGCTGGCCAGGAGCCAGGATCCTAATGGATTTTTTCCAATGGTTTGCAAGAACAGAGGCCACATAAGACGAAATCCCCAAGCACGCTGTAATGTATTTCCATAAATGCTTCATAATCGAAGTCCAAGGTAATTGTGTAATCATTCCTCTTCCTTGGCTTTGCTTTAACAATTAATAACCGGAGGGCTGACACTGGTTCCCATAGCAGTTCAAGCCCAAATAGGCCTGCTAGGGTTGCCAGCTTTAGGTTGGGAAATTCCTGCAGATTTGGAGATGGAGCCAGGGAAAGGTGGGGTTTGGGGAGGGGGTGGACTTCAGCAAGGTAGAATGCCCCAGAGCCATAGGCCATTTATGTAGGGTCAATTTTGATGCTTGCTCAAAGCTCTTTTTTAAAATGCGACCTTTAAAATGCTTATTCACGGTCCCGACACAAAAGGAGAAATTCCACACACGCACCCCGATCCCCTGCTCCTTCCATTAGCCAACCGCCGTTTGCATAGCTAAAGGGCAGCTGTCATTTTGCAAGGCTCCTTCAGGGGATTCTTCAGTGTGGGGGCGGAGCAAACTCAAAAGGTCACGGTAAAGGGGCTCTTAAGAAATGCGAAGTAAGTATGCCCCAGCTTCGCAGCCACTTCCTGAATGACTGTTCTCCAGGGAAACTGACCTCTGTACTCTGGAGAACGGTTGAAATTTCAGGAAATCTCCAGGCCCCACCTCGAGGTTGGCAACGTGGTTAGCCAGGATTTTGTCGAAACTGGTACTATCTTCCAATGATATGCACCTCTCAGGTTTGTGCAAAATCCTTTCTATTATAACCAACTAATCCTTAATAACTACGGCTATTTTTTTTTAAAGCCGACATTTATTTTCTGGCTGCTGTTTGGTACAACTGGAAGGCTTCTGAGAAGAGAAGGCAGTTTTTTTTTTGTTCTGCTGGGTTATATAGAACAGTGGTTTCCAAATTGCGCTCCGCAAGAAAAGCCGTGGCTTGGAAAAATGTAGACCCCATGTTGAATCCATCTGCCTTCCCTATGTAAACTTATTTATCTGTTATTGGACACAACTACATTTATAACTCACAAAAGTTGCACAATGTGGGGGTTATGCTGCCAGGGGTTTTTCCTCGATTTGTTCAGAATGAGATGCTGAACTGCTGAGCTTATTTGAACGATTTATGGTTTTGCTTTAGACTATAGTTTTATATTGCAAGTTGGCATTGCTATATGATTAGAGGGTTTCCCCTCCTTATGCCTCGACTCAAGATGTGCCTTTGGAAGATAATAATTCATCGAGATCCAAACTCACACCCATTCTTTAATAGAATAACTGATAACTAATCTTCCATAACCTCTGTGCAAAGGAGAGTTTTAATTCATGAGAGGGAGGGCATCTTGGCCATCTTCTGGGCATGTAGGGGTCGCTGGGTGTGTGTGGGGGGGAGGTAGTTGTGAATTTCCTGCATTGTGCAGGGGGTTAGACTAGATGACCCCGGTGGTCCCTTCCAACTCTATGATTCTATGATTCTATAATTGCCTCTAAACAGGGGGTGTTTTGGGGTTGCCAACCTCCAGGAGGAGGAGGGGAGAGCAAGATGATCTGCTTTGGAAAGAAAGGTGGGATATACAAATGAAGCAAATTTAAAAACATTAAAATCAAATAAAAACAATTAAGAACCTGGCAATCGTTGCCAAAACAATCCAGCAAAAACATCCCTGAAAGTAACAAAACAGCTGAGCAGCTGCAAATAGGCTTTAAAAATAACCCCACCCGCAGACAACAGAAGAGAAGCCAAACAAATGACACTAACCCACCAGCAGACAATTAATTCCATACCAATAACCTCGGTGTGAGGAGAAAGAAAGACTGGTATTATCGATTTAGAACATTGACCCCCCCGCAATGCAGGCAGGACCCAAAGTGAGATGGAAAACGGAAAGACGTCCCGATTTCAACGAAGACCAAATTGAAATCAGACGGCAAGCCCATTGGACAGCCAATCGAAACCTTTAAAAGCAGCATTTGTGTTAGTGAGGGAAGGTTAGGGTTGCCAACTCCAGGTTGAGAAATGCATGGAGGTTTTGGGGGTGGAGGAGGGTTGCCAACCACCACATAGCAGCTGGAGATCTCCTGCTATTACGACTGATCTCCAGCTGATAGAGATCACTTCCCCTGGAGAAAATGGCCGCTTTCGCAATTGGGCTCTATGGTATTGAAGTCCCTCCCCTCCCTAAACCCTGCCCTCCTCAGGCTCTGCCCCGGCAACCCTAGGGTGGAGCCTGGGGAGGGTGGCATTTGGGGAGGGGGGAACCTCAGCAGGAACAGCAGCATAGAGTCCACCCTCCAAAACAGCCATTTTCCCCAGGGGAACTGATCTCGGTCGTCTGCAGATCAATTGTAACAGCGGGAGATTTCCAGGTACCACCTGGAGGCTGGCAACCCTGGAAGCTGAAAACCTCTCTCCCACTCCTGAGACCTGAGAAGCCCCAGAAGAGCTTTAACTAGCTCCCCGGATGTCTGGAAAGTGGGTGTGGGAACCAATGATCCAGCTCCCATATTTATCGCAAACCTTCCTGAAGTTCTATGAGAAAAGCATGTGTTTTTTAATTTAAGCCTAACAACAAAATAAATAAACACAGGGTGCCGGCATTCACCTCTGGCACATTTCCACCTATCTCTTTGCAATGAAATCACCCAAAGATATAAATAAACGCGTCCAAATAAATCTTGGCTCTGCTGCGGCATTAGCGCGTCTGCTAATGTATGTGACTGTCAGCCAAAATAAATTAACCTGCGATAGAAGTCATTTTTGCAAAATTAATTCTCCCCGTGTCAGCTGAAAGATCCCAGGTGCAACGTCGCCTCTCCCTGCCTGGGACCCTTTGATGAACTTCTCCATTTGGCAGCTCTTCGGCAGTGTTCTCCTGTCCCTGCTCTCTGTGAGGGCTTTCCTCGTTCTTTCTCTCCCTGCCCAGTTATGAAGTCATCTGTTGCTTAATGGCACGCGTCCACCAGAGGGTTGGGAACCAAAGAGATGTTTCCAAAGCCGATGTACTTACTAACGCAGCTACAAAATATTCCGTGGACCAGTTTGCTAGCGGGGCGAGCAAGTTCTGTCTGTCGGCACTTCCGTGGACTCTTTGGTCGTCGAGAACGCTGTTGTTAATATTCCCGCTGGCACAGCTTCTGCCAAGCTGCCACGCAATCTGGCATTGCTTCACTTCACCACTTGGCAGATTGGAGGAGTAGAAAGCAGGATCTCTACACTGTCCTCCACCACCACCCAAGTCCTGCTATAGATTTGGGAACTCCTTGGGGTCAGCGTCTCTGGTGTCTTCACAGCCTGTTGGCTCTGTCCTCCCACCGACAAAGGTGGGGCTGGTGTGTATGGGGAGGGATTAAAGAATGGGTGGGAGAGACAATGGTAACCTCCGCTGTAACGGGACCAGCTATCCAATCAAGAAGAAGGAGGAGGAGGAGGAGGAGGTTTTATATGCCGACCTTCTCTACCACTTAAGGAAGAATCAAAGCAGCTTACAATCCCCTTCCCTTCTCCTCCCCACAACAGACACCCTGTGAGGTAGGTGGGGCTGAGAGAGCTCTAAGAGAGCTGTGACTAGCCCAAATTCACCCAGCAGGCTTCAAGTGGAGGAGTGGGGAAACAAATCCAGATTAGCCTCCGCCGCTCATATGGAGGAGTGGGGAATCAAACCCGGTTCTCCAGATCAGAGTCCCCCGCTCCAAACCACCGCTCTTAACCACTATACCACGCTGGCTCTCAAATCTAGAGAACTGATCTCTGTAGTCTGGAGATCAGCTGTGATTCCAGGAGATCTCCAGGCCCCACTAGGAGCTTGGCAGCCCTAGGCATCCACAAAGCAACCGTGATCTGCAACACTGTCAGGCATCCGACTGGGAAGGGAAGGACCGCGTATCGGGTTGCCGGAGTGCCTGCTGCTGGGGTGGGGTGGGGGAAGCGGGGAAGCAGTGTGACAGTAATTAGCTGTAAGTTTCATTGTGTGAGGAATCACCTCGGAGCATCTGTCTTCTACCAGAACGCCAGGAAGACACAACCCTCTCATCTCAGCATCTGGGCCCTGTTAGGCTGAGTGAAGGGCAGTCCTTTTGACAGAACTCTCTGTCATTTAAATGTTGTTATGGGAACCACCAATTTCGAACCTGCTTGCAGATGGCATTATGAACCATGTTATTTTCGCAGGAACCTCCCCCCCCCTTCCTCCAAACTCATTAAGGTCGATCGCCCTTCCTATCCTCCACAGTATAAATCAACAGATAGGAGAGGCGTTTGGCCATTTTCAGCCCCCTCCCCCCAAAGTCTTTTAAAATATATATACACAGAAGCTGCTTCAAAGGGGAAAGCATGGCAACATGCATTTTTGATCTAAGCGATCTTCGGGAAAAATATTGTAATTCGTTCAGCTCGGTTCAGATATTCTGCTTTTACTTCCGCTCGTTAATCAGCTTGTGTAGTCGGTGTCCGGATCGTATAATTTACTGATTTGGGAGGCGGGGGGAGAGAAAAACCACAATCTTTATTCGTCTGCGGCATTTTATGCTTGGAAAAACTTTTAACTGATCTCTGAGGAGCTGCTTGTTATTTAGAAGGAGGGAGAGGCAGGCCATTAAGAAGAGTGGAATGGCCGAGCAAGGCCCCAGGGTAACGCTACTGAGGGTTTCTGCACAATTGCAAAGTGAAACATTGAGGATCCCGACAGGATCCCTGGCGGTGAAGACTGGGCTTCCCAATAGGGTTGCCATCCTCCAGGTACTAGCTGGAGATCTCCTGGGGTTACAACTGATCTCCAGCTAGCAGAGATCAGTTCACCCCGAGAAAATGGCCACTTTGGAAGGTGGATTCTATGGCTTTATACCCCACCAAAGCCCTCAGCTAGATGGGTTATTGGTCTGATCCAGTACGGCTGTTGATGTTCATAAGCCAGGACAGTGGTACTGGTCACCCCTCGTGTAGATGTTTATTGCTTCGCTGTCAGACTCCATCACCTTCCAGTCCCGTTCAGCTCTCCAAACCTAAAAGTTCTTTGCATGTGTTACAGTTTTTGGTATACAACTAGGTGGGTTTTTTTTGCAGTGTATAGATGCCCAGACCTGGATGGCCCAGGCTAGCCTGATCTCGTCAGATCTCAGAAGCTAAGCAGGGTCAGCCCTGGTTAGTATTTGGATGGGAGACCACCAAGGAAGTCCAGGGTCGCTACGCAGTGGAAGGCACTGGCAAACCACCTTTGTTAGTCTCTTGCCATGAAAACCCCAAAAGGGCTTGCCATAAGTCGGCTGCGACTTGAAGGCACTTTACACACACATATGCACCCAGGAGAAAGTTTTAAGAGAAGGGAATGTAAGAACAGCTCCTTGCCCCTACAGCGGAGGTCATCCCCCTAGATTTTTCCATTCCCACATGAATGTTAGTCATCAGAGGACCGTGGCAGTGGCCAATCCCTGTTGAGATTGGGTGACAAACCTGGATTGGCCAATCCCTGTTGAGATTGGGTAACAAACCTGGATTGAATGCTTGAAGGGCCAAGACAAGGAGTGGCTCCCCCTTGGGACGATCCAAACATTTTTGCAAATGAGCATCTCGAGAAGGGGCCCCAGATTTTGATGAAACCAATTTTTTCCTAACTGATCACACTTCACACCTTGTATGTAGCAATTACTCCAGAAGCAGATGCTTATTTATCTAATGCATCCCCCCCCCACTCCACTCATCCTCAGCGTAAAACCTCTCCCGCCTGCTCTTCCTCTAAAGTTATGCATTATACAGGCTCATGATTTTAAATGGCCTGAACGTAATGGGGTTAACATAGCTGAGTGCCAATACATAATAACCTTTTAACAGAGACATGCATAATGAAAGAAAAGGCAATTGAATAACAAAGAAAGAGGGTGAAAAAGAAACCTCTCCAATTTTGGTGGCGGTTAAGGAATTTCTTATTGACTGGAAATCCGGATCCAAATTACACCCTGGAATCGTGCAAATAGAAAAATATACTGGTTTTTTTTTTTGGGGGGGGTGATAGAGAATGGAATGCTGAGTTTATCATGCAGCTATTTTGGGGCTGGCGGAATATTTACTAGTCACTGCATTATTTAACATCTATAAATACAGCGAGAAATGGTCCAGTGTCTAAGCCAGCTCTGTGCCATTTTTTCAACAAATAATAAGAACAGATGGCTAGACGTGTCATTTTCCACCATGTACAGGGCCTAGCACAGCAGGATAAATAATCTCACAGCTGCAAGTGGTGGTCTTTGTCTCCCGTCTTTTGTTTTGGGAACAGCTAAAGATGTTTCCCCAATGAGCCCTGCTGGCTAGAAGATGTTTCTTCAATGAGCAGTGATGGAGCCTGAGGAGGGCGGGGTTTGGGGAGGGGAGGGACTTCAATGCTATAGAGTCCAATTGCCAAAATGGCCATTTTTCTCCAGGGCAACCGATCTCTATTGGCTGGAGATCAGCTGTAATAGCAGGAGATCTCCAGCTAGTACCTGGAGGTTGGCAACCCTACTTGTGGCTTTAGCTCGGCCACAGGTTGGAGACTGCAGTCCTAAACAGAGTTATGCCCTTATGTTATAAATGCTTTAATTAAATAAAAAGGCCCACTGACTTACCTTTAGGAGCACAGTCTGAGTTCTTCTTATTCCTACATATGGCCAGCAGGGTTGCCAGCGCTGGGTTGGGAAATTCCTGAATATTTGGGGGGTGGAGCCTGGGGAGGGTGGAGTTTGGGGAGTGGAAGGGCCTTGGTGGGATACAATTAGGGTTGCCAACCTCCAGGTACTAGCTGGAGATCTCCTGCTATTACAACTGATCTCCAGCCGATAGGGATCGGTTCCCCTCGAGAAAGTGGCCGCTTTGGCAATTGGACTCTATGGCATTGAAGTCCCTTCCCAAACCCCGCCCTCCTCAGGATCCGCCCAAAAACCTCCTGCCGGTGGCAAAGAGGGACCTACAGAATTTGGGTCCCTAAAAGTTATCCCTGTGTGATCAACTTATGTTCTCTAGCTCTGGAGACATGTGGCTAAGCTTTCCTTACTGTTGGATTTGATTAATGCTGACCGCCCATAAACATGTGTCGCAACTAACATTGTTCTGTCATTAGACACAAGTGGGCTAGGACACTTTGCAAAAAAGAAAGAAAGTCCAATTTCATCTCTAAAGACTGAGAGGATAAACAGCATATTAAGTAATTTGAAAACCATTTGACAAAAATGCTCCCCAGAACATAATTACAGCATTCGAAATTACATGAAACGGCTCATGCTGGTGTTGATGCAGAGGGAAGGGCGCCCAACCCCCACCCCAAACGCCCCACGTTCTCCAATAGAAATTATTGATCCGTACTTGTAAAGTTAATCTAAGGAACACAATTTGTCTCCAGGCTTTGGAGAAGAGAACAATCATTTAAAACCGCGCTGCCCCCTCCCAATAAGTAATACTCAGTGAGCAATTTGATCCATTGATGGCTTCCACCTAATATGTTCCCCGAGGTACAGTTTCCCTAAATCTATTAGACGTTTACAGTCTTTCTGGATGTGCTGCCTGAGAAAGTCTATCACACTGTATTAACTTGACAAGGTAATGTGCTTTCCCTCTTATATTTTCATAGCAAGAACTAGAGTTTGACCTTGAAACGACTAACAACATTTTATTATCCCGGCTCTTAATGAAGGGGAAGTTGTGGAGTCTGGCGCTGGCATGGCGGCGAACTTCAAAGGCCTACTGGCCGGGAGCCATTGGCGCATAGAGAAGCATCGATGCTGGCTGCACCCATTTCCACAGGCGAGTGTGGATATGGGCTCCTTCACATGATGCTATCCTGTCTCCTGTACTAAGGCCAGCACTGAATTCAAGCAAAACTTCCTGAAGATGATCGATCATTCATACATTAATTCATTAATTCATTCATTCATTTATTCATTCATTCCTTAATTTTCTATCCCGCTCTCTTCCCGACTAAGGCTGGGCTCAGAGCGGCTAACATTTATTAAAATGCAACACAGTGACAGCACACAACATATAAAATAAATTCAATACAGCTCTAAACAATAAAATCTGCCATAAACCCGTTGGCGCCTATTAATAGCCCACAGGTCCATGATGGACCTGGGGAAAGGCAATCGAAACCCCGTTTAAATTCAGCATGATGGAACAAAGAAAGCAAAGGGGGCTTTGAAATGGGTTGTAGATCCTTCCATGATGCTTAAGTGGGGCTTCCAGGTTGGGAGGCAGTGTATCTTTGAATGCCAGTGGTGGGGTGGGAGGGCTGTTTCCTCTGTTCCCTGCTGGTGGCCCTCCCGGAGGCATCCATCCGGCCGCTTTGGGAAATGCGAGGCTGGCTTACCGGTAGGTGGGTTTTTGACCCAGCAGTGTTCTACCTACATTCCATGATGTTGGGGTTTTATACCACCGTTATATCACTGTGCAGTCTTTGCCCTGACTCCGGAGGTGACGTGTAAGTACGCCGAATAGTAAACTCTTCTAACTTTTCATTTTTCCTGTTGGCACTTGTAATGGTGAGCGTTTCCGCTCGTTAAATTCTCCTTCAAGATTCCACCTTTGTTTCTTTTGCCGTCTCCTTTGGAAGCCTAGCTCCACATTATTCCGGTGGCATGTTTAAGATCTCAGAACATGCTGGGAAGAGCCGTAAACTCACCTTTGCATTACCTTCTGAGTTTATGTCTCTCAATAATCTCCTAGGAATAAAACTTATTTGTATATTAGTCTTTCCTCTTATAAACCCTTCAGTACAAATACATTAACCACACGTAACTACGTAGAAAGGCAGTCAGCTTGTAAAGGGGATGAGAGATCTTTCCTTCTCTCTTTCTGTCACAAGTTAGGGTTGCCAGCTCTGGGGTGGGAAATTCTTGGAGATTTGGGGGTGGAGCCTGGGGAGGGCAGGGTTTTGGAAGGGGGGAGACCTTGAGGAGGCATAATGCCGTAGAGGCCACCCTCCAAAGCAGCCATTTCCTCCAGGGGAACTGATCTCTGTCACCTGGAGATCAGCTGTAATTCTGGGAAATCTCCAGGCCCCTCCTGGAGGTTGGCAACTCTATCACAAGTGCTTGCAGGGCTGCCGGAAAGCCACCGTAAGACCACCCCCTGGAAGAAAAAGATTTTCTCTGGCTCCCTCACACATTTAAAGAAGAGGGAGGGAGAGGAATAACTCACCAGTGGGACAAAAAAAAAGTCTCTTTAGGAACCTGTCACTTCTCCTTCCCTGGAGGTTTTTAAGAAGAGGTTAGATGGCCATCTGTCCGCAATGCTGATTCTATAGCCTTAGGCAGATGATGAGAGGGAGGATACCTTGGCCATCTTCTGGGCATGGAGTAGGGGTCACTGGGGGTTGGTGGGGGGAGGTAGTTGTGAATTTCCTGCTTTGTGCAGGGGGTTGGACTAGATGACCCTGGTGGTCGCTTCCATCTCTATGATTCTACTTTAACCCTTCATTTCTCTTTTAAACAAGTGAATTTCCTGTATTGTGCAGGGGTTTGGAGTAGATGACCTTGGTAGCCCCTTCCAACTCTATGATTCTGTTTTGCAGAGGAAGAACCTTTGTCAAGAAAAAGGATCCAAATGGGTGAGAACAGAATCCTAGATGAGGTTCTAGCCATTGCTGAAGCCCGGTGACGACAGGCTGGGTGAGGGCATGAATGTGAACTCTAACAGGTGGATTTCTTGGGACCTCCCAGAGCAACCCAGGGCTGGTGAATTTTGGATGCCCCATTCTTCCCTGCTTGACAGCAAACGCCAGGGTCTCCGACCCTCCAAAATAAGCCATCTCCTCTTCAGCTCATAATTCTGCGGGTTTATAGAAGGGAAGAAGATGTTAACCTTCATTGGGTACCTGATGCAAACTGCACACAGTTCAACTATGGGAAACACGTTACCTACAGCATTGAGCAGCATATGGACCGGCTAGATTTTTTTTTAAAAAAGACACCTCATCATTTCTTAAACAAATCAAATGCCATCAAGAAGCCCCCCCCCCAAATAAATAAATAAATCTCGGCACTATTTGGGTGAGATAAAGAAACAGGCTGCATGAAAACACGGGAGATTAATAAATTTAAAAAAATACAAAATTCAATTTGTAGAAAAATTAATTAAGAGTGAACGGAGCAACTCCCTGAACATATGGTTGTGAAGTTTGCCAGTGTTCAGGTGCAATTTATTTTTGTATTGATATATACTTGTGAGATGTCCAAAGCATTCTGTATCTCTCTCTCCTTTGGAGACACAAAATACAGGGGGGGCTTTGAAATTTATAAAAATAAAATAGGCAGGTTGGTACCATTGATCTGAAAAGACTGCCAAAGAAATAAATAAATTCTGATCCAGCTGCTATCTATTACCAATCGCTCAACTAGCAGAGAAGGCCTTTTTTATTTCTGTTATACCTATTTGTTTTTCTACAAAGATCCAGTTTGTCTGGTGACTTTCTCATAAGGTTTAAATTTCAATTCCTCTTTTCACAGACTATGTCTTGAGTCTCTTTAAACAAATATATATGTATGTACACACAATCGTATATACATATATAATAAAAAAACAGGCATAAATATGTATAGCTTCCTCTGCGGCTTTGCTGTAGGTGCTTGGAATTAATATGTCTTCCTTTGTTTACTTCGTAATTCCTTAGATTTGAGGGAAAGCTTCTTGCTAGAGACCTGCTTTTCTAGGAAACTCCAAGGACAAATTGCAGAGACATATGGCGCATTACAAAATCACATTGATAAATAATTATTCCCAAATGTGAGAAAGCATAAACTGCATTTTTCAACTGAGAAAACTGGAGGAGAGGGGAGATATTGGCTCTCAATGTTCATGAGCCTCCACTTTCTACGCACAAAACACTACCTCAGTTAAGTAAAGGTCCCCTGTGCAAGCACCAGGTCATTCCTGACCCATGGTGTGACATCACATCCCGACATTTCCTAGGCAGACTTTGTTTACGGGGTGGTTGGCCAGTGCCTTCCCCAGTCGTCTTCCCTTTACCCCCAGCAAGCTGGGACCTCATTTTACCGACCTCGGAAGGATGGAAGGCTGAGTCCACCTTGAGCCGGCTACCTGAAACCGACTTCCGTCGTGATCGAACTCAGGTCGTGAGCAGAGCTTGGACTGCAGTACTGCAGCTGACCACTCTGCGCCACGGGGCTCCTTCAGTTAGGGATGCTCAGACTCTAGGGATGCTCAAACTCTAGGGTTGCCAAGTCCCATCACCTGCCACCCATCACCTACCACCTGATCCTTTTAGCTGGAGATGCCAAGGACTGAACTCGTGTCCTTCTGCTAAGAGGTCAACTGCAAAGGTTGTGGCTTCCCTAATGGTCCCCTCCCTAGATGCTCAAGGTCCTCTGCAAATTCCAGATGCTCGGAGTAGCCACGAGCCATCAGCAGCCATTAAGCGAGCGACCAAGCTTTGCAAAAGATTTGAGCGATGTCGCTCTCTTGACTCCGTGTGGCATAATACCGTTCCCCTCACTACACCTTCCGCGCATGAGCCCATTCTCTGTAATGGGGCATTAACTGGCAGCCACTGAGGATCTCGGATTCCCACAAGGCTATAAAGAGATCCAGAACAATAGGCATTACAGGTGTCAGATGTCCCCTGCCTTTCGGAACCTCTGCTGGTTGCAAACGCAGAGACGAGTTGGTGAACTTTTTCCCTTCTCCTCTCCTGTTTCCCCCACCCCTTCCTTTTTGTCAGCTTTTATTACAGGAAGAAAAAATATAATTGGTAAACCCGAGCAGTTACATATTAACCACCGAAACTGGAACGGAGCAGAATGTGCTATTAAGGGACCTGACCTTGGATTTTCACTTTCTTCTTTTGTCATCCTAATGGCGAGTGTTGAGCTCAGCCAACCTTTGCTAATGGCACAATAGTCCACAGCCGCTATTACCAGACTTTAAAATGCAGGATATTTTTTAATGGTTTCACAGTTCCTTTGGAGGGTGACCAGATAACAAAGGACGACGGCACTTCGGTTGGCTTTTCGCAGTGGCGCCGAAGTGAAAGCTTGGCAAGGGTGTCTTTTTTCGGTTGTGCCTCGCCAGACACACCTGCCTGAAGTCGCTTCGGGCCTCCTTGAAGAAGCTGTGTGCAGCTGTGAGCAGGGAAAGGGTTAATGTTTCCTGAGCTTTGACGTTCCACTTCCCGAAGTGACTTTTTCCTTTAAAAAAAAAAAAAAAAGGCATCCGGGCCCTCTTGAACATGTTTGTGCATTGTGGCCAGACCAGAAATTTCTCGGCATGTACTGCCTGCTGTAAATCTTGACGGGGAAGAAACATTTATCTCCATGGACCAATTTAAGTGATGTGCAACCGGCAGCCCGTTCTTAAGGAACAATGGCATTCCGGCTTTAAAAAAGTCTGTGGTGGGCGTTTCAACCGCTGAAATCCCTGCGATGTCTCCGAAACAATTACCAGTTTTCTGCAATGCCCACACGCTTACGCGTATTTGACTGTTGCAGTTTTGGACTGCTCCTCCGGAATGGCTCAGAATAATTTTTTTTCATGCAATCTTTGTTCAAGCATTATAGACCACAAATAATTATAGTAGGGTTTTTTTATTATTTATTATGGTCAAAGACCAGCTTACGCAAAAAGAAATATCATAAATAATTTAAAAATGTCTTGTATTTTATCAGGCAAAACGAAAATTTAGTTACAACTCTTGGTAAAATGGTCTGTTTAACATGAAAGACATTATGACAGCTTCTTCTGCCTTATTACACATGCCCTGGCACAGAATCTCGCAACCTGATAGGTAATATCTTTAACACGATCATCTAATAACAAAGTGGTGTGGCTAACTCTATCTGGGAAGCTAGACAAAATTGGATTGATGAACATTTTATGTATGTCTTGATAAAATGGGCAGTGTAAAAGAACATGTTCAACTGTTTCCACCATTCCAGATTGTCATGGACAGAGGCGGAGTTCATAAGGGAGACGGGCATATCTCCCTTCAAGAAGAGCAGATGAAGGGCATTAAAGCGGGCCAAAGTAAAGGCTCTCCGATATTTAGGGCAATCTAAGGCATAGAGATAATTTGCAGGAGCCAAAAAATTAATACGGTTCTCCTCTACTGGAACCGAGTGAGCCCTTGATCTGTCAGCTTGAAGGGCAGTGTCCCATAGCCTCTCTTTAGCTATAGTTTTTGCTCCTTGATAGCCAAGATTTAGTAGAGTTGTGCTTGATAAACCTAAACGTTGCAATTTATCCTCAATTGATTTAATCCATCTTGAGGGAAAATTATCTGTAGGGTTAAAAAAAAATGATTTTCTTATTTCACATGCACTAACACAATTGAAGGAGGGAGGGGAGGCATGGTAGAGCCCGATTTTGCCAAACCTTGGAAGCTAAGCAAGGTCAGTACTTGGAAGGGAGGCCTCCAAGGAAGACTCTGCAGAGGAAGGCAATGGCAAACCACCTCTGCTTAATCACTTGCCTGGAAAACCCCACCAGGGGTAACTATAAGTCGGCTGCGACTTGACGGACTTCACACACACACACACACACACAACTCGATTCAATCTGGAATAAAGACTCCAGTTTGCATTGTCTGCAAAATGGCGGCAAACTGTGGGGCAGAACTTGGCCGTGATCCTAGATAGTCACATCTGTGGGTAGAGGAGAAATGTAGGTACAAGGCTGAGGTTGTTTTTCGAAAATGTTACTTCCCTCTTCTTTAGTCAGGTGATCAGATCTACTACAAACTTTCCAAATGCTGCCGAGTGTCATATGACGTTCTAGGAACGCAGCCATCATGTTTACTCTGTGGTAGATGCCTGTTGTTTGAAGGCATGTCAATTAAAACTTAACCCTAGAAAATGTTGGGAAACATTGCATTTGATCATTCTAATAAAAATCAGGAATATGGTAAATGGATTTCAAGGAGTTTTTCGGACATCTGGCATGCATTTGCAGTTAAATGTTTACTCGGACTGGAGAAAGAAAAGCCTGCCCGTTGGCTGGGATCCTACCAGAGTTTCCACTAATGAAAGAGGAAAGAGGGGCCCTGGTTTTGTTCACTGGCATTCAGGGGATTGTGGTACCCATGTGGAGAAAAGCCAAGCAGGACAGGAGTGGCAGTAAGGAAAGGAATCGGGTCAGATGGAGGAGCAAACTTGGCAGAATCCCACCCATTGTTTTAAGTTTTTAACATCACTCTTGGCAGGGGAGGGAGGAGAAATAGCCTCACAATTGTCACAAGGGTCAGCCAATCAGTGGGTCCAGGCAACTTTAGTTGTAAACTGGAACTGGTTGTTCCTAAGTGTTATGAACTGGGGTTATGAGCTGGTGAACTAGATTTGTTTCCCTGCTCCTATACATGAAGCCAGCTGGGTGACCTTGGGCTAGTCACACTCTCTCAGCCCCACCTACCCCACAGGGTGTCTGTTGTGGAGAGGGGAAGGGAAGGTGATTGTAAGCCAGTTTGATTCTTCCTTAAATGGTAGAGAAAGTCGGCATATAAAAACCAACTCTTCTTCTTCTGCTGCTGCTGCTTCTGCTGCTGTTGTACGACTGATCAAAAAGGTCTCCATTCAAAACATGTCTTTCTGAATGCCTTGTTGTTGGTCTCTAAAGTGCTACTGGAGTTGTTGGTCTCTAAAGTGCTACTGGAGTTGTTGGTCTCTAGAGTACTACTGGACTCAAATCTAACAACTTAGTGATGGAGAATAGGCCAAGTCTGAAGCTATGGTTTTCATGGGGGAGTCTGGGGTAGGGTTGCCAGGTCCCTCTTCGCCACCAACAGGAGGTTGCCTGAGGTGGGTGGGGTTTGGGGAGGGAGGGACTTCAATGCCATAGAGTCCAATTGCCAAAGTGGCCATTTTCTTCAGGTAAACTGAGCTCTATCGGGTGGAGATCAGTTGTAATAGTAGATTAATAGTACCAGCTAGTACCTGGAGGATGGCAACCCTAGTCTGGGGGCAGGGACATGAGAGGGCACCATTGGAACAACGGCGTCAAGGCACTTTGGGGGGGGGGAGAAACCCAGAAATGACGCCATGTCTCTCTAGGGATCACTGGAGGAAACTCTATGATAAACCCCTAGCTAACTGTATAAACAGGTCTTTATGAAAAGCAGCCTTTGTGGACACCGGGCTGTAGGCCGTTGCTTGGGAAGGAGCAAACAGAACAACCAGACACCTGAATTATGGAGAGCCAGTTCAGAGAAGGGGCGGGCTGATCTAGGTGAGGACGCAGCCAAGGAGAATAGTGGCGACAAATAAATTATTGGGGCTGCGAGAGGATAAGAACCTGTTTGCTCACCCTTGCTGCACTGAGTGATGGTAGAAGAAAAAGCATCTAGACTTCTATTTTTTTGGTACCCCCAGACCTTGTCAAAGACAGCTGGCCACCACATCGCCTCATCTGCTCTCATTCTCTGTCTTCATCTCCCTGGAGTCTTATGATCCCATACAGTTTGAGTTCCCTCCCGCTCTTGCCACCTGGACGGACAAGATTTAAACCCCAACGTCTAAGCCCGAGCTGGTGGCAATTCTACGGCAGGCAAGAAGACACACGTATGGAAGACTGGCAATGCTATCATTAAAACAGAAGCGGCGCTTATGCGAGATAAAAGCCGGCTGCTGGAACCGGCCCTACGGCAAATTCCGGTGGATTTGAATCTCCATCTAAATCACTGCTAATTAATACCTCTTCTCATCCTCCTGAAGGAAAAAATAGTTTACAGTTAAAGTCAAACAGACTAGGCCATGATCGCTCTCACCACCATCTATGTGTGTTTTTGAAACTTATTCTTGCATTTCATGATCTGTTTATTTTACTACAATGGGCAAACGGTAGACAATTACTGTAATAATACAGCCGGGGTGCTTTGTTTTTATCTTCTCTCAGTAAAATGTGATTGTTTGAGCCCTCACGGTAATTGTTTCCATCCGTCTCTGAGTTACCTCTTTATCACCTTGTGGTAAACATGATTTCTTTTAAATAAAAAAAAAGGTTATTCTATTATAAACACGTCAAGCGATTCGGAAAGAGGGCGTCCGATAATAATGGAATCAATGCATTCTTGTTGTTCCCCCCCCCAGGGGCATTTGTCAACTAAATTAATTACAGCAACTCAAACACATTAAAAAAATACACCTTTTCAAAATATGTTATCTCTGTACACGTTTAATTATTTTCCTATACAAGAAAAGATTGGGACTATAACCTCCATATAATAAATTGCAACTTGAACTCCCCTCTCCTCAGGCTCCAGCCTCCAAATCTCCAGGGATTTCCTGACATACTGCCCTTACTCAGCTGACCTCACCTTCTGCCTGTTCCACTCCGGCTTCAAAGCGCCTGAGCCATAGAACGCACACTTGGGGACTTTCTTTCTGAGAGCCATTTTGGTGAAAAATGCCAGCTCCATACTGGGGATGATTAGGAAGGAGAATGAACATAGAAATGGTCGATATCATAATGCCCCTGTAAGTGTGGCCACACTTGGGATACTACGTACAGTTCTGGTGGCCAAAAGGGGGGGGGAGTTATTGCAGAGCTGGGAAAAGTGCAGGAAAGGGCTACCAAGATTATGAAGGGGTTGGCATTTCTGTTTAAAGAAAAGACAACCTTGGGGGGTAGCAAGATAGAGGTGTGCAAAATTATGCATGGGGTGGAGAAAGAGTGCAGAGAGAACTTCCCTCTCCCATAATGCTAGAACTCGGGAGTGGGGGGGAACCCACTGAAGTTGGTGGACAATAGATTCGGGACGGACAAAAGGAAAGTCCTTAAACGTTCAGTAGGTCTTGTCCCAGTTTGTAGTTCCCTATTCCTCAAATTGTGAAAGATGCCAGTCATTCTTCAGTCCGCTCAGGTCACCCATGTCTGGGGCAACAGCCGAGCTATGAAAACCCAATAATTTGTTCCCATTGTTGGATGTCAGGGACGATTAGTGTTCGAGGGCCGCAGGTTTTGCTCCTTGTTCATTCACTCCATCCCAAGTGTGTCTGGAATAGAATCGATCTCCTACCTGGGACACCTAACATTTCACTAGGAAATAATCTTTTCTCTTGGTCCTTTGGGTCATGCCCTCTGCCTTCTTAGTCCATAAAACACAGCAGGGAAACACAGCTTGACCGCTGTAAATTTCTTCTTGAGAGTGAAACGGGATGGACTTGCGTTAACAACAGGATAATACACAAGAAGGGATGACACAGACAGGCTTCACGTATCATCTCTTGGAAAGTATATAGACTCTGCTGAGATCTACTCATCTTACTTTGGGAATATATTAAACACAATGTTTTCAAAGCTAACCAGACTAGGTCTTAAACTTGTAAGAGGTAAGGAGCAGAAAGTTCAACCGTCTCTCTCGAAGCCTGCTACTCTGACTGCTTTTAACTTCTAGTTTTTCTCCCATCCTTGAGCAACAAGAAGGATTTTCTTTTTTAACTCTGAATATTATACCATCTCTAAAAAACATAATAGTTTCCCCTGTCTAATTCAGAAGTTTATTTTCTCTAAGTTCCAACCGTTATGAAGCAGAGGAGAACCCAAATCCATCAATACTCCAGCTAATTGATACCATATTGGAGACAATTAACTCCAGCAGAATTCCATTTGGCGTCTTATATTTCTTCTTGTGGATGTGTTCCCAACAGACACGCGAAAGAGCCTTCCAGAAGAATGGTGAGGTCATTGTTTGAATGCTTCTCAAGGGATTTCAAGCTATGTAATGAGATATTTTCCCTCCCTGTTCTCTTCCAATCTTTATTACTGATGTAGAAACAGATTTGCCCAGTAAAAGAGGAACAGCTGGTTTCTGACCCCTGGGAATAGTTCATTGTTTAGGAAAAGTCCAGCACCTTCCAAGAGTGTATAGTACTTGGGCTGATGTAGAGGTCTGGAGAACAGGCCTCTTTTAAAACCAACCAGCTTCTTATTCATATTGCCTTTGTTGTTTTCTAAATCTTTGCCTCCTGGGAGAGAAGATGTGTGTTAAAGGCAGTAATCAATCAGTGTATCTACAAGATTTGAAGATAGGCTTTATTAAAGACAAATCAACTTTTCAACTAATGTTATTGGAAAATAACGAACATTTAATTTCAAAAATGTATAAGATGTTATTGATACTGTACACGGAGCAAGATCAAATCAAACCAACAATGATAACTTGGGCACAGACATTGGGTCATGATATCTCTCTAAATAAATGGGAAAGACTTTGGTCAAAAGATATGAAACCTCTACTTTCGCAGTCACTGAGAGAGAATATTTATAAAATGATTTATAGATGGTATTTGACACCTAAGAAATTAGCTAAAATGTATGGATCAATGTCACCAAAATGTTGGAAATGTCAAGAAGAAATTGGTTCCTTTCATCATATTTGTTGGCTTTGTGAAAAGGCAAAAAAAATTCTGGGATATGATTTACAACGAACTAAGGTTGATAATACAACAGAATATACCTAAAACACCAGAAATGATGTTGTTAAGTATAATACCAGACTCTATAGTAGAAGTCATTTTTGATACATGCCACCACTGCTGCAAGACTGGTTTATGCAATGAAATGGAAAACTTCTGAGGTACCAAATAAGACTGTTTGGATAGACAAAATGATGGAACTGGCTGAAATGGCAAAATTAACTGCATTAATAAATCAAAAAGAAAATATTGAATTTTTGCGAGAATGGGAGGCATGGACAATATATTGTGCAACAGAACTTAAATTGGGAAATATTAAGGGATATGAATTAATCTAATTCAAATGTTAGGAGTAATTATATTACCAAAGTTAAAAAATGTAATGTACGATTGACTGTTTTGGTTTATTATAATGAATTAGAATTGAATACAAAGAGAGAATCATGGATATTAAATGGACTGAGGAGGGTAGAGGGAAAGTTAAATATATATATTTGTTTAGAGATAAGATAGAAATCTTTTATATTATGTACTTTTTGAATTGGAAAATAACTAAGACTGTAAATCAATTAGAAAATAAAAATTTTTATTAAAAAAAGGCAGTAATAAAGTCTTCTGGGATAACCATGTGATTAGAGTAGTGTGGTTGGTTTGTTCTTGCTAAGTATTTGAACAGCTAAGTTCAGGAGTAAATGGTAGGATTCAGCTACTCAAACTCAAGAAACAGAGCCAAGGAGACCCAAGAAGAATGTGCTTGTTTCGTTTTCATTCTTACATTCTTTTAAAGGTAAGGGTAGTCCCCTGTGCAAGCACCAGGTAATTCCTGACCCATTGGGTGACGTCATATCCCGACATTTCCTAGGCAGACTTTGTTTACAGGGTGGTTTGCCAGTGCCTTCCCCAGTCATATTCCCTTTACCCCTAGCAAGCTGGGTACTCATTTGACCGACCTCGGAAGAATGGAAGGCAGTGTCAACCTTGAGCCGGCTACCTGAAACCGACTTCCATCGGGATCGAACTCAGGTCTTGAGCAGAGCTTGGGCTGCAGTACTGCAGTTGACCCCTCTGCGCCACGGGGCTCCTTCCTACATTCTTTTGGAAGCCATTTATTAGCAGTAAAATCAAGCCTGTAAATCCAACTTGCGACTGTATCAAGAACTCACGAGCACAGTAAAAGCAGATGTTCAAAAATAAGTTAAAAGGTTAAAGCTGCAATCCTATGCACACTTACCTGGGAATAAACTTCATGGCATGCAACAAAATGTACAAATTTACAGAATTTACTTTGGGGTAAACCTGGGACTCCATGGAAAAGAATCTCATTTGGATGCTGAAGGTTCCGTCGCCAGCATCTCCATTTAAAAGGTTAGGATATGGGTGATGGGCCGGCCTAACTCACGCTAAGCCCCAACCCTTTGGGATATGATATTAGATATTTGCAATTCTCCGCTATCTGGTCACTGACTCCAAAAATCCTCCTCACTGGTATTATCATATA
Organism: Euleptes europaea; assembly: GCF_029931775.1. Lineage (NCBI taxonomy): Eukaryota > Metazoa > Chordata > Lepidosauria > Squamata > Sphaerodactylidae > Euleptes > Euleptes europaea. The sequence goes on from NC_079332.1 coordinate 6,422,592, forward strand.
AAAGATTGTGTCCGCTTAAGGTATTGGAGCCTGGGTACTAATGTCATCTCAGTATGGAAGGATTTTTCACCGCCAAAGACCCTTATGGCTAACAGTTGTTCAGAATTCAAGTTTTTCAGACTGCTCTTAGCAAAGAATCATGTTGCTGGGGATTTCCCCCCCCCCCGGGGGGTGGGGGGAATCACACCTGCTGGTACAGAATTAGCCAAAGAACGGACAGAGGAGAAAGTGACTCAGTTTTAATTACGTCGCTAAAATAGGCAACCAAGTGAAAGTGATTTCCTGGTCGGGAAAACCGGTTCTGGGTACAGTCGACAATCCAGCAATTCATTCTAGCAAGTGGGAGAGCTTGACAAGACTACGAAGGGATGCATTTGGGAGGGGAAACAACGCTTTCAATCAGGACGTTTCACAATAGCCTCTCCCTAGGAGTCTGGTCTGCGGAGGGGGGGGCGAACGGATGGAAAAGCTACGCCTGTGGTGGCATTATTCAAAATAATTACATGAGTCAAGACCAATTAGTCATTTATGACACAAGCATAATTCTGTTTGTTAAAAAGAAAGAAATTAATAAGGCTGAGAGTGGAAGTCCAACCAAGGCTGTGAGTGATTTAGATTACCATGGGAATGGTAGCTCTCTTTTTGCCACTGGCCAAATAATAATATTACACAAGCTTTTTGCCTCTCCCCCACCCCTCGTGGGTCTTGTGGGAGGAAGTCTCCAAACAGTGTTCTCAACGGATTTACCTCCTATGCCACCCTCTCGTTGGCTCTTCAAGCCCTGTGCTTCCAAGAGCACCACTGGGGTACAATACCGCTCCCGCCACCAGATGGCGATGTCCATCGACTGACCCCTAAGGACAACTCCCTGCCAACCATGCCGAATTCCACAGATCCGAATAGGGGGAGTTCGGAATTCGGCATTTCCTGAACAAAAACGGGCCAAATTTTGCCGAATCTGAATTTTACCAATTTTTTCCCCAATAGCCCTAGTTCTGGGTAGCCCAGTCTTGTCAAATCTTGGAAGCTAAGCAGGGTCAGCCCTGGTTAGTATTTGGATGGGAGACCACCAAGGAAGCCTAGGGTTGCTATGTAGCGGCAGGGAATGGCGAACCACCCCTGTAAGTCTCTATCCTTGAAAACTCTACAGGGTCACCATAAGTGGGTTGCAATTTGACTGCACCGCGACCAAGGCACTTCCAGAAACTCTCTCTATTTAACTCTCTCTTCAGTCGCTGTTTTCTGCTCTCTTTCTCCATGTTTTCCTTTTGGCCTTTTCCTTCAATTTTTTGATACACCCCTACCTACTTTTCAGCCCTGACCTGGATGGCCCAGGCTAGCCTGATCTCGTCAGATCTCAAAAGCTAAGCAGGGTCAGCCCTAGTTAGCATTTGGATGGGAGACCACCAAGGAATACCAGGGTTGCTGTGCAGAGGAAGGCACTGGCAAACCACCTCTGTTAGTCTCTTGCCTTGAAAACCCCAAAAAGGGGTTGCCATAAGTGGGCTGCGACTTGATGGCACTTTACACACACACACACCTACTTCTCAAGTGCGGCCAGCTAGAGGAGGTTTGTCAACGGCGTCTCACCTGTTGGCCCGCGATCTATCTAGTCTGGAGGAGCTCGGAACGGCAACACGTGGTTTTACTTTCCCCTGTTTCGTCATCACAACAATCCTGTGAGGCAGGTTAGGCGGAGACACTACGGCTGGCCCAAGGTCATCCAATGAGTTTCATGTGAATTCCTGACTTTTCTCCACCTCGCCGGAACAAGAAGTGCTTCAGAAAAATCCCACGAGGCATCTTGTTTGGGTTTCCAGGGGAGACCCTATTCAGAATCAGCTGCCTCCGTTGTAGGACACCTGGATTGACGCCTGCAAACATTCTGCAGAAACTCCTGCTGGTCTGCAATCAGTTTCAGTGACCAGGGCAGCCTTTTCGTTGCTGTACCCACAACCTCACAGGACCCAAAGAAGTGAAGAACTCATTTTGCAGTTCTAAAAAAAGGGTTTGGGGGTTCCTGGCTTCTCGGACAGCGGTTACTCGTGCAACGCGGCAAGGTATCTTTGAAACTGAACGTGAGTTCCAGAAACAAGGACATCTGGTGTTCAAAATGCCAATAGTCCCTCCGCAAAACACTCCTCGGACCTCACCCTGTGATTGAAAATACGTGTTGCGATATTCTTGAGATGTACCAATGGAGTCCACAGCTGCAGCCTTAAGCATATTTTCTTGGAATTATGTCCCTTGAAATCAATGGGACTCACGTCTGACTCGGCACATTTAGGATTAGGCAGCATACTTCTAAATTCAAACAGCAGGTCTAGCAAATGATGGAGTCATGCTAAATATAACTGTTCAAAGCATCCAGAATTATACTGCTGTCAAACCTCTTCCAGTTCGGTTTCCCTTGTTTGCTTTTAAAACCAATTTATGCAGTGAAAATACTTCCCATTTGCTATGGGCAACATTTAGAAACTCTGCATACCAGTGTAGCTGTTTTTTTTTATTATCAGTAGCTGCTACGATGGATTTGCAGTAGTTATTTTTTAACCTTTTAATTCATTGCACTGCAGTATACAGAGGGGCTTTTATTATCTTCTAAAATGCATATTGTACAACTAGTTAAGAGTGATGAAACCCCAAGCACAAGGGGAGGGGGGTTTAAAATTAAACAGGGGAACTAGATGGATGCATTTGCATCTTCACGCCTCCACCCAAAAAACACCTGAAGAGTGCGCAGAGCAGTAGCTGAGCCACACCCACACAGACACAATCGGGGGTCCAACGTTTCCATGCGCGGGCTGTGACAGCCTGTATGCTCAGTGTTCTATTTTCTCTGCGTTCATACGTTGAGGCAACAGTCTTCACGCTTGGTGTCTCCACAAGGTAGGGTTGCCAACCTCCAGGTAATTGAGTGCTACACAATTATACAATGAACTATACTATAACAACCTAATACTAATGCTATATCTGTCCTAATAACTAAAGTGCAAACGAATTTACTTCAATGACGTTAAAGTCTATACAATACAAAGTTAATAGTATCCATACAGGTAAGAAAGTTATTAGTGTCCACACTGGTAAGTATCCATACTGGTAAAGTACAATGATGATGTAACTATTAGTTCTTCTTATTTTTCATTCACAAAGATCACCGCAGAAGAGACATCACCCAGAAGGGAATACGTCTGTTTCGGATTCTTCAACAGTCCCACTTCTGATCCTATATATACATAGATATGTCTAACTAGCATATAAATAAATATCAAATCTTGTGTTCGAGTTTCTACTTACAACATGGATTTCCACAATTCTTTCTAATCTTCGGGTTTCAAGTCACCAGCATCCCATTAAGATAGTGTTCCATCTTCCTACTTTAGCATAGTTCTCTGAGTTCCCATCAAGGATACTGGAGATCTCCGGCTATTACAACTGGTCTCCAGGCGACAAAGATCAGTTCCCCTGGAGAAAATGGCCACTTTGGCCATTGGACTCTACAGCATTGCAGTCCCTCCCCTCTCCAAACCCCGCCCTCCTCAGGCTCCATCCCCCAAATCTCCAGGTATTTCCCAACCTGGAGCTGGCAACCCTATGCCCAGAGGCACCACATTGGGGGATCCTATACGGCAGCTTGTAGATGTAGGCCTGTATCTAACCTTAAGCTGGATTAGTCTTTTTCTAGCCTAAGAAAGCTTCTACTGATTTAAGTGGCTCTTCCACTGGAGTATGGGCCACGTAAGACGGAGGAAGCCTCCAAACTTTTGTTAACTAGCCACTGCCCTTTGCGCAGCTTCTCATTATAGCTCGAAGCAGCATCACAGTGAAAATAAATTTTGGGCGCCAATTTAAGACCCAAGACCAGTAAGGAAGCTCTTGTTTAAAATGGAGAACCTAGCCAAGCTGACCTTGAAAGCTGAAAACTAGTCAGCGAGGTGAGTTTTTTTCTATCTCTTTCTCTCTCTCTTTTTGTTAGTAATAATTAAAAACCCAATTAAGGGTGCTTTGCATTCCCAGCTAAGGTAAATTAAAGCATGGCAGCACCTTGGAAACCCTATGATAAAGGTAGGTCTTCCTCGCTGCTGTGAATTAACTATTGGTAATTGGGCGGCTGGAGCTGTAAATAACGGCTTCTCCCTGGGGCTTGGTACTCTCCACCATGTCCGAGCCAAAATATGCAACTAAGAATGAGCGAAAAGCACAGAACTCTACACTTCGTAACAATTACCTATCGGGAATTGGAACAGAAAAGCAAATAGCTTTTTCTCTCTCTTGTAACTCTTGATGATGAATGGGTACATGTGTGAAATAGTCTTTCCCCCCACCCTGGGATTTCTTTCCAATGTCCTATCTATTGCCCAAGGGTAGGGTTGCCAGGTGCCTCTTTGCCATCGGCAGGAGGTTTTTGGGGTGGAGCCTGAGGAGGGTGCGGGGGAGGGACTTCAATGCCATAGAGTCCAATGGCCAAAGCCATTACAACTGATCTCCAGACTACACGGGTTGCTTATTTATTTATTATTTAAAACATGTGGTCCATGGTAAATCCGGCAATGGGAAATTTCTGCGTTGCACCCCTTCCCTTGAGGCCCTAAATGCGCGCTTCTTTCGCTTAATGGTTAATGTAGCCCTGCACAAGGGTGGCCACGTTGGAGCAGACCATTTCATCCTGCCATTTTGTTGCCCACGGTGGTAGATGCCAAAAGGAAGATCGGTTGTAACAGCGGGAGATCTCCAGCCACCAGCTGGAGGCTGGCAACCCTGGTGCTCAGAGAGGGAAAAGAGGGCCTAGAATGACAGGCAGAGGGGGGAAGTAATATGGAGGGGCTAGGGTTGCCAGGTCCCTCATCGCCAGGTCCCTTTTGGGGTGGAGCCTGAGGAGAGCGGGGTTTGGGGAGGGGCTTCAACGCCATAGAGTCTAGTTGCCAAAGCGGCCCTTTTCTCCAGGTGAACTGATCTCTATCGGCTGGAGATCAGTTGTAATAACAGATCTAGTACCTGGAAGTTGGCAACCCTACTCGTGGCTTGATTCCATACGTTCCATTGATCTAAAAGAAATAAATTGAGAAATTGACTTTATGCTATTTATACTTACCATACTATTTTGTGACTTTGTTGCCTTACAAAACGTTGTAGCGTTTGTATTCAGCTTTGTATAAATTCATTCCATGTATGTTATCTCCATTAGTTGGTTAAGTTTCCTTTGATTTGTATTTGTATTCATATTCACTTTTCACGTACACACTATAGAATATAAGTTTCTTACTAAAAATTTCGAGCTTGGTATTATTTTTCCTGCAGTACCTGGAAGTTGGCAACCCTAGGAAGGGCACAGGTGGGTTGGCGTGGAGGTGCCATTTGTTCTGCCTGTCTAACAAGGGAATGTGCGCGTGAAGAACAAATCTCTGAATTAAAACGCCTCTTCAAGCACTCTGCCAGTTCCTCTGAATGCCATTTATTAATAATACACCCCACTCATACACATACACACACTCACAGGATGTGACAAGCCACTTCGGTCCTGTTGAATGAATCCACCATCATAGATCCCAAAGGTACTGAAAACCTTTATTTAAAATTTTTTTTTTTGATTTAAGTTTTAACCATTTGCTGGGCTTTTCGGTCAAACAACCATGGCGTAGAGGTCACAGGGTTGCTACCACGACCCCAGGCTACACACACAAAAAAAGTCAGTTTGACTCACTGCCTATAATAATGCTTCCTGGCTTTTTGCCAAATGCATATTTATCTCTCTCTCCCACCCCCCCACCCCTTTGCTTCTTCTTTTGGTGCTGTTTGCAAAATTCAGCAGCTGCAGGGCAACCGCCAGACACAATGCCAGGAAACCTGGGGCGGGGAATTCCGTGCAAGACACCGCTTGCAGGGCGATCCCGCCTCCGGCGCCCCTGGTTTTCTTTGCAAGGGCGGGTCTTGGTGTGGTGGACAATATCCGATGGATGGATGGATGGATGGATAGATGGATGGATAGATGGATAGATAATTTTTAGTGGATATTGTCAACCAAGACCCGCCCTTGCATAAAATATATATATATTTTCTTGCATCATATATATATATATATATATATATATATATATATATATATATATATATATATATATATATATATATATATATATACACACACACACACACACATACATACACACACACACACACACACACACACATATATATATATATTCTTGCATGCCGATAGGGGGCGCAGCCACACAGTCGCGCTCCCCGAAGCGGGATAATCCACCCCCGCGAGGGAGCGACGCCAGCGGGATAACGAGCCGACGGCGCCTGCGCGGCACCCATGCCGCCGCCGCCTCCTCCTCCCCCCGCCCTCTCGTTGCGCACGCGCACGCCACCCTCCGCCCGACCGTTATCGCGGTTTTGTTTGTTTGTTTTTTTGCGCTCGGCGCTTCCTCCCGCCCCCTCCGCCCTCGCCTCGCGCGCGCTCTGGCCAATGGCTGAGCGGGGGAGCGGGGACGGGGAAAATGGCGGGAAAGTTCTCCGCCCCGTCAGTGATTGAACGGAGCTGAGGTGGGAAGGGGGCGGTCGGGCGGGCTTCTCTCCCTCACGCAAACGTGTGTGTGAAACGCCAATTTTCCTTATAAAACCCGACCTCTTCCTGGTTTAAAGTAGTTCCCACCCTCCCATACACACAGTTTTGCTCTTTGGTTTAGGGCACCTTTCGAAGTGGGGTTGACATAAGGGCAGGAATAAGACCTTTAGAGGCCCTAAGCACTTAAACGATTTTGGTTATGTTAAAAACAACAACAATTAATATTAAATTATGCAATAATAAAAAAATACGTCAAGCCTAGTGCGATTCTTCTCAGCTCCCGCTTTTTCTTCATCCTCATGTTTTTTTAAAGTATAAGTAAAAATTGTGACGTTGAGGGGTGTTTTTAATTATTATTTTTTGAGTCACTAATTTTTTTTCATTTCTTGCGAGGGCCAATTTTGTGGACCCTGTTTCGGCGGCACCGTTTGCAGTTTTGCGCCATGCGGTCCGTGGTAAATCCGGCAACGAAACATTTCCGGGTTCCCCCCTTCCCATGAGGCCCTAAGCACGCGCTTATTTTGCTTAATGGCTAATTCCATCCCTGCATAAGGGCGGCCGCGTTGGAGCAGGCCTTTCTAGCCTGCCATTTTGTTGCCCGCGGTGATAGATGCCAAAGGGAAGTCCCCGAGCACACCACCCCTGACAACAGCCCTCCTTTGCCTCGTTCTCCCTTTTCAGTTGCTTTTCACACTGTGCCTTTCATCCTTAGGATGCGTTCCCGTGCAGGCGAGCTTGACAGAAGAGCGGCCATGTTGGATCACGCCAACCTTCCCATCTTGTCCAGCCTCCCGTTGCCAACGGCGGCGGGCCAGATGCAGCAGAGAAGCCCACAAACGGGACCCGCTGGCAACAGGCCATCCCTGCTGGCTGCTCCTTAGCATCTGTCCCTGAGGCATTCTGCCGCAAGAGCCAGAGCTCTCATTCACCTGTTGAAGGTAATAAATAGGCTTGTACTCCATAAATCTGTCTGCCTTTTTAAATCTAGCTAAAGCAGCAGCACAACTTGTGGCAGTGAGTTCCACACTGCTTGCTTCGTGATACAGTTCTTCCTTTCGTCTGCCTTAGAATCATAAGAGTTGGAAGGGACCACCAGGGTCATCTAGTCCAACCCCCTGCACAATGCAGGAAACTCACAACTGCCTCCCCCCCGACACCCCCAGTGACCCCTACTCCATGCCCAGGAGATGGCCAAGGTGCCCTCCCTCTCACAATCTGCCTAAGGTCACAGAATCAGCATTGCTGACAGATGGCCATCTAGCCTCTGCTCAAAAACCTCCAGGGAAGGAGAGCTCACCACCTCCCGAGGAAGCCTGTTCCACTGAGGAACCGCTCCAACAGTTTGAAATTTCTTCCTAATGTCAAGACAGAAACTCTTTTGATTTAATTTGAACCCACTGGTTTTGGTCCGACCTTCTAGGGCAACAGAAAACAACTCGGCACCTTCAATCCACTGCTGGTTTCATAGGGACAGCCTGAATCTGCAAGAGGGAGAAAGTGTATCTGCTTTCAGGAAGTGCCGCATAATTTTGTAAACACCTCCGTTGCCTTAAAAATAAATAAATAACAAGGAAAAGCCTGGGTGATTTAGCCTGGCCTCCTAGGGCAGGAGCTTCAGGCCTGCGATTGTTTGGGCCTTCTGTGAGGTTGTGTGTATTTACTTTGTGGAAGTTTGTGTTTTAGCTTGTGCTTTGTGTATTAAATAAAAGGTCAGAGCGGTGCTAAAGTCAAAGTGGGGGAGAGACAGAGAAACATATTTTGTTTGCAATCCTCTTATTGACCTCAGACTTAATTCTAAGCATAAGACTGGGCTGTACTGTTCTTTGGTGCCTATTGTAATGTTTATTCGGGACAGAAAGTCCCACTGAGTGCAGTGAAATTTGCTCTCAGGTGCATTCAACTCTGGATCTTTGTTTTACATTCTTGAGGGTGGAGGGGAAAAAAGAAGAACTGTGCAACTTGAATTAGTGTTTTCTGTTGACTCTTCCCTTTATTTATTTATTGCATTTATATCCTGCCTTTTGTTGCAGCCAGGGACTCCAGAGGGATCACAGACCTGAATAATTACAAGCTATCCATATTTGAGGCATAGCAATTAGCACCATCTACCTACAGCCTAAAATAGTGTCATTTTTTTGCTCTACATTTTAAAACAGATATGACATGCCCAAAGCTTTTTTTAAAGCATACCTAAACAACTCTGCCTTACACTGCCTCTGGAAAGTCAGTAAGGCTGAGGTCGTCTTAACCACCACTGGCAGGCTGTTCCATAACTCGGGGCCAGCACCAAAGTGCTCTGCCACAAACAGTTGATGGTTTTCATCTGCTTTTGAATCCTTGGCACTACCCTTTGACTCTTCTGCTCTGTCTCTGGGCAATGGGCTCCTGCCCTTGACCCAATAGGTGTCACCCATGGGTGATTCCTGGGCCAGGGTCTTCCCTAGGAGACCCCTCCCTTTCCCAAAGTTGTGCCTTCTAAGAACTGGCAACCCTAGAGTTATTTACTTTATTTATAATCCGCCTTTCTTGCTGAAACTCAAGGTGGATTACAGACTTGAGGAATAATGCAATAACCTGCATTTGTTTGCATAGCAGATAGGGTTGCCAACCTTCAGGTAATAGCTGGAGATCTCCTGATATTCAACTGATCTCCAGCTGATGGCTGCTTTGGCAATTGGACTCTATGGCATTGAAGTCCCTTCTCCCCCTAACCCCACCCTCCTCAGGCTCTGCCCCCAAACTTCCCTCCAGTGGCAAAGAGGGACCTGGCAACCCTAAGCTTGGGGATATAAATTTCTGCCCCTGAACCTTTCCTAGAAGCCAGGAAGTATATGGGCTGGGGGGAGTCTCAAGGCAGCCTTGGTTATTTATTGATCTATTGGCTGTATTTTCCAATTTTTAATCTTCACAACACCCCTGTGAAGTAGCTTAAGACTGAGAGACAGGCCCATCTCCAATGAACTCTGGTTAAAAAAAGAAGGAGAGATACAACCTTGAGGAAGATATAAAAAGGAAAATAAAACCTTCAAAGGAAAGGGAGGTGGGAAAGGTACAGGGAGGTGGTAAGGACAGGCCAAGGATGTGTTAGAAGGGATCAGTTTTGGGAAACTTGATAGGGGTACACATAGAATTAGGAATCGGGAGGGCAAATTAGGAAATAGTCCAGGGATGTGAGAAACTTGGGGCACAACTGGTATTTCCTCAGAAGTAAATCCTGCTGAAACCAGTAGGATTTACATGTAAGTAAGCAACAGCTAGGATCCAGTGCAGGTATGGGGTGGGAGAGAACAGATGGAATGAACATCCCGCTCTTATTTGGAGCCAGTCCCACCAAGTTCAGTGAGGCTTGCACCCAAGTCCATCTCTGTGTGGTATCGCAGCCTTCCATTCCCACAAGATAAGCGAAGCCGAGACGGGGGTGTGCCTTTCAAAGAAGAGCGCCCTCCTGTCTTGTTTCCGCGGCCACTCTCTCCTGATATTCACGCAGCCCCTGTTTTCTCGGGAGTAAGTCCCCAAAGTACCAGTGGCAGCTTGCAAAGAGTGAAAAAAAAAAAAAATCCAGGAGGAGGGGTGGGGGAGAGAAAGAACCCCCTCCGAAATTTCCGACGGGGAGGAAAAGGCGCACGCCTCCCTGCCCAAAAGGCCAAACGTGGACTTCTGAATGCATTTCCCCCTCCGCCTGCCTTGAGGTTGGGGCTGGGCCGCCGCGGCCAAGCGCTCCTCCAGCTTTCCGCCTGTCTTGTGTTTCCAGCTCCAGAGAAGCGCAGCCAGGAGACCCGAGGCGCTGCCCGGACCCCTCCCGGGTTCCCGCGACCAGCGACTCCGACCACGCCGGGGATTTTCACCTTGGGGCAGCCGCATCGCCCTTCTCTTCCGCGGCTGACCCCCCCCCCCCGCCCCGAGAGAGGAGGGGAGAGACGAGCCCCGCTTGGCGCCTTGCTGGAGGTGAGCTGGGGCTTCCTTCTGGCTCTTTCCTCCCGGGAGGGGAAATCTGAGCAGGGTTCCCCCACCTTCACTGGAGAGCGGCGAGAGTTCAAGCTGGAGAGAGAGAGAGAGAGAGAAAGAGACCTTGCCTGCCTGCCTGCCTGCCCTCCCTCCTTCCTTCCTTCCCCTCCCATTGGCGTGCAGCCGGTTGCAAAGCGAGCTGGAAAGAGCGGCTCAGTTTACCTGCTCGGCGGAGATCTCTGGAAGCCGGAGCTCCCTCGGGGCGTTGCGAGAGGAATCCGGAGGGAAACCGGATTGCGAACAACGCGAGGTGGGCTGAGGATCTGGCGTATTGTGTGTGTGTGTGTATGTATGTGAGTGTGTGTGTGTGCCCCCCCCCTTGAAACCTGTCGGCGTGGTTGCTCTTGGCAGCTGAGGTGTGCGCGCGATGACTCCCTGGGAGTAAGGCGAGCCTCCTGCTTCATCCCTTGGCGAGACTGAATGACTTATTCAAGAACTGAGAAGAACTTCCCGCAGCGGCGAGGATGGAGAGAGGCTCGGCGGCACCGAAGCCCACCCAGGCTTAATCGCCAGGGGGACCAGTTTCCCCGTCATCTTTGCGGTACGGAGGGGAAGGGGCTCTCCGGATGGTCTGCCGGCGGCTGGCTGCTGGGCTGAGATGGATCCGTCTCCTCGTCCGCCTCGCCCCGGGGGTTGCCTGCGTGCTTCTTTTCGGGGCTGCAGACGTGATTGAAAAAAAAAACCCAAAACCAAACCCGCATCTGTCGAAATACGGACTCCCAGAAAGTTCACACACAGGCGCGCACACGCAAACAAAAACCCAACTCTCCCGGCGTGTCTCTGCGTGTGTGTCTGAAGGAGGCGGCGTCGGAACATGTGCCCGGCGTTCCTGCCTGCTTGTTTTGGCGCAGTCGGCTCCTTGGCGAGGGCCATGGATTTGCCAGGCGGTTGCAAGACAGTCACGCACAGGGGATGCTGCCTGCGCTTGGTGTGCCCAGCCTGCACCGGACTCAGCCCCTTCCGGGCTGGGGGGCCCGGTCCTCGAAAACTCGGGGAGGGACGCAGTGGGGCCCCTGGTCCTCCTCCCTCGGCCGCCCAAGAGAGCCGGGCCTGGGGGTCAGGAGGTATCGGGCGGCCGGAGGGCCTGGGGGTCGGTGCGGGCAGAGCGGTCCGGGAAAGAAGGGACGGAGCCATGGCTCCACCGAGGAATAGCTGGCGGGATCGAGCGATGCTCCGGTTCAACTTCTGCCGCCGCTGCTGCTTCCTCTTCTTCTTCTGCCGGGGATGGTGGGCGTTGCTCTTCCTCCAGTTCCACATGTTGCAAGCACTGGCACAAGGTAAGGATGCTCTCTGTTCCCCCACCCCTACCCTTACCCCGGTCAAGAAAGATGCTGCCTGCCTTTGAATACATACAGAAGGTGTCAAACATGCTGCTGCTCAGGCAGCCCTGGCTGCTTCATCCATAGCCCAGAGACTACGCTGCAGCCTCCTCTCGAACAATAGGCGTTATATCAAAAGGGCTCAGTTTCCATACACAGCTGGAGAATGTCACTTGGCTTTCACTCTCGGTTGGTGTGATTGTCTTGCAACCTCACTATTGGGGTGGGGGGGAGTGGATGAATCTACATGTCCAGGCAGCGGAAGAGTTAACTTCTGGTTGGGTGGTGTAATGTACATGAAATACATTGAGCTTAAACTGTCAAGAGAACCGGGGAGTCGTAAATCTGAGGGTGAAGGCATGTTTTAGAAAGAGAGAGAGAGAGAGAGAGGGAGGGAGCCAGGGAGGGAAATGAATACCCTTGTATGTTTGGCGCGTCGGTTCGAGCAGGGTGCATTCAGATTGCCAACGACCAGGGTTGAGCCCAGACAAACGGGGCGATTGATTCGTGTCTCAGCATTTCTACACCAAGGATCTTTATAGGTCGTAGCAGAGCAGAGGAGACAATACACTTCACAGAACCCACGCCAGGCCCTTTGAATCCCGTTTGTTTGTTTGTCTTAAATGGCCAAATGTATGGTTATTCAATAATACTTTGACAGAGTGGGGGGGGGGGTTTAAAGCGTGGGCTCTAGCGTTGGTTGTACAGAACAACCTGATGCACACAAACACTGCTTTCACTTCTTGCTCCCCCCCCCGTGCTCCCCCCCCCCAGTGCTGTGAGTTCATTTATCCGCCAATTGTTAAGCCGGGCTGAGGCTATCTGGCATCCTGCTGGTCTCCAGTGGGGGTGTCTTCGTACGAGTAGCGTGTAGAAGTTTACTTATGCCAGGAAAAGGAGGGCGTTTAGTTCTGGGGCCCCGGGCGTTTCCTTCTAACCAACAAAAGCTACTTCCTGGATATTCTTTCTGGGTTCAGTTTGTTTTCTCCCATGTGGATTGTTTTAAAAGAACTGGAAGTCAAGCAAGGTTCCAGCTTGGCTGCCAAGATTTTTTAGGCTGAGCACCACCCAAGTCTTTTTTTCTTCCTTTTTTTTTTTTTTTTTTTGCATTTCAGAGAGCTACGGGGTGTGTGTGCCTCTAGGATTCCCCTCACCCTATTTTACCCTCACTGAACCCTGAAAGAAGCTTGTGGGATTGCCCATTACCCTCTCCACACACACCCCTTTCTTAGTGTTGTATGGGGAAGAACAGGGCCCTAGTGATTGGACAGTTTGAGTGGTAAGAGGAGGAGCTAGGCGGCCAATCCTTCCCAGGGTCTTCTCAGCCTTTACTGTTTCAATGAAGTTTGCATCCGCAGGCCGAAACAGTTCTCAGACACTCCTTGGTAATCCACTCTAGCCTTTTAAATCTGTCTCCTTAGGCCCCTTGAGTGTGCTTTTCCCTGAACTATTTGAACAACAGAGTCTTGTAAGGCTCAGCTGGATATTATGTTTATACCCAAGCCACCTTGTTAATCTTCCTGCAAGCAACATTTTTCTGTTTTTGTAAATGTTTTTGCTGAGCATCATCGTGACCTTTTGCAAGACAAATATTTGAACAGCTATTGAAATTGGGTTTCCTGAAGTCTGCGGTGAAGCCAAGTTTATATGCATATGCATGTGAAACAATTAAAGTGACCTTTAAAAAAAAGAATGGTTTTCTATGGTTGAGTGGTAAAAGTAACCTTCACCTTGCATTGGAGAATACATATGTTTATGTATCACTTGGTATCATAAGGCACAATCCTGCACTATTGTGTATAGTACTGCAACCATATAAATACTTACTTGGGAGTAAGCTCCCATTGAACTTGATGGGAATTATGCTTAGGATGCAACTTTATTATTGATCTTAGGGAAGACTTGTGTGCCTGGTTTCTGAAGATTTAAGAGAACAACAGACACCACAAGTTCATGAAAAGTTATTAGAGTTATGGAAGGAGAAAAATAAATGACTGCTTCTGAAGAAATCCAAGTCCACAATTTTTAAACTTGTTTTCATCAAAACCCAGTAGAACGAAACTGGTTGTCTAAGGACTAGAGACTCATGAGTGTTGCATTGTAATTTGTTTGAAAGTTACCTGTGTGAAGTAGGAACATTTCACTGTAAGTAGGAAGAAAAAGATGTTACAAAGTATTCCTTTTGAGTGTATAATTATAGAGGAGTGTGTACTGTACTGTGATAAACTTAACTGGAAGTATCAATTGTGACAAGCTTTGTTTTATTCTCCTCTAAGTCGCTCAGTGTCCACAACTTAAAAAAAAAAATCTTATTGCAAGTTTGTATCCCAAGAGTTTCATTTCTATGGAGTCTTATCTTGAGGATGGAGAATATATGTTGAGGCTCAGTATGAGGAGATACATTGGTCATGAGCACAAAAATATTAAGTGGCAATCCTAAGAACACTTTCCTTGGAGCAAGTCCTGTTGAATAAAATGGGAATACCATCTGAGTTGACTTTCTTAGAATTGAGCCCTCTGTGAATCTCTAGTCTGTTGTGTTTGCTCAAAATAAGAGTGGAGCCAGTGGTGATTAGAATCCATTCACTAGTAGTACAATAGTATGATTATGCTATCTAAATAATAGTACCTAAGTATTCTTGGAATTAAAGAAGCACATACGAGAGAAGCTATTAACTTAATTCACAATAAACCAGATGAAAATAGGTTTTCAGGCAACATATTTTATGCACCAAAGACATTGAAAACTATTCAGTAACACTAAGCCATACATTATAGATGGTCAACTAATTTTTTTCCCAGGCAGATTGCAGTGTGAAGATGAACATAATGGAAATGTGACAATAATTCAGAATTTTCCTGCCAGATTCTTCATTCTGGGTTTCCCAGCTGTTGAATGAAAAAGTCATTGCTGATTACTAATAGTGTTGGGATTAATAGATTGAGTGTTATTTTGATGCTTTTCATTATTATGCTAATGGGCACAAGAGGCTCTACTTCTGCAGAGGCAAGCAATTGAAGTGGTGGTGGGGGGGGGGGACATTTCAGTACCGTTTCCCCACACTCTGGTACTCCAATCTTTTGCTTTCAGTCTTGTTTCTGAGAATGATTTTAGGGGACTGAGCTGCTGATTGTGCACCTTTAGGGTGGTTATATAGTTTCCCCCTCTTTCTCCTGCTTGTACGCATGTGTGGGCTGCTAGCATCCAGATGACCTTGGGTCAGTCACAGCCTAACCTACCTCACAAGGTTGTTGTGATGATAAAATGAAGGAGGGAAGAACAATGTTGTCAGCTACTTTAGGTCCCCATTGAGGAGAAAAGCAGAGTATAAGTACCCACATAAATAGTTCCTGCTAAAATGAAGAGGAGTTGCTCAAGACCAGTTATTGAGGTTCATGCTGGAGAACAGACTTGTGCAAATTGTTTCTCTCCCCATCCCCAAATGCACACCCAACTCTGTCCATCTTTTATGACTCCTGGAAGAAATTAGAACATTGCCTCCAACCTTCCTTCTTGGTTAAAGATATACAGGTAGAATTGTAACTTTTTTTTTTGGTCCATCTGGTGTCTGGAAATCACTCCTCATCCTTGTTCTGCCTTGGGATGCAGGCTTCCTAGCCCCAGCTTCCCAATAGTCACTAGTAAAGAAAGCACGAAGAAGCCACTGACTGAAGGAAACAGCTCTATATAGAGGTCCCTGACTGTGCTTCAAGCCTATTTATGTTTTCACCTACTCCTTGCCTGGTTGTACATTGACCCTTCCTGAACCCATTTCTTTTCTGAGTTCCATCTGGTCTGTTTACTTCTCTCTTTATTCAGTTACGGCCATCTATGTTCTACCCTGCCTGCCCTGGACATTGAAGTACTTGAAAGGTGGAGCATTTAATTGAGACTTTGTTAAATGCACAAAGTCACGGAGTTCAAGCTAATAGGAAGCAACTGGTAAACAAAATGTGACTATAAAAATTGGCCAATGTGTCAAATCCTGTGTGTTAACAGGAGGTCCTTTTCACAGTTTTTACTGCTGTGCTTCCAGGGATCGTGGGGTTGGTAACTGAGGTTAATTAATGTGAATAAGAGCTCTCCGGTATGTTTGCTGAGTTAGTCTTCTCCCGTCTACTTATTTAAAATTAGAGCACTTTCTTACAGTGCAATCCTAAGCAGCGTTATACCCATTTACTTCAATGCTTAGGATGGCATTTAGTGTAATCACACGATATGACAAAAATGAAGGTGTATGGTTTTAAATTAAGATTAATTTCTGAGCACATAGATCCGACATTTCTTAGAGGTTTTGTTTATTTAGGAAGTGCCACATAACTTTAATATTAGTCTTTAAAAACAACTAGACCACTGTATGTGTAAATAAAACATTTATTGTGCAGATGACACAGAAAACAATCCTAAACAGGTTTACTTGGTATTCTGCTCGGGTCTGATTAACCAGGCTTTACCCCAGGAAAGTGCTCTTGGGATGGCACTGACAATATGGCATGTATTTGTTTTGTACTTGCAAATTCAGGATCTCCTAGTAGCCATAGAATTCAAAAGCCCTGGCCTAACTCTTGGCAAGTTAGCGGTGTTAGAGTGCAGCACCAAACCACTGAAGCAAAACTCCACAAGGCCATTCAGCCATCATACTTCCTCCCCTGAAGAAGAAGTGCTTACAGGCAAATTCATATCTACCTTCTTAGAAAAACTTATCAGGCAGCAAGCTCCTTGCATCTGAGCGATGCAAACAGGTTGCAGTCTGGCCCCCGCAGAGAACTTTAATTAAAATACCAAAAAATGGAGGGAAACTGAAAAGAAGAACAATGTTTGTGGCTCACTAGGGCTGCTTGCAAAATATATGGATGAAAGGGAATCTATTTCACGGGTATGCTCACCTGTGAGTGGGCAGCAAAAGATCCTGTTTCAAATGACAGGGATTCACTGTGATATTGGACCAGTTCTTTTTTCTTTCTCACTGAGGGAGAGGAGAGAGAGGTTATTTATGTATTTATTACATTTATATTCTGCTCTGTTTCATGTGTGCCGTCATCCTATGGGTCAAGAATGACCCGGTGCTTTTGCTGTTTCATGTGAGGGAAGGTTTATTTCAAGTACTTGAAGGGCTGTCTATATGATGGTGCCGAGTTGTTTTCTGTTGCCCCAGAAGGTCGGACCAGAACCAACGGGTTCAAATTAAATCAAAAGAGTTTCCATCTAGACATTAGGAAGAAATTTCCTAACAGAGCGGTTCTTCAGTGGAACATGCTTCCTTGGGAGGTGGTAAGTGCTCCTTTCCTGGAGGTTTTTAAGCAGAGACTAGATGGCTATCTGTCAGCAATGCTGATTCTATGACCTTAGTCAGTTCATGAGAGGCAGTTCATGAGAGGGAGGGCACCTTGGCCATCTTCTGGGCATGGAGTAGGGGTCACTGGGTGTGTGTGGGGGAGGTATTTTTAAAATTCTGCAT
Organism: Euleptes europaea; assembly: GCF_029931775.1. Taxonomy (NCBI): domain Eukaryota; kingdom Metazoa; phylum Chordata; class Lepidosauria; order Squamata; family Sphaerodactylidae; genus Euleptes; species Euleptes europaea. The sequence continues at coordinate 6,439,946 of NC_079332.1, forward strand.
TGTTCAGGGGGTTGGACTAGATGACCCTGGTGGTCCCTTCCAACTCTATGATTCTATGATTTACTTAATGTATACCTTTTCTCCCCAAAGTGGGAACCCAAAGCAGCCTACATTGTTCTCTGCTTCTCCATTTTATCATCTCAACAACCCTGTGGGCTAAGTTAGGCTGACAGTGTGTGATTGGCCCAAGATAGTCCAGCAAGCTTCCACAGCAGAGTGGGAATTCAAAACTGGAGTCTCCCAGATCCTAGTTGGACATTTTACTTTCCACACCACTGTTTTTTGTAGTAGCAAGCCAAGAGCCAAATATCAAAAGTGTAGTATGATTTCAAAGATACCTGAGTAAGCACATGTATGAATTTATTTGTTTGAAATATTATGTCCATGTCCTGCCTTTCCTTCTGAAAATAGGGGAGGGGGGCTTGCAAAATATCTGTGGAAGTTTAAAAACAGTAGAATAGACTAACGAGACATGTACAACTGCTCAACAGTATGATGCCCTCATAACTCTGGTCCATAGAGCAAACTAATCAAAGTGTTTTTTTTTAAGTGCTTGCACTAACTTCTAAAATGCAGCCTGTACACACTACATTGAGTGCACATACAGGGGGTGGGATGGGATCATGCCTGCTGACCCTTTCTCCTTCCCTTCCTGCTTTTTGCAGGGTCCCTGATCACATGTACAGACTATACAGCTTATATGCAAGGTGGCAGAAGTCATGTCAAATGTAACCTCCCTGTGTAGAGTGCGGAACCGGCAGATGCAGTCCCACTCTTATACTCCCTCCCCCACACACTTGAGATTGAAACCAGTGGGGGGAGCATTGGTAATAGAGTAATTTCAGTATCAAAATTATAATTATTTTATTCAGGACTTAAGAGGCCATTCACCACCGTCTACTATGCCAAACAGAATGGAATTTCAGGAGTGCTTGTGTTTTCAGTAAATGTATTCCAAAGCACTGTATCTACTGCAACTATACGCATGAGTGCAGACCTCTGGTCTAGTGTGGAAAGGGAAATGCTATGAAAATAGTTTTGGAGCTGGGACCGGGTTTAATAATGTTGCTGGTTGTAGGAGGCTTCTTACTAGATTGGCAGATATACTAATATGCTACAATGCCTTTTGACCTACATTTTAATAGAAATGGTCAAGTTGGCATTTACTCAAACACAGTGAAAATTGTTGGAGGTAAAGAATTATTTTAGGAAAATGGTCTCAATATTAACAACTTTATTTTTTAACTATTAAAAGGCAGACCAAAAATGTTATCCTCTTTGGCAATTCTGTCTCTAGCTGAAGTTAATATTTTTGAACGCAAATAAAGCAAATGCATACCTTTAAGCATTGTTTAATAAGAAGCAGTACCTTAATATTTAAGGAAAAAGAACTTGTCTGATTTTCTTAGGTTAAAAGAGATGATGGCATAATTTTTATGCCACTGGATCAAATGTATACTTTAAAATTGTATAAGGAGCTGAATTCTTATTTAAAGTAGCATTAATATATATTATGATTTGCAAGAGCCAGGGAAATGAATGATAGAAGGATAGTTGGAAAGGAGCTAGTAATATTCTCCAGGTCCTTTTCTTTGAGGAAATCCTTCTTGCGCCAGTCCAAGTTTCAGAGAACTGTGTACATACTCCAGAGGCTGTTATCTTCATGCAGTTCCCAAATTTAAAGGCAAAAAGGGAGAAGAATGCTAATATTTTCCTGAACAGCTCGAACACCAGATGTTACACCGTCGCCATCTTGGAAAAGTTTCTGATAGGATATATTTTTATAGACAAAGGGACTTTTTAGACTATAAATTTATATGAGTATCAATGTGATCAGTGGTGGAGTGCTACACTAGGATCTGGGAGATCCATGTTCCAATTCTCACTCTGCCATTGCTGATCCTCTTAGCCTAACCTGCCTCACAAGGTTGTTCGTGTAAGGAAAAAAATAGAAAAGGGGAGAACAGTGTTATAAGCTGCTTTGGGTCCCCATTGGTGATAAAAGAGGGGTATCATTATTAGGTGATAGGTGATACGATAGTATTTGTACTGCTGTCGTATAGAGGATAGTGTGGAGTTGGTTTTCTGTTGCCCCAGAAGGTCAGAGCAAATCCAACAGGTTGGAATTAAATCAACAGTGTTCGGTTAAACATTAGGAAGAACGTCCTGACAGAGCGGTTCCTCAGTTAAACAGGCTTCCTCGGAGGTGGTAGGCTCTCCTTCTTTGGAGGTTTTTACGCTGAGGCTAGATGGCCATCTGACAGCAAGGCTGATTCTGTAAACTTAGGCAGCATGAGAGGGAGGGCAGGAAAGGATGAGTCAGTGCTTGACTTTCATGGCCCTTTCTTACATGCCCAGGCTAATGCTGATCTCCATTTTGGGGTGAGGAAGGAATTTTCCTCCAGGCCAGATTGGCCAGGGATCCTGGAGTTTTTTTGCCTTCCTCTGAGCATAGAGCAGGGGGTCACTGGGGGAGTGGGGGGGGGGAAGGGAGTTGTGCATTTCCTGTGTTGTGGAGGAGGTTGGAGTAGATGACCCTTGAGGTCCCTTCCAGCTTTATGTTTCTATATACCTAGCGGTGATTGGTGGCTCTCCCATGCATGCAGATAAAAAATGTACTGGGGGGGGGGTGGCGCAGTAAAAGTATATGGTTCTGTAAATCTGGGATAATTCCCTGGTGTGCATAAAAATATAAAAAGTGTGAGTTCTTGTAGATCTCCTTCTTGTTTGATATAAAATGGAGGCTGCGATTGACATAGGTTGAGGAATTTGGAAACTATAATCCATTTGGAAGTAAAAAGTCAGACTTGTTCTGCTAAGGCTGGATAAACAAGTGATTTCATTTACCGCATTTCTGCCAGATGTAATCTTTTAACAGGTTTAAAGTCATAATATTTGAAGTGTGGAGATGACCAGGCCAACTTAGAAATAACAGCTTTATAGGCTTTGTAAACCATTTTAAGAATTATTCCCTGTCAGAATATTGCAAACTCTCATCTAACATCACTAGCCGGCACTGTCGTCACACCGCGCATGTAAATCATCTGAGCAATCTGCACAAACTACTTGACAAGTCACCCTTGGCCCTGGGCATGCCACTGCTTTAGTAGGGCACAAGGTAAGGTTGCTTCAAGGGAACATCTTAGGCATTTTGGACCTCTGGTTTTGATATGGAGGGTGGATGAACTTGTAGAAGATGGATGTTGGTGAAGGGAATTATAATTCCTTTACTTTGGGGGAAAATGTGTGATTTATATCTTGTGTTACAGAAGCTGCAGTTTTTATTACAAGAAATTATTCGATGTTTATTATCCTATAATGGCTGCAACCTTCAGTTTGTGTGGCTAGTTATCTCTGCGCTTGTTGCCAGCCTGCCCTCCATCAGAGTTCTTGGAGTTTATCTTTCCCACCTATAACTTCTAGACAGACATACTACTTCTGTCTATTTCAGCTCCATCATGTTAGCACAATGGCAGCCTGATCTTTATCTCCTGTTTGTGTACAAGTAATAAAAAATGGGCCCTGAAACGCACGTGATATGCGAGCTAGAGGCTCAGATAAGGGACAGCCCTTTGTGATAGCTGTATAAAAAATATGAGATAGTGTGGTATGATTGCCACACCAAGAATGTAGGCATTTTTGAAGTGTTTACATAATAGCAGTGGTACAGTGCTGCAGATTAAGCATGAAGCCTGAATTTTATTTTTTTTAAGAAAGGACAAGCGGCGGTGGAAATCTTGATTTGCTTTTTAAAAGTTGCTCAGTTTCCTCTACTTATTCATTCGGTGACTACTTAAAACATTTACTTGTTTTTGAGAGTTGTACATATATATTTTTTTTAAAATAGTCCAGGCGTGATGTGATCAGAGATTCATTTTGGTTATCAAAAACAGAAGGCAGAGCAGTGTGATCATGGATACTGGAAAGGCAGCCTGTGCAAGGAAGTAAGAGTCAAAAGTTTTTGAACATCCCAATCCATCCCTGCCCAACAGCTATCTTAGGCTGAATTCACATGTGTTACTTAAAGTCCTTTTTAGGCCTTCTGCTGTTGGTGTGTTTTAGGAATGCCAGCCTCCAGGTGGGACCTGGGGATCCCCCGGCATCACCGTTCATCTCCATGAGCCAAGGGGCAAGAGACCCACAGTACCCACTGACCCCTTTACTTGCACCCGACAAGTGTTTGTAGGAGGTAGGCGGGGGCGGCAAGGCTTCTGATTGACTACTGGAGAATTGATTGGTTGTGCAGATTTTTTAAAAAATGTTGCTTTGGCAGCAGCTGCCACCACAGCACAAAGATCTGCGCTGTGTTACTGAAGTTAAGCTGTGGCGATCATTTTGTGGCTGGCCCTGCCTCCTGCAACGGCATTTTGTTGCTTGTGCCCACTATGCCATCTCAGAATTCCAAATGTACCCGCAGGCTCAAAAAGGTTGGGGACCCCTAATAAATATGACACAGAAGGGGCTGACATTTGCATGTGACACAGACTTGCATCTGAATTCAATTAATCACAAAGTAATGATAATATTTATATTGTAAGTAAAAGACCTAGGTATGAGTGGACATATATTAGACTAGGAGGTTCAGATGATTGCAAGTTTCCATTGATTTCTCCTGTGTGTATGGAACAGAAGTGCATCGATGCGTGTAACTAATCTAGATTTTTTTTTTTTAAAAGAGGTAGAAAATAAGACATGATCCTTGTTTGAGAATTATGGCCATTTTATGGCGAGTGAACTTGGCCCGGTTCCTTATAAACTTGTATTTGTACTAAATATTTCAAGGGTACTTCAATGACTTTAGTATACAACAGGGATAAGTTCGAATTTCTCATCTTTTAACCCCAAATACATATTTCAATTTCAGTTCTCTCTTGTGTGAATCAAACCGCCGATTCTTTATTTTTTCACACCATTTTCTGTTGCCTCACATTGTATTTTCCCTGTAAATGTATGCTTTCCAGTGTTTTACAAGCATCAAGCACTGTATGCATATATTATATATATGGCTGTTGTACACTGTATATACATTGCATAAATATGCATATACAGTATAGATCCACAAAACCAACAGCAAAAAAGCAGAGCTGCAGCCACTGATAGAAATATATACAAATACGGTCTCAATCCAACCCATGTAGTGGCTTGGGGCAGCAGTATTTGAATGCCTTCCAGAGTAACATAACGTGATCCAAGAGCTATAATTGAGTATCTTCCAAGGGATCGTGATGTGTGTTTCTTGAATAGCTTTTTCCAGCTTTTTGGGTGGCCACATGTTTTGGACCAGATGTGTATATGATTCAGTCATTAAGAATTTTGTTTGAATTTTCCTAAACTTTCTGTGTCCATTATTGCACGTTGCACAAAAAGTACTTTTGTATACAAGCTCACTATGGTGGAATAACTTCTGATTGTCATTTGCTTTGGATTAATGGCATGCTTGTGTTGTGTTTACTTCAGAATCGTTGCAGCATGAAACAAATAGGCATTACTGCTTTGGTAAATTACGACATACTCCAGCCTTTATTTCCCCATCTGTCAGTCTATACTGGCACCGGGCACAGTTAGGCCATCCTGCTGTCAGTTATACTTGAATATCAAGTTTATTGTTACCTCCAGAAAATCCATGCAGTACAAATGTTTGCTATCACCTGTTAATATACAGCAAAGTGGATTAGCTCCCTGTATGCAAAGAACTGTTCTGTTAGGAAGGGAGCAAAATCTTTTTTTTTCAATTACTTTTCATTATTATAAGGCCCTAACTGGTTACTTTTCCTGTTTTGCTGTAAAGACATATTGGAGAATAAAACCAGTTCCTCCACAAGTCACTGGATTTATTTCGCTCCCCCCCCTCCATGATATGAAATCGGTGCAATCAGCAGCATTTCTTCTATACAGTTATAGATATGTGTGTGTTAAGTAACTGTGTCGCCCTTGGCATGTCTTGTCACCTGGCTGTTCAAACCGATGGCCTTCAGAGTGTAGTGTAGGTTGGGAAATGCTGGTCTGAAGACTGTACCTTGTGGTTGTGTCCCCCCCCCCAAAAAAAAACACTTTTCATTTGACATGACTAGCACTGAGAGGACTAACAGGGGAGTTTGATAAAATAGCTCAGAGCAAAGAACTCAAAAATACCCGGCAAGTTAAGATGCTGAAAATGGCACTTGCAACATCCTGAAGTGCGCCTGGCATGTTCTGTTAACACAGGCTTTCTAGCAAAGATGTCAGTTTTCATAGTATTAACTTTGACGACCTACTCTTCCTCCTGCATTTTTCATGTCTTGCATTTTCCCCATTTTTGTTTCGTGCTTCAAGAACCACTGCTGAATTGACATGTGGCAAGCAGTGGTTTTGAAACTTACAGCCTCTTGTCACGGATAATTATCGTTGCTATTTGAAAGGTAGTGCGCATGAGGCAGTTTGGGGGTGAAGGTCAGAACCTATGAACCATTCTACTTGAAGAAGAGGGTCATGTGCTCCAGAGCAAGCACCTTACTGCCAGCATGACAAAATAATTTGTTTGTGGCAGTATGCCCCTACCCAGGTTTATCTTCCAGCTGGTGCCCAAAAGGATTGTCTCAAAGGTTTTATGGGGTAGAACCAACCCCTTCTACTCAACACTTCCCAGGCACAGTGCCCCAGATGAGTACTGGTACTACATCAGTTTAACTGTGCCATCCTAAGGCGGAGTTACATCCTTCTATGCCCAGTGTCTTCAGTGGACTGTATTTGGGATGGCACTGTTCGTCCATGGAGCTGGAAAACCCAAGACTTCATTCAATTAATGGCAGACAGCAAAGGATCCAAATCTGTTCTGAATTTCTCCTTGTTTCAGTATTTAATTTTATGTCATGCCTGCTCTGTAGAAAGTAAGAATTTTTTCAGACGCTTTACTTTCTGATGTTACTGCTACTTGTATTCATACAGATATAGCCTCGCTTATATTTCCTTAGGTGAGTAAATAAATGGCTCAAATTTACGTCCAGCATAAACAATAATATTCCCAAGCCAAACTGTTACGGTACAGATCATATTGTTTTAATTTTAGTTTCTAATAGGTGTATTAATGTAACTGGGTGTGGAGTTCCTTACTGCAGGAGAAAAATAGGTGGCACTAAATGTTATGATCCATGTTTAATTAGCACTAACTCATCCACTGGTGGCACAATGCTCGTGCTGGGATATAGGCGTACCTCTTACGGTTTTGGCCAAAACCGCCACAAAGATAACTCTGTTTTGCCAAACTGGTTAACTGTTCATTTTCCCACTTGACCTGTGTTTAGGAATCCACAAACAAAATTTCTGAGTTATAACAGAAAACTGTTCTTTTGTGTTTATGATATAGGTAAATTCATTGTAAACCCAGCTTGCTGGGGGTAAAGGGAAGATGACTGGGGAAGGCACTGGCAAACCACCCCGCAAACAAAGTCTGCCTAGAAAACGTCGGGATGTGACGTCTCCCCATGGGTCAGAAATGACCCGGTGCTTGCACAGGGGACCTTTACCTTTACCTTTTTAAATTCATTGTAACTCCAACTTAACGCTTTGTGAGATTTCAATAACAACTGCAAGGTTATTTGAAGACAATCTTTAATTTTTTGAAATCTAATATTACTAACCATTAAACTTGTGTTAATACAGGTGACAGAAAAGCTAATTTGTATGCCATTTTTACTTTTGTATTATATGGCTTATTTGAAACTCCCTGAATTCTTATTATACTATTAATATTTTAATGCAACAGAACATTTTAGTATATTTTAATGGGAAGTTCTGAAAGCATGTTTTTGGCTGCAGAATCCAAGCAGTTCGTTTTTGTATTGGATAATTAATGTGTAGAGCAAGGCCTACTCATAAGTACTGCTGAAATTATAAGAACTAATCTGATAGCAATCCTATTTCTTAATATATCAGTGTGTAAATTGTTCTGCTTTTATTACTGTTGCTCTGACACTTCTTGTATGGATATAAATTCTCTTTTTGTCTGTAAAAAAAAACACATAGTTAAATATGGCCCAAGATAAAAGCCATGTAATTTTAATTGGTAATAATTCCTTTTTCAATTTAAGGAGTTACCTATCTTTCTGTTGATCTCTTCTCATAAACTGCAAGGTCAGTCTCTTTCTCTCTCCTCTTGGGAAGAGAGCCCTAGACCACTTCAGCTGGCCCCATCAGTACGGCATGATTTGAAATGTGATGTTCTAATATGTACTACAGAGCCCCGTGGTGCGGAGTGGTAAGCTGTAGTACTGCAGTCCAAGCTCTGCTCACAACCTGAGTTCGATCCCAACAGAAGTTGGTTTCAGGTAGCCGGCTCAAGGTTGACTCAGCCTTCCATCCTTCGGAAGTCGGTAAAACGAGTACCCAGCTTGCTGAGGTAAAGGGAAGATGACTGGGGAAGGCACTGGCAAACCACCCTGTAAACAAAGTCTGCCTAGTAAACGTCGGGATGTGACATCACCCCATGGGTCAGGAATGACCCGGTGCTTGCACAGGGGACTAACTTTACCTTTAAATATGTACTGCTACAAATCTGATAGTTTAGTAAATATTTGCTTACAGACCTTAAAATTAAGATTCTGATGTTTCTGCTCCTCCCCCTCTGCAACAAAATAGGTCAGTGGGGCGGTCAGTGGGATTATGATGTTTGTCTTATGAACATTCTGTCAACCCATGTCACAAGTAGCTTCTGAAATTAACCTCAAACTGTGTTGCTTTTTTGCACTCTTAAGTTTCTCCCTTGGAGATCTCAGAGCAGAAGATGGGAGGTGCCATTGCGGCTTTTCTTATCAAGACTCCATAGTAGCCTGATCCCCCCCTTTCCTTCACCCCTACTTTTGCTAAGTCTCGCTAAAGACTTCTTAGCAATAGCTTTCGCCGTTTTTTTTTTGTTTTTTTTTACAGAAAACCTTAACTATGAATTCGCACAGTTTGATTCAAGGAATAATAATTTAAAAAGTTAAAATAAAGCCACAGGTTTGAGTGTCTGCTAGCAGGTGATAGATCTCTGGGATGTTTGTCTGGAATTATGAGGAATAATAGGATGATACAGCCCATCCTCCAGTTGAGCTGTTTGGAGCAGATAGTTGGTACTTGCCGCCATAGTAATGCCAGCAGTTTGTCCAATGAGAGACAAAGACAGGATTATTTAACTTGGACTATTTAACAGAGTAGATTTCTAACTATGACAAAAGCGCATTGAGCTTTAGTAAGATCTGTCAAGCCCTACAATATTTCCTGAAATTTATACAGGGTGTTCTGGAGGATTGTGCCTTTGCTGACTATATAAATACTCTGAACTCAGGATAACTAATAGCAGGGACATTTAAGAACTGCTGCCTGTGACTTGGTAGTAGAAGTTCAGATGAAAAGAATAATCTTCAGTGAACATTTTAAAAAAGTGTCCGGCAGGCTGCCGTTATTGTGCTAAATCCATGATCCCTTTCCAGAATACTTCTGTTGACTTAGTGACACTAACATTTATGTGGCTTTCAGGAAAATGATGTGCATTGCAGAAGCCACCAGAAGCAAGGTGGATAAGATATCATGGTTATTCACCATTTTCTTCTGCTATCCTTAAAGCAAAAACTCACCAATTGACTGTCTTCTAGAAGAGCAAACAGTTTAACAGCTCTTGAAGGCAAGTTGTTTGGCATTCAAGCATCCCGTTTAGCTCATGTTAAACCAAATGTACACCAACTGGTGGGTGTGCTTTGTTCCTCTGTCCTTGGATCATGTACAGAACATGATGAAGGAATACTGGTCAGAGAAAGATTATTGGGTACTGGTGATGTACAAATGCAGGCATGCAGATTCCATGGAGTTAGTTCTGTCCCTCCTCAAATTGGGATTCCAAACCATAATTTATGCCAATGCAGCTGAAACAAAAGAAGTTCTGAAAGATTAGGGAGCAAAATGATGTGCCCCATCTTGCCTCTTGAACTGGTAGGGCTCAGTGGTTCCGTCACTGTCTCCCCCCACCCCTGGCCACAGGATTGTGATGAGACTGTCAGCAGCAGGCATTTCATGGTGCTGCTTTGCTCCTATTTTTTAAACCATAATTTAATCTTAGTTTAATCCTAGGTGAATGCTACAAACTATACTATGCCAATAAAGGTATTTGAATTTGAATTTTGAATCCTAGGTGGGCATTGTCTAATTTTCTAAGGCTACTTGTTAGATGCTTGTTTGTTTGTTTCTAGGGAGGATGGGTTTAGAGTTTTAACTGTTTCTTTTACTATGAGTTGCAGTGAAGAATTCGAGTTGAAAAATAATCATTAGTGACATCTTGTAGCCTCAGGGATCAATAGCATTTCTAACACAAAAATCAAATTCAGTTCAGCATGATCAGATTTCATTGGGCATAAGTAGTAAAGAAAACAACAACCTCAAAATAGACAGCAGCCCAAGTAATTCTAAGAAACAAATGATTGACTTGAATCTGCCACTTTTTCCAAGTGTTGAATATTTAAAGATGTGAACAGCACAGGTCAAAATCAACAGGAATGTAGTGGCACTTCAAAGACTAATAATTTTTTTCCCCAGCATAAGCTTTTGTGGGCTAGAAGCTGCCAATAAAGGCTTTCGTATTCGATTCGATGGGAAGAACTGAGATCTAGTCCACAGTATATACTGGAATAAAATGACGTTACTCTTTAGTGTCACTAGACTTCTGTTTATTTTTGCTGTAACAGGCAAATGTGGCTATCCCTCTGTAATGGTAGTTTGGTTAGAATTTTATGCCTTTTTCTTCACTGGTCAGATTATCAGCAGAAAGAACAAACTCCTTACCAGCTTTGTTAGTAGACTGTTTTTTTAAGCGTGTTATTTTATGGACGGGACTATGTAGCATCAGTACCATTTCAAGGTTCATCACAGAAAGTGGCAATAAAACTTCACACCTTGTCATAAAGCTCACACCCTTGTTAATTTCTATATATTCCAGAAGATGTTTAGTCGAGAGGCCATTTACAGAATCACGTCTGCCAAGTGTGGAAGATAAAAAAAACATTTGCTGGATATGATAGTGAGATGTTGCTTATCCCTTTGAGATGACCTCCTCCTGGAGGCTGGTAGAGGGCATTTTATTCTATTTGATTTGTCAGTGGTCTTTGATACTACTGATCCTAGGATGTTGACTATTTAATGCAGCTAAAGAGAAGTAGATTTTTTTATGATAAAGAGACTTTTAAGTGCAGTGTTTTCTCTGCGATCCATGCTACTTCAAACCTCCACTCCTAGGGAAACGTGAACTTTGTACAGAAGTCACAAAACTGCTTCCTTGCTGCGTTGTTCAATTACAAAAAAACACATTGCTGCTCTAACAAACATTGCATCCCTTATTAGCAATTTACCTAGCAGTTAGCATTTAAGTGTCCATTGGAACCAGTCATCAAATATAGTCCTATTAAAAGTGCTGATGTCTCAGTAGTGTCATAGTAGCAGAACAGGAACAGCTGAACATACTGTATATTTACACACCTGATGTTAATTACACATTTACATAATTCACAGCATCAGTAATAGGTATCTGACTCTGGAACAGAGTTGGCCTTGTCTCTAGTGCAAGGACACAACTGATGCCTTTGCATCTGAGGAAGGACCTGACTGCACTAGCAACTACTGTGCTTTTGGGCCAACCAGCGCTTGTTCGGTGCCGGGCGTAGAGGGAAAGCAAAATCTCCTTTAACAGGAGATGCTGGGGATTGAACCTGGGACCTTCTGCATGCCAAGCAGAGGCTCTGCCACTGAGCCACGGCCCCTCCCCAAATATCGATCAAGTAGCACTCAATGGGAAATTCGTTCTTTCAATTCAGAACTGATCCAGCTGGGGATAAGGGCTGCGATCCTGCGCCTGTTTACTTGGGAGGAAGCCCAATGATATTTTGAACACATGAACACATGAAGCTGCTTTATACTGAATCAGCCCCTCGGTCCATCAAAGTCAGTATTGTCTACTCAGACCGCAGTGGCTCTTTGGGGTCTCAGGCAGGGCTCTTTCACATCACCTACTTCCCTAGTCCCTTTAACTGGAGATGCCGGGGATTGAACCTGGGACTTACTGCATGCCAAGCAGATGCTCTGCCACTGAGCCACAGCCCCTCTGATTTAAGCCTAGGCATCAGTTTTAAACATAGGCTACTTAATGTTGAGAACATTCCTGCACTTATTTGATTGGCAGCTCAGGAGTTCTGTTGGTCCTGGTGGAATAAAGTCATAGATCCAGAATCGCAGCAACTGGCTCCTCATTGGTAGGGAAGGAAAGATTGTTAATTATTAAGAAGCTTTTAAAACAAGACTGGAACCTGTTAATCCAAGATGCCAGACGGAAATGTTCCCCGCTCCATCTGGGAATCAAATACTTAGGCGAATTTGAATTCCCATCCTAACTTTGCATGCTGACGCTGCCTAAATTAGGACAGTCATATATGCTTGCATGCTGTTATTTGTTTGTTTGTTTATGAATGCGTTACCTACAGCACAGCTGAAGGGGCGTTTTGCTGGGATTCCTCCAGAACAATGTTTTGCAATTGTTCCTTGACTCATTATTGCATGTTCTCTTTATGGTTGCATGTTCTCATTATTGCATGTCATATTGCATGTGCTTGTTATTGCATGTTATATTAATTGTTCCAAACACACTGTTGCCTGGGAGAAATTTCTCCCAAAATGGCTGTTAAAATGGCAGCCACTTCTAATACTCACAAATTAAGTTGGTTTCTGAGTGGCTTTAGTAAAGCATGCATGTGGTAAAAATTTTCTTTGCTGCTGTTTTTAAATTCTTAAACGTTTTCCTGGCTTATGGCTTTTGGGTTGTTAAAACCTGAATAAAGTGAAGTGAAAGTGAAGGTATAGCCTGATCCTGTCAGATCTTGAAAGCTAAGCAGGGTTGATACTTGCATGGGAGAACATCAAGGAACACTCTGCAGGGGAAGGCAATGGCAAACCACTTCTGAACTTCTCTTGCCTTGAAAGCCCCTTGTTTATGTTGCCATAAGTCAGTTGCAACTTAGCAGCACTTGCGTACATGCATAGACTGGGTTTAGCTCTACGCAGGATTGCACTGCAGAGTTCTGGGGTTATTCCCAAGTATAAGAACACAGAATGCTCATGTTTTGTAGTCCAAGTTTATGTTTGGGGGGGGGGGTTGCATATCTTGTGCGACCCACAAGAAATTTGAGCTTGGCCTGCGCAGTCTCTGCAGTAGTTCCACCCAATGCGGTTCCAAGGTTTGTAGTGCCAGCGGAGAGTCTTTCCAGGGCCAAGATCCATCCCTCCTATACTTTTTAACTAGAATCTCTAGCTGTTTTAAGAACAGTTGTACACATTTCAGCATTCTTGCCAATCAGTATAAAGGCACTTGGGATGACTGATAAGAATTTATATTTTAAATTTATTATTATAATAACTTTTATAAAATCAGATTACTTGTGTTTAGGTTTTTGCTGTCTCATATTGATTTGCTGTGTACCCTTGTGGCCCCTTACTGCAAAATTTCTGGCTAGGAGCCTGCCTTTTAAAAACATTTACAAGGGTATTATGGCTAATTTTATGCAAGGAACTGACTGCCAAGATTCAGCCTAATACAATACATATATTAACATTAGCATAGAATTTCTTTTGTAAGATACTCTAATACTGATGAAGAGCCAGGATATTACCATGTGTTATTACCTAAAGCAATGGTAATGAAGCGTATGTGCAATTTCTAGTGAAGTTTTACTTTAAAGTAATTGAAAAGTGTCCTTTGGATTTGTATGGACGTTTTCATTGCAACATAGAACAGAAGACCTGTGAATTTTCCCACTCTGCACACTGCATTGTCTTAATTGTTTTGAATAACATAGACACTCCTTTGGAGCAAAATAAATAAATAAATAAGAAATTTTCATTTCACAGACTTTTACTTTGACTTCACTTTCAGCTACAGGTTTCCTGCGGGCTTATTTTTCAAGAATCACAGGCACCTTTCGGACATTCAGAATCTTGATTTAAGCCTACTCCTAGTAATTCTTTCTAACAAAGATTGATTATGGGCATTTGCAATAAAGGTTTGTGCATATTAAATGTAGTAAATCAGTCTTTGGAAGAAGCTGTGTCATTGCCTTCTCTGTTCCTATGTCAGTCTAGAACCCAGAGAGTCATTTGGCTGGCCAATCTGAATTGAACGCTGTTTCAAAAGGATGCCCCATCTCCTCCAGGTCTTCCTAGACTTCCCGTCCTTGAATAACCCCATAACTATTGTGGCATTGTAGATGTTGCCATGTGAGTGGCTGCAATAAGCATAGCATCTTCTAGGATTGTTAACTTTTAATTTCAAGAATCCTGGAAAAGTCAAATGCATGGGGGGTGTTCTGGGGGCGGGGCGGGGGGAGGAGCCACTGGTTAGGCAGCCTCCTATCCCCGTTCTGCTGTTTACGCCGGGAATGGCGGTGATGTGCCTTCTTTTTAGCAGGCACAGCCTCGCTGTTCCCTATGGGGCGAAAGGCCCTGGAAAAACAAAACAAAAAACAGCAAACAGCTTTTTTTGTTTTACAGCGTACGGGAATTGGCTTAGGAAGAGGCGCCACTGCGCCGCTGCGCCTCTTCCCCACCGTCCCCATACACCGTCATTTCAGGAATGGGCTGTTAGATGTCGCCTGGCTTGGCTGGAGGCTTTTTAATTTTTTTAAATGATTGCTGTTTCTCTTCCCAGCTAGTGATTTGCAGATCAGACTAAGAATAAAGTGCCCCAGATTCAAATCTCTACACTGCCATGAAGTTCATCAGGTGGTCTTGGGTCAGTCATACCCTCTCTTTCAGCCTAACCTACTGCTCAGGATTGCTGTGAGGATAAAAACGGAGGAAGGGGGTATATTGTCCTGAGCTGCTTGGAGGAAAAGTGTGACAGAAATTATGATGAACCTGTTGTTTACATTGTCTACCCAAATAAACTGTGGCACATTTTAAACAACGCGAAGAAAGCACTTTACCTAGCTTTTTCTATAAAACAATATTTGCTGCTGTGGAATGTCTGTTGTAGAATTGATTTCAGGTTGTTTTGCTTGTATGGGCCTGAGAACTGCATCTGCCATGAATGAAGTGCAAATGCTATCAGCAGATTTTGTATGCGCATCTGTAATGTGTAATACTCTCTGCATTTGCCAGTGTGTGGCATAATTACCGAATGGGATAATCACAGATGTGGATAGTCAGGGAATAAGGAAAGCAGGTGGTTTCTGGTACGATTCTCTTGAAAAGAGGTGGAAATGAAGCCATGGAGCTCAGATCTGATACTGCTAAGGAAATGATGTTTCTTGTTGAAGTAAGAGATAAATTCCAAGCAAGTTTAAACAATTGCTGAGTGAAGAACTGTTTCCCCTTTGCGTTGGCATGTTGTAGAGCTACTTCTAGGAAATCTATATGACAGTTCTTTATTTTTGTTAATGGCAAAGCACCATTCTTTAAAACTCAGATTTTTTTTAACAATGGTGGAACACAACACCGTATGTTCTTTTAGGGTGCAGGAAGCTGAGCCACCATGTGAATTTTCTTATTTGCCTATCAACTCTTGCCTAAAGTAGGTCTTTAAAGTGTAGCGGCAGAAGAAGAGGGAACAGGCTACTGTTTGAATAATGAGGGGGGAAGGTAAGTGGTACCTACCGTAATAAAATCTACACCTATCCTTGAACAGAGCAAGGGAGGCCAAATCTTTCTCTCTTGTAATCATCTAAACAGCATAAAGGGCTGTCACAAAATATAGAAGGGCCAGGCCCACCTATCATTCAACCACTGGATTTGGCAGTTATTTTGCAGGTTTTGGAGGAAGTTGTATGGTAGATTCAACGTTTAGGATAAGCCATTCTCCCCCCTCACACTCTAATCTGGAGAACTGAGTTTGATTTCCTACTCCTCCACATGAAGCCTGCTGGGTGACCTTGGGCCAGTCACAGTTCTCTCAGAGCTCTCTCAGCCCATGCAGAGGCAGGCTGTGGCAAACCACCCCTGAACGTCTCTTGCCTTGAAAACCCTATGGGGTCACCATAAGTCAGCTTGACAGTACACACACACACGCTTACCTCCCCCTGACTAGAGTACTTTCTGTAGAGTAAGTATTAGAGTACTTTAGTCACGCCTGTGAATCAAAACATAAAACGAAAGGCTGTGCATGTATCTACAAGCAAGACATACTTACATCAAAGTACTACTGGTATAACATAGATAGCCGTGTTTGATTTTTGAGTAGACATATATAATAAAAAATTCTTACAGCTCTTGGGGGAATGACTTGCAGAAGCTACATGCTGTATTATTGCTCAGATTAGAGTTGCCTTGTTTTTATTTTTGAACAGCTGCAGAGAAACTCCATCAGACCATCTATGGCGGATACTGGGCAATAAAAACATTTGAGGAATGTGTTCTGTAGCAGTCCAGCAGAGGGAGTCTGAATTCTGTGAGGAAGCAAAATAAACCAGTTTAAACTGCTTCCATAGGACAGAAGTAAATTTCAGTGATTAATGAAGTCTAATAAATTAACCTCTCCGTTTATATAAAATACCTTCATTCTTACCACCTCTCGGATGCCCTGAGGAAGGACCGGACTGCACTAGCAACTACTGTGCTTTTGGGCCAACCGGCACTTGTTCAGTGCCGTAGTGTGAAAGCAAAGTATTGCATTGCTGATCAGGGAGAGACTGGGAAGAGGTAGGATCCTTCCATGGACTATTTGATGGTCTGTTGGTACTTCAGAAACTGCTGCCTCCTTTGCAGATATGTGTAGCAGAAAGAATAGACACGGGGTGTAAGATGACAAATAGGACAGTCCAAGGCACTGAATCTGAACAGGTTTCTTTTTCCCTTGCCTTACCTCCATATATAGCATCTTGAATTGTGCATTTGGAACTGGGTCTTCCAAAAATGCCTACTTTGATTTGGAAAGCCATTATCAGTTTTAAAAAGGGCTACCGGTACTTAATGTTGAGAACCTTCCTGCACTTATTTGATTGGCAGCTCAGGAGTTCTGTTGGTCCTAGTGGAATAAAATCATAGATCCAGAATCGCACAACTGGTTGGCCACTGTGTAAACAGACTACTGGACTTGATGGGCCTTGGTCTGATCCAGCAGGGCTTTTCTTATGTTCTTATGTTCCTTTGAGGTCTTTGGCCTCTTTGGTAGGGAAGGAAAGAGTGTTAATTATTAAGAAGCTTTTAAAACAAGACTGGAACCTGTTAATCCAAGATGCCAGACAGAAATGTTCCCCGCTCCATCTGGGAATTAAATACTTAGCAGAATGTGAATTCCCATCCTATCTTTGCATGCTGACAACACCTAAATTAAGACAGTCATATATGCTTGCATGCCATTATTTGTTTGTTTATATTTATATATGCGCTCACCATGCTATGTCAGAATTTCAAATGTTCCTGCAGGCTCAAAAAGGTTCGGGACCCCTGGTCTAGTCTACAATTGCCAAGCAGATTCTGTTCAGAACCCACATGGAGTGCATGGGTTTGAGGGCCATTTCTAGCTTCTTGTCTTCAGCCTCCCATAATGAAAGCTGTGTACATACATATATATAGCCTTTGAACATGGTTATTCCTATTTTAGATAATCGTAGTCTACAGATAGAATAGTCCTTAGCTTCCTGAATTTGCCTGGTCATTTGTATAAAAAGCATGTTTCAGTTGCACTTCCAAGTAAGCATTTTCAGATTAATAGTACGCCAAAGCGTTTGCACTGAGTACCTGGGTTAAAATTGTGTTCCATTCTATATATAGCTCAAAGCGCTTAAGAGACTAGGTCCAGATGGCAGTGTCCCCCATGGCTCATTTAGCACCGTGCCTCTGAAGTGGGAGGGGGGGAATGGGTACAAATGCCAACTAAGGAGGGTGTGGTGCATCAGAGTAACACCATTCATATGTATCATGCTCAACAACTCTAAATAATAGAGCCTGAGAGAGGAAAGGAGGCAAAAGTGTCTGAGTACTTGTAATATTTATAAGAATATAAAAGTCAAGAGGAAGAATAATTGTCTAGCGTGGCCATCTGGTTTGGACCTAAGTGTAATCAAAGAACATTGGACATTAAAATATGAGAAATCATTAGTGAAGTATTTCATACTATGAAGTGGTCTTCCAAGGAGAGTACCAAAAACCTAGTTTGATTAATTTAAACCCGGGCTGCTGTAAAGCACAGTGGAGAGCAATCCGGCACTGGTTTGAGATTGACAAGGTGACCCAATGACTCCCTGGATATAATTGCTATCCCTTTAGTCTAAAATTAGGTCTTCAATAATCAAGTAAAAAAAAAAAGAGAGAGAGAAAAGATTCCAAGCTGCTGCTTTTCTGCATATACAAGAATCTGTTGACAGCTTCTCTTTACTCTTGACAAAATGTTTTGCAGTTCAAAAAACGCCACCAGATTTTCTGTGTTAATGACCTTTTCATTGGTCTGGATAGAGTTCAGACTTATAACATCTAAATTGTTTAGATACAAATAATTAAGCCTGAGCAAAATATTTAACTAACAGAAATGTAATCCAGTATTAACATCTAATTTCCCCCTTGGTGTGTGCATTTAATCTGTTTTGTCTGTTTATTCAGCAGTGGCTAGTTTTTCAAAGGAATTAACACTCCATTTACTGAACTATATGTATTTGCCTTATATGTTTGTGAATTGCTGTTTTTGTCAGAAGGTGCTCAAAGTTCTTGTATCATCATTCAGCCATTTGCTTCATAGGAGTTTTGCAGCAACTGCAACACTGTGGGTCAGCAGAGACACCGTTTCGGCTTTCAGCCAGTTTTCTACAATGATCTAAAGGAACTCTGTACGAGCTAGACACCAAATTACTCAACGTTTAAGGTGGAAAATGAGGAAATTGAAATTATTCAAGACTTTCTATTCCTTGGCTCCACCATCAACCGAAAGGGAGACCTCAACAAAGAAATTAGAAGGAGATTGAGACTGGGAAGGGCAGACATGAAGGAGCTAGAAAAGATTTACAGGTGTAAGGATGTGTCACCGTCAACCAGGATCAAGTTAATTCATGCCATAGTATTCCCTATTACTGTGTATGGAAAGCTGGACAATGAAGACAGATGATAGGAAGAAAGTTGATTCCTTTGAAATGTGGTGTTGGAAGAGAGTGTTACAGATATCATGGACCACAAAAAAACAACAACCCAACAACCCATAAATAAGTGCGTTCTAGATTAAATCAAGCCTAAACTCTCCCTATAAGCTAAAATGACTAAACTGAGGCTGTAGTACTTGGTCACCTTATGAGAAGACAAGAATCACTGGAAAATACTATAATGCTAGGAGAAGTGGAAGGAAGCAGGAAAAGAGGAAGACCCAACATGAGATGGATTGACTCGCTAAAGGAAGCCATGGCCTTAGTTTGCAAGAACTGACAAGACTGTTAATGATAGGACATTCTGGAGGACATTCAGGAGGACATTCAATCATTTGGTCACCATGAGTCGGAATACAATAACCGGACCTAACAACACCAGCCATGCCATCTCAGATTCATTCACTTGTTCATCTCCCAAACTTATATGTGCCATCAAATGTCAGCAGTGCCCTTCCACTGTCTAGATCAAACAAACAGGTTAGTCCTTATGCAAAAGAATAAATAGACATTAAATATTAAATACCGCAACTCTAAAAAAACCAGTGACAGAACATTTTAATCTTCCATGTCATTCCATTACTGCACTAAGAGTGGCAATCCTCAAAAAACAAAACTAAAAACTTAAAGGGGAAATTACAATGGGAAATTGCTGAACTTGAGTTAATTCACAAGTTCAGGGCTGAGTAGGGACATAGGATTCTTATCTCAGGACAGATGCTAATTTTCTGCCCCCAAGCATTTCCCCTCAAGCTTATTACAATATGCATTGTACCTTTACAAGCATTCTTTACAACATCCCTCCCACCTTTCTCACTGTGATAAAAAGTCTCAGAGATCTCTGTTCCCACTCATGTTTGATGAAGGGAGCTTTGAGTTTCAAAAGCATGTACCCTGAAACTCTTGTTGGCCTCTAAGGTGATACTGGACTTGAGTCTCAGGAAGCTGGTTACTCTTCAGAACATACAGTAAACTCAGTGTTGTTTTAAGAGAACAGTTTCATTATTGAGGGATTTATATTTGCCCCATACAATTAATAATTAAATGCTGTCAAACTGCAACCCCATTAAGTGTCCCATAGCAGGAAATAAAGCAGAATGTCCCTCACGCTAGAAACTGTAGCCTCTGCATGAAGAAGCCCTTCAAGAAACCCCAGTTCCAGTTCATTGCATCTGCTCTGACATCGCTAGTACTCAGTCCAATAACATTGGCCATTTACTACATTTTTTGCTAAAGGCACAAATGCTATTGCAGCCAGCAGTGTCACTGCTGAATTACGCTTGCCAGATAAAACAGCTCCTCTGTACAAGAATAAATGGGTACAAATAGGTGTACAAAGGAACTACTGGGAGGCATTTCAGTTGGGCTCGGATACAAAGGACCATGTATGTGTCCTCACGAAGAGTTTCAAAAGCAGTTTGATCTGGCCTGAGCATCTGCTGGTCAATGGAGAGGGGCAGGGAAGAAAAGGCAACAAATCTCATTGTGTCATGGGTCTGCCTGCCAACACCTCCTCGGATGTGGAAGAGACAGTGGAAGCTGGCCCCAAAGCTTGGATGCCACAGAAAGACCTAATAGACAAGGTATGCTCTCCATCAGGTGCAGAAACGAGTCTCAAGCCGCTCAGGGCCCCACGCCCTCAGTCTCACATCCCGGGAGCCGAAGCTGACAAAGATGAGTGGCAGCCACCAACTTCACCCCTAGGGTCGCCAGAGCCCTTGGACTGCTGGAGACGGTGGGCACAGAGGGAGGTGCAGGTGTGGCACTGAAGTGTGCGTTTGGCAGCCCAGCACTGGTCAACTGGTGAGCTTGAGTGACCACAGTATCAGAGCTGACAGCAACATAGGCACCTCAGCCATTGATGAGGATGAGGAAGAGGAGGAAGAAGAGGAGGAGGAAGAAGAAGAGGAGGAGGAAGAATAAGAGGAGGAGGACGAAGAGGAAGAGTTGGTTTTTATATGCCTACTTTCTCTACTACTTAAGGGAGAATCAAGCCGGCTTACACTCACCTTCCCTTCCCCTCCCCACAACAGACACCCTGTGAGGCAGGTGGGGCTGAGACAGCTGTGATTAGCCCAAGGTCACCCAGCTGGCTTAGTGTGTTGGAGTGCGGAAACAAATCCAGTTCACCAGATTAGCCTCCGCCGCTCCTGTGGAGGAGTGGGGAATCAAACCTGGTTCTCCAGATCAGAGTCCACCGCTCCAGATCAGAGTCCACCTCTCGATGAATTGCACCTGTCCTTGGGTGACTTTGCAGGCAGAGGTGTTGCACCTTTCCCTGATCAGGGTTTTCCTGATAAAAGCAACCAGAAAAGGGTGAACCAGCATGGAAGCAACTTGTCTGCCACCCTTTGTGTACCTGCTGTTGGACTTTTGAATACCTGTGCTTTGACCTCGGACAGTGTTTGGACTATGATTGTTGCCTCTTGCCCCGGGTGCCTACCTGAACTCGAACACGCTGAATGTATACAAGCCTCTGGGTATATGTAAAGTACATCTTTGGGTTCTGGCTTCTTTCTTAGGTCAGAATGTGTAGAACCCGCCCCTACGGGGAACATCAATTTTACCCCCCCCCCCAAAGTTTCTCATTTTATTGTATTTATTTAAACATTTTATGCCACCTTTTCACCCAATCAGGGTCCACAAGGTGGCAAACATTAAAAAAGCATCAAAACATTTAAACAATTAAAATACAGTTAAAAATTATAAAATTCATTTAAAGCACACAAACAATGCTAGAAGGAGGGCCAATAACTGTTATTGGGGGTATGCTGGATGAAACAAAAAATTCATGGGTTTGCTGGTCAAGAATGCTTTACTATAACCATTAAAATTGGCCTGTGATGAAAATAAAATCTACCTAAGAGTGTAAAGGTAAAGCCCCGTGGCGCAGAGTGGTAAGCTGCAGTACTGCAGTCAAAAGCTCTGCTCACGACCTGAGTTTGATCCTGAAGGAAGTTGGTTTCAGGTAGCCGGCTCAAGGTTGACTCAGCCTTCCATCCTTCCGAGGTTTGTAAAATGAGGACCCAGCTTGCTGGGGGTAAAGGGAAGATGACTGGGGAAGGCACTGGCAAACCACCCCGTAAACAAAGTCTGCCCTGGAAACGTCAGGATGTGATGTCACCCCATGGGTCAGGAATGACCCGGTGCTTGCACAGAGGGACCTTTACCTCTTTTTTAAGAGTGTAAACCCAAATTTCTGGTTATGAAGTACATGTGACACTTATACCTACTTAGAGATAAAGGAAGTAGTGTTAAAATTAGTTCCACAGGGTGTTTCTGTGCAAGAAAACTCAAGACAAGAGCTCTGCTATTCAGTTAAGTGCTCTGAACTTTGGGCCAAGTGTCCAGATTTAGCAGGAACCAAAGCCGGTAATTATGGAGCCAAACATCCCCCCCCCCTCCAGGGGCTAGAAAGTATACGCCAGTGTTGTCTGGTTGATAATCACAATTCGACACAATGATATATTCTGCTGCCTGAAATGAACAGCATGGGTTCTGCATTGGTGCATCAGGACACTAGTAAATATTGATTGCCTTCTGTTAAAAATGAGTGTGATTGAATACTTTAACTAGGAGCACAGGGCTGTCAAATCCCCCTAACAGGGTCCACCGGCTCTTTCTTGCCAATTCACCTTTGCTGGTTGATTTTATTAATGCTATATGGGCCAACGAAAGGTGCCATTTTCACACAGCCTGTGAATATGGAATGAAGTACCCTACGGTATTGTGCTGGCACATGTGATGTTTCAAAGCTGTCAACATAACGAAAGATACAGTGGCAATTAGATATAATAGCCAAGTCAATAACCTCAGCATTCAGATTACAGATGATAACACAACTGTCCAGGGATCCACAAATATGGTTGCCAGTATTGTCCATAAATGTAATTCTGGTGAATAGCAGTAAAAGCCTCTAGTGGGGGTATTTCACCATAGGAATAATCTTTTAAAGAACTTCTGGTAATATAGGGAAGCAGAAGTTCTTTCAGAATGGCTGCATGTTTTGCCAGGGTGCATCATCAATACATGCATTGGGGGTATTTAAATACAGCTGGCTTACACCCCCCACCCCCTGTCTGAAAACCATCCTCACAGGCAACAAGTACCAAAGGTTTGTCTGTAGTTTGCCTATATGGAGGACAAAATCAGGGAGCCTTGCCTACTAGACGCAGTGGATGCCATTATGCTTGAAGCTGCTTAGAATG
This sequence comes from Euleptes europaea, assembly GCF_029931775.1. NCBI lineage: Eukaryota > Metazoa > Chordata > Lepidosauria > Squamata > Sphaerodactylidae > Euleptes > Euleptes europaea. Next base: position 6,463,263 of record NC_079332.1, read on the forward strand.
AGTCAGACCCCTTGGTCTCTCAAGATCAGTTTTTGTCACCTTTGTCTGGAAGTGGATCTCCAGGATCTCACACAGAGGTCTTTCACATCAGCTGCCATGGATTAAACCTGTGATCTTCTGCAGGCAAAGCAGAAGCTCCATCACTGAATCATGGCCCCTTGCTACTAGAGCCAGTGGTTGGCTATTAAGCTTAGCGAAAATGTATGGTTCCCTGCAACTGGGGGACGACGACCCGTTTATAAATTTTCCAGGGCATCTGCTGGTTATTGGAAGCAGCGCTGTGTTAGCTGGGCCTGTGTTCTGTTCCAATCTTTCCGTTCAATACTGTTGCGGAAAAATTGCTCAGTGATTTACTATTAAATTGTTGTAGCAGCAAATGAATGTTTTGTATACATGGAATTTGTACTGCCTGCTTCATAATATGGGAATAAGGTATTCTAGACAGCTGGGCAAATGGTTGTTTCTCTTCAATATGGGTTGTGCCAACAGAAAGAGACAGCTAAACAAATGTTAAGCCCAGAGGGATGGAAAAATTTCTGTCTATCTTTTCTTCCAACTGACTTGTTTTCAAACATTTGAAAACTTTTCTCCTCTGTTTATATACTTCCAATTCCTACAAATATTTCTTGGCAGTCACAAGCCAAAACTTTCATTTTGTTAATGCATTTATAAGCTAAATAATTGTGTTATTAGGCAATGCTGCAAGACTTCTTATGTAAGCACAAACTAATTTCTTTCAGTGCATTAGTAAATGTTGCCCAAATCTCTGACCCATTTCTACTAAGGATATGCAAGGATCTTCATGATGTTGCAATTGTTACATTCTTGACCTGAGATCAAAGCCTCTTTTTCACACATGTGTTAAAACGTCAGCTTTCCTAAAGGAGGAGATATCTATCGAGTTTGCAAAGAGTATGGAAAAAGTCCTGAGATCATAGCAGGAATTTAGGAAGATACCGCAAGCTTGCTAGCAGCTGCTGAATACCATCTGGCATGAGTTTGTCTTCTCTTCTACTTGCTGATCCTTAGCCTGTTTGTTATCAGAGGTGTGAGCTAAAGGGCAGGAGTCAAAGGGTTGGCTGGCAACCAGCACAGCAGGAGGATTGGAAGGGTGGAGACGGGCAATGCCACACAATGCCATGATGTAATTTCTAGCTGAAAAACTGGGTTGTGATGTCAGTGTGTTGCTGCAGTGCTCTAGGAATCTGATCTCTATGGTTTTTACTGTAATGATGTGGAGGATTCCTAGAGTGCTGTGTGACATCAGTTCCAGTTTTTAGGCTAAAAATGATGCTGTGGCATAACGCAACACCATTTCCTCCCACCTCCCCATTAAGTCTGGCCAGTGGGTATAAAATGGTAACTGCTCTTGACCCTGGGGTCTTAGTATGTGCCTCCCAGCCTGCATTAGTAAGCTCACTGCGCTGAGAACCCAGAATGCATTTGTTTTCTTTGTTTTTTTTTAATTGTATTGTGAAATGGGAAGAAATGTGCATGCTACATCTGTTTGGGCAGATATGGCTGTGTTTTTCATCTCTTCGTTGTCTTTATCTCATTAATGGACTTTTAAAAAAAATGTCCTTTCAACTTGTTGTTTCTTTGTTAGCTGCTTGAAGCAGAAAAAAGATAACGCAGGAGATAAACATTTTAAATAAATAAAAGTGACCTTAGTGTGCAGACTATGTATTTGCCACTAAAAGGGCCAGTATAATGTTTAGGTTGTATTCAGAAGAATTTATTACAGAAGTGAAGAGGACTGAGAAGTTTACCCGTCACCGGCAGTTCTGCAGGGTATTAAAGGTGAACATATGTTTGGTTTCAAGCATTCTCAGAGAACAGTCTACTTTTCCAAACAGCAGATTTTCCAGATTAAGTGGTGGGGAGGAGGGGGGCTTAGAGTTTGCGCGCATGCTTTGCATGCAGAAAGTTTCCAGGTGCAGGTGCTGGCAACTATCTGTGGATAAGACCCGTGGGCTCACAGAGGTTCAAGGGAGACACTGCCGGTCTGATGGACCAAAGATCTAAATCCTTTTCATCCTGAAGAGATGAGCCACAACCTTATTTTGAAATGTGTCGCGCATTGAGGGTGTGTGTCAATAACTAGGCTTCAAGAATGAATACCGTAATTTCTCTGCCTCGAAGTTGTCTGTCTTTTCTGCTTCCAGTGAAACGGATAAGGGGTGGTGGAGGAAATAAAGTGTAAATACAAAGTGTTGGTTTTTTTGATAGTGAAGTTTGATTTTTTTTTTTAAAGGTTTGCAGGGCTCTGAAATGTTGGGCTTTCTTGCTGTTGAGCCTTCAAAATGAACTGTTTGGGGTTGTGTGTTTGTTTTGCTTTGTTAGAGCTGGGCTTTTGTTATCCAGCACTTAAGCTTCAAAAGCATTTCGGTATACCGGTACTTTTTGTAACACACAATGTCCGTATATAGTTCTGCAACCTATATCACAAAGCAAATCTTTCTAATTAGGGTGGGAATACTTTTTGGAGGTCTTTCACATCACGTACTTGCCTAGTCCCTTTAACTGGAGATGCCAGGGATTGAACCTGGGACCTTCTGCATGCCAAGCAGATGCTCTGCCACTGAGCCACGGCCCTTCCCCATCATGGTACTGATGGTAAGCCTGTTGTTGTTGTATCTTGAAATACATTTGGAGATTAATTTTTTTCTGAAAGATTTAATTTTGTATCTTTTAGGTGATAGATCATGAACAAACAATAAAAAAAAATCCTCTGAGGTTTTCTTCGTGCTATTAAAACATCATTAGTAACCAAGTTGTAAGCTAGTTTACTATGGGTTTTCACACTGCTTGCATTACAAATCATATTATCTCTTAGGAGAATAGCCTTCCACAAAATATAGGTTTTATGAATGCCATTTGTAATTAAAACATGGTAAAATACATTTCACAGTTTATTGATAGTGAAAATTAGCATCTTCTGATAACTTGTTCTAGCCGGGAATTAGGCAGCATGTTGGACTGGAGAAAGATGTATGAAATGAAAAAGAACTGGCGGCGCTTCAAGCAGTTTGGAGGTTTTGTTTCTATTATTTTCTAAAGCCCCCATTGGTAGGTGATTTGAAAGCTGTACAAATTTAAAGCAATTAAATAAAATGAGGCCCAGTGGCCCAGAAGAGCAGATACACTAATAAAAAAAACCTGAAAATAAATATTCCAACTGTTACAGATTCAGAACAACCCTTAGAGAACACAATGTAGATACAAATCACACACAAAAAACCCCCAAATTTGTTGGTGCCCAAAGCATGACTAATTAGTATTAATTAGTGACCTTTTTATAATGTGACCTTTTTATAATGTCTTTATAATTTATGTTCTCTCTGGCATCCTTATTGTCACCACTGCTTCTCGCATGTTCCAATAAAAGGCATATTGCTGATCCTCCTTGACCCCTTTGCTGCTTTTCCATTGCCCAAGCCAGAATCCAAGAAGTGGATGGGAGTTCCAAAGACCATCTAGTCTAAATACATTTTGCCCCTATTATGAAACCATTGTTGATTCCACAGACTCTGGGAGGCATTTGAAATGATACTGAGCCAGCTAAATCTTTGTAAAGAATGTGCCGATGTGTCTGAGTTTTTGGTCTTTCTAATCATGGAAATGGATCTGCAGTATCACAGAAGTCACTTTCTCTAATGTTAGACCACCCTGATATAGACCACCCACCAAACATTACTTGTTTAGGAGTCCCTTAAATAGCATGTTTCGGTAGGCAAGGTTCTTGTTCATTTGTGTACCTCCTTCATTCTTTAACCGCCTAGCTTCACACTTCGGGCAGCATTATGGACCCACTAGTGTTTGTCTTCATAAAGCATGGCAATATCGAGGGAAGATGCTCATCTTACATGCAGTGGACATGCACTGAAGTGATTGGACTTTTTGAGTAATGAGAGAGACCTCTTATTCATTTATGGACCCCTGGGTACCATTACATAGTTGCAGCAAAGACTGTTCTGTATAAAACAAACAACTTATTTCAGACTCTGTTTGCTAGTCCAAAGTATTCATGCACCCTGCTCCAGTACAGACGTAACGCTGGCTTCCTGAGAACCATACTCTGCAGACAGCTGTAAGAACATGTATTTTGTCCTCTTTATAATTTACATTTTGTGATGCTAGTCATGATACAGGCCTTGACAAATATTGCTGGAAATTCCAAAATACTATGAAAGCAAACAAAACCTTAAAATAGTTACAAATATTTATGTAGCAGCTGAAGGAGCTATATAAAATAAATGTGCAGGCTGGCCGTATAAATTCTAATGAAATTTATCAGTCAAGTTACTGTATATGCATAGTAAATTTTAATTTTTCCCAGTGTATTTCATGGCATTTTGAGTTTTGTAAATATTCAGTGTGGGTTTTAAAAGTACTCAGTACTAAGCGGCTTCATATTACCATCTGTGATGAAGAACTTGTGTCAGATTGAAGGGAACATAACTTGTAAGAAAAAGCTAGGCATGATTACAATAGCTTGGCAAGGTGATTCATAGAAGATGTGGTTTGCACACCAAGTAATTTTAGAAGTTAAAGTACCAGGGAATGATTTCATCTATTCTTAAAGGGCTGCCATTAGACACAGCTGTTCAGAGGGAAAGTTCATGCTATGTTTCCCATTCCTTTTGTTAAAAAAGAAATTAAAGGCTTATAATTAAAAGTTACACTACTTATCTGTGTTATATGAATGGATTAAGACAAAGATGTTTCTTGACCTGCCATCGAGTGAAATACTTATAGTTCCAGGAAGCTTAAAAATATGCAATTTCCCTAACGTAGTCACAAAACTGTGTGCCCAAGAAAAATTATTTCCCTCAGGCTAATTATACAAATTATCGTAGTCCTAGAAGGTTAATGACTACAGAGCTCTGTTGATGCATAGAACACATTAGAATCCAGCACCATCTAAATAATTTGCATAGCCAGAAGCTTTTATTGGACAAATGGGTGTGACCCAAAGGGCAAACAGAGCTGTTTTGATGTTTGTGATGAAGAATTTCCCTGTTCTTCGATCACTTTTAAGTTCAACAGATATGTTCCTGTACCTCCATCTCACTGCTGGTTAGATGGTGCTTTTTTAGCATGTTACTCAGGAGGGCCTAATTAGATGTAACAATGTTTTCAGGTCCATATTACCCATGCACTGTGGGTTCCCCCAATGAAATTTAGGTTATCTGGCATACAGGAAGAAGGGGCTTTAAGTCTTCCCTCCCTTACACCATTTTCCTGACCTGCGATGGCCCCATGGAATGGTTGTTTGCCCCACTTGGAAAACTTATATGTAGGCCACAGGTTAGATGCTTCTTCACCAGATACAGGTGCTCAGAGACAGAACAACTGAACACCTTGAATAACTTCTGGCCTCAGGCTCTACATCTTCCAGGTGTTTTGGTTTTTGATTCAGTCCCTTATGTGTGAGGATTTGAGTGAAAATATAGAAGGGTGGAAATGCTAATGTTCGGGTTTTGTTGGCTCTGATTCAGCTTCGGGAGGGACAACAGGAATTATGAATTTTTCTAGCAACATCGTGAGAAAGAGGAACTCTAAGAAAGTGTGATCCTTTATCTCCAACCAATGGATCTCTTTAGCTGTGTGAAATAACATGTACTTAAAATCAGCACAATCCTCATAACAGGATCTTTTAAATTTAAAGACAGATTACTATGAGGCAGCCAATCTAGCCCTGAAAATGGATTTTGTGGTGGCCCTCTAAGGGTGATTGGAACAAAATATTCTCATTCCGAGAAAGCTAGAAAATAATTCCCCCTCTCAGGCTCACTAGTGGGTGGCAGCGGGTATTTTGGTTACGAAAGAAATTCTAGTAATTTGAGCATCACTTCCCCCCTGCCTTAAGATAATGACCATTTATTTCCAAACTATATGATGCTGCTTATCCAGTTGAGGCTTGGAGATGTCCAGAAATTATAAGTGATCTCCAGACTACAGAGATAATTTCTGCTGGAGAAAATGGCTGCTTTGGAGGGTGGACTTTATGGCATCACAATCCTGCTGAACTCTCTCCCTCCCCTCCCCAAGTTCTGCTTTCCCCAGGCTCCATCCCCAAATCTCCAAGACATTCCAAGCAGAGATATAAAAAGTCAGCTTTTAGGTGATGGCAACCTAAACAGAGGTACACCTTTTCCTGTGAAAAGAAAAGAAAAAGAACACTAATTATAAGTAGTTACCAAATATTGGGTGGTGTCACTAGATGTCCTGTGCAGAAAGAAGGGTTCCTGCACGCCTTCCTTCTAAAGGTAAAGGTCCCCTGTGCAAGCACCGGGTCATTCCTGACCCATGGGGTGACGTCACATCCTGATGTCTACTAGGCAGACTTTGTTTTTACGGGGTGGTTTGCCAGTGCCTTCCCCCGTCATCTTCCCTTTACCCCCAGCAAGCTGGGTCCTCATTTTACCAACCTCGCAAGGATGGAAGGCGGAGTCAATCTGGAGCCAGCTACCTGAAACTGACTCCCGTCGGGATCGAACTCAGGTCGTGAGCAGAGCTTGGACTGCAGTACTGCAGCTTACCACTCTGCACCACGGGGCTCTTAGCCTTCCTTCTACTTGGAAATTCTGTGTGCCTGCCAAGTATAACTTCACAATACAATTGTAATGACACCAGTCCCATTTTACAGATGTAATCATATTTAATTTTTATGACACACATTCTGCCTGCTGCCGTACGTTTTCTCAACATCATTGATCCTGCTTGTAGTGGAAGATGAACAGCAGTTCAGATGTCATTCTGCGATTGCTGCTTTAGGAGCCTATCCTTCAAAGTTTGTGCGGTATTTCTCAAAGGTACTTCTACCTGTGTGTGTGTGATTGGGAATAAAATGAGTTAGTGATAGCATTTGGAAATCATTCTCCAGGTGGATACAAAGAAAAGCAAAATATCTGAAGGTAGTGTAGGAAAAAAAGGGGGATTTACAGATGCTGCGACGTGAAAAATGTGAGCAAACAGAGAACAATAGCAAATCCTATTTTAGTTAAATGGTAAAATATATAGGACATTGGGAATCATAAAGGGAGGAAAACAGGCTTAGCGCTTGAAAACTGGAAGAACTGCATGCAGCTGAATATTGTTTTATGTGTTGAAATAACCTGTATGCATACATACATCTTTTATCCAGTAGGTTTAAAAGGGGTGATGGTTGTTGTTTTTTAAATACACTGGCCATTTCATGCTCAATATCTGGAAGACTCAAAAGAATCTAATAGCCTCCTATAGAAATTTGTAACAGTGTAGGGACCCTGCTATTAAGGACTTTGGCAATGTCTCTGAAGATGCACAGGTTATAGTCTTCATGGATATTTTACACTGATAAAAACTGTTTCCTTGACAACGAATATTTCTACTTAAACACCAAAGCACCTTTCAGGAAGAAAATGCTTGCTGATGGCCATCTGGATTTTTCAAGTAGCAAAATGTCCTCATTTTGTGTGTGTATCACCATAGCCCAATGCGTTATCTGCCCTTCTAAGGTGTCAAAATAATTGCCAGAGCTTTGTTCCCATAATTTAATCATGATAAGCTATTATTGTACCTCTACTAATGTTCTCCCTCTCTCTGTTCTTCCCTTCCCTTTAGTAAACTGATGTATTCTGTCCTTACTGAAACTTTAAAAAATTGTTTTTAGGGGTACAGAGAGCAATTTGCAGTGTTCAATCCTCAAGGTCACTAAAATATGGATAAATATTTCGCTGTCCTCTCCTGAGCGAAGCAACATCCCACCAAAAACTTTCCCAGCAATTTATAAATCTGGGAGTATCCTCAAGCTGGCAACCTGATTGACTGGAGGAGTCAGACTCAGTGTTGAATTTGAGATTTTGGGACCTCTCACCTCATAAGAGATGCCGTATGCAAGCCAAGCATTTTGCAACGGTGCCTCTTGGGTACTTGAGACGGCTGGCACTTTGCTGGTCTTGAAGATAGGGTTGCCAGCCTCCAGGTGGGGTTGGAGATCTCCAGGAATTACAACTGATCTGCAGACAACAGAGATCAGTTCCCCTGGAGAAAGTGGCTGCTTTGGAGGGTGGACTGTATGGCACTCTAGTCTACTGAGGGCTCTCCCCTCCACAAGCCCCACCCTCCCCAGACTCCACCCCTAAATCTGCAGCAGTTTCCCAGCCTCGGGTTGGCAACCCTACTTGAGGATGCAGACTGAAACTGTGGTCCTAGTCCAGCCTATTCAATCAGTCAAACCCTCCCCCCCCATTTAGCATGGTTTTTGATGGAGTTCATAGTGTTTCACAGGCTGCCACCACCTTTCACAATTGGCATGTGTCAACAATCTTCGTATATACAAAGGTCAACTGACAGCCCTGGACACCCCTTCTCGGTCCCTCAGGTCACAGGATTCTCATATCCCTGTGGATTGAATCTAAAGCTGCTAGCCCTTGTCTCTCTTCACTGTTAAGAAGTGAGAATACTGAGCCTAGTTCATACTTTTGTTTGCCATGTTTACCAAACTTTAACCTTTCCAGACTTTGTTGATTCAACTTTTGCCCCAAAGCCAAGAGCAGTTATTAAGAAAAGATTGACATTTGTAAAACAGAGTTAATAATCAAAATGTCTTACACAGAACAGTGTTTTAATTACGATTGAGAGTTCAATAATGAACTGTTATCAAAAGTAAATGTTTTGTTCTGTATTTACTGTAATGTTATGGACTTTTCTCTTTTTACATTGTTAAATGCTTTATAATAGAACCTTACAACATATATGTGTTTCTTTCTAATAGGCTGTCAGATTGATAAATACTTGCTGTTCATTAACTTCATGCAGTAATGAAGCATCTAATATAATGTGTGTGATTTCCGTCATTCACAGCTTTACCCGGTATCTGGCTTTTTAGTCAGCTGTGCTTGAGTGGTACAATTAAACATTTGGTATACCCCTCATTTAGGAAAATTGGTCTTTTAGGGAGCTATGATTGAACAAATTTCTAATTTTCCATTCAAAAGGCCTGACTGGCAACAGAGGTCTTTTATCCGTCCTTCACAAAAAAATAAAGGAGGTTGGTGTTAATCCTTCTCTTTGGACGGTGGCTGCAATTAGCTCTCAGATACATAAAACTAATAAATACTATATTACAGGAGGCAAAGGGGGCACAAATGTCCAGTAGGCATAAATGTCAGGCTGGTGGAGATGAGGTGCTGGTGGGGGATTAAGGTGGCCTACTTTGCGACACACTGTGTGCAGCTGGAACTTTGCTAATTGCAATGTCACCTGAAAAGAGAGCCCCGTTTATAAAGCAGAAATATTCCAAATTTAAACAAATTACTTTGGGGACAGGGTGGAAGTCTTTTTTTGATTTCCTGGGCAGCAGGGGTGGGGGAGAGTGCTTTGGCATCAGCAGTATGTGCTTGACATTGGTGCTGAGAACGGCTTGTCTCAACTAGCATGTTTGTTCCAATATCAGGATTAAGATGGTGCAGGAGCACGACCAAGATTATGGTCTCAAGTGTTTTGGGGTCAAAAAGCATAATTTGAGTACAGGGTATGGAAAAATCCATGCTTTTCACCTTCTCCCTTGAGAATGAATGCTGGAAAGGTGGAGTATAAGTTGTAAAGCGGCTACTTGGTCCAACGTGACTACCTTCATTAGACATTATCGAATCAATACTATGGCATCTGCCGAAGCGGCATTCAGCAGACGTATTTTACAGCACGTGGTGGAAGATGACGAGGACTGTTCCCACCCGTTATTTCATTGCTCTCGGATATCCCAAAGATCAAGATGCCCTTTCTTCACAGAGGGAAAGGAACATTGTTTACTCACCGAGAAGGTCCTTTCCGCTCTGAAGTAGAAGGGCATCTTGCCCACCCGGAGATGGCAACATCATCTTACAAGGGTGGACTGAAGCACACCAAACTGGCCTACGGATTCGATCGGCCTAATAATACTGTAGCAATACGTATAGAATGGTTCTAAGTTTATCGTTCAGTTTATTGTTATTTGTACTCCTTGTTTGTGAGCTCCCTGTCTCTTGAGCTTGCTGTAGAATAACTGGAAGGGGAGGTGTTCCTCGCCAAGAGACAGGAAGTTGTTAGTTTAGTCCTGCCTACCCCTAGCAATGGGCGAGAAACACCCAAAGATCAAGATGCCCTTCTACCTCAGAGCGGAGAGGACCTTCTCGGTGAGTAAACAATGTACCTTTCTGCAGATCTGAATTAAAATCAGTGTACAGCAATAGGAACTAATCCACACAAGGATGCTCATATTGACTTCTGTAATCATTTTTAATCAAGTAAATGTTGTTCAGTACTTGAGCAGTTTGAAAATTTTGCATCACAAAATTTTACAACTGGCTGTCTGCTGCACTAGATCATTTTATACTTTGTTTGAAGTAATAATTGCGCTTCTTGTGCCTCAAGCTCTTAGCGGGATATTGGCCTCGCTGAATCTGTCTCGGTATGTACGAAAATGTACTGATTAGGAAATACTTTTAAAGTGTACTTTAAGAGGATTTTTTTTTAATGTCTAATGTAGTCCTGTAGAAAAAACTTGCTGTAGGTCATTTAGGATTTTTATTCAGTAATATGACAAAAAAATTTTTGCACAAATCTTTGAGTTGTATCCAGACTACATTGGCAATTTCCACCTATTTCCCCTTCCAGTGATCATTTACAGCTTATTCCTGAGCCTTGCAGCAGCCGGGGACAGCATAGCTGAGGCGCCATTGCGGTACCTTTAAAGAGGTACCCCAGCTGCCGCAAGGCTTAAAAAAAGGTAAAAAACAAACAAACAAACAAAAACGGGGCTCCCTCCCATAGAAAACAGTGATGCTGCACCAGGAAAAACCTGGCTCAGCAGTGCTTTTGCTGGAGGGGGCGTTCCCAGGGTGGAGGGGCTTTGGAAGCTGACTACCATCAGCTCTGCCCCTGGGAATGCCCCGGGAACACTGCCTCACACCGGTGCCACATTTCTCTTCCGGGATTTAGGTCCCAGAGAGACTGCGGCGTTGGAGAAGCGGTGTGCAGCTCCGCGGTGGCCAGGCACCGACAGAACTGCCTGTGCCGCCAGCGTAAGTGCCTCTTGATAAGAGGCTACTTATGCTGGTGGCAGGGTGACACCACCTTCGGAGCACTTGCAGTCCCCCACCTCAGGAATGCACTGTTCTTCTGCACTGAAGGATTCACCCCCCCTTCCCAGTAATGTCCTCTTAAGGTGGTAGAGCCTCTGCTTGGCATGCAGAAGGTCCCAGGTTCAATCCCCAACATCTCCAGTTAAAGGAACCAAGCAAGTAGGTGATGGGAAAGACCCCTGCCTGAGACCCTGGAGAGCCACTGCTGTTCAGAGTAGACAATACTGACTTTGATGGACCCAGGATCTGATTCAGTATAAGGCAGCTTCAATCTCTCTGAAAATGAGAGATTCCTAATTAACATCATTTTTAGGCCAGCCCTTCTCTGGAAGAGCTGACTAGCCAGGATGGGGATAGATCAAGCAAGCAGGTGGTGGCCCTCATGTCTCCAATTGTTCTGGCCACATTCACAGGCTGCACTAACGGAAAGGTATCCATATGAAAATGACAAGTGGAAACTTCAAGAACATTCTCGCATATGTAATCAATGTGGAATCCAAGTCAGGTCAAATATGATTGATTTTTTTTTAATCCACAAAGTGCTTTGCAAGTTGGTCACAGCAAGCTGCTGAGAGACCTGCTATTTCCTCCTAGGGGATGAGATGTAAAAGGTATCTTACCACTTGGAACAAAATTGCAGGATGGCGCTGAGCCAGACACAATGGTGGCAGGAAAATGTAACTTCTCTGCTGTCGTAACCTGCAAATAAATGAGCTCTATTGACTTTGTGATGAGTTCTCACTATGAGACGGAGGACATCTTCAGTAGTGGGTGGGTGGTTCCATTCCTATGCTCAGGGAGGCAGGACTTAAATTCTTCCTGTCCCCTCTGCCAGGACCGCCCCCTAAATTCCTGTTTTCCTCCTGCCTCAGAGGGAGAAGCAGTTTAGAACTATTGCTACACAGTTCTACTTCAGGCAGGAGGGAGGCAATCATGTCTATAGCCAAGGTTGCCTTCCTATTCCAGAGGCCCATCTAACAGCCAGAAATTCCCCAGAGTTGGCAGGAAATTATTGCATTCCGTCAGTCTCTGGAGGCGGACAATTTTAATTGCTTTCCCATCCCCGAAGGGAGACTGAATCCCCTTTAGACTTAATTTGCTATTCAAATGATGGTTTCTATGCATTCCATAATTATTTATAACTGTTCATGCCCCACTGAAACACGAAACCTACACATGCATAGCTAGGTGCTGGACTATTGCCATTGTTTAACAATCTGTAATATTCAAAAGGGCAAAAGGTTTATAACCATCTCTTTAAAGTGCATATCATGGCACAAGTATATCATGCGATGACTGACAGTATTCTTAATAACTGTGCAACCTGTCCGTTTCATTTGAGAAACACGCCGTGCTTGTAACTGGGATCAGATCCAACCAGAGAATCTCTTTATGGTGATGTCTTTTGTATAGTGTAGACAAAGAACTCATGGGTTACTTTCCAAGGCAACTTGAATGTATAATGAACATCCAGATCGAAGTGGCCACTAGTTAAATTACTGCCGCCTCGTGAATATGAACCTAAAATTACTGATGTCTCTTTCCTGCTAGGGTCAGTTTCCTTGTAGCTGACATAAAGGGCTACACACAAGGGAACGTTGGTGGGGGAGGTTGTATGGAGAGGCAGAATCTCAACGTCAGAGCATAATAGCTTATTCTAGAGTTTTCTGTTGTGCTTCACTGTTTTTGTGAGGCAGATGCAGTGGGAAGATGAGTGGACCTCGTCCACCCAACCCTCCCACCCTCAGGTATCCTATGCTGCTGCCCCTTATCCCACCAAAGAAAGAGAGACTGAGGAGCAATGTCCCAGTGAGACAGTCTAGCTCACAGATGCTCTACCATTCCACCCAGGCTAGGCAAAAACAAAGATTGGCAGCAGCGTAATTGGGGGAAGGGACTCTCTCTGTCCCTTTCTCTGCAAGAAGGGATTGTTGAAATCTATGGGCTGTATTGAGCCTTTCCATTCTGTTGAAACAGAGGAGATGTCTTCAGATGCAAGGGGGATTCCACGACTGAAGGAAACTTGTGCCAATGAGACCTGGCTCTTGTACCAGTTGAATGCTCTTGCTGAATAGAAATATTGGATTCGGCTTGTAATTTTTAAATCCTTTTGGGAATGGGACAAGTAAACACTAAAATAAAGCATTTTGATGTTGTTTCTGTGAGCAATGCTGGATTGACAGAACACCTTTCCTCCAGCTTGTTGATCCTAGGCTGTGATCCTATAGCACGCTTGGGAGTAAATTCTATTGAATACAGTGGTAGTTCTGAGTGTACCTATGCGGCTAGGTTTCCTGAACCTTACTGATGTTCTCCTCATTATCTAATCTTTTGTAATATTGTACAGATAGAGGTTAATGCATTATCATCAAACAGTTTCATTCTTATCAAAAGGCAGAAAAACAGACCACAAATCACTCCCTCTAAGCAAAGAGGGATATATTATATTTAAAAATATAGTTGCTGTCAGTGTACTTTTTTTTTAAGATAAGCTGTGTGCTTAGAAAGATAAATGTTATGCTAAAGTGCTAGGAAACAGAGCACAGGGTACTCTTCTGAATTCAAAACATGAGGCACAAGTTAAATTCTTTGCACCAGATGGAACTGGATCCATAAAACTCTTAAAGTAATTGTGTAGGACGTGCAAACAGCTGACACTGTAAGCCAAACACTCATGATTTATCGAATGAATATTCATTAATGCTTATCTTTTAATGAGAACACTTTAACCAATGTTTAATTTTTGAAACCTACCCTTCCTTCTAATTTCTCCTGTGATCTTTTAGTTTCTCTCTCCTGAGTGTCTGTTTTCCTCAAATAAACTGCCATGATCAATCACTTTTCTAAGAAACGTCTTGTTGCCGCGGGTAAGCTTGATGATACTCACACTAGCAATCCTATGCGGAGTTATGCCCTTCTAAGTCCACTGAGGACAAGGAGTTTAAACAGGAGTAACCGTGCTTAGGATGGCTCGGTAATTCTTACTCTGTCACTCTGTATCTCCTTTCAACTGCTCCCCAGAAATGTTTACATTTCTTTGATCATGTTCCGGTATGATACCTAATGTGGACAAAACACCAATTCTATAATGGTAATTTTAACACTATATTGCTTCCAGCAGAGATGATCAAAGATGATTGTATCAGAAATGATTTTTAAATTTTTTGTATGCTATCATTGTCATCCATTTCTGTCAGCCGAGTTTTCACTACTGTTGCTGGTGATTATCTCGTTTACCCTATTTTATACATGCCATCTTTAATGCATTTTTTTACACAATACATAGTTTTCATGCAGTTAACACAAAAAATAACATTGAGAAATGTGTTAATTTTAATGGGGACAATTTGGTGCTCCCAAGAGAGAAATGGAGATAGTCAAATTGAGCTTGACAGCTCTTTGAATGTCACAGTGCCATCCTAAGCAGAATTACAACTTTCTAAGCCCGTTGATGTCAATAGACTTAGAAGGGTGCACTCTACTTAGGATGGCACTATCAACATCATTCATCGTTCCACGTGTATAGACATTGTTCTTTTTAGAAAATGTCGCTGATATAAAAAGTAGCTGTCAAAGTTGCGTTGCACAAAAACTAAAATCCAGATTCTTGTATGTGAAACTGGGATTTTGCTTCTTGTTCTTATTAAGCCGACAGCTGCAGGGCTGGAGGGAGTTCCTTGAGGGCCGTCTGGGCAAAGGGCTCCTTTTTGTGCAAAGCGCCTCTTCTCTAGCATTCCCATCACCAGAGGTTCTGTGTGTGTGTTCTGACTTAAACTTACATGACACGAGTTCAGAGTGATTTAGCCACCTGCCCTCTTTTCTGAGGATCTGCTTGAGGTTCCAGCTGCTGGTATGTCATGGGCGGCTTCAGTTGGAATCTAGACATTAGGAAGAGTTTCTGTCTAGACATCAGGAAGAATTTTCTAACAGTCAGAGTGGTTCCTCAGTGGAACAGGCTTCCTCGGGAGGTGGTGAGCTCTCCTTCCATGGAGGTTTTTAAGAAGAGGTTAGATGGCTATCTGTCAGCAATGCTGATTCTGTGACATTAGGCAGATGATGAGAGAGAAGGCATCTTGGCCATCTTCTGGTCACTAGGGGTGTTGGGGGGAGGTAGTTGTGAATTTCCTGCATTGTGCAAGGGGTTGGACTTGATGACCCAGGTGGTCCCTTCCAACTCTATGATTCTATGAATCCTACACTCTCTTGCGGCTGTTGAGTCATAACTGGAGGAGATGGGACCATCAGTCTGATTCCCTGAGTTCAATTAAAATTTCTAGTCTATTCATAGCCACAGTTGTGTTAAAAATGTTATTTTTAGTGACTAGTTTCCTCCTCCTCCTCCTCCTCCTCCTCATCCCTTTATTGGCAGAAAAACATAATACAAAAAGGGTACAAAAGGAATGGAGATCTTAAAAAGTGCCCTTTATGGAACAGTTAAAAGACAGTCACATCAAACATCACTGTTAGCTGATACTGCCATCTAATTAACTGTTTGGCGGGCTTTTAAAACAAACTTTAAAAACTGTGCCATCATCTCCAATATATGGGGCGAACGATTGTCCAATAAATAGGAAACGTTAAAAGAATCGAAGACTTTCTGTCTGTTAACCAACAGGGGGCTTAAAAGTTCATTACGAGCCACAGTTGTGTTAAAAATGTTATTTTTAGTGGCTAGTTTTCAACGTATTACTGAGTTTATTGTAATACAATCTGGGTACCAAGGAAGAAGGGAGAAAACAGTATAGTGTATGTAATTTTTTATTACCTTTTTCTGTTTTCCCCTCCCCCCTTGTTACTTTAAAAAAATAATTAAAAAAATGGATCACTCATATGTTTATGCTCCCACTGTGCTATTTTTATGGTTGGGTTTTTAATGGTTTCATTCACGTTAATAATTTTATGCCGCTTTTATAATTTTTATTACGTTTTACTTAGTAAGCCACCTTGAGCAGGTTTCTAGCGAGATGTCATATAAATAGATTGAAGAACTGCCAGGAAATACAGAAAGATATCTCACAGTGGCAACAAATATGTGATTGTACAGAAAGGTGAAAGGCTATAAGTGAAAAAGCAAAACTGAGAGTCCTAAGGTGGTAGAACGTCTAGCTCTGATTGCAAAAGGTCCCAGGTTCAACCCCAGGCATCTCTAGTTAAAAAGATCAAGTAGGAGGTGATGTGAAAGACCTCCACCAGAAGCCCAGGAGAGTGCTGCTTGCTAAAGTAGACACTACTGATCTTGACAGATGAAAGAGTGTAAGGCAGCTCTATGCGTTTAAAAATACTTGTTTGAAAATAAAAATAAAAAAAATAGAGAAATGACAACCCCAAGAGTGATAAGGATTGAAGGGACCACTTAAAGAGACTGAACGGTTGGGGAGAAAGTGGAGGAGTTGAAATGTATGTTGTGATACAGAGATATCATAGTAACCTATAGATAGGGCATAGAATATGGAGCATAAAAAAAATAGGTGTTTTGCCATTACCTGCCATATTTCCGGAGTGTTTGTTGACGGCTTTAAAATCCAGTTTGTCTTGCAGCTCCATTTGTGTTACCCTGAGAAGTCTACAGCAAAAAACTGATATAATGTGATGGCTCCCCATGTGGAGGCCAAGGAAAAGTGCTTACTAATGTCAGGCTCCATGTGGTGGGTATAATGTTTAAAAAGGATGCATATAGCATCTGCATGCCAGCACGGTCTGTGCCTGAATTATTCAGCTGTGCAGACATGGCATGTTTATGGGCTGATGCACAGGGTAAGATTCCTCTAAATGATATACCCTTTGTGAAAAAGACTGAAAGGATGGGCAATTATTGATGGCCTTCATTAATCAGCCAGGAAATTGCCATATATTAATTAATATATAGTTTAGAAAGGAACCCCGTGGCGCAGAGTGGTAAGCTGCAGTAATGCAGTCCAAAGCTTTGCTCACGACCTGAGTTCGATCCCAACGGAAGTGGGTTTCAGGTAGCCGGCTCAAGGTTGACTCAGCCTTCCATCCTTCTGAGGTCGGTCAAATGAGTACCCAGCTTGCTGGGGGTAAAGGGAAGATGACTGGGGAAGGCACTGGCAAACCACCCCGCAAACAAAGTCTGCCCTGGAAATGTCGGGATGTGACATCACCCCATGGGTCAGGAATGACCCGGTTCTAGCACAGGGGACCTTTACCTTTTTAGAAAGGTGAAACATTTCATATACAGCAGGACTTCTGTATACCTTTTCAAACAATTACAGTCCTTCCCCTCCCCTCTACTTAGAAGTAAGTCCCATTTTATGCAATGGGGTTTACTCACAGGAAAGAATTCTTAGGGAATTACCATCCTTTCCGCCTTAAACTCCAAAAAGGGCATTTTTTTTCTCCTTGGAAAATTAGGAGCAACTTCTCACAGTGACATTCATATGATAGAAGTAGACCTATCTTTGGAGAATGTTATTACCTTGTATTTTCGTGGAGTTTAACCATATTGCCCGTCTCTCAGTGCAAGCTATCTGGAGCTTCTCGGGCTAAACTGAAATTGGGACGGCTTCATCCTGAGTTGAGAGTTGGAGCAGTAGATTGAGTCATCTGCCAAGTTAACATGTGGCCAAATTTCTACAAGGGGAATGAAAACATGTTTGTATTCTCATCCTTTAAGGCAAATAAAGAAGAAAGATTAACAGTAGAGGTGTGGGTAATAATTCCAAGCATGTATTTTGTCAGAATGTTCAGAACTACAAATGTGTGATGTGATGCATGGGTTTTATAACCAATCTTCAGAAATCGCTATTCACATTTGAATTAGCGTGATTGACAGGGAGTTGGCCAGTATGAATCTAACAAATTCAGTAGATGCTTTCATTTATTAAATAAATGCAAACTTTGTGAACTGTTTTATTCGGAGGTATGAAATTTTTGCCATCAATGTTTTGTGTTCATTTTGACAAGTGCTCAGTAATATCATTACTGTCTATGCCATGTCTAAAGATATTGCAAACTTTGGTCTTAAAAGAGCTGATCCTATGCAGAACCTTTTGTATACCCTGTGACTGTGCGGATAACAGTTTATTAATGAAAAGAGCTGGGGTTTTGGCAACTCTCAATTCCTACTGATGCAAAAATAACATCTGAACATTTCCTCCTGCCCTCCATTATTGACCTTGCCACTGGACTTCAGCTTTGAAACGTATGCATTTATGTCTTGCCTATTATGTGGCTGACAGTAAAATACATGTTCTATTAAGGGGGAAAAACCCTACATGTAATCATTCACGTTGCACACTTCAGCCCCCAGTACAGGAACACAGCCTACATCAGAGAGGGTGAGAAAGACTCTGCAACCTGTGCCTTAAAATTCTGCTCAGATAAATCTTTAAACTTGTTTCAGAAACCTTGCAAGTTTGGACTGAAAAGGACTTCTGATGGCACAGTGTGTCACTGGGATGCCAGTCCAATGGCTAGCATTGCTGGGAGCTTTAGGGGTAAGGCCCAGAAATGATGTGACGTGATGTGTGATGTCATTTCTGTCCAAAAATCCTGAAGTGACACAAGCATGTTGGCTTAATGCTCTTGGTGTTCCTGAAAACTCATGGAGTGTCACCCAAGGCACTTACGTTACATCCATGTTTTCAGCCAGACGTGAAATCGCACATCATCATGCAATGTCATTTTGTTCCCTAGAACTTTCTCCTTGTGATCCAGACAGCAAAAGTTGAGAGGGTGGGCCCACCTGTGGGAGCTCTCCCATCATAAGCCAGCACAGGACTTCCTGTCATGAAGAGGTAGCCACTGTCAAGAGTGGTGCTAGTGGTTTTAACAGATGAAGCTTGGTGCTTTGGTAGAACTCTTAATAGGGTGTCCACAACAGTCTAAAGGATGCAGAAGGCTCTTTACCTGTTATGTTTTGGTTTTTATTTTATATTTGGGTTTGGATTGTTTTTATGACATTATTATACTGATAATTTAGTTGTCTTTTCTTTGTGGATAGGCAGGGCATAAATATTTTAAAATTACAGGACCACATTTCCTATCCAACATGTCTATAAGGCTTTCCGGCCTTAGAAAATGCAAATCTGTGCGATATGTTTTGTCTCACCTTTATTTACAGGAGTTCAGAGCTACATGCATGGTTCTCTCTTCCTCACTTTATCCTCACAAGAACTTTGTGTGGCAGAGTAAACTGAGAGAGAATGACTGGCTCAAGGTCATTCAGCCAGCTTCATGGAAGAACTGGGATTTGAACCCACATCTCTAAGATCCTAGTCCAACATCACTACACAATGTACGGTTTAATCCACAGATAGCTGCCAGCTTCCTTTCCTTTTTTGGAGTTGCTTTGTTCTATTATCATGCATAGCCCCAGTTGGATCAGATAATCTAGGGAATCCAGAGTCTTTCTTGTGTCAATTGATCCAAAAGGCGTATGAGATGAATAAGGAATTTTCAAGCTGACGTGGTAAAGGAAAAGTGAAAGCGACCTCCTTAAACTTGTGGAGTGACAAAGTGAACAAGATGTGGATGTTTTGTTCTTTTGACGTAGAGACAAATTAAGTCTGGCCAAGAAGTTAAATATAGATAAATTTCCAAGGGAAAAAAGTACTTTGAAGCCTGTGAGCTCTCAGAAATGCATTTAAGATGCCCAGCTAAGCTGGTTCACTACATCAATGCCTCCCACTATTGCAAGCCTGTTCTCTTCCAGCCATTCCCTTAGGCTATGAATTCAAATCTTTCAATGTCAGCCTCTTCTCATCCTTCAATATCATCGACAGTGAAGAGTGCAATGGAGGCATTTCATCACTGCAGATCCTTTATCAAGACCAATGCGACTGCTAGTTGCTTGGGCTGTGTTTTGACTGAAAAAGTGGAAGTACGCGCAGATTCCTGAAGCTCAAGTGTTCATCCATCATTGGAATGGGGTGGGAATTTTGAAGCAAGGAATAAAAATGCTTCCATGGGCAGCTGAAGCGTGAAAATGAGAACCCTCTTGAAACGGAAAAAAGTTCTTTGCTGTTAGGGAAAGAGGTGTGTTCAGTACAGTGGTGCTTTTACTCTGTGGTGAGATTTGCTCATCCTGTAAACTTTTTTTGTTTGTTTTAAACATAGGAAAGATCTACAGAGGCAGAAATTGTGATGAAGAAATTGTGAGCAGAAACTTATCAAGTGATAGGTCCTGTCTCTGAGGTGACCATAACTTGATGCACAATCCTACCAGCAATGCTGGGATTGATATGGGAAATTATTTATTTTATTTAAAACATTGCTATGCCGCCTTTCTATCCCAAAGTGAAAGCCACAACTTTTTTTGCCAGACACTTGAACAGTAAAGCAACATCCTAGCAACTTGCATCTAAAACGAACTACTAATGCCAAAAATCTCTAGACATGGGACCTTCTGAGCCGGAAAAAAAAAGTGTTGGCCATCCCCAGATGTGAATAGTGGAACAGAATCTGCTATTAAACTCAGTCTTTTTCTGTCAACAAAGGTTATCTGGATAAAGGAAAACTAGCCCATGTTCAGCTCTAAGCAGTTTCTGAAGCCATCAAAGGAGTCAAGTTCTGGCGGAGATGTTCCTGCCTGTTCAGCTCTCTACTTTCTCTCTGTCATCTGTGGGAGACAGGACTATGTTTTCAAAGGAGAAAACCAGTTTTCCATCTTCCAGTAACGTTTCTGGTTTGAAAACAGGGTACCTTTGAGATCTCTTCTCTATTGACTTGGAAGGGCTGAGAGCTGAAGGGCTCTCTTGTACTACAGTATATACTTCTTGTGAACGTGCAGTCTTAGATTTTTCACAGCTCTCTGTGGTGATTACTATCATGATTTCTGGATTCGGATCTCACAGTGCCAATAAAAGTTAGAAGAATTGTCTGCTTGTGAAAAGTTCTCTATTTCTGAAATGCTTACCAGAATAATATAAGAAAAGAAAAGAAAAAAAGAAGCTTTAGTTTTCTTGTTGCTTTCACCCCAGTATTTCTCTGCTCTTCTAACTTCTGGCAGAATGTGTTCAGTGTTCAGTATAAGTGATGGAATAAGCTGGAACGGCTTGGAGCAAACCTAAACGCCAGCTGTCTTTTTCTAAAGAAAAGGAAGGGGTCAAAGTCGAGCATGCCCAGAGTCTTGCCATCTCCAGCAGACTCCAGGCATTTCTCACTTGAAGGGCATCAGCTGTGGTCCAAAAACTGCCTTGCCACACCATGTGTGTAGGGTAACTGCTGGATAAAATGCCAGTCAAAAGTCTTGCATAGTTGCCTGGAGTTAGTGGCATAATCACCTGGCTAAAAGTGGGCATGTGAAAGTAACCATACTTTGTCCATAGGGATTTATTTAATGTGTGTCTCAAAGAGTGAATAGCATCATCATTCTTCCTTGCAGAGTTCCCTGCCGCCCTGTATTCTGTGAGGCACCCACTGCTATCATTATTTCTGCACTATAATTTGCATAGTATTGTTTTAAAATGCATAGTTAGGTAGTCATGATTTTGAACAAATGAACACATGAAGCTGCCTTATACTGATTAACACCCTTGGTCCATCAAAGTGGGAAGCCATTGTGGTATAGTGGTTAAGAGCGGTGGTTTGGAGCAGTGGACTCTAAATTGGAGAACTGGGTTTGATTCCCCACTCCACATGAGCATCGGAGGCTAATCTGGTGAACAGGGTTGGTTTCCCCCTTCCTACACATGAAGCCAGCTGGGTGACCTTGGGCTACTCACACTCTCTCAGCCCTACCTACCTGACAGGGTGTCTGTTGTGGTGAGAGGAAGGGAAAGCGATTGTAAGCCAGTTTGATTCTTCCTTAAGTGGTAGAGAAAGTCGGCACATAAAAACCAACTCTTCTTCTTCTTCTTCAAAGTCAGTATTGTCTACTCAGACCGGCAGCAGCTCACCAGGTTCTCAGCTAGAGGTCTTTCTACCAGCCTAGTCTCTTTAACTGGAGATGCCATGGATTGAACCTGGGACCTTCTGCATGCCAAGCAGACACTCTACCACTGAGCCACGGCCCCTCCCCATTTCTGGCATCCCATTCAAATCCAGGCAATCTCTTCTTGGAGGACAAATTGGAGGCTAATATGGTAGCAGTTGTTTCCTCGGTCGGTGCTGACAGAGAGAGAGAGAGAGAGAGAGGACATCACAGGTGTCCCCTGATGGTGATTTTGCACTCAGTAGACATGCTTCTCTGTTTCCTTGAGAGTTGGCCTTTGTAGATGTTCTCTCTCTCTCTCTGTGTGTGTGTGTGTGTGTGTGTGTGGAGAAATCCTCATCAGCAGCTGCAGGTCCTCCTGCAAACATAAAAGAGGTAAAAATGCTGTGCCCACAGGCTCTAGCTTGAGGCAATAATAGCAGTGTCGGTAGGTTTTAATTGTGCTGATCCAGCCAGAACCGAACAGCTTTAGCTTTATTGTTTGTAGAGACTACGTTTAGGGGCAGAAGTCTTTCTTAAAAAAAAAAAAAGGAATTATTTTTCGCTGGCACCTTAGAGGAGGTATTTATTACCCAAGATGCACATAGCACGGTGCTTATTATCTTTTACATTTCTTTAAAAAGCAAATAATTTCTAAGAAAAGCTATCCGTGTCACATTTTTAAACGTAGGCCTGCATCTCAGTTAATATTTCTCATCAGTTACACAGTACTTAAGGTTCTTGCAAATACATTTAAATGTAGACTCTAAATCAACCTAGCAAATAAATGATGTTATTTTATTGACTTTGTGTTTCTTAACCCCCAGCCTCAAACATGAAAAGTGTTGACCCTTGGAATGTTCAGTACTAAGAAACTTTTTTTTTAAAATGGTGTATTTGTATAATCAAAGTAAATGGTAGTTTCAAATTTTCTTTGTAGATTCTCTGATATTTGATTAAACATCTGTCTGTCAGCCAGGTCAGAAAAAAGTGGAAATAATTTTCTTTGATGTTGGTAGGGTTTTTATTTTTTTTACGAGTGCAGCCTATTTAGAATGTTCCATTTTAGTGTAAACATCCGTTGTTCGTTGCCTTGTATCAAAATGAACTGTGAACAAAAAGAAAATAGCTGTTAGCACTGTTTGCAGTGCTCGCACTGGAGTTCACACTGCGCTATAATAGGCTTTGTGGCTGTTCTTGCGCAATTGGAGGAACGTTTCGGGAGAGATTTACAGTGCAATACTGAAACTGTTTCCTACTGAGTAGGATTCTGACAAGACGTGTCCAGTAGACCTGCTCTCTGAGTCGTTTCATGCAGTGCAATCGTAAACACAGTTACACCTGCCTATGCCTATTGACTTCAGTGGGCTTAAGTTTGCGTTGTTAGGCAATTCTCTAGCATGTGTAAAACAAGGCTGGCCATTGAATATTACACAAAAACTTCAATTAGTTCATAGCACTGTGGCCAGACTATTGATTGGATCTTGGAGATTATCTTGCTAGCATCTAAATCTGCTCTGTTTCCCCTGCCAGGTACAATTCTAATTGTTTGTTTGGACCTGTAATCCTTTTGTGGCTTGGGCCAGGGTACATCTGAACCTGCTGAGCTTTAATATCATTCTCAGTGGGCCTTCAAGTGGCCATCAGCTTCTGATATGGTTGCCAACTCTGAGTTGGGAAATTCCTGGAGATTTGGAGCAGAGCCTGGGAAAGGTGAAAATTGGGGAGGGAGCTCAGCAAGATTGTGATGCTTTAGAGTTCATCAATCAGCATAAGATATTCCAAACAATGTAGTGGTACTAGATTAGTTAGGGGGGGAATGCTAAAAGTATTAGAGATGATATAAACAAATGACTGAATTCCTTTTTGCTGCTCTCTTACTTTACTATTTATTTTGATGCTTGTTTTAATGTTGATGTTTTATTGGTTTATGAGTTATTTGTTAGTTTTGTTGTTGTTGTTGTGTGTGTTGATTATTGAAAGCCAGCATGGATGCTTTTAATAGAAAGTAAGGACAGTTTTATATGATTTTTTTTTTACATAAACACATGAATACTTTTTTGTTATCACAGATTGTGTTTGTTTCTTCTGATACCAAACAGGTTGGTTTCAAATTGTTTGTATATGCAATAGCTGTAAAATAAGCCAAAATAGATAACTGAAGCGTTGCTAGCTAGTATAAGAAGTAAACTTACAAGAGATCACAATGCATATGTAGCTGAAGTTGCTTGTGAAATTATAAAGGGCAGTATGTGCATTCTTTTGAATTAAACTTCCTTTGCTGTACAATAGATGCTTTTAAATGACAAGTGATCTTCTGAAACCAGATTCTTTGCAGTTTTTAATAGTAATTCAGTATGTTAGATTTTGTAACAGATGCAGAATGCAATATCATTCTGTTCCTTTCATTTTTATGTTAGTGATAGCACAAAGGAGGAAACTTAATTCCGTCCTCCAAAAGGAATTCTGCCATCCATTGCAAGTCATAATGGAGGTAGATTGTGTTCTATTACGTTTCTGGTAAGGCATTTCATTGTTTATTTCAATGGTTTGCAAATTCTCAGCGTCTCATTAGTGCTTGTAAATATTCAGTTCTGCAGTCTGCAAGATAAAACCTTCGCTGTTTACGGATTTTCATATATTATCAATTTGTCTATCAGGACTCTTAAGTGCCTAAACTGAGATGAGAATCAGTATGAACAGACTGAAGAATTTTGAAAAATGTTGTCTTGCAGCTTCACTTCAAAACCCATATTTATCATCAAGCAAAGTGTTCTAATATTACTTTATGTATTGGGGGGGAATCATTATATCATAGAAATACTACTGTTGGTGTGCTGTCGCCCCCCCCCCCCAAGGAAAGAACTCCTGTGATCATAAGCGTTTGCTAAAAGTGAAGATGGTTCCTGCAGTGACAGCAAGTGACAGACTTAATAACATCCCCTACTTGAAAGTTACCATTTTAACTTGGTCTATAGCTGTGGCTTTTGAAAAGTGACAAAGCTCCAGTTCTTTCCTTGATGTAGTTTTCAAGAGAAGCCTTGACTGCAGCCTGTGGTTTCAAATGTATGCTTTTTTCCTGTGTTAGGAATAGATCAGGAGGCCACAAATGCATGCAAAATTTCTACTTTCTGCAAATTAACAAAATTACGTTGCCCTATCCGAGGAGTAAACAGATGGAGCAAGTGAGTAACTTACCATTGCGCACAAAAAATGTTTAAATCCTCTGTATGCTTAGAAGGATTTGGAAAAGCATAGATTACTAAGGGAAAATGCCTTCCTCTGCATAGCAACTCTAGTCCCCTTTCTATGATTATACATTAAATCGGGGGCGGGGGGGGGAGTTGCTTTTTGCACATAGGTTGTGATGCCTGAACTGGCTCTAGAACAGGGATGTCCAATCTTTCGGCTTCCCTGGGCCATGTTGGAAGAAGAAGAATCGTCTTGGGCCGCACATAAAATACACTAACACTAACGATTGCTGATTCATAATGTTTTAAGTAAGCTTACCATTTTGTGTTGGGCCGCATTCATAGCTGTATTGGCCCGCATGTGGCCTGGGGGGCGCAGTTTGGACAAGCCTGCTCTAGAAAGTGGCTCACTTTTGAGTGCTTGAAGTTGATAAACTTTGAAGGATTGAAGAATGAGTATGGCTGCTTGTACACAATATATATGTATCATGTAAAAACCTTCATTGGATAAGATTACCAAAAATCATACGGTAATTTCACCCAGATCTTGGTGCCTTAAAGCTTTGTTGATTTAGTTGCAGGACTTGTAACTCTTGCACCTAGAGACTAAATTGAGCATTGGGACCACTTAAGATCTAAGGGGATTATAGAAATGTATGGGGAATATATTTCCTCCATTTGGAACTACTTAATATATAGTAGTGACTTTCTTACTCTTTTAACTTTAACTGAAAGCTTCTACAAATGGACTGGAGTGGGCAAGGAAAGAATGAGGGGAAATTATAGTAACCAAGTTGAGGACATGAATGTGAAACTGCCTTGTACTGAGTCAGACCATCAGCCCTTCTTGCTCAGTACTGTCTTCTGAAGGTCTTGACTGACTTAGACAGAGAGGTCTTTCCCCAGACCTGCAAACTGGGATCCTTTCTAAGTTGGAGTTGCTGGGGATTTAAGTGAGATCTTATTTTACCCATAGCCAGAAATGTTATCATTGGCCATAAGGGTACAGTAAAGTCCCCAGCGTCCAAAGCCTTGAGACTCATTAGGCGAAAAAAACACACGGTCACTTTAGCCTCCTTTATTCCCTGTCTCAGCCAGGATTCAGCCAGGATCGAACGCACGTTCGGCGAAACGCATGCGTTCGATCCTGGTTGAATCCTGGCTGAAACAGGGAATAAAGGAGGCTAAAGCGACCATGCGTTTTCACCCATTTGGTGGGGCCTGATATCACACATATTGAACAGCAGCACCAATGGAAGTGCTTCCACATAGCTGAAGCTATTGTACCACATGGAATCTGTAAATGTGCATAGTTGTATTACTGTGGGTTTGAAGCTGTAGACTATTTACCACACTAAAAACAACAACAAGATGGAAATTAACTGGGTACTGCAGGGATTTCCAGTCTTTAATGAGGGGTACTTTGGAGCAATGAAAAAAAAAAAGCCAAGCTACTTTCTCCCCCTCCCCCCCCAGCATGCTTTGTACCATCCTACAAAAGGAATATGGACTAGGAAGAGCACCAGAAATGAAACTATCAGCTGAACAGAGCAGAGAAAAATCCTATGCAATTAAAAAAAATATTTTTTAAAAGTCTAGAGCAGATCTTTGCCTGGGTTTTCTAGGGAATGCATAAGCTACTCTGCAGCTGTCGGTGTGCTACTGGTATCTCCCGGGCTACATGTTCGAGACCCCTGCTCTACTAGATCTAAAATGTAGTTGAATTGTTTGTGCCTGGTTGTCTCTTATCACTTGCTTTATATGTGCACTGCTTTCCACGAACTGTCACCTGACTTTTCTAACCTGAAAGCTTTTCTGGCAGTATGCCGTTCCATATGCCCTTCTCTGTGCTACCACACTTGGCTTGCATACATATTCCCAGTGGTAAACTAGTGTTCATTCGGACCTTATAAGTCAAACTAGTATGAATAGTCGCTGGCCAGAATAATAACATCTGAATAGGTGGCTCTGGAGATAATCATGTAAAGCAGTGTGGTTGTATATTGAAAAGCATGAACAAAGGCTAAATAACAGGTTTGTCTAGATCATGATTTATACAGTCTTCCCTGTGTTGTATAGTGCCGTGCCTTTCTATTTCACCCACAACCAATATGCAGCTATTCTGTATCCATTGTGAAAATGTGCAGCCACATTTATGAATTAGCTTCTAGACTGCTGTGAAGAAAGGCAAGAAGTCAATGGGATTCTATGAGACCAGACGTGAGTAGGCATATAAAAAAGACTTTTTAAATGTAAAACTAACTGGTGCAGTGAGCAAATAATTCTCAGTTAAATGTTTCAAATATTCTCAGTGCAGAAATATTATTTTCAGGAGATACTGAATTGTTAAAATCTGTTCTAGGTGGTTAAGTCAGATTCCCTGACAGGAATAGAGAAGTGCGAATCTATGGAAGACAAGGAGAATTTAGACATCGGCCTGATTCTATGCCCAATTACTTGTTTTAGAAGTTCCCTTTCTAGACCTTCAGTGACACAGAAGGTTACCCCCCCCCCCCAAAGAAAAAGCTTACATAAAAGTTCCCTGATGGCCCAAGAGACCTGATGCTAAAATGTTGTGGCTATTTCTTTAAAATTACCATTTAAATAGGAAATTCTGATGTAGGGCACAGATTTATTCAGGACTTCATTTAACAGGACAGCCTCTTTGTAGGAAAGGGGCTTTTCATGAAAAAGAATCGTTCTGCTGTTTTATTTGGGTTATGTTTGGCTGGGGAAAAGGCAGCTCTAACTTAACCAAGAGTCAGCCTAAGTCCCAATAAATAATCTATTAAAAGTGAATTCAAGGAAACATGAGGTTAAATGGATATCAGATTTTAAGGCTTGGTATCAGTGTTCTAAGAGCATGTATTGGAGATGAGTAATGAAATTGCATCTCACAGTTATGTTCATTTGGAAAGAATGCAAATACATTTTTATGTCCCACAGTTGGGAATATACTGTTTGCTGTGCATTTTGGCAAGGCTGTGTGATATGGCCAATGGAACAATATTGGATTCAGTTATAAGCCACACCATGCAGTGACTGCCAGAGTATTCAAAGTTGATATTAGTTTTGATTGCTGCGTGTAATTTTTTAAAAAGACGCATGCCCCCACAAGTTGAAGTATCAGGTCTGCCACTATAGTAGAAGACCTCTTGGTTTCCTGCTGCTGCCTAGTGCAGCAGTGGGATAAATTGGGCTAGTGGCATCACTTCCAGTCACATAACCGGAGGTGACATTACGGTTGCTGGGGACACTCTGGCAATCCCCCAGAACTCTATTGTAAAACTGTAGAGTTTGGTGGTGGTGGTGATTGCTGGAGCACCCCAATGACGTGTGATGCTCAGCCCCACCTCCAGAAGCTACTTGGTTGTTAGCCTTTGGCTGGCAACCCTACCCACATATCATGAATTATTAAATGTGAAAACTGCTCTTGTAACTATTTGTAACTATAACTCCCTGACTTCCTAGTCCGTGACAAGCTGTAGTTTGCCGTTGTATCAAAACTGGCAAGGTTAGAGCTTGTCCTTGAAGCCAGAGATGGGAACCATGGTATTAAATGGCTTTCCAGCTCTGAGTGGGAGTGGCAGTACAAAACATACATGACCTGTTACATGCAGGTCAGTAAACTGGATTGCTGAGAACTGGGAAGTCAGGGGAACACATATTCCTAAAGCATAGCCAGAAGGGTTGCTTGTGAAGCAATCCATTGTGTTCCAAAAACTAGCATTGTTAAAAGGATGGGCTTTGAATCGCTGAGCTGTATTTGACCCTGGAGATGGTTTTGCAGCTTAGACAGATGGGACAAAGTCATCTTTGTCAAACTGCTTTAATTCATCCTGAGTTTTGAGTCTTCAACTAGTTTTGCAGCATGTGGAAGCATTTTTTTCTTTTACCAAATCACTGTTGTTCTGAAAATGCCACACAAGTTGGTCATGGGGCTTGAAAATAATGGCGTAGTTCTGCTCTTCTCCAGTAAATCACCTCAGGATCTTGAAACTTCGTTTTTAGGAGCAGAAAAGGGAAAGATGACTAATACACCAACAACACTTGATGCCTTTTCTATTTACTTGTTATTTGGTATGGTGAAAGGTGAGTGGCCCACTTCTGAGCTGGAGAGAGATGGCAGAACAGTAAGTGGAGTGTTTTTCTAGCTTTTACTGAATGGAGGGGTTTTTATGTGAACACTTCTGTATTAATCTCAGAGATAAAATACTTGATTGTCCAATTACTGCATTTGTGCTGTTCTGTCATTAGGTATATTCTTTTCTCCGGTGAATAAGACTGTCATCAAGCAGCAGGTAGCAAAAGAGATCAATTACCTAAAATGAGGACAGTCATTTGCAGGGCTCACATTTTACAGGTGATGTGACACAAAGTGGGTAGGTGCAATCTCAGTCAATATGGTTATGAACTTGTTGATTTGGGTTCCCGCAGTCTGAGCCACCATATATGATTGTTTCAAAATAAAATAGTGAATATTTCTAAAGTACAGTAAGATCTGATTTGAATTTCCTGTGGTTTGATATAGTGAAATAGCCCATCCTCAGAAAGTTGCTTGTATGGTAAGACTTCAGACTGGCAGCGTTTTGTTTCTTGGTTTTTAAAATTTATTTAAAACATTTATTAGCTGGCTTCGTTATGTAGTTTAAGGCGGTTTACAATACAGGTAAAATGCATAAAATAGAATACATAAAATACATAAAATCCAAAATTTAAAATCACAGCTTGGGACTGCTAGTAATAAAATGTAGTCCTAAATGAAACTACCTTCAACTGTCTCCTAAAGATTGAAAGTGAAGGAGCCAGTTAGGACTGCCAATAAATAAAATGAAATCAGTCAAATCCAGTCCTAAATAAAACTGTTTTCAACTGCCTCCTGAAGATTGTTGGGTGTGCTTCCCTGGGGAGGTTATTCCATAATTGCGGGGCTGCCACTGAATAAGCCCTGCCTCATGTACCCAACAAAAGAGCATCTTTGATTCATGGGACAGTCAGGAGGGCCTCTCCATGTGAGTTTAATTCCCAGACAGGAACATATGGGAGAAGACAGTTCTTCAGATACCATAGTCCCAAGTCATGTAGGACTTCAAAGGTCAAAACCAACACCTTGAATTGGGCTCAGGAGCAGATTGGTAACCAGTGTAATTGTGGTAGTACTGGGGTCACATGCTCCCAATAGCGGGGCAGTTTTCACAGTATAGTAAAATAGCTAATTATGGGTTGAAGAAGAAGAAGTAGAGTTTTTTATATGCCGACTTTCTCTACCACTTAAGGAAGAATCAAACCGGCTTACATTCACTTTCCCTTCCCCTCCCCACAACAGAGAGAGCTCTAAGAGAGCTGTGACTAGCCCAAGGTCACCCAGTTGGCTTCATGTATAGGAGTGGGGAAACCAACCCGGTTCCACCAGATTAGTGTCCGCTGCTCATGTGGAGGAGTGGGGAATCAAATCTGGTTCTCCAGATCAGACTCCACTGCTCCAAACCACTGCTCTTAACCACTACACTACACTGGCTCTCTTAGGATGCTCCCACCCAAAAAAAGGCCATGTACTCTTATCTAGACCCATTTCAGTCTGGAACAGACCCTTTGACACTCTGAATATTTTTGCTGGGAGACTGACAGGGAGGGGATGTGTATCCCTGTTATTTTTCATGAACTTCTTGACAGCGTTTGAAACCCTCAACCATCTGTCTTCCTAGAGAGGCTAACTGGATTGGAACAGATTAAATTTTGTCATATGAACTGGTACTTCCTGACTTTACAAAACTGTGGTGCCCAAAATTTGATCATGCAGAAGAGTTTCCTCAGTTATTCTGCATATGCTGCTCCACTATAACACCACTGTTGGTCTTACATACCTATTTGGACAAATATGTCTAACAGATTCACTCTTCTAAAACTTTGTTATGATCACTAGTTGGTCTGGATCTCGTCAGTTCTTGGTAAATGAGATGCAATCAACGATTCAGATTTTTAAGTAGTTTGATTAAACTGACCCTGCTGGTTATAATCCTATCACCCTTACTTGTATTTTGACAAGACTGGGTGGAAAGATTTCGCTGACCAGACTCTTGGGGACTGAACACAACAGGCTGATGTTGGATAGTTTTGTGAAGCACACGAGTGTGCCCTACATTCGTCTGAAATAATCGATAAATATGTAAAGACCCACAAATTACAAACCATGTGCCGAGTTCATTGACTCTTGACTGGCCTTTAATTTGTTAAGAGATGAATGTTATTAGCAGTGTGGTTCCTGAAGCAGACACCAAAATGACTGTAATTCCTTTTAAAAGAATTTTGCACTCATCAGCTGTCTCACAGGTCAGCCCTGGGCACAGTGGTTTGACAGTTCAGCTGTCTGGTGTCTGTCTTTCCTTTTCTTTCTTTTTTTTTAGCATTGCTTCAGTGAGAAGGCATCTTTTGTTGCTGTTCAATACAACTCCAGCACAGTGCTGATTTAAGGCAGATGCCATGGATTTTCACCTGTCTGGTCTGTGTTGCAATGCAAAATAGGTATGAGTGATTTGTTCAGTATAGATCACCGTTGGGTTTTAGTCTTGGACACACACAAAAGACATCAGTATGCTGTTAGTCTAGAGAGAGAGAGAGGCAACAGTTTTGCGATGGGAAAAAATGCATTGTCTACCTGCGAAGACGTGGGTGTTCCAGCAGGAGGGGGGATGTGTGTATGATGAGGCATACACTTGGCCAGACATGCGGCACACTCTGTCTGTAGATTATTTATTTATTTATTTTTGCACAGGACTAACAGACTAAAATCAGAAGGAAATCAGAAAGAGATTGGGAAGGGCACCTGTGAAGGAGCTAGGACAGCAGAATTGTTCTAGAGGGCTGAATGTGACAGCAGCAGTTATTGGACCATACCTGTGGTGGAACCCTTTCGACATGGTGGGGCCAGGTGAGGTTACTGTGGGGTTTCTATGAGGAATTGTAAAGCCAAATTCTTAGTGCTTCAGGCAATGGCAAAACACCTCTGTTAGTCTCTTGCCTTGAAAAACCCTACTGGGTTGCTTTTGGTCTTTACAAAACTGTGGTGGCCAAAATTTGATCATGCAGAAGAGTTCCCTCAGTTATTCTGCATATGCTGCTCCACTATAACACCACTGTTGGTCTTACATTCCTACAAAAACCCGACTGGGTTGTCAGCTGCAACTAGATGGAACTATACACGTGCTCGGTGTCCCCATACCCTCTGGCAGGAGGGAAACCCCTCCCATTCAGCCTCATCTCCCAAGTTCTTTAGGGCCCCACCTCATAGCTATTGTTAGTAAACAATTCACTTACAGAGTTTGGGAAATGTTAATCCCCCTCTGAATGCAATGGGGGTAATCCATTTATCTCGGTGGTGTTTAAAGATTCCATCATCTTATGAGTTAATGTGTCAATATTCTTTGAATTGCATGAGCAAAGTCTGTCAGAATACGGTAGATTTCTATATCTTCCATTTAATACTGCTGAGGGTGCAGCATTTAAACGGGCGAGCATAAAGGCTCTTTGGAAGGAAGGGATTGTCAGGTTATAAAAGTACAGTAGAGTTAGCAAAGGGGGAGGAATGCCAAAGAATTGAATTGAACATACTCTCCGGGCACGCGTTGTGAAACTATGGTAGTCTAATTCTGTAATGCATCTCTTAATAGTTAATATAGATTTCCTTTTCTCCATATTTAGTAGGGTGTCCTTAGACAAACCAAGAAGTTTTTTTTATTTCTTGCATCCAACAGGTGCCAAGGTGATCTTGTTTTAGTTTATAGATAAGGCCGTCCTTCACCGTCGCGAATATAATTTGTAGGCGATGTTTAAAGGCTTTGCAATTCCTGCAGGAGATTTGCAGGCTGAAACGGCAGCAGGCCCTTTTCAGAGGTTCTTTGCTTCAAGAAAGTGTGTTTTGTTGTTTAAGAAGAACATTCCCAGCCAGGTGGTAGTTCTAAGCAGCTTCGACGTCTCGTGCAAAATGTTGTGACAAGGTGCTTTCAGCAATATCCTCTGCTTGCTTCCGTCGTTATCTGTCTATTGGCTTGGACCTTAATGGTCCCGCACAGCATAGGTTTTGCAAGATCTTGCTTTTTCTCAGTGGGAAGAACTGGCACTCACACATAGTTAACAGTTAAATGGAAGAAAAGAAATGCTTAGGTTCTTTTTGGTTATGCAGACTTATCTGTCGGGAGAATGATCAATACAGCACCACCCATGTGGATTCAGATGTAGCCAGAAATTGAAGAGTATCATGCATTAAAGAGGATACAGTATGGTTTTCAGAGCACAGGTTTTTTTTTTTTTTTGGTGCCTAAAATATCTCAAGTGGCCTTAGGTGCATCTTCTAATTTCCTAGCGATGGATTGGCTACTGACAGAATGGCAGCCGTGTCCTTGCAGTTCTGTTTTGGGTGCATTGTTTCAAACTCCTTCTGTGCCAGGGTAGAATTCTTAATGAGTGCTTCAGGGTAGGTGACGCTGGTCACTGTGGTGATGGACGATAATGCCTCTTACTCGAAAAGAGTATTTATCGGTGAGCAGATACATAGTAGTCATGGTACTTGTTTAAGAAAATGCTTCCACCATTAAGCCATTTATCATTTATTCTTTTACATTAATTTTTTGTGACTCTCCAATAGCTTTTGTTTTGCTCTCTCATCCAGTGTATAATCAATACACAAATGCTCACTGGAGATTGAACAAAAGATGGATGTCTTCCAGAAAGAGGTTTAATCAAGCAAGATATATATATATAAGCAAGTGGGAAAGTCAGTTTTATCATTCCTCAGCCTTTCTGACTGACAGGTTAGTATGAGGAAATGACATTACAGCTGAATTTTTTGGGGGAAATGAGAATTGCTTGATTGAAGACTTCATCAGATTTTAAATTAACTCTTACTATGAATGGCTTTGTTAGTTCGATGTCCTACCCCACAGCCTCATTTCTCTTTTGGCGCACACATTCCAATCCATATCTATAGATCAATGAATTTGCAAGATTGGAGTAGCTGTTTCCAGAAAAATAGGTATAACAAATTAATGGTGTAATCTCTGATATAATTATAATAAGCTATCTGATCAGGGCTTGATTAAAAGACTAGGATGAAATTGTTAAATCGTGCTCTGAATCTATTTGACCGTCCAACATTTTAATTAAGTAAAGAAGGAAAACTGTTTTAAATCACATTTTGGTGTTTTCAAAGAGCGTATGTGCATTTGTGTAATGTATCATGTTTCTCAGCAAGTCTGTCATGGAATCATGCTTTCAAGAAACTATTTCCCACAGTTTTTCTGTTGTTGATGTAATTAGCAGCATATAAAACATATGCAAACAACAGCAAAAAAATCAGGAAATGTTAAATCCTTTCTCTTCATCTTATATAAAAAGTGAAGTTTGTTCTCAGGTTAATTTGTGAATTTTTGAAGGTGAATTGACTAAGAGATGCCTGAGCAAAGCATTTGGCAGACATAATAATCTTTCCTCACCCTTCAGAAACTTAAATTTTCTCTGTGTTCAAACCTTGTTAGGTTATCAAGAAAGGATTAATTAAAAGCAATAAAGGCATCTTTGTTCCTATCTTTTAACTTTTCCTTTTCCTTTCAGCTGGTAGGGTGGTATATAGATTGCTGTATAGCCTAGGAATCTAGCACACTGTACTGTACAGTGAAATATGGATATTCTTCTGATAAACTATCCTGAGAATTATCAAAGGGTTTTTAGTAAAATCTTAAAACACAAATTTGATTATGTAGTGCAAATCACAATGGTGTTATTTTGTTCCTTTTTTCTGGAACTCAGAATTGTATGTATCGGCAGTATACATAAGAAACAACACATGTCCAGATTATATGTGTGTGTGTGTATGTGTGTGTGTATATATATGCACGCACTTCACCCAACTTCTGTGTACCTTCAACCCTTTCTTGAAGTTTTTCATTTAAGTGAACTTTTTCTTTAGTGTAACAGTTACTGGTTATATCAAATCAGTTTCAATTAGAGTTTATAGTGAAAGCCAAAAATTTTCTTCTTGTCCATTGACCTTTTTGTATTCTTTATTCTGCTGTCTGATTACTTATGGATTCACTGAGCAGTTTCCTTGAAGGCTGTTTCTGCTCCTAGCCACTGGCATGAAAATGCATCTGTCTGAATGAGTCCTCTTTGATCTTCAGAAACTTGAACTAAAAGAAGATTAAAAAGAAAGCTAGCAGGCAGTTATATTCTGATGAAATCAGAAGTTCTTCCTAAGGTTTCAAGCCAGGTGGGATCTCTTTCTACTACAAAGAAATAATGTAAGTGAAAAGGTTGTTTTGAGAGAAGAGTCTTTTTTAATAGATGTGGGTTTGATTAACTTCTGGTCCTTTGTTCCAAGGACCAATATGCAAAGCTCTAATAATGGTGAAGTTAGTTCACAGTTATTATTCATGAGGTGAAAGAGAGAGATTGTACAAACATGCAGCCATAGCATGAGTGAATTGCTCTTTTCAGACACCCGTCCACATGTATAGGGTAAAATGTTTTGGTTTGATAACCCCATATATAGCTGTAATTTCTCCTGTTTTAATCTTTTGTGATGCTATTAAAGCTATATCAAATTTGACAGACCATTTATCAGCCTTCTTGGATAGATGCATTCAACAGTAACATCTAGATATGAGGATGATTTGCAATTTTGGAAGAATACTGGGGTCGAGTCCTCACAATCAATTCCACCTTATCTCCATTCAATCTGTTTCCAGTCCCTATGGAAGTATCTGTGTAGAGCTTCATAAGGGAGCTCTAGCTGTGGAAATTCCTGAGATTTGGAGGCAGTGCCTCGGGGAGTGAAGTTTAGGGAAGGGAGGGAGGTCATTGGGGGTGTGATGTCATAGAGGTAGGGTTTCTATCCTCTACGTGGGGCTTGGGGTTCTCCAGGAATTACAACTGATGTACAGAATACAGAAATCAGTTTGTCTGGAGGAAATGGTAGCTTCAGAGGGTAGACTTTATGCTATCACATCCACAGTGAGCTCCCCCCCTCTTCAAATTTCACCTGCCCCAGGTCCTAAATCTCCAGGAATTTCCCAAGGTGGAGTTGGCAACCCTACATACAGTCCACCCACCAAAGTTGCCATTTCCTCCAAGGGAACTGATATATGTAGTCTGGAAATCAGTTGTAATTCCTGGAGGAACTCCAGCACTCACTTTAAGATTGGTAACCTTAGTCACACCTTTCCTAAGACTATTGAAGTCAATGGTCTTAGAAGGGTATACAACATATTAGGATAGTACTGTTGGTCTGTAAATGTATGGGTATAACCTGGTACTAGTGTGTTGCATAGTGGTTAAGAATTGCAGAGAGAAATTCTCCCTTTGCTGTGAAATTCTCTGGGTGGCCATCTCTCCCAGCCTACAAGGATTTTTTTAAAGGATAAAAGAGGGGAGAATTATGTGTGTCACCCTGCAT
This sequence comes from Euleptes europaea, assembly GCF_029931775.1. Classification (NCBI taxonomy): domain Eukaryota; kingdom Metazoa; phylum Chordata; class Lepidosauria; order Squamata; family Sphaerodactylidae; genus Euleptes; species Euleptes europaea. The sequence goes on from NC_079332.1 coordinate 6,499,881, forward strand.
TCCTTGGAGGAAGCATGGAATAAAAATGCAGTGGGAAAGACAGAATGTTGAGTTACCTGGCTTCTTTATCAGCCAGCTAGCCGAAGTTTTCGGTTTTTCTTGGGTTGGTTGTGGAGGATGAGTTCAAAGCCTGGAGACAGTGACCAAGAACTGCAAAAACCTGGTGAGCTCCCACTGCAAGAAAAAGCCATCCTGCCATATAGAGCAATTATTGCATTTTAAAGTAGGGGTGATGATGTATTCAGATTTGATTAGGTTACACAATAGATACTGGGTCCCTGCTCTCTCAAAATGCTCACTGGATTAAATCTCATTTCATGGGACTTGCAATGGGCAGTATGACCAGGTCTGAATCTCTGGCATTTACTGGTTCTGTTAGTGAATGGTTCATTTCTGAGAGCCCAGAAAGTATAATATGATTGTAAACTAGGAAAAATGATTGATTTTAATAGAATATTAGAGGTTTATATTCGCTCTAGTTCATTATGGCTTTTATTGTCCTTGGTTCTATTGGTTCGTTATCACCACTATTTTGGTTTTATGTACAAGTAGTTATCAATTATTCAATCGTGAGAAAAATGAGTGAGGTCCAAGTGTCCTATTAATTCATTTCAGCCTAGAAAATTTCTTATAATTGGCTTGGCAAGAAGAATGAGCGAGATTAGTTGCTAATGAGAAGATAAGTATAGTAATTTCTGCATGATGTAAAACTGTGATTGTCAGTAGGTAGTAATAGAAATTTTGAGTATTTTTCATGGGACCTTGCTTCTTTGTGTGAGATCATTAACATCTTCTGATACTGTAAATTGAGTTATTTCACACCTGTATTTTTATCACTAGGCATTAACCCTCCAGCCACAGATACTGATAAGTTTTGCTAATTAGGGAGTCATTAATGTAGTTAGAGATATGAGCAATCAATTATGACTTGGTCTAGTAATCCAAACAAAAACTTAATTGCTCAGATTTATCTTGTACTTGGAATCTTTGTCGTGACATTAGTAAAATACAGCCAAAGCGTCTTGAGCAGCAAACCTTTTGTGATGTTAAACTTACCAATGGTTTTACTGGTTCTGTGCAATGGTAGATTCAGCAGCCTGTTGAAATCGAATTGTTTCAATAAACAAGATGGCGACCACCATCCCAGCAATATTCAGGATTCACAGCTCAACCCAAGCCCCTGTATCTGAGGTCCTCACCAGCCTTCTGCCAAGACGATACACTGCATTCTCAGTGCTAAATTGATTGGGAATGGGAACAGGAATCCCAGCCTGTGGCTTATGAAAGCCCTTCCCTCTCATGCGGTTGTACAATGTCCAGCCCTCCATTTCTCCCTTCCTCATCCTCAGAATAAGCCTCGGCTTGGAAGCGTTCCCTCAGCTGACAGTTGCCATGGCAGTGGTTCACTTGCATCGGTGAGAGGAAGGAGGGTGGTGGTTCTTGCTACATTTTGAGAGATGTTTGACTGGATTCGGTGTCAGTTCTAGCCCTGTCAATGTTACTCTGAATGCATCAAGGGAGGCACATTTCATAGAGTCTCTGTTCCCAATCTTGTCTCTATGTGAACGTTTATAAACCCTTCGTGCATTGAATTGTACACACACAAAGCACACTCTAAATGACCAGGAGGAAAAGAGGAAGGCCTAACATGAGATGGATTGACTCTATAAAGGAAGCCACGGCCCTAAGTCTACAAGACTTGAGCAAGGCTGTTAACGATTGGATGTTTTGGAGGACATTGATTCATAGAGTCACCATGAGTCAGAAGTTACTTGACGGCACATAACACACACACACACACACACACAATTGCCAGTGATGCTTGAATGTGAAAGTATGCAATATTAAGTTTCTGAGTTTCTAAGTGACACAAATACTCAGCTTGGCAACTATTTCTGCCATTGTTGATTAATTAGACTGGGTAATATAGTTAAATTATATACGAAGATGTTATTCAATGGAAAATTTAGTTAGATAAATTTAGTCAAGGCACAAAAATCGCATCCTTAGTTTAGAAGGATTGTTGGTCTTCCCTGTCTGGGGTCCAGATAGTGGCTACTCTAGCATGCTGACAAAGCCTACGTGCCGATCCATGTACATCAGCAGAGAAATAATTTAAGGCGATATCACCATCCAAGTAGAATGGCTTAATGAGTAAGTTCTTTGGTGTGGTTTCTATATGGCAACAGCAGTCCTGAAATTGGCCTAAGACACACATGAAGCTGCCTTATACTGAATCAGACCCTTGGTCCATCAAAGTCAGTATTGCCTACTCAGACTGGCAGCGGCACTCCAGGGTCTCAGGCTGAGGTCTTTCACATCACCTACTTGCCGAGTCCCTGGAGATGCAGGGGATTGAACCTGGGACCTTCTGCATGCCAAGCAGACACTCCACCACTGAGCCACAGCCCCTCCCCAGTTAAGAGAAATGTTCCCTTTTTTGGATGGTGATGGGGGTGTACGTTTGTCCATAGTGACTCCATTCTATAACTTCTTTTTTATTATTATCTTGGTTATATAAAATGAATGATAAATTATTTTTCTAGGGATGTTTTAGGTAAACAGACCTTATAATTAATGGAAATGTAAAAGGAAAGGGGGGGGGTAATTTTTCACTGTATGGCACTCCTAGAAGAGTGTTCTGTTTTGCCTGGAGGGTAAAAGCAAGGTACCCTTTTCTAATAATCTAAGATGGAACATTCTCAGTTGTAACCACATAGCCTTATCATCTCCTAACAAGGTGGTTGTTGAACTTTTAGACACTGCCCTTGATCTTCCTGTGTTTTCCTTGCCATAAAAGATGAGCTTTTGGTAGAACACAATTCAGCGTTAACTGTTTTGCTCCAGGACACTGACACCAATTTTACAGTAATTTACTTTAATCCCAGAGAGCTCAGTTATCTCTATGCGAAACTTTCTATCTGCTGCTTGGTGTTTTTTTTTTAAAGCTTTAAAGCACACGGTTACAAACTATCATAAATCTCCTCTAAACCTAATTAGAACTTTTAAATATATTTTAAAAAATAATGTTTCATGGGTAACAAACCATGTGATAGACATTGAAGGCAGTTCTGCCTGTCTTCAGAAGCAAATTTAGTTACTGATAAATGTAGTCTCAAGCAGCAATGGAATTCAAGTGAAGAATCCAGAAAGACAGGCTTAATTTGAATAGATCTCAAGAATTTATTTAAAACAAAATCCTGAAGGGTCAGCAGCACGATTACTTGCACCGCTTGATAATCAACTCTTTTGTGTCCCAGATCTAGAAGATGCAGTCTCCCTGAAATTTTGCAAGGGTTTTAGACCTTACTGCAGGCCAAAGAACCTAAAACACGTTCTTAACTGCAGAGTGGCCCAGTCTCCGGTAAACGATTTCCAGTCAGGAATGAGCTTGGTTCCCTCTCCCTTGTATATTCAACGAAGTCTAATGACACACATTCTTACTTGCATTTTGGGAGATTTGTGCAGAGCAGTATAGATTTTACCTGTGCTTCTGCACAGAAGAATAGCCTTTTTTTTTTTTACCTATACTTATATTTTGAAAGCATTATTTTTCTCACAAAGCAGGAGAGTGATGGATAAAGCCGAGGATGAGGCAGTGGCAACAACCTTCTGTTCTCACTGCATCTAATTAAACCGAAATGTACATAATTTTGGCCTAGTTCTCAGTAACTGTAGGCTTATAATCACTCATCAAACAATACCGAGGATAACTTAATGTAGAATAGAGAAATGAAGGCATTTTATTACTGCAGGGGAACTGGAAAACGTAACTGGGGGAGGGGGATGTGCTGTTTGCCAGCTACAGAGAAAACGCCTTGCATAGCTAGAATCTTGCTCTTGGGCACTTTTTTGAATAAATAGTTTCACATGGTCTTTGCAGTTTCAGCCATGTTCCTAATTCATGTGCCAAGTTCAGCGGCAGTTTTCCATTTACACTTAATTTTTTTTTAAAAGAAGCCTAATTGATATTCAGCATGGGTATTTAAAATGTAGGTAGTTAGTTTCAAAGAGCCCCTTAGGTTAGCAGAAAGCTCTTGCACTTGAGGAGGGATAAAGGGCTGGAATAGGGGAGGGGCAGGTAAGCCCCATTAAACGATTGGGGTCTGTTTACAGTTTCTTCAGATCCAATACTATTTGTTTTTACTTGCAAAGCCATAGGCTTTCAACTTGGATGGTGCTAACACTGGAGCAGCTCAATCCTGTGTGTGTCTACTCAGAAGTCAGTCCCATTGTGGTCAGTGGAGCTTACTCCCAGGTGAGTATGTATAGGACTGCAGCATTAAAGAGTGTCCTGCCATCCCACAGCCTTCTGAATATGAGTTCAGTAATTGTTTAATGCAACATCTTTGTAATGTTTGTAGGGTGAAATGCTGATAAATTATAGAGCTGTGGGTGCTGCTGCATAAATTAAGCACACAGGGAAAAAGTCCACCAGTATTCAATAATTATAATGCTTGAAAATTCTGTTCTTCATAAAAACCAGGAAATTTATCCCATCCATTGGAAATCTGGCACAGAAAATATACTTGATGAGTGATGCAACATTCCCAAACTTTAATCCGATCTGTTGAAAATAGCTGAATTACAGAAGTATAGTATTTGCTTCTTGGGAAAGCTGTACCAGTTGAATTTCTGCCTGGATACATCCTCCTAGCCCAATGTTGAGCTGCACAACTGAAGTAAAGCAAGCATACAGTTAGTGTTTTCGGACATGATTACATGACATCTGCCATTGTCTCCTATTTTTAAAAGGCACTTAATAAAAGGGGAAATTCCCTTTGATACCTTTGAATTGAGACTTGCTACTTAGGTGTCTCTGTGTACCTTCTATGTCCTTGCATTAATCTAGCTAATCTTATGAATGTGTGCGTGTATGTGTGTAAGGTGCCGTCAAGTCACAGCTGACTTATGGCGACCCTGTAGGGTTTTCAAGGCAAAAGACGTCCAAAGGTGGTTTGCCACAGTTTTAAAGTTTATTTGAAGTGGGTATTAGCTATCCAAATAGGAGTTTAAAGCCCCTTTCTAGGCTTTAGGATAACCGGTGTGGATCCACGCTTTACTACATCTCAATTAACTTTGTATCCTTCCCTGAATTATATTTCCATCCCACCCCTTCCTCCTAAATTTAGCTACCCTGAAGTCAGTATGACATTAATAAAGTCAGGGCAGATGACACCTGTAAAATCCCTCTGGTTTAATTAGAAAACACCGAGGTCCTTGATTGAAGTAATTCTGTTGATGGATAAGGAGGAATAGAAGTCAGCATACAATCTCTTCAGTTTTCATAACGAGGCAAAAAAAAGCCATAACGGAATTACTGGCTTTTTACATTGGTACCTCTCCCTCCCCCCAGTTTGGGACTAGCCGGTCTTTTTCATCCGAGAGCCTTGAGCAAAAGAGAAAAAGCTACTATTTCTGTTCCACAAACATTCCGCGGGAGTTCATAGAATGCTGCTGTCGATTCCTAGAATTTAATATACTTCTTGCTGATGCAGGCAGTTTGGGTTTAGGTTCATTTTTCTCACACAACGTTCTAGCACAAGACATAGACCAGCCCTTGTACTTTGGATGCAATCCATAGCCTTTGGGTGCAAGCCGATAAATCGATGCCTATCATGAACCCTTGAGAGAGAATGATTGAACTGGAAATGATGGATCAGAATAATGCGTAGAAACAAGCTGTCCTGATTGAGGAGGAAGCATGGATTCCCTAGGAACGTAAGATGAGCCCAGTTGGATCAGGCCAATCCAAAATGTCTCCTGAAATGCTGCTCTTGAGAGTTATAGGGCAAGGAACAGGAATTCAGGTGGGTTTTGGGGCTGCAGCAGGAGTAGAGAGAGTAAGGAAGTCATGCTGTTCAGGAGATCTGTCCACAGACACACTTTAGTGGATCCAACCCAAGGCTTCTTGCACAGTGATCCGGGCAATCTGTTTGAATTGTAACTTTCCCAGGTGAGTAGTTAAAGGCAAGTCCAGTTAAATTTATCCTTCTCACCATTATTTAGATATTTGCAAAATAGAAGTGTTGAAGCTTGTTTTAAACAAAAAGCTTAAACGTAGAGTAGGAACTAAAGAAACCCGAAACAGTTGCTGAAGTTCTGGATTTTTATTTCTTGGCTGCAACTCCCTTCCGTGAAGACAAAAAATCTCTTCAAATTGAGAAGATTTTCAAAAGCAGTTTTTGGAATTGTATGGGTGATTCTGTTGAAGAGAGAAGCATCTCCTTGGGCATGTACAAACCACTATGTGTGTTGAAAGTAGCTCTTTGGATCTCAGTCAAAGTATATCAGATTGCCACCTTTAAATTATCAAAGCCTCATATAATGGTTATGGTTTGCCTGTCTGCCTATGTTTATTACCCCAAAATGATTTAAGAGAAGGATCTCAAATCATCAAGAGCAAAGCCACTCCAGGGCATATGCAAGAAAAATTACAAGAAATTGTCTCTTTATAGAATGTTAAGAACTTGTTACTTAACTTAAATGTAGAGTGATTTAATCAGAATGTGTTTCAGTTAATTCAACAGCTATTCTCTATAAGCTTAGCAAATTATAAAGTAGCTATTTAAAGTTCTCTTTGAAACTGATCGCGGGAACATTAAATAGAACTTTAAACAAAGTCGGCTAACATCAAAAGCTGTTCCTGCACGTTCCAAGTGGCTTAATCTTGTTGGGGGAAATTTGATGGTATTTGCATTTTTGATGTTTCTAAAAGGATATGATTCATTTTGTCTCTGGCTGAAATAAAAAAAAAAATACAGCTAAGCATAAGGCACTGGTTTTATGAAAGTAATGCAGAATGTTTATGGCTCACCGAGAGAGGTTATTAGTATGATCAAAATCAGATTCCAATCATAATTAATTAAGTTAATTCTAAGTTCTATGGAACATATTGGCTAATAGTCTTTATTTGATACACATTTTATATAATTATACTGGCATTTTGTTTTTAATCTTTCTGGTGTTTCTAAAATCTTACCTGTTTGATCTAGCTCTGTGAACCTTGAAAGTAGTCTGATACACCAAACGATGGATCACATTTTTTTTTGCTCATTTAATCACTTCCGTCTTAGAGCCTAGGACATTCTTCCAACTACAAGCCTCCTTATTTTCTCCATAAGCAACCTGATACCAGGGGTTCTGACTGCTGGTACTAGTATTCCATATAATCTGTCTCCTACCAGTCCTTACACTCACAATGAGAGGTGGAACAATTGGGTTCTTTTCCACTGGACCATGTTTATTGCTTGTCTGAGTCAAGCAAACAGTGGTTGTGTATTTTAGGTTTTTGAGGGAGAGAGACAGCAAGAGCTGTTTCAGGCTACACAGTTGAAAACAGCCACTTGAGCGCACACCCATAGATTGGGGTTGCCAACCTCCAGGTGGGGCCTGGAGACCTCCCAGAATTGCAACTGATCTCCAGACAACAAAGATCCCCGGAGAACAAACTAACTTTTTCTGGATTGGGGCCAGTATGTTTCAGTAGATTTTTTTCTTAGCCATGTTGCTTTTTAATGAACGATCCGACCCCTCTTCTTGCTGTGCCCCTCAAGATATGTTTTATTTTCCCTTCTCACAATTATAAGGGCTTTGCTGTTGCTGACTTGCTAGGAATGGTCATAAAATTATACTGAGAACTCATTTTTGTCAGATTAAAATGTGGTTCAATAAATTTTCCCTTTGAATTAGTTATGAGAAGCATGCCCCCTTTATTATATTTTGGTATACAAAATGCCAGAAGACAATGAAAGCTCTATAATTTCCTCCTTGTGCTTGTTTGAAGCTTTTCTAAAATATATCTATTTGTAACCCTAATGTAATTTTTCCCCTGTTCCATGTAAAACACTTAACACTAATGGAAAAGTTAGTTTCATTGAGTAATCCATTTTATGTAAATTATGTGAAGTGTTCCAGTCAAATGATGTTTGACTATTTGGTAAGTGTTTCTGGAATAAAATATTTATTGCCACTTATTAAACATTGCTGTACTACTAATTCTAAACTATTGTTTGAGGGGGGAAAGTGACACGTCATTCTGTTTGACATGTCATTCTCTTTGGGCAGACTGACTTGATGGAGACGGGAAAAGAAGTAATAATGGGAAAATAATGGGGGGAATTCTTAAAGATTTTAGGCAAATATCCATAACCAGTATTGATACTTTAAAGGCACTGGCGGAAAACTAGATGTGTGCAAAATCTTTCAGGAAGGTGTGCGTGTTTCTTGTATTGTTGTAAGTAGCTTTAAAGGCACGTTCAACCTGCCAGCTCTTTATTTTTCCTCCCAGTGATGTACGATCCATCGCCATCCATAATAGCTCTCATTTTATAACTATAGAAATCATATCTGCCTTTATGATGAAAGAAACGCCTAAAAGTCACTCGCTGTTCTAAAGTGAGTTTCTCAAACAGCAGGAGTAAGATGATTTTTGTAAATTGCAATACAATATCGGATATGGCAGAGCCTGGGTCTGTAATATTTGTCTCCGCCCAGAAATGACATTTAATTATAGCACTGGTTTCCCACATAACTTGTACGCGGTATGGTGTATTTTAAGATTATGCAGTTCGGTGGGAAAGTACATCAAAACACTGTGTGTGATTTTCTTTTAAGGGATAAAAATGTAAGCAGTGTAATGAAGAACCTCAGAAACATGCACAATCTATCAGGGAAAATAGCCTTGCTTTGGTGTCCCTTATCTCTCTCATGAAAGTTAAAACAAAACAACATCAAACACGCACATGCGCACACACACACACACACACAAGAAAAACAACATTTGACAAATACTGTCAAACATGGTGACCCCATCTAATCCCTTCGCTGCACATCTTAATCCCTGATGGAGTGTTATCAAATAGATGGGCTCCGAGGTTAGGGAGTTTTCCAATGTGATGCCTCTGCAGTCATCTCCTACTGACAGATGCAGTGACCTTATCCTGCAGACAGCTCTATCCAGCGTGACAGCCCAGCCAGCTGGCTTGTATTGATCATAATTGATTTAAGGAAACTGATCCGCTATGGCTTAATGCTGTTAAAACCCCACAGCGAAACTTGACACACTTTTCGTTTGGGGATTTGAACCTTAAAGGGTTCTCTGCCTCCCACCCTTTTGTTTCAGAGCAGAGTAAAATTTGTAGACCAGTGCATTTGTCAAGCGGGCGGTTGTTTTGTCTGCTGTGCGGTGGGTTTGAGTGTGCCTCTGCGTGGTCACACTTCCGTCCAGGACTGAAATTCAGAATCGTTTAAGGTCAAAACAACTGCTCATTGTGTCAACAGTGACAGGAGCTTTTGTGTTGCTTTGCAAATGAAGCTGAATTGGTTTGTCTTGTTCAGCAAATACTACAATGCCAACCACAAACTACACTCCTAATACTAGACAGCATATATTGGTATGGGCTGCATGACATGGTATAGAGGCAAAAGGAGAAGAATGTTATATTTAAGCTGCGGGCTATACTTGATATACTTTATCTTTTTTTTTTATACTTGTACACTGAAATGATTTTGAGAGTTGCTGACATGACTTTGATTTCCTATTGTATAAAAAGAAACTAGACATGTTTGAGATTGCTCTTCCTTAGAAAGAGAGAAAGAGGCTCTCCTGAAGAACCTATAAAGGTGATAACTTACACAAAGCCTCTCTTATGAGAACGAAACTTTATGGAGCTAGTCTGAGAAAAACTGTTGATAGAGAGAATCAATTAAACATAAGAATGTAAAAGGTAGCCTGTTGGATCAGACCAGCGGGCCATCTATTCCAGCATCCTGTTTTACAGATTGGCCAACCCGGGCCAACAAACAGGGCAAAGATGCGAAGACCTTCTCCTGGTTTTGCCTCCTAACATTGATATTCAGAGGCTTATGGCTTCTGGACATGAAGGTTCCCTTAAGTCATCTTGGCTAGTAGCTATTGATGGATCTCTTCTCCATGGCCCTGTCCAATCACCTTAGCTATTCTAGTGGCCGTCACTATATCTGCTGGCAATGAACTGAACTATTTAATTTTTCATTGAGTAATGAAGCAGTTGCTTTTATCTGTTCTGAATGTATTGCCCATCAACTTAATTGAATGCCCTCAAGTTCTAGTATTATGGGAGAACAAGGAAAAACTCATCTCTATCCACTTTCTTCACCCCACGCATAATTTTGTCCAAAACAAAAAGTTCCAAACCCTTTAGATTTTCAGCTTGTTTACTTTCAGAGGGTGTCCATGTTGTTCTACAGTATAACAGATGGATTCGAGTCCAGTGGCATCTTAGAGACCAACAAGATTTTCGTTGTATAAACTTTCTGTTGAAGGGAGCTTTGACTCTCAAAAGCTTATTCCCTGAAAACCTTGTTGGTCTCTACGGTGCTACTGCAATCAAATATAGCTGCTTGTTTACTGCAACATTTTTGCAGCCTTCTCTGGAATCCAAGATATATAGAACATAAGAAAAGCCTGCTGAATCAGACAAAGGCCCATCAGGTCCAGCAGTCTGTTCACACAGTGGCCAACCAGGTGCCTCTAGGAAGCCCACAAGCAAGACGACTGCAGCAGCATTATCCTGCCTGTGTTCCCCAGCGGCTAATATAATGGGCATGCTCCTCTGATACTGGAGAGAACAGAGATGCATTGTGACTAGTGTCCATTTTGACTAGTAGCCATGGATAGCTGTCTCCTCCATGAACATGTCTCCTCCCCTCTTAAAGCCTTCTAGGTTGGCAGCCATCACCCCATCCTGGGGCAGGGAGTTCCACAACTGGGGCAGGGAGTTCCACAACAGGTAGTCAGGCCTGCACTACATTAATTCATCTGTGTGACTGGAGGAAAGAGCAGGTATCTATTGCTGTGCAGAACTCAGTTGGGTGAATATCAGTGTCTTTTGTTAATATTTTCAATTAACTTGCTTAACTCAGTTTTCATTTCCTGATCTTTTTGATGTCTCTGTGAAATTAGTATTTTTGTGATAGGTCAGCTTCTTCGTTTTTTGTTCAGTTGTCTTTGTTCACTGCTAATGTTGTACTTCACCTTTTACATTTGTGTGTAGAATTTTCTTCTGGCACAGAAAAGTAACTAGCAGTTAAAGTGTCTACAATGTGCCATTTCAGTTACTGAAATGACTGCAGCCCAGCCTTTAGCAGTGGGCATATCGAAGAACAAAGGAGCAGTGGGCATATCATAGAACAAAGGAGCTTAGTTGGATAAATGTGGCTAGTAATCTACAGAGGTTTTATTGTAAAAGCTAATGTCTTAATAGTTGTCTCCAGGCACAAAGAAAGGTATTTCCTTCTTTGCCCTTCTTTGGTGGTTCATATAACGCAAGGGTCCCCAGTCTTGTTGAGGCTGTATGCACTTTTTGAATTTTGAGAGAGGGTAGCAGGAGTCACCGCCCTGACCTGGATGGCCCAGGCTAGTCTGATCTCATCAGATCTCAGAAGCTAAGCAGGGTCAGCCCTGGTTAGTCTTTGGATGGGAGACTACCAAGGAAGTCCAGGGTTGCTATACAGAGGAAGGCACTGGCAAACCACCTCTGTTAGTCTCTTGCCTTGAAAACCCCATAAGGGTTCGCCATGAGTCGGGTGCAACTTGACGGCACTTTACACACACACACACACACATACACAGCGCAGGAGTCACCACAAAATGGACGTCATGGCAGGTGAGACCAATCACAAAATGGCCGCCATAGTGGTGGGCAGTTACGAAACGTTGGTCAGGCCCAAGACAAACATCCTCCTTTGTTGGAGGGGGTATTTCTGAATCGACGCTCCCAGTGAATTGGAGGAAAGCCAAGGTTTGGCTCTTTGAGGAAGAGGTTTTCAAGGGAAAGAATCAGTTGAGCACCAGCAAACACAGCAAACCACATCAGTTGGCACCATGTTGAGGATCAGTGATATAACACATGAGAAAGGTCCGCTAATGAGGCTGATGCATTGGTTGAGGATGGACTGGTCCAATGCTCATTACAGGGGTTAAAACACATTTCCCTATGTCATGTTAGCTGGTGATTCTTGGCAATTTTTGCATTGCCTGAAGTAATGTGGTACAACACCCATATCTCTAGGCCTTCTGAGGCTGTTGTACCCAATTTATTATTTGTTCTACTAGCACCCTTGGCATGTTCTAACTTGGATGAGCTTTCTTCTTACGATATAGTGCATTCGTATCAAGTTGTATCTGTGTGTCTGTATATTTGTATGTCTTGGTAAATATTTCAACAGCCTAGTCTGCATAACAGAGGAACCCCAAGTTAGATGATCAGTAGATTGTGTCTGTAAAGTGCCATCAAGTCACAGCCGATTTACAGTGACCCCGTAGGGTTTTCAAGGCAAGAGATGTTTAGAGGTAGTTTGCCATTGCCTTCCTCTGCATAGAGGTTTCCTTGATCGTCTCCCATCCAAACACTAACCAGGGCTGACCCTGCATAGATTGGGCTGATTAGAAGGACGTAATGCAGGGGTGGGGAACCTTTTTTTGGCCAAGGGCCATTTGGATATTTATAACATCATTCGCTGGCCATACAAAATTATCAACTTAAAAATTAGATGGCTATATTTGGTCAAACATTTAGCCAAGAGGCATGACCGGAGACGGCTCTGAGTGTCTGCTACATAGAGCGACTCACTTTTGAGCTCTGCTGTCCCCAGCTGGGCCCAAGAGATTCAGGCAGGGCAGCATCCTCCTGAGCTAGAGATCTACCAGAACCCATGAAGGGCCAGACCAAATGATTTTGCGGGTCTTGTATGGCTCCCGGACCTGATGTTCCCCACCCCTGACGTAATGGGACACTTATGTAGACACTTAGCAAGCAGATTCACAGAACTGTGAGGACTTTTGTTGCATCTAATCTGCTGTTTCTTTTGATTAAGATTATGTTACAGGTGTTGCAAGAATAAGTACAGTTTCTCTTCATTTTGCATATTGTGAGTATAAATCAGAAATATTTAGATTATAGTAACATGGGGATATGGAGAAGGCAAGAAAGAGGTTTGTTGGAATCTTGGGATTCAGTCCAGTGTGTTATAAGGGAATTGAATATTTACTTTGCAGTTTCTTAACGGATTCGATTTTATGCTGGAGATAATTGCTGTCCCATCAAAGCATAATGAATTTCTAACATGTACTTAAAGGAATGGTTCCCATATCCCACTGAAGAATTAAATAAACGGCATGACTTCTTAAATGTTTGGCAAAATGCTATAAAACATTTTAATTTATATGCATTAAATTGAGATAATTGTCTTCTTCCTCTTCCCATGAAATGCAGTATTCTCTAAAATTCTTTTTTTTATCAATAAATGACCTATGAGTTGTGGGATATTTGTAATATTGTTCTTTCATGCTTTCAGATGCTTCATATGTAACAAGTAACTGAAACGGTGTGGGAGGAGGGTGCAATTTGGCCTGTAGGGAAAACTCATGTATATCCCAGGGCACATGTGGCTTTCCCTCATGGGCGTACCCTCAGACTATTTCAGGTCAGCAAAATGGCACAAGGGGGAGGCAGAAAGCCCTTCTTCACATGGGACATGGTCTCAGTCCAAATTGGGCTCCCCATTTCTGGGAAACGATCCACACAGCTTGCATCTGATTATTACCCAGGGAGTGGACGCCAAAGCCATCCTTTGTTACATGTGAATTGAGTTGGAGATATCTGAGTCGCTGCACTGCATTGGCTTGCTGTAAGACGGTTATACAGAAATATCTGCGTTGGCCTTTAAACAAATGAAGTTATTAATTCTAAAACGTCTTTCACTGTTTCTGTTTACAAATCTCGAGTTGGTGTGAAGTTAGAATAATAGCTTCCCAACAGTAGAAGAAGAAGAGTTGGTTTTTATATGCCAAGTCCAACTTTCTCTACCACTTAAGGGAGACTCAAACCGGCTTACAATCACCTCCCCTTCCCCTCCCCACAACAGATACCCTGTGAGGTATGTGGGGCTGAGAGAGCTCTAACAGAGCTGTGACTAGCCCAAGGTCACCCAGATGGCTTCGTGTGTAGGAGTGAGGAAACAAATCCAGTTCACCAGATTAGCCTCCGCCGCTCATGTGGAGGAGTGGGGAATCCAACCCTGTTCTCCAGATCAGAGTCCACCGCTCCAAACCACCCCTCTTAAACCCTACACCACGCTGGCTCATTGCCCAGTTTGAACTGCTGTGGTGTGCTGGCTGAAGGGCTGGACCAACATCTGGGAGACCTGTGTTCATCTCTCCATCTTGCCATGAACCTCATTGAACAGATGTAGGCCAGTGACTCACTTTCAGCCTAACCTACCATGCAAGGTAATTGTAAGGATAAAATGGTGAAGGGAGAAACATGTGTGCTGCCCTGAACTCCGTAAAGTAGGGCGGGGGAAAATATAGTTGACAGATAGATATTTTGTTAAGGTTTGAACTGAGTTTCAAGACCGTGAATCCTGGGATTTCCTTTTCATCTTTAATTTTCTCCATAGTGTTGGCAGTTATGGGGATTGGAAGTCCATGCAGTAATATCAAGCAGAGGAGAAAGCTCAATGTTAAATAGGAAGAGAGGTAGGGAATACATGTAATCCCCCTTTAAAAATAGCCATGTGTACACTTTTTTTGATCCAGTACTTTATAGTTGATTTAGATTTCATTCATTTTGGTCTTTAATTTCACATGCGCACAGTGGACCATAAAATTATTGGAAAAGCCTCTTTATGATGGTATGTTTTCTCTTATGTTAAACTTAGAGAATAGGTTTGTTGTTCTTGGAGGTGGATTGTTCTGTGCTATGCAATTGGTTTAAGTTTACTGGCACTGCATAAGATCCATTGTTCAGCATCTTAATAGTATTTCAGAGATCTAGGAACCTACATTTTTTTTCCTTCTGGGGTTCTATATCCCCTAAAATTAAAACCATGTACTCTATTCTCTGGCTGTAAGCCTCTTAAATCTGTCTTCCTTTCTAATTACATTTGTACGGCTTACCAGAATTGTGTGGATATTAAATATGAATGTGAAATAACTGCATGCATTTTGATGGAAAGAAACATGGGACAAACATTCACCAGACTGTAAACCTGCAAATTGTGTACATTTAATTTTTACTGTTGAAATTTAATCAAAGGCTCTTGTGATATATACATTTTGAAAGTTCATATAATTTTTTTACTGGGAATACTTGTAATATTTTGTTAATGGTTTTTGCATGAATATAGATGGCATTTGTGCAGAGGCTTTTTAAAAATTCTTGCTTGGTTTGTTTTAGAAAACTTTAGTTGGGTTCTTTGGGATTACAAGTGCTTAGTTACTAGGGTCTCAGTTTCCATTGGCTGTCTTTAAAGATAAACTTAAAGAGAACAGTAGACCTTGCACAAGGAAACCTGATTCTGTGTCATCGCTGCTCTCATATATTTCTTCTGCTTTGTTGTGTTTATGTGAACATAAACATGTGAACATAGAATGGGGGGTTGAAGCAAATCTTACCATCTTCCTTGTCTCCAAAGCAAGTGAACTGCCCACTGCAGGATGTCTGAATACCCGCTCCCCCCACTTAAGCATCCCTGCCTACCAGCAGTGAGCAGAAGCTAAGTTCTTGTCTCGGTCGTGTGCAAAGATGACTGTTCTTCTCTGTCTGGCACATATCTACTCTGTTAGTCTCTTTTCTCACAGCCCTTCCAACTGCCCAGGAAAAGAAAAAGGTTAGTAATTATTCAAACTAACTATACTAAACAATAGACGGATTCAGGTCTGATTTTGGTCCTTTGACTGCATATCTGTCTTGACAAGATGCCTGAGTGATGGCCATATTTAGCAATTGGAGATACAACTAATTGCATTCAGATTCAGATTCATTTATTAATATGGCAAATGCCATTAAAACATTCATATCAGTCACAAAATTAAAATTGGAGAGTATACAGTAACTAAAACTATAGGATATATAGTTCATAAACAGTTTATACAATTTAAACAGACCTCGGATTAATAAAACATTCTCTATTTTAAGTTAAGTTACTAATTGCATTGATTTGGATTTTCAATGGTCAGTTCACAAGCGTCCCCTAACATTTGTCAGATGGTTCCTGACACGGTTTGTGTAAGCTGTCGGGCATCTTAGACCGAGGACTCTGGCAGTCAGACTGAAACGTCTTGTATTCTGAGCTGCCTGACCCGTTTTTACTCCCTCTGGCCTGCCTGTTCCATGATGGCCAGCTCCGTGCCTGCAGACTGCCAACCCTGACATCCCATTTGGGATCATTAATTGAAGCTGCATGCGTAGTTGCAATTTTGTGAAGAAGGGGGTGGCTAAAGTTCAGCAAGCCTTCAATTTGGAATAGTAAACATATGATTTATCGTCTTCACGGCTCAGCTCTATTGGATGAAACCTAGCTTGTTTTCCAAAAGTCTGGAAAATGCCCTTTCTTAAAATAAAATCAAATATAGGCTCACTCAGTGGGTTGGATGGTCCTGCCAGAATTGGTTATTTCAGTGTTGCAGAGAACTGGGATTGCCAGCCTAGGGTTGCCAGGTCCCTCTTGGCCACTGGTGGGGGATGAACACACCCGAACACACCTGAAGCTGCCTTCTACTGAATCGGACCCTTGGTCCATCAAAGTCAGTATTGTCTACTCAGACCGGCTGTGGCTCTCCAGAGTCTCAGGCAGAGGTCTTTCCCATCACCGACTTGCCTAGTCCCTTTAAACTGGAGATGCTGGGGATTGAACCTGGGACCTTCTGCATGCTGAGCAGAGGCTCCACCAGTGAGCCACAGGCCTTCCCCATGGAAGGGATGGGGGTAGGATTGCCAAATCCAGGTTGGGAAACTGTTGGAGATTTGGTGATGGAGCCTGGGGAGGGGAGGGACCTCAGTAGGGTACAATGCCATGAAGTCCACCATTCAAAGCAACCATTTTCTCCAGGGAGACTGATCTCTGTAGTCTGGAGAACAAGCTGTAATTCCAGAGGATCTCCAGGTCACACCTGGAGGCTGGCATCCCCATCTCAACCTCCCAGAGGCTCCTTAGATCTCCTTGAACTACAACTGATCTCCAAACTGCAGAGATAGCTCCCCTGGAGAAGATGGTTGCTTTGTATCATTGACTTCATGGTATTATACCCTGCTGAGATCTCTCCCCTCCCCAAATCTCACCCTCCTCAGGCTCTACTTCCAAATCTCCAGGAATTTCTGATCCAGAGTTGGCAACCAAAGTGAGAGCCATCACCAGCACCAACCAAAGAGGATAGCAGTTTCCTTGTGTTGGTCCTGGCGGACCAGGTTGTGGAATGTGTTTGGTACTTTGGAACACACAATTGAGTTCAAATGTAATATGCTGAAAGAATAAAGATGTGTTTAAGTTCCAAGTAATAAATTATTGTTATGTCAGAAGGAAACTGCAACAAATAAGCACAAGTGAGGTCACCAATTAAAAGATTATGAATTATTGATATTGGATTCAAGAAGGCAGGAAACAATATCTGGCTTTGTAGCTGACCATTACTGCTACAGACTCAGTGTTTCAAAAAGCTATAATACCCTTTTACAACATGGATTGTGTCCTAATAGGATTTGTGCAAATCACGGTGTTGTAAATATGTCCTAGGGGACATCTGGAAGCATCGTTCACATCAA
The DNA here is from genome assembly GCF_029931775.1 of Euleptes europaea. Taxonomy (NCBI): domain Eukaryota; kingdom Metazoa; phylum Chordata; class Lepidosauria; order Squamata; family Sphaerodactylidae; genus Euleptes; species Euleptes europaea. The sequence continues at coordinate 6,517,466 of NC_079332.1, forward strand.
CAAGTTCCTGCTTTTCTATGGAGATCTGATTATCGAGTTGAAATTACAAGCAGCATTTTAGACACGGTGACAATAACGGTTGCAAAGCACTGTTTTGGCTCTGAAATTTCATTTTGGAGCAAGAGGTCCCCAAGGGCTGGTTACATTTATTTAATTATGCTGTACAAGGCATGGGTAATAGTTTTAGATCAAAGTATAAAAATCTACTTCAAGGCACATTTGTAACATTAATTCAAAGTGGTGGATTGGTGAGCTTTTCAACATGTGTTTATAGGGCAGAATGATGCAAATAGAGGTACTGAATCAAAATGGTAAAGATTGTATTATATTAGGGCGTAACAAAGAAATGGGAAAATGCCACTGATTTAATTTTCACTACAGCAGATTTTATTTCAGAAGATACTATTGAAATATGGCTTCCAAAGAATTTTTTTTGCCGTCATAACAGGCAAAGTGCAAACCTTCATACTCAGAGGACCTTGCAGGGATGCCAAAGAGAACTCCCATCCCAACTGTCATTGTATGGTGGTTGTGCATGATATTATGGGCTGCAAAAGTTTGCTGGTAATGTGATGATCTGAAGCCTTTGGTCCTGTAGGTTTAAGTCAGGGGTGGGGAACCTTTTTTCTGCCAAGGGCCATTTTGATATTTATAACATCATTCGCGGACCACACAAAATTATCAACTTAAAAATTAGCCGACCAGGCCCCAAGCAAGCAGAACAAACTCACATCTGCCTTGAATAGAGGCTATTCCTGTCCGCGAGAGGGGGCGGATCACCAGTCTTAGATCTTTCTGAGCTAGAGATCTGCCAGGACCCACAAAGGGCCAGACCAAATGATTTTGTGGGCCTTAAACGGCCCCCGGGCCTGACGTTCCCCACCCCTAGTTTAAGTGGTGTGAGAATATGTATTGTCACCATCATCATCCTCCATGGGATTTCCTGCATACTTAGAGGGTCCTCTCAACATATTGCCCCATAGGTCCACGCACCGATTAGTCAGTTTGTTAATAAAAAGTACAGTCAGTCATAGGTATAAAGTACTGCTGGAGAGCAAATATCTCGTCTCCCTTTCAAAACAAGCTTCAGTCCCTAGCTAATAATCTCCCCCTTCCAAAGATGTTTAAGAATTTAATACTCGGTTTCAAATTCATTATGGTTACATTTTAATATGCCCATCAAAAATGAGAGTTAAAGCAAATACCCAGATACTGCAAATTCTTACAGAGAGTTTGAATAAATCCCCATCAAGGAAATGAATGCCGAATGAACCCCATGAATTTAACCTAATAACACTTATTCAGGCTTTTTAATGATTTTAAAGTAGCAGATTCATTATAATAAAAAGGAAATCAGATTTTAAATATTGCAATAAATCCATTAATTAAGAGAACTGAGAAAGTGATTGTTACTGCATCTAAGAAACATTTATATTAAACCACAATGAGCAGGCTTGGATCTAAAACGAAGTGCCCTGAATGTGACATTTATAATGCAATGAATTATTTGGTGTGTTCTTTGTGGATGAAGTGCACGTTCTTCAGTAAATGCAGATGTAATGTATTTGAAACTGAACATTTTGAATTGGGGCTGTGTCCATAAACTGCAGAGGAAATTTGTGGAAGAAGGAAATGTGGGAGGAACCAGCAGGGGGAGGGAGAAGAGATAGTCCTGATAGGGTTTTTTTGCAGTGGGGAAATGTTGAAAGTTTTAATAGGTTTTGCAAGAAAGTATTTGATTTGTATCCTTCACTGTAACATGGTCTACGTTTTCATTCTAAAGACTGACTCGTCGTTTACTTAAAATCTTCCAATTTCAAGAAAAATTCCTGATGTTGGCAGTAATTGCTATCTTTGACTATAAAAGTGTGTGGGGGAGGACAATATAACTTTTACCATTAAAATTAGACTTGAAGTTGGAGTATCTGAATCTTCAAAAATACTAATGCAGCTTTTCTGTAAAGATCTCAGTGTGTTATTGATGGAATTCGTTTTTAAAAAATATTCAAATGCTAGTTGCTTTTTAACTAGTAGAAGGTTGCTTCCACTAATGAACTTCTCAGCTGATGTTGAAAGTACTATCAGTGAGTTACTGCTTCTGATGTGAAGGTGTGTGTCATACCCATGGAGGCAGTGAGAACTCCACTGAGTTGTCAGTCACTGATCCAACTTCCTCTGTTGACCTGCATCCTGGTTAAAAGGGACATGCAAAGACAGCAGAATGGGAGTATTGAAATTTCATGCATTTTCCCTCTCTCTGGACTTTCTGTTTCATGATTAAGTCTTAAGCCAAAATGGAGCAGACCAGTGGCTTGTTGAAGATTTGAGTACGCAGTTTTCAGTCCCTTCATCCTTGGCTGAGGTTTAGCTTTAAAAGTCAATCTGAAATACAAGTTCTGTCTTCTGAAACTGAAGTTCAATTTCAACCTCACCTATCTTCTTGTAGCTGATAAATCAGTTTTCCTATGTCACCTTAAATTCTGCAAATGTCGTATTTGAAATTTATTCATATTTTACATATAGCTGTATATTTCTGTGTACCAGTGCACATTTTTATTACATTAACTGTACAGGCTATTTATGACTCCCTCTTTCTTTTTTTCTTTGCATGCTCTCTTAAAGGCAATAATAGTTTGCAGCTTAGTTTATAAGTCAATAGTAAAGCAAACTAGCCAAGCTTAGTTTGCTTTACTTCTGGACTATTGTGCTGAGAAAAGGAATATTGTCTTGCTGTTGGCACTAGACGACTCTTCATGAAGGAGAGTTTCACTTCAGTCCTGAAAATGCATGTGTCTTTAGTCAAGTTGAGTTGGCTGGAAAGGTATGAATGTGACCACACCTTCCATATTCTAGAGATGGAGCACAATATGTACTAGAATGTTGTTTGTGAACAAAAATACTGCACTGGTAGTCATTGGTTGAAGGCCAAGATCTCTGCAAGATTGGCTTTTCCAAAAACCAATCTTCCAAATTTCATATATTTTGATGGAAACACATGCAAGGAACAATCAAGCTTCTATTAGGAGGCTTTTATCTATTCATTTTGTAATAGAATTTTGATTTATTCCCCAGATGTCACCCATCGTATTAAGCTCCTATGATTTCAAGACGTCTGCTTTTCTTCCATTGAAACTGTTTTTTGTCATTTCAATTCTCCTTGATAAAAAGCTGTTCATATAAACATTACTGACAGTAACAGTATATGATCAATTTAATTTTAAAATCTCCCTGGAGAGATACTTAATATTTTTTTTCACTTGCCTTCAATTGAAGGCATTGCCTTTTGAAACACAAAGACCATATCTATCCATTTTTTAAAAACTTCTAAATAGATTGTAGCTGCCAAATACTTGCATGTGAATTCGGTTTCAGTAGTACCCACATTGCAAGAATATTTATAACAGATGTCAGATTGTATCTGAGGGTGATGAGTTGCCATCCTCTTAAAACCAATGACATGAGATTGCTGGAGTCTGGCATCAGGCAAATAAACCATGAAGGATTATACTAAGGAAGTCACCAGGCCTCCTGTTAGTTTAGCTTTAGCCCCGTAAAACGAACCTACGGCTTGTGCACTCCTGTTTGTAGAATCCTGGCAAGGAGAGGTGCATCGGATGCCTATGGATCTGTTGCTAATTAGAATTGCAGATGGTTAGCCATTTTCTTCTGTAAATAGTAATTTCCAACAGGAGTCCAGTGGCATCTTGAAAGACTAACAAGACTCTGCATAATCCTCTGAAAGTCAAAGCTCGTTTCATCAAGATACAAGAAACTGTGATGCATACCTATTATCTCCAGGATCAGAGGAGTATGCCTGTTATCTTAGGTGCCCTGGAACACAGGCAGGACGATGCTGCTGCAGTCGTCTGGTTTGGGGACTTCCTAGAGGCACCTGGTTGGCCACTGTGTGAACAGACTGCTGGACTTGATGGGCCATGGTCTGATCCAGTAGGGCTTTTCTTGTGTTCTTATGTTCTTAGCTTTTGATGAAATAAATGTAGTCAGTCATTAAGGTGTTGTTGGACGCCTGTTGGCTATTACTAGTTACAGCCAGAGGCAAATCTGGGGAATCCAGAAGAGAATTTGAGTTCCCGTGATGTGTATCCACGAAGAATAGCAGTGTTTCCGAAAACAGAAATGGTGCTGACTTGAGGGGTTAAAAATAATGAGGAATTGTGCACAAGGAAAAGGGGTCGATTGCTGGGATTTGCCGAGTACAACAGGTAACCAGGCTCACAGCCGTAGTGCGGAATGCAATGCTAGACATCCAGTATGATAAATTGATAGCCAGGACCAAAATTAAATCTAATTATTCCAACACTTTTTGGCTTTAAAAATTACTAGCAGTTCAATCCTAAGAGGAGTGGCATCCTTTTAAACCCATTGACCTCAATTGATTTAGAAGGGTGCAACTTTGCTTAGGATGGATCTGTAGATTACGTGCTGGCTGTCAAACCCACTATTAAAACTGTGATTCTGTTGCAAAAAGAACTGCTGTAAGAGTGGTGCAAAGCATGTGTGCCCCCAGAAGCATTTTCAACTTTAAAAAAATTAAGCAGTAGCCTCCCCTCCCAGTTCTATATTAAGAAAAATAATAATTGCTGAAACCATTTTCAGTTTGAAAAAACAGTTACCTCGCATCATGAAATTTATTCTAATATATTTTATTCTAATATATAGTGATTTGTATATGTTGTGTTCCTAACTGTAGCCTTGGTTCAGAGGGTAGTCATGTTGGTCTGTAGAGAAGAGCTGGATTTTGACGGCGCTTTGACTCTTAAAAGCTTATATCCTGAGAATCTTGTTGGTCTCTGGACTCGAATCTGACTCAGTTTAGCCTAGCATTATATATTGACTGTTTAATATTTTGGACATTTTCTCTGCTTGGTAAGAGAAGACTGAGAAATTCATATTTACACCGGGAGATATGGATTACTTTACACAGTACAGCAGTGTTCCAAACAGTTGCATGAGTAATGTCTCATTAATGCTGTGTGGGTGAGAAATCCATGGAAAGTACAATTCAGGAATCGGAATCCATGCGAACCTTTCCCATTTCCTGTTGTGTGGTCCTTTGTCGCTCCTGTCTTTCAAAGCTGGTAAAGTATGGCTGTTCGAGCAATTTATTATTTGCCTGGGTTCCTCCCTTCCAGCTTTATATAAACAGTGATGCCAATAATCATATGAAAATGAGGACACCGAAGACTCTGCCTTTAAATGATTTCCCCCCTTGCCTCGACAGCATCGTCTTTAAATGTGTCTGTCTATTTGAAATCAATTTCGCACGTCAGGAAAAATAATTAAAGATGCTGCCACATGCTGTCATAGATCAGGACAGGTACTCTTATTACCACCTGTGTGCTGAGCCACCTGCCATTCATCCCCCTAAATTTCCAGTATCTCGGTCCTGTGTATTTAATGCTAAGCCATGTGTGATGGTTGCTTAGAGCCAAGCAGCTGGTAACAGTTCCAGGAGCTCTTCCTGAATATTTAGAAGTACATTTCTGTGCCTGTCTGGTTTGGAATTGATTTGTGTCCTGTATAGACGGGCTTCTTGACCGATGGCTGCTAACTTTTGGAAGAAATGTAGAGTATGGCTGACTTGGCCCTGTGGAGTTGATAATACTGCCCTGATAAATGCATTCTGAATTTTGCCTGCAGCATTTTTTTTCTGATATCTGTAATTTTTTTCGTTTGCTTATGGAGGCTACAATTGCATTTATTTTTCTCAAAGGAAAACAAACTCCAGTTATAGATTGTGGACATCATTACAGAATGCGCTTCAGTGCATCATTGCGTTGCTTTACTAATGCTTTTTATCTGTAAAGGCCTTTTGCTGTCTTTTCATCTCTGCTCTAAACATTATTCTTACGAAGAATCTATCCTAACTTACACCAATTATTAGCAAAATATTTTTGCTGAAAGGAGCAAGGAGGCTATTTCAAATGCACTAGAGGCTCCCGTAGATTATTGCATTATCTACAGATAATGCTGTTTCTTTCATGTTTCCTTTTCTTTATCGTGTCAATAATTTAAGACTAAGTTGTTCTTTTTTGTTGTTGTCTTGCAAGATGCATTACAGCTGTGTAAATGAGCATATTGTGGCCAGATGCTGCAAGCTGTTGAGGAGTACATGGAGAAAACTGTAATGCATTTTCATTTAATGCCGTTTGCCTTAATTGAAAATGTATCTGCTTTTGTCATTGGCCTTCTGAATTGGCTTTTGTCCAGTAAGTGTTTTCTGTAATCATGAAACATGCTAATTTAATCTATTTGCACCTGAAACCAATTTCAGAATTAGCACCTGTTAAGCATTGCCTGAAGATGTTAAGCAAACAACACAGAATGCAACTAATTTGCTTTTTAATGAGTGAATAATACGCTATTGAGTCCATCTTACGCCATTCACAAAGCTTTGTGGTTAAATCATTCTTTCAGTGCTGTCTAACTCTAGGCAGTGCAAGGTCTTATAATGAAAAGAAATGTTATATTATGTGAATATAATAAGAAATCTTTGACTTGCTTTTGTTTAAAGTCCAGATTGGTGATGGTAGCTTGCCTCATATCATGGCATTTGGATTCTGCCTCCCTCCCTTCCACATTGCTGTTTAGATACCAAAGTTAGAAGAAGCAACTGTTTGGAAGAACCAAATAGTTTAGGCAGTAGGAAGGCAAGCGAATGTATGCGTTATGCTCAAAAGACCAAACGAAAAGGGTGTCTGCTCAGTGTTTCACAAGGTATAAGTGGATAAGGTTGATTGTTCAGGTAAGTTAGCAACACATTTCTTCTGAATTCAGACTGATACTCATTAGAAAAACGTTGTTTCCCCTCTTTTCTTATAACTTAGCTTTAACCCAAAGGCTGAATTGTTTTCTATTGTGAGCATTTAGAAGCTCTTAACAACAAAAGTAGTTATCACTTGGGCAGCCCTGCTCCTTCCGTGAACTACTGGAGAGAAAAGATTGAGTGATGAGCCAGTGTGGATAGCGATAAGGCTCATGTAAAATGGGGCCCCCGACATACACTTTGTGACAGCTTTCCTGTTGATAGAGAGAGGGTGCAAAGCCATGCCACTGGAATATATTTCAGTTATCACTATATTTGGAATATAATTTAGAATATGTTTCAGTTATCACTGTATTTTCTGACCTGGTGGAATATGTGGTTAACCTCAGAATCACAAGGGTTTGTAATAATGGTACAAGTACCCACACGCATTCTCCCTCAGTTTTCAAAGTGCACGATTTAGGTTATTAATAGCTTTTGCTCTTTGGAAACATCTTTGTGGTTTTGGGTTATACATCCATCTGGCCCAGTTTCTGAATTGTCATTGAAATGATATATCATGGTACAGTAACTGATGACCAGAGGCAGTTGTAAGACACAGCAGAGTTTTAAAAATGAGCTGCAAGAAAAATGGTTTCTTGGAGAGCAATTTTGCTGAATTTGAGTTTGGGCCCAGAGCACAGGCTCAGTGGGATTCCTCCAGAGTCAATACTAAGAGTTTATTAAATGTTGACTCGATTTGGACATGCACTTCAGCCTTAATGAAATGTATGGGATGAAATATGAATGATGGTGAATGGAGTAGTTTGATATTGTCCTCTGGGTAGCTCAGACCGGGCAGTGCAGAGGCCGGACTTTAGCAGATCTTGTAGAAATCGTTACAAGCACCCTCTGCGAATAGACAGAACAGCCAAACACAAGAAAATATTTATTGTTTTTTCCAACAATATACCCAATAGAAGTTGCTTTTCAGTTCACCCGTGTTTTGTGTGGAATCATTGTGAACTCATCACAGAAACATCATAGCAGAAAACATTTATTGTGACAGATGATTAAGCATTTGCATTGCACTAGTGATTAAAGCGGCAGCTTCTGAACACTTTAGACTTTTGGTTTCATTTGCTCAGCCTTCGTGGTAGACTTTATTAATAAACCTGTACAGTTGTTTTCATAAGAGAACATGACAGTTTTCATAATGATTTATGTGAACTTTAACCAATAGTAATATGTTGTTTTAAAATGAAAAATCCCAAGATTTGCATTATATTACAGTGTGTTCTTTTTAAAATAAATAATAGGCTTCATTAGTTCAAGGGCAAGGTGAAAAAAGTTCTTAAGTTGAATAACCATGCTTCCCCCCCATCATCTTACTCTTCTTCCCTTTGGTAACCTCCATTTGTATCTCTGAACTTCTTTGCCCTTTGGACATTTCCTGAGCCTTCATGATCTGCCTGCAGCCTCCCTTCTCAGACCTTTCCTAAATTCCTTGTCCTAATAGATTATGAGAACTACAAAGGCAACTCCCAAGGTGATGCCAATAAATAGTAGTTTATTGTGACAGAATTAAAATCATACGTGGATCCACATGGGGTGGATCCAGCGCAGTATTTCTGCAGACGTAAGGACTTATGCCCATGGAGCATAACTTTTTGCCCCCCAAATCCTTCTCTTGGGGGAAAGGGACCCCTAGGAACTGGATTGGGGGGGCATTTGGGGCCGCTGCAGGAGGAAGGAAGCCATGAAAGTTGCATTCCCTAGATGGAAGTCCTTTGCACTCACAGAAAACACTGCTGGAGCCAACCTAGGGCTGCCAACCTGCAGGTGGGAGCTGGAGATCTTCTGAAATTACAACTGAACTCCAGACTACATAAATCACTTATTTATTCATCATTTATTTAAAACATTTATCCCACTTCTCCTGGAGAACGTGGTTGCTTTGGAAGGTGGACTGCATGGCATAATTCCCTGTTGAGGTCCTTCCCCTCCCTAAACGCCACTCTCTCAGGCTCCACCCTCAAATCTCCAGGTCTTCCTGGAGTTGGCAACCGAGTGAGTTTGAATTTGGCCTCGGGGCAGATGTTTTGAAAATCAAATTTTCATGCTGTCACAATAAATTCTATGTAATCTTTTCTCCTCTGAATCTCATTTTACTTTCCTTTTAACACATGTAGTACCTGAACGGGTCTTGTTGAATTAGCTTAAGGTGATTATATTCTTAAGGAGGAGAAACTTTGATATCTAGAGGTGACTGGAATCTTTGGGTTTGCTCTAAGTATTCTAAACTGCAAGGCAAAGTCAAGTCTTACCTCAGAACGCTGTAGTTTACTGTCCTGAATAGAAATATACCGGGAGAAGTATTCAAATCAACAACATACAATTGGTGGGAGTAACATCTGGCCTTTCCTAACTGTGGTAGTACTTCATAAATCGAGATACTGAACATCTGTATATAAAGCATTTCCTTGCTGGATCAAAGCAAAGTCCCTTGAACTCTGTCGGTGGTGAAATATTTCATTTTTTAGAAAGGCTAACCTACCTCGACTGTACCATGTGTGATGTGCCTGTTGGGGGAGAAGGACGGATCCCCCCAGGAGCAAAATTGCTCTCTGAAGCAGAGCTTGGCAAACTCTGGCACACTCTAATCTAAGGGTACTTTAGATCAGACATACAAATCTCTGCATGCTTTTTGGTAGCAGTGTCTTTTGAAGGCGTTGTATAATACACCTTTAAAATTGCAATCCAAACAATAGCTTTTCAAAAGGCAATAACCATGTGAAGTTCTTTGAAATCGGCTGTTAGGTGACAGGCATGATGTATTTGCTTAATTTCGCTCTTTCAGAAACGGTGTCAATCCTAAAAGGCGCTTTCCCGGTTTTAACTGCCATCGGTGTGTGTGGGCTCTCGTATTCTGCACAAATCAGTATGTTTCTGTGCAGTGCGTCTCTCTACACAAAGACTATCGTGTGGGATGTCTGTTGGGGTGGATAGCCCATCCGCTGCAAGGTGGAGAATGGCTTCTGCCTGCACTGGTACCTGAAACAGCAATTTACTGTCTCCCATAAAATCAGCAGTACTTTACTGTCCACATAGAAGCAGGCGGTTGATGTTCAGGTCAGTGCAGAAAAGTAAAGGGTGCTCTCCTGGGTGCTTTTGGGGTGGGGGCTCAATCTTCTCCTTGCCCTGTGTAAGGGAAATCGCGAAAGAACATTGTCATCTCGAGGAGGATAGTGACATGCCTCACTCCTCCACACAACCAAGGCAACAGGGCAATATGCCTTTAGGCATAAGGGTACAGGCTCCCAGCAATAGCTGGAAGCACCCCAGGTGTAGCTGATTTGTGGCTACTAACCAGATTGGGAACAGAGATTAAAAGGTTAGGATAAAGGAGTGGAGAGAGGGAGAGAGATGGGCTGTGGCTCTAGGACCTCTCCCTCACCATTCCAGCAGGGCTACAAGCAGAAAGGATGGGCTTGTGAGTATATTGTGTTGCCTATGTTATGTTTGTTAATGTTTGGGGGCTACTCTTTATGTTATTGATTGATTCAGTTTGTTATCATAAAGGCTTGGTTTGAGACCTCAACGGTGTGCTATTGCTTCTGGATCCTATAAAAGAACCACCTGCTAGGATTTGGCAGAACACCCTGGTGATGCAAGCCTTTAAAGAGTCAAGTCAACTCCTGTTGTTATAGACTTACCCTGGGCGCCATTTACTGGTCATGTAAGAATGTGACGGCAGCCTGAATAGCCCAGACTAGCCCAAGTTTGTCAGGTGGTTACAAGCTAAGTAGGGTTTGCCATGGTTAGTATAGATGACCACCAAGGAAGAACAGTTTTGCTATTCAGAGGAAGGCGATGGCAAACCGCCTCTGCTCATCTCTTGCCTTGAAAACCCCATGAGGGGTCGCCATGTTAGTTGCAACTTGACAGCAATTTATTGTTGTTGTTGATATGAATGTGACAGAATATTGGTAGCACTTCTCTCCTCTGGTTAAGGTTCCCAGCTGTGCCAAATGCCTACAAGTCATGAGGAAATTGTTCAGACTTTGCCTAAATTTACAAGCCACTTCAAACCTTGTAATATTTCTACAAACGAAGGTCAATGTCAGAACCAGCAAGCAGCGTTGCACAGTGCTGTGTGTAAATCCAGCGCTGTTCCACTTGGAAGAAGGCCTCTGATGTTGCTGTGCAAAAGCCTATAACAGGGCCTCTTACCTGGAAGCCGTCTCGCTATGTGACCTTGAATGGTTCGGAGATGCTGTGAACACTGTCGAGCAGTATAGTGTGCAGTGCAGCCAAAAAGGAAAACGTGTGCCTTTTCTGTAGAGCTTGTAGGCTAGCCTTAATGAAAACAGGGAGAAGTTCACTTGCCAAGACACAAGAGAGGAGGGAAAGGGATATGGCTCAGTGACAGAGCCTCTGCTGGGTATGCAGAAGGTCCCCGGTTTAATGCCAAATGAGCATTAACATGAACTGGCCTCCCTGTTTGGTTATGAAAAATGTTCAGTAATTGGGATGGGGAGGGGAGTGAAAGACCCCGGTGACACTGCCCCCAGGAAAACAAGACTGGGTGGACATCAATGTGGAATAACGTTATCCTTACTGCTGTCTCCCCTGGATGCCACCCCAATCGAGAAAAAGGGCACAGAGTTACAGAACGAGGCTGTCTCGTGCCCTCTTTTTCCATTGGTTTCATTGGACTGGATCCTTGGATACTTTAGCTATGAACGTGATCTAAAACACAGAAGGCTTACCTTTAAGCTAGTTGGACTGGAGGGGATTTGGAGAGCAGAGGGATGTAGGGCAGAGCTAATTGTTCATCGCCTATAACCACTTTCTGTAAGAGCCCCGTGGCGCAGAGTGGTCAGCTGCAGTACTGCAGTCCAAGCTCTGCTCACTACCTGAGTTCGATCCCGACGGAAGTCGGTCTCAGGTAGCCAGCTCAAGGTCGACTCAGCCTTCCATCCTTCCAAGGTCAGTAAAATGAGGACCCAGCTTGCTGGAGGTAAAGGGAAGATGACTGGGGAAGGCACTGGCAAACCACCCCGTAAAACAAAAGTCTGCCTTGTAAGCGTCGGGATGTGGCGTCACCCCATGGGTCAGGAATGACCTGGTGCTTGCACAGGGGACCTTTACCTATAACCACTTTCCAGTTTTAGTCTTTCTTACTGTCTATGGGTCATATCTGTTTAATAGGTGCTGCTGTTTTTGTTTTTTTAATTTTATCTATATTGTGTTTGGTTTACACTAAACTATTGAGCCTGCATTTTCTTACTGGTTAAACGTTAACCAGTGGGGTGAAAAATAGGGGGACCGGGTCTTCTTGCACCCCCCTGCTGCCCAGAGAAGCAGAGGGAGAAATGGGGGGGGGAGAAGGAATGACATTGCGGTGATAACGTAACGTCATTTCTGGTACAGAGTTTTGGGGGATTGCTATAGTGACTAGAAGCGATGTCATGGTGTCACTTGGGTACTGGCCCTGCCCCCCAAATCCCCTTGGGGTCGAGGATCCAGAATGACTATCTTTACGACAGAAACTTATTTACATTCCACTTCTTGTGTAGATAAGCACTCATTGCTGGTTTTTGAAAAGCCGGAAAAGAACCTGTACTCCATCATATCTCTTCAAACTTTCGTGGGGATACCACCCCCCGCTCCGGGCACCAAGGAATTCTCCAGCTTTCCTTTTGATGTGGGGAAAGGGCTTCACAGGCTCAGAGTTCAGGTTACACCTTTTATTAGAAAACATTCAGTTATGATGAAGAGGATTAGCTCACGTCTGCAGATATAATTTGTTGGTACCCCTTTGTAATTGAAAGACCTTTCTAATCTGATGTTGGAGCATGTACTGAGGCATCTAATCCCTCTGGAGGACTCAGAATCATTTGCCAAACGCTACTGTCTACAGAAGGGTCCTGGGCAGGCATGTTGAATCTTATCAAAGGAAGATTTGACCATCTGTCCATTGCGCCGCCTTGCCCCTGAATTGCTTTCCTTTCCTTCCCTTCCAGGTAACACGCCCAAGTTGAAATGCTTTTGAAAGTTTCTTGCTCTTAATTAACAGCATGATTGAAACCGGGTTGAAGAACAGATAGCATATGAGTTTGTAATTTTGTAATAATGTGCATTAGACTTGGGTATAAAGGGAGTAATTAAGTGATGTATTGGCTTGTGTCTTATTTTGTGATGGAAGGAAGCTCTTGGTTCAAATGAAACATTTGCATGTTTTTTTTTCATATTTCAGGTGAATATTGGAATTTGCATTTGATTAATTTGCTGTGGGACAATTTATTTCTGGATGTCCCTGCTTCAAAGCTATAAAGGGACTGGGCGAGATGAAAGGCTTTATTCTACCTGATTACTGGCAGTAGGTTCATTAATGATACAATCAGCAATAATAATTTTTGTGTTGCTGCAATTATTTTTCCCTGAAAAATATAAAAGATCCATATCCCCGAAGAACCGAGGACCAGAGAGGTCCAGAGGAAACTTATGGCTCATAAAAGCAAGATAAAACAAAGCAAAAAAAAAAAAAAAAAAAAAAGCTTATTGATAGAAATTTAAAATAAATTAAGTTTCATACTTGGCAGCTTTCTCAGAAGCTCTTTTTTGGCCTTCAGGGTTTTTTTTGGGTGCAAGAAACTTGCTTCATTATGCCAGTACCACATTTACAGTGCGATCCTATGCAGAATTACTCCAGTCTGAGCCCATTGAAATTAATGGGCTTAGATTGGAATAACTCTCTTTAAGATTGCACTGTTAGTGTAGTTCTTGTTTGAAGATTTATTTTGCTGAATGAAGTCTAGAATTGCTCTAATAGACATTTATTCCATGTGATTATTGAACAACACAGTGGCTTTATTCATTTCCAAGTTCAGTTCCATTTAGGCTTGCCAACATCCAGGAGGGGACTGGAGAGCTCCTGGAATTACAATTACTCTCTAGTCAACTGAGATTAATTCCCCTAAAGAAAGTAGTTCCTTTGGAGGGTGGACTCTGTAGAATTATATCCTGCTGAGGTTCCTGCCCTCTCCAAATCCCACCCTCCCTAGGCTCCATCCCTGAATTCGTCAGGAATTCCCAAGCCTGGAGTTGACAACCCTGGGGATCCCGTGAATTACAGCTCAACCCCAGACTGCAGAGATCCATTCCCCTGGAGAAAATGGAAGCTTTGGAGGGTGGACTGTATGGCATTATACCCCGCTGAGGTCCCTGTACTCCCCAGGCTCCATCCCCAAATCTCCAGTAATTTCCCAGTTGGGACTTGGCAACCTTAGTTCCACTTATTCAGAAAACATATAGTATTATTTTTCTTATTATCGCTTAAGAAGAGACTCAGGTTCAGGCATACTCTGACATACTCTAAGTTCACTGCAGCATGAACATCGGGAAACCACCACCCTCTCGAAAAACACTGGATGCAGTCATACGTACCAGCCAGTGTAGTGTAGTAGTTAGAATGTCAGACTAGCTCCAGGTTTGAAACCCTACTTCTGCCATAGAATCTTGTTAAGTTGGGTGACCTTTGGCCAGTCATACACTTTCAGCCTAACCTTACAGGGTTATTGTGAGGATACTGTGGAGGAAGAACATGTAAACTGCTTTGGGTCCCCACTGGGCAAAAAGGCAGAGTAAATACATAGATGTATAGACTCATATCAGGATTGCTCTCTTGCTGTGCTCATGGTAGTATAGAAGGGGGGGGGAGACTACAAACGAAATAAGGAAACTGAAAGCTGCCCCAATGTATGTCATCCATTTCCAAAATTAATTTTAGAAATTATCATAATTAAGCAAAACTTGAGGAGGGCAGAGAAAAATCTCGCAAAAATAGAGGGCTGTAAAAGGTAAACTTGGCTCACCACAATCCTAAATTGGCTTTTTGGATCCTGAATTTAAGGTTTATGGAAAGATTTGCACTAGGCAATGACTGCTTGGTTTTCTGATGTATAGTCTGTCCTTTACACAGGAAATGTTGAACTCTTGGTCTGATACAATTAACAGCTAGAGGATAAAGAGATTATTCCTGTGATGAGCAGTTCATTCTAGTTAGTGTTCAGGAATTAAATCAATATTAGAAGGCCCGCTGTTCCATTCGACAGCTCATGAAATCTTTCCATTCCCATCTGGGAGAATGGCAGAAATATACCATACCCTGTTCTTCTGCCGAGCAGTGTTGCCCTTTTGCCTCCCAGGGGTAAAAGCACGTATAAACTTATGTGTGGAGGAAGGTTAAATACTGGATAAACTCTCTCAAGATATTGTTAGTGCTGGTAAATAGTCAAGGGAATACGGCTTTAGAATTGTCGAGGCTCATTACAGCCTTCTCAGACTGAGATCTTGCTCAGTATTTTATTTTAATTTCATTTCAAATGAATTTAAGTGAGTACAGGCTTCTTAATTTAATCTGTAGACTCGCAGTGTGTGCTTGCTATGAAAACCAAAGTCGAAACTGGGGGGCAGTTTTGGGAAGGGCTTAAATCTTATGGAGCATCAGGGTAGCTTGTCAAGCATGCGATGTTTTTTTAAAAATGTTCTCATAGGTCTATTAAATTTTAGGTCTGGGGAAGATTGGATTTGGAGGATCATTTTCCAGCCGCGCCACTTGAATTATATCAATTCACCTCTCAGGGCAGGTGCTCTCCAGCGTCCTGAAAGCTGGGATCAAGGGGATGGCGAGTACAGCTCAAGAGTTGCCGACACTCCTTCTGTCCAAGCCGAGGCCATGAGTGGCCATAGTGGAATCTAGCCTTGGGAGGCATTGTTCTCCAGCTCAAGGCCTATGAGGCAGCAGTTTGAACAGAAAGCTGATCTGTTTCGTTGGCCACCTGTGAAAACTGCCTTATACCAACTGAGACCATTGTTCTCTGCAGGGTTTCAAGTTGAGGTCTTTCATGTTGAAATTAAATCAAAAGAGTTTCCATCTAGACATTAGGAAGAATTTTCTAACAGTTAGAGCGGTTCCCCAGTGGAACAGGCTTCCTCAGGAGGTGGTGAGCTCTACTTCCCTGGAGGTTTTTAAGCAGAGGCTAGATGACCATCTGTCAGCAATGCTGATTCTATGACCTTAGGCATGAGAGGGAGGGCACCTTGGCCATCTTCTGGGCATGAAGTATGGGTCACTTGGGGTGTGGGAGGGGAGGTAGTTCTGAATTTCCTGCATTGTGCAGGGGGTTGGACTAGATGACCCTGGCGGTCCCTTCCAACTCTATGGTTCTATGTTACCTACGACCTATGTTATTTACTTTATTTTATACCCTACTTTTCTCCCCAAAGTGGCTTACAACCCTCTCTTCTCTTCCATTTTATTATCACAATAACCTTGTGAGGTAGGATAGGCTGAAAGTTTGTGACTGGCCCAGCAAGCTTCCATGGCTGTGTGGGAATTTGATCCTGGGTCTCCCAGAGCCTAGTCCAATGTTCTAACCATTACACTACATCCTAGCTACTACACCTCATCCTTGTTATTGGAGATGCTGGGGATTGAATCTGACACCCATCTGCATGTAAAGCAGATCTCCTACCATTATGCTACGGGCCATCTCCCACACAAAGGCAGAAGACCAAGCTCCTATGTCTTATACAAGTATTTTATTCTCCTGATAATTACAGCAACTGAAGTTTCCACATTCCTGTTCCCTTTTGGGCCAGAAAATCCCTCAATGAGCCCACAGTACACAACAATTCACGGTAACTTACTTAAACTGAGGTCTTGGCCCCCGTTTAAGCTTTGGAGTCTCTGACACCTCAACGGTATTGGGTTTTTTTATTATTATTATTTCAGCACATTGCGAAGCTGTAGAATAGGATGAAAGGTCTCCTGTCCCCAACAGGCACATGGTAACCCTTTGTGCAATACTTTCCTGAGGAAAAAAGAGAGTGGGCTGGTGATTTTATTCCGCAAGTTGCTTTTATGCACGCTTGTAGTTCTTTACTGGTTTGAGAGGACCCTGGGGCAAACTTGACTGACTTGCAGTCGGAATGAAATGATTGTAGCTGCTGAGAACGTGTGTTCGCCTTTTGAACACGCTCACTGCCAAGTTCTCAGCCTGTCTGCTTCTTCCTGTTCCAGAGGTTTCACTGTCCCACCAACCGTGAGTAGACTTGCCAGCCAGTGGCTGTCAATTGGCATGAGTTTGAGGTGGAGGCCCGGCCATGTGGGGCACTGTCCGGAAAGGAAAACCTAGAAGTGACATAACACCTCTCTGTGGTAAAGGCAGAGTTTCCGGCGATTCTTAGACCAGACTTATGTCACTTCCAGGTTTCCCCCGGAAGTGATGCCATGCCGTCTCCTGGCAGCAATCCCCCCCCCATTATTTTTCTCCCAGAGGGAGATGCTTTGTAGCCCACGCGATTCCCTGCTGAAATGGGCTAATTGCAAAAGCGAAAACATAATTAGGGATGATGAAAACTTCAACACAAATATGATGAGCAGCTGAACTTACTGTGATTGCCCTCCTGATTTACATACACATTCAACTCTATCCGAAGATCACTTCTGTGTTGTTGTTCATGACATTGTGCATGAATGTGTGTGTGTGTAAAGTGCCGTCAGGTTGCAGCCGACTTATGGCGACCCCTTTTTGGGGTTTTCATGGCAAGAGACTGAGGTGGTTTGCCAGTGCCTTCCTCTGCATAGCAACCCTGGTATTCCTTGGTGGTCTCCCATCCGAATACTAACCAGGGCTGACCCTGCTTAGCTTCTGAGATCTGATGAGATCAGGCTAGCCTGAATTCTCCTGCCTTAAAAATCTGTCAGGATCCGCTGTCACAGTTTACTGTTAAAAATGTACTGTTTGCATGTCATAATCATATCAACCTGTCTCCTCTGTGTGTATGAATTGTTACTAGTTTGTAAGCCCTGCATTTGTACTTCTTTTATCACAGGAATATTAATTTTAACATAGTCCCTCGTTGTGCTTTGCAATTAATTTTTTTTTAAATACAAACTGGGAATTATGATGCAGCTCTATCATTGTAATTAATTTTTTTAAATGTTGTGGTAACACTATTGTCTTCAAATATTGAGCCCCAAATTAAGAAAGATGAAACATTAATCCTGTCAAACTTTATTCTTTTATGTTCAGTACTCTCATATGATGAAATTGTTAATACATTAAGTAGTTACAAAGTAATATTTTATTCAAGTTTAATTTTGTCCGGCATTATTTTCCTGTGAGATGCAAAGTTGTGTTTTGTATTTTAATGTAAAATGTTCTAAAATCAATGCAATTAATTTTATTAGAAGATTTATTGGAACAATGTGATGATGTGCCTGGACTATACATATTTCTAAAATTCTTAGAAGTACAAAAAAGCAAAGAGATTGTGAAGCAGAAATTGGGAAGGCTGATAGAGGAAAAGCTCTAACATTCTGTCATGACTTTAATTTCTAGTGTTCCTTGGATAGAAAGCAAGACAGCTAGTTTAAAAGCTGTTGAATTCGTGGTGTACATTTTACTCGCAATTCGCAAACGAATGCTTCAGTCAAGTTAGTTCCTTCACTATGGTGGCCGGGGGGGGGGGGAGTTACCAGATGGTGGGGGCCCTTGCTGGCAACTTGCTTATGTCATTGGTGATGTGTCAACACCACTTCCTGTATGACCAAAAGTGACATCAGTGTATTGCTGGTGAGGGCCCCCACCAGTCAGTTTAACCATAGAGTTTTGCCCAAATACCAGAGCATTCTTGGCACCCTCAACAATACACTTACATCTCTTCCGGGTGCATGGGGTGTGATTAGGGTTGCCAACTGCCAGGTAGTAGCAGGAGATCTCCTGCTAATTCAACTGATCTCCAGGTGATAGAGATCAGATCACCTGGAGAAAAATGGCCGCTTTGGCAATTGAACTCTATGGCATTGAAGTCCCTCCCCTCTCCAAACCCCGCCCTCCTCAGGCTCCGCCCCAAAAATCTCCCGCCAGTTGCGAAGAGGGCCCCAGCAACCCTAGGTGTGATATCAGTGCATCGGGACTGTGCTGATGTCCCCCATTTTGTTGCCATTTTCTTCCCTGCTGGCCACCAAACTTATCCTCTGCCTTCTCCTGAAAGGGTGTTCTGTGCCCGGTAGAGATGACTCTCCCCTCCTTTAAGCAACAGTTCACCCAAGTTCTCTTAAAATTCCCCACGTTTCCAGAATTGTTTTCTATGCAGCAGAAAATGCTGCTTTTTCTGTAGCAAGGTTATGCACTGCAGCCCATTCAGGCCTAACTAGAACACAGCAATGCATCCCTCCTGGGGCTTCTCAACAGCTGGCTGTCAAAGGGCCAGCTGTCAGCGGGCGCCCAAGTCTTAAAGTGCCAGCCCCCATTGATCAGCTGGCTGGTGCCTTGGTCATCCCACTGGCCCTGATGGCTGCTTGGCTGGACCCTGGGGGAGGCTGAGAAGAAGGGGGGCATGGTGTTGTCTCCACCGCCCCTGGACACTTTGATGCACAGGTTGATAATAGATTCAAAATCATATCTGAACCTTGCGCACTATTCGAACTCTCCCATTCCGAAACCCAAAGCTGATTTAAACGAGAAAAAAAGAAATGTAATTTTAAGACAGTCTGGTTTAAGGCAGTGTTGAAAGGCACATTAATCTTGCTGTTCTGCGGGATGTTTTGTTCAACGCTTCTCTCTTCCCTATCAAAATTCTTCATTTATCCTGAGACATGTCCTGCTGTGATAATCATTTCATCTGGGCTTACTTTCCTAACTTTCTAAAGAGAGTTTAATGAACTGGATTTAATTCTTGCGGATGCAAGAGGAAGAAGATCTGACTGCCAAAAAATTGGGCTGGAGGGCATATATAAGATACAACTGTATTTGAGATCAGAACTTCAAATACAGTAAATGGAGAAATTTTGTCAAACAGAATGTAGACTAAAAAGCCTGCATTATTGGAGGCTACACACCGCTTTGCTAGAAGACGTTGTCACTTTCCATTGCAACAGCTCAGACTCAGCCATCAATCCACAGTGTGCAGGACTATATAATTTATTATTTTTAATCCTGTAAGGTGGTTCCAGGGTCCCTGCATGTCTTAATTTTACCTTTACAATGAACCTGGGAGGTAGATGAAGCAGGCTTTACAAACCAACATGTACTGGGATCCCATATTATCCTGAAAAGCACAGTCACCATTTCATGTCAATAGGACAATACATGGATTTTCCATGCACACAAAAATAAGAGATTTTTAGGGGTTCACATGCGAGTGTACCAAAGCTTTATGTATGCACATGGAAAATCTGTGTATCGCCCTACTGACACAAAATGGCAACTGGGAATATCAGGAGCATTGGGGTCCCAACATACCTAGCCGTGTTATCTGGAGGTTTTTGAGAAGAGGTTAGATGGCTCCATCTGTCAGCAATGCTGATTCTATGTCTTTAGGCAGATCATGAGAGGGAGGGCATCTTGGCCATCTTCTGGGCATGGAGTATAGTCACTGGGGGTGTGGGGGTAGGTAGGTTTGATTTTCCTTCATTGTGCAGGGGTTTGACTAGATGACCCTGGTGGTCCCTTCCAACTCTATGATTCTATCTGAAAGGGCTTGAGAGAATGGCCTCAGTGAGCTAAATGCAAATATCTTCAGCTTAAGGCAAACATATTCATGGCCACAGACTGCAAACATGTTCCAGTAGTTACGTGGCCTCTTTTCAAAAGCAATAAAGCACTTCTACGTTCTTTATTTTGACCTCATTTCCTCTCCTGCGTTTCAGATGATGTCGCACCCTATTTCAAGACGGAGCCAGGTCTGCCCCAGATTCACCTTGAGGGGAACCGTCTCGTGCTCACGTGCCTGGCAGAAGGAAGCTGGCCTTTGGAATTTAAGTGGCTGCACAATGACATCGAAGCCACGGCCTTCTCCAGCAGATACAAGTAAGTGGCTCTTGGAATGTAGATTTTAATTTTGAATTTTCAGAACTTCGTGGGCAGAAGATTCTCATTTTGGGTTGAGGCACATTATTGTTGCATCAAAAAATAACCCAACAGGGGCACCATACTCTTGTAGTTTAAAAGTTAGGCTTTTAAAAGGGCCTTTAGTGCAAGCACTGCTGCTCAAAGGGAAAAGGTGGGGGGTCCCTGCTTTCTGTGGATTTCCCCACAAGCGCAGCTGCCACGTCAAGTCTGACTCCCTGACTCTCACGGATGGCTTTTCAGAGGATGCAGGGAGCTACATCAGCAAGGAAGAGGCAGGCACGTTGAATGCACTATTCAGAGTCTTAGGTTGCTTTTGCTCTTTGTGGAGGAGAAGGGTCATGCCTAGGTTTGCCAGCTTTGGTTTTGAAACTCCTGGAGATTTGGCGATGGAGCCTGGGAAGATCTGAGTATGGGGGTTCAACAGGGATGTGATGCCATGAAGCCATAAGAACATAAGAAAAGCCCCGCTGGATAAGACCAAGGCCCATCAAGTCGAGCAGTCTGTTCCCACTGTGGTGAATCAGGTGCCTCTAGGAAGCCCACAAAAGACGACTGCAGCAGAATCCTGCCTGTGTTCCACAGCACCTAATATAATAGGCCTGCTCCTCTGATATTAGAGAGAAAAGGTATGCATCATGACCAGTATTCATTTTGTCCACCCCTCAAAACTGCTAGGGGGACTGATCTCTGTAGGCAAGAGATCAGTTGTAATTCTGGGGCATCTCCAGGCTTCACCTGTAGGTTGGCAACCCTAGTTACACATGTACTTGGCTTGCTCAAGAATGAGTCAACGTGCAGTATTGCTGACTACTCAGCCATCGCTCAATGCAAAATATGGCCCCTACTCAAATTTGTTGCTGACCACTACCAATATATATGTCCGTTGAATGCTAAAAAAAAGCATTGCTTTTTTTGAAAACATTAAGTTCGATGTGTGAAATTGTAAGTAATGCTGAAGGTGAAGACACCTACCAGTGTGATTAATCACAAAAGAAAGCCAGTGTCTCATCTGGAGTTAACAGAATTATTGGTTTGATCAATAGTCGGTTGGAAAGCATGTTGACCCTTTGGGCACCTTTGGAATTCTGACACAGCATGGCGGGCACAGCCACAAAACTGGTGCCACAAAATGGATGCTGCAGAAGGTAGAGCCAGCCACAAAATGGCTGCTGCATCGGGTTGCCATCCTCCAACATGGCTACACTGGCTGTATCCTACGTGGAACATGTTGACTATTTTGTATTACTAACTGCTATACTGGCTGTATCCTAAGTAGAACGTGGTGACTATCCTGTATTAGTAACTGCAGTCAAAAATTATTTGTATCAAGTCTTCTTGACGTTTGGGGACTGATGAAGAATTGAACTGAAGAAATTTGAAACGGTCATATCCCCGAGTCATCTCTTAAAGCATCATCATCTGTGCTTTATTATCTTCAATACTAATACGGTACATCAGTTACTATTGGACTTCGTAGACACAATGTGATTTATTTTTGTTATGTTGTTGCTTATTACTTGTGGCTTTTCCAAATAGAACTTTTTTGCACTTTGTAATTATATTGTTGTGTCGCTTCTGTGCTAATTTCCTAACTGTTTAGTATCAGTACAGTGGTGTCTTCTTTTTTAGTAGTGACCTCCAGGTACTAGCTGGAGATCTCCTGCTAATACAACTGATCTCCAGCCGATAGAGATCAGATCACCCGGAGAAAAATGGCTGCTTTGGCAATTGAACTCTATGGCATTGAAGTCCCTTCCCAAACCCCGCCCTCCTCAGGCTCCGCCCCCCAAAATCTCTCACCGGTGGCAAAGAAGGTCCTGGCAACCCTACTGCTGCAGCATACCACAGTAAAGGTCCTTGTGCTGTGGTGGCAGCTGCTGCCAATGCAACGTTTTTTTTAAAAATGTGCACAACGGCCAATCAGAAGCATTGCTGGGCAAAAGACCCTCCCCGCCCACTTTTTAAAAACAGTTTGCAGGCAGCAGGAAAGGTATTAGCAGGCACTGTGGAGCCCTCAGGCACCACACTGGAGACCGCCTGCACTAAAGGGATCTGAAGAAAAAGCCCTGTTTGAGTGCAGACTGATACACTTAAATTTTGACAAAGCAGAGTACACAAGTTTCCTGGGTCATAATGAAAGGCATATTTATTTTGGTTAAGGTTTGATTAACTTGTTTCCAGCCCTTGAAGCATTTATCTTGGAACGTAGAATGTGCTTGGAAAGCTAATCGAAATTTACAATAAACTTTGAATGAATAAGTTGCTATGAATATTTCAGGGTCTATTATTTATTTTTAATTGCTTGCCACAAACCAAAATGATCTCTGCTTTTTCTTCTTATTTTTTTTGTATTTTGGACGCAGGGAATTACATTTATTCATTAGGATGAAATTATCGCAGGAACAAAAGTTATCTCCGCTTTTTGTCGCAGAACTATGTTGGGCGTGCTAAATTTGGCCTTACTCTAATCTTGTGGGCAAGTGGCATGCTAAAATATCTGGATTCCCACCCCCCGTCTTAAAAAAAAAAACTTAACATAAAATCCTGTGTTTAATCAGAATGTTGCCACTGGATGTCACGGGAAGTGCTTTGTATTCTAAACAAGAAACTAATAATTGCATCCCTGGAATGAAGACACAGGAATCAGAGTAATTGGGCTGCACTGAAAACCATAACTCTGGTCATCTAAAAGCAACAAAAACCACTTACCTCTGCGCTGGTATCCTATAAGGCGAGAGCTTAGAAATAATTCTCCCATTGCTTACCTAGCATGGAAAGCTCCATCCAGGCTTCAAGCCTTGGATCGATGCTCAGATGGCTCCAGCTGTCAGCAATACTGATTCTATGACTTTAGGCAGATCATGAGAGGGAGGGCATCTTGGCCATCTTTTGGGCATGGAGTAAGGGTCACTGGGGGTGTGGGGGGGTAGTTGTGAATTTCCTGCATTGTGCAGGGGGTTGGACTAGATGACCCTGGTGGTCCCTTCCAACTCTATGAGTCTGTGATTCTATAATACAGTTGCTTTCACGTAGTACAAGCATACAGTGGTGGTGGGAAGTACTGTCAAGTCGCAGCTGACTTATGGTGACCCTGTTGGGTTTTCAAGGCAAGAGACGTTCAGAGGTGGTTCACCATTGCCTGCCTCCGCATAACAACCATAGTCTTCCGTGGCTGTCCCCTATCCAAGTACGAACCAGGGCCGACCCTGCTTAGCTTCCGAGATCTGATGAATTCAGGCCAGCCTGAACCATCCATATAGCAAGAAATGATTGTGGCACTTCTGCTTGTACAAAGACTGTTGCACATGTGGAAATCTCCTGTGGGCGATTGAATAGTATCTCACTTCACAGAAGACAGAGGTATCATTGCTGTCAAGTGTATCACATTTGAACATGAAGTTCAGTGAATATAGGTTCCAAATTAGAGTGCGGTTTGCCTTCAGCGGACGTTTCAGGTTTGAATTAGAATAAAGTCATCTAAATTCAAGGGTATTACCATAATCCTAGAAACTCCACGGTTGATGATAGCCACGCAAAGCAAATCCTGCTACGTTTTCCATCCAGAATCAGGATTTCAGACATGGAATATACCCCACCATTGAAGAGAATGCTATGACCTCTGCTTAAGTTCAGTAATCTGGATCTTTTCTTATTTCTATTTTGTTAAAAGCTCAATAAATGCATTCCACCCTGGAGATTTTTATACAGTCGAAGTTTTGACTTCAGATACCCAAGCAGCCCTGCTGAGACCAAACTGATCATTTGTGTTCTAGAACAAAACAACAGCAGCCCCTAATTTCCATGGTCTTCATTGATACTTTGAGTCAGTGATCAATTATCCATATTCTGACTTTCTGAAGGAGCCAGTCTCTTCTAAGCTGTTCCACTCCAAACAAATTGTCCATTTTCCTGAATTACTTGCTCAGATATGCAAAATCTTTAAGTACCCTTCTGGCACTCAGACAATGAAAATGCCTTTTTTTCCTTCTCTTCTGCCTGTAAAATGACCCCACTATCACTGGGAAATCAAACCTATCAGTTTGCAGGTGGGGGGGATACACTAGTATTTAATGTTCAGGGCAATGTTTTCCGTGGGATTTTGCAAAATATTGTACTTTGTTGTTTCTAGTAGCAAGGTCTCTTAGGCAAGAATGTTCTCTGAGGCTGAATCGGCTCAGTGTTGGTTGTTGTGCTATAAAAAACCATTTGCAACTGAGTTGTCTGGTGTACACTAGGAAAAATCCAGTTGCAAGTATCATAAACTACTATTGGCTTGTGAAAGATAAGCAGGGCTCAGATGTCTGAATGGGAAGTGAAGTTCATTCTTGTGGCCTCTGTGCAGTCCTATATGGATACTGTGCATGCTCAGGCCAGCTGTAGTGGCTGGTCTGCGCATGTGCAGTACTCATGTGTGCCTGCACAGAGGACCACTCAATGAACAACAGTTACAGGTAAGTGCAACATTGTTTTTCCTGGCATTCCCTTCAGAGGTCTCATGGCACAAAACTCTGTTTGTTACCCCTTTTGCATATAAAAATCAAACATGTAAAGCTTCTTTTTCTGCTCCAATTGAAATTAAAGGTTAAAATCCAGCAGCATTCTATTGGCATTTCTTCTTTTTCTTAAAGATTCAATGATTATGTGATAAAAAATGATTATGTTATAAAACTCTTTCAAAGGTAACTACAGGGAATGTATAATCTGATTTTATTTTTTTTAAAAGCTGATTCCCGAGATTAGTCAGATGTTTTATTCACTTTAAAGATGCTTCTGTCGGCTAATTTAACTCATCAGAAGAAATGTAATGAAGGAGATAGGACAATTAGTAGGCTAAGTGATATTTACAGTGTGCTGAACACATAGGAGCGTTGGCCAAACTGCAGCTCAGGAGTTTTATGTAGTCATGTTTATGTGGGTTTCTTAGTAATTACATATTTACAAATAAGCCTGTTGAGTCTGTGTGTATGCCAAGACCTAACATTTTTATTTTTCACTGTTTGGAACATACTGCTGTGTGAAGTATGTAGGGTTGTTTTTAAAAAAAAGGTTGTACGAATATCTGTCTTCCAGAGAATAAACGGCACAGCTACAATACATTGAATACAGAGGCATTTGCTGTGATAACAAAGTGTTCACATAGGTTTTACCTGCACACACCCTACACCAACAGAAGGATTTGGGGACTTGCAAAAAAAAGAGAGAGAAAATCAACAATTGCTGTGATATAGCAACAAGCAATATTCTTAAGCCTCCGATTGCACTGGGGGGTGGGGGTGGGCTGATCAGGGGACAATGTTGTGTGGATGCTAAAAAAAGCCCTACTCCAGTTTGAGTGGCGGAGCCAAGCCTCCATGTAGAAGGAACCCGGGCAGAGGAGGAAGGAGGGAGGGCTACCTCACTAAGTTCCCCTGCCTTGTTGATGAAGGAGTGTTGAGTAGCCGGGAGTGCAGAATTCTGTATGTTTATATATTTTTCTCATAGATGAAATGTTAAACCATTCACTGTAATTGTTCCTATCCAACATGGGATAATACATTACACAGAATCGTAGCATAGTTGGGGATAAAGTCCTTTATCCACTGATAGAGGAACAGAGTCGCCATGAGTCGGAAGCGACTTGACGGCACTTAACACACACACACAGAGGAACAGGATGCTGTGTGAAAAGTAGAAAATGATGGTAAAAACCATTATAGTTTGGAGTGGCTGAGACATAAGCTTCCTAAGCGTATAACCTTTTTTTTTTTTAAGACTGGTTGTAGAATACAAAAGTGTTAATGTCGGTGGCATTCACCTTGTGGCTCGTGGAGAGCCACATTCGGCTTTACCATCGACCAAAAGAACTGCATTTGTTTTCATCCCTGGCATAAGGTTCAGAGCTTACTTGTTCCTCTGGCAGCTGTTTCAAGGTGGAAGCCACCTGCCAACCACTAGCCCCCCTGAAACATGGGGCTGGTGCCACACTGGGGAACAGTGCTCAGCAAGCCACATGTGGCATATCAAAGAGCCACATGTGGTACCTAAGCCATTGAATGAGTGTCGCTGTTTTATACTGCAACTATGTCTCTTTGTGTCTTACAGGTATGTCATCCCATCCTTGCAAAGATCCGATGCCGGCTTTTATCAGTGTGTGGTGAGGAACAGAATGGGGGCACTCCTGCAGAGAAAATCAGAAGTCCAAGTGGCATGTATGTGTAGATGGCATTTCTTCAGAAATTCCCTAACAAAATTTCCTGTGTTTTTTTTTAAACAGGTGAACACATTATAGCTGTTAGGTTTGTCCCCTGGTGCAGGCCTGCTCTGCTGTCTCTGAAAGGGAGGCAGTCGTACCAGTTTGAGGCCCTACTGCAAACATGAGATGACTAGTCCTTACCTGGTAGCTGTTTCTTTCATTCTTCCAAAGAAAGCGATAAGATGGGCAGCGCAGACATTTTGTTGTCAATCAATCAGTCAATCCATTTTGTTGTCCTATGGTATCTGGCAAGCTTTTCAGGGCGACAGCCTCAACCACCGAGGATCAGAAGGGGCCCGTTAGTGTGGAGAGTCTGAGAAGCTTCTAGATATGCACATAGAAAAGGGCCCAAGCAGATGTCAACTTTTAAGGCCAGCGTACTCATACCTGAAAATGAATCAGTTGGTTGACAGCCAAGCACCTCGCATTCCAAAGTCAAAGATCGAGCAAGCTGACTCCTGCAGGGTTTACCTATCCAGACTTCAGATTGGGGGAACTGTCAAACATGACCTCTGATTTGATGCTTGACTTTCATCCGGATGTGTGTGTGTGTGTGTGTGTGTAGATTTTTTCAATTATAAATGCCAAGTTACCTGATTAGAATTGCAAAATAGGACTGTGTTTCAAATCTGCCTCTTTGTAATATTTATATAGTCAAGGAAACATAATTGGGAACATCTCTTAAAACTTAAAAAAACAAACTAGACTCCATTTGTCACTGAATATTAAAAAAGTGAGTATCTGTATGTTGTGAGTTTAGTTGTTTCTAAATTAGCATTCACAGAAAAATGAAAGTGCCAGGTAGCCGTATTCGTCCAAAAACAAAATCCATGTAATACCTCTTATAACAATCAACCAAAATGACAGAAAGCAGTGTGCAGTCTTTCAAGTTGAGTCTGGATGTTTCAAAATGGGGGTAAATTTTAGGTATTTTATAAGTTTATACGTATTTGCTTATGGCTTTGTTAATGAGCAATAAACCAAACTTAACAAAAATGGGGTTAGGAGAGGAGAATTTTTTTAAAAACCAGCCAATGTGGTTTTTATATTTACAGTGTGTGGGGTGGGTGGGTGGGGGTGTAACTGGTTTTTCTTTCATTCTTCCCAGAAATCCTAGGGTACCTGAAACGAATTGCACCCAAACTCCTGAAGAATTCTGCTTCTTTCTGATTCAACAAAAAGAGCAGACAAGAGGGCTTAAGATCATGGACTGAAACATATTTTCCTTTTTCTTTTTAAACTGGAGAACTCAAACATTTGCACATTTTTTACTGAGGAAGGGTTGAGAGATGCTCCCCCAAGAGCGGAGGCACTAGCGGCCGAGCCCAGACACATTGACAGGAAGCTGCACCCACCTCTTCCGTATTATCTGCCTCTAGAAAAGAAAGTAGAACTCCCACGAGTAAGAAGAAGTTTCAGTATTTGTTTATACCCCACACGTCTCTGTCTGAGACTTTGATTATTGTTCCTCGGGGCACTTAACTTGGAAGGTCAGCGGCAGTGACTGTCATTTGATAAATGGCAGGAAGATGAAGTCAGTGAATGGAATTCTTTATTAGACATGAGCATTTACAAGGAAGTGATTAAATAGAGGAGAGATGTATCATACACGAAAATGTGCTGAACTTATTTTTTCCTGCAGCTTAACATTAGCGTCAAGAATAATAGTGTAATGGTGTGCAAAATGACCAAGCGGCCATTAACTCTTACAGCTAGCCGTTAATTTACATACTGCTCTGCAGATATCATGCAGCGCGTCCTGGGGAGAAAGTTGACTAGGCTATGGCGTTGCTTCAGGTTTCCACGAGCTAACCAACAGCAAACGAGGCTGGTTCAGGTGTGTGGTGGGCATCTCTCAGCCAAGTTTAGGATACCAAAATCTGATCATGAAACCATGCTGCTGCTCTGTCTCCTCTCCATTCCCTCCAGGCTTACAGAGCAATCCTCAGCAGCGTTAACCCTTCTAAATCCATTGCATTTAGTGGGTTTAAATTGGGGTGTGTGTCACTCTGTTTAGGACTAAATGGTTTGTTTCAGTTAAGCATCGCTCCCGGCATTAATCTCTGGGCCAAACTAGATGTTACAGCATCCAGAAATCCGACCAATGGACGCCAATACCATTTTACAAAATAATTCAGCCATTTCAAAATGCTGTGGGGCTAGGCTTGCCAGTTCTGGGTGGGGAAATACCTGGAGATTTTGGGGGTGGAGCCTGGTGAGGGGAGGGTTTGGGGAGAGAGGGACCTCAGTGGGGTACAATGCTATAGAGTCTACCTTCCAAAGAACCCATTTTCTACAGGGGAACTGATCTCTGTCACCTGGAGATCAACTGTGATAGTTGGCAACCCTATGTGGGGGCCAGTGGCGCAGTAGGACCAGGCAATCTTGTCCCCCCACCCATTTTTAGATCAGGCAAAAAGGAAAGTAAATATTCAAATCCCCCCCCCATCTAACAGCATTCTTGTATTCCATAAGTAAAGCACTACATGTTTGCAACATAACAGCTTCCCAAATTAAATAACACATTTAATGTGGATGTTAGCATCCACATTCTAGGTACTTTTAATTTACAGTATGAAATATCATTCCATAAAATCATAGTATACCTGGAAAGGCATCAGACATTTAATTCTCAGGTGTCGTCTATGCTTCAGAACTATATTCTGCTCCAAAAATAATTAACCGAGTTGTAAATTAATGCAAACAGAGGTGCACGAGAATTGGCGAACAATTCTTAATTAGAAAACGTCTGAATTATGAAAGCTGAACTGCTCGTGTAACAATGGGGTTAATTAGAACTACTTGCATGGTTCAATAATTCTTTTAAAGTAGGTAATCTGATTAAACAGAAATATGGACTTCTGTGGATCACACGTGTTAATTATATTGGAACCGGGAAAATTCCTTCCCATGATTTAAAAACAAAACAACACCCCTCTTTCAGAATACTGTGAGATCACTTTGCAAATCACTTATGTGGCTGGTAAGCTTGATGGCAGGGCTGTCTGTTGGTTCCTAGCTCCCTTGCACCATAAAATTGAACATTTTTGTTAATGGCCAGGGTCACGAGAACCACGTGTGGGCCGCCATTAGGGTTGCCGGATCCAGGATGGGAAACTCCTGGAGATTAAGGGATGGAGCCTTGGAAGGGGAGGGACTTTGCCATAGAGACCCTCCAAAGTCTCTGTTTTCTCCAGGGGCTCTGAGCTCTCTAGTCTGTGTGTGTGTTGTATGTGTTAAGTACCGTCAAGTCGCTTCCGACTCATGGCGACCCTGTGAATGAAAGTCCTCCAAAATGTCCTATCCTTGACAGCCTTGCTCAGGTCTTGCAAATTGAGGGCTGTGGCTTCCTTTATTGTCAGTCCATCTCTTGTTGGGTCTTCCTCTTTTCCTGCTGCCCTCAACTTTTCCTAGCATGACTGTCTTTTCCAGTGACTCTTGCCTTCTCATGACGTGACCAAAATACGACAGCCTCAGTTTAGTCATTTTAGCTTCTAGGGTCAGTTCAGGCTTGATTTGATCTATGACCCACTGATTTGTTTTTTTTTTGTCAGTCCACGGAATCCGTAACACTCTCCTCCAACATTTCAAAGGAATCTATTTTCTTCCTATCAGCTTTCTTCACTGTCCAGCTTTCACACCCATACATAGTAATAGGGAATTATAGTCTGTATAATGAAGGTCTAAAAGGTCTAGTCTGTAGATGATCTTTAATTCTGGGGGCTCCCTAGGCTGGCATCCCTAGCTCCCATGCCACTGCCGACCTGGCTGAGTTTTAAAACAGTGGGGGATGGGCAGCTTCCTCTTCCCCAGGCTGGAACCCAATAGAAGGCAGGCCCAGCTGAAAGAGGGGAGGAAGGACTTTTTTCGGGGATTCTGAGTGTAACCTTTCTCTGCAGACATGGGGGATTTCCTGGACGTTGACCAGAGGGAAACCGTGTTTCAAGGGCAAGCCGCGGTCCTCAGCTTCCCGCACATCTCCAGCTACCCCCGACCACAAGTGACTTGGTTTAGAGACGGCCACAAGATTATCCCAAGCAGCCGAATGTAAGTTACAGCCAATTGCACTCTGAAACATATATTGAGAATACTTGATAACACAGCTTACCTTTGAAGTATCTTAATTAAGGCATAAAGATAATGCAGCAATCGAACGCGCATCCCCTGCTTGTTTTGAGGCATGCTGGAAAGTTCTTCAAGCAGTTCAACTGAATCACTTGTGGGACATTAACATTTTGGGGCTGCTTTTCAACACCAGCACCAGTCCCTGTGCGGAGCCTCGTGGCATGGATTTGAACAAGCACAGGCCCCATCTGGCGCTGGTATTCGTCTGGATGCGCCGGCTGGACGATTCCTCGTATTTACTGATAAAAATGGGGTTTTGCAAACTGAGCTGCAGGCAGGACTGTTTTGTTTGACAATGAAATGGCAATTAGTGTTGATTTCTTTTTATACTTTTTTTTTATCCCGCCCTGACAGCTTTATTTCCTTTGGTCTAATTAGCAGCTCACCCATTCATAGCAATGTGGTTGCGCTCTGGTTACCCGAGTATTGTCACTAGGTGTAGTGGTTTTCTCTTTCTGCAACACATTTAAAGCACCAGTCCAAGATGGAATCAGCATATTTTAAAAGTATAGCTTTTTCATCCCAGAGCATTCTGATTTAATATGTGATCATCCTCCTCTGTCTAATAAAATATGCAATCATTGGCTTATGAAATTGTGGTGGGGTTTTGTGTGTGTGTGTGTGTGTGTGTGTGTGTGTGTCCTAGCAGGGGCAGGCAGAGCTGCTGTCTACTGGGAGAGGCAGCGGCAGCGAACGGACCAGCCCTACCAACATGGAGTTATGCCAGTTGTGTTTGTCAGGCATGCTGCAACTGCTTGCAAACATGCCAAATAGGACAAGGGATGTAGATTTCACTCCCGGTATCTGCAACAGGGTTTTGTACTTTTTTGGGGGGGCGGGGGGGGGGAACTCTTGTGTTAGCGATGATTAACTGAATCTCCGTTCTGTAATTTTCACACATTATGAGCAGAATTCAGTGTAAGAGCCCCCCAAGTTCTCTAGAATAAAAGTGGTAAGATAGAAGAGCGCTCGAGCATCAACTGACCGCTACTTAATTGCATAGCAGATATGTATGGCTTTTGCATGCCGTTAAACATGTCCCAGGATTTACTGTGAAGCTGTCTCATTAGAACTCAAATTCACACAGAATGCTTGTTTAATAACCATCTGAGATATTAATATGTCACAATACTGATGCATTTACAGGTCTGTCCTTTTTTATGTCCTGCGTCAGGGGTGGCTTGTCCAGTAATGACAGATGAATTTTCCATTGCCCTTATGCTTCCCATTTTAGTAGGAGGAATACTTTTACCTTTACTGTGCATTAATGAATTTTGTTCCATGTCGTATATGGAGTGATAGCTCTTTGCAGTTCAAAAGACTAAATATCAAGACAGTGGAAATCAGGATGGGGGCTACTAGGGTTGCCAGAACTATAGAAACTTAAAGGTTAGAATGAGAATGTAACACAATTTATGAAAATATAAAATTCTCCACTGGTG
Source organism: Euleptes europaea (assembly GCF_029931775.1). Classification (NCBI taxonomy): domain Eukaryota; kingdom Metazoa; phylum Chordata; class Lepidosauria; order Squamata; family Sphaerodactylidae; genus Euleptes; species Euleptes europaea. Next base: position 6,549,959 of record NC_079332.1, read on the forward strand.
AGAGTGAAGCTTGTTTAATTTGCCCTTATTGGCAATTTGCTGGGACTAACCTTGGGGTTTTAAAGCAGATACTCATTAATTTGCATTTTAATCAGTATTTTCAGTTACTTTCCTGTCTGCTTATGTTACTGTTTCTGGCTGAGAAACAGATGCCACACAGGCTCTGTGTCTTCAACAGTTGCATGACAGGCAGGAATCCATCAGGTCCTGCCTTTGAGTTACTGAATATTCATGCCAAGATAAATTGCTGCTGTTCAATTAGTAAGGTTGAAGACATAGAATTCGACTGTCCTATCCTATTTTTAAAATTGAGCTAAAGAGGAGGGATCCTAGTTCTTGCCACATTATTTCATTCTCATTTTGGAGGCCTTTTTTTTGTGCAAATAACATTGTTTGTTCTTTATCCTTTCTGACATTATCTACTGACACCTGAAGATGGTTTCCAGTTCTACTGGAGACACCCTGAACCTAGTGATAAGCGGAGATAATAGACCAATTTCTTATTCTTCTTCGTGGGTCATTAAGTTAAGAACCATCTGTTATTTAGGCTAGGACAAAAAACCATTTACGATTCAGCAGAGAGATGAGTTTTCACCTTCCTTCAAAAGTCAAGAGGGAAGTCCTGCTGTATGCGTATATGAAGCTACAGTAACTGCTGGAATGGAGTTCATCTTTTTTTCGGGGGGGAAGGCCACTTATTTTCAACCCTCTAGATGAACTTAAATAGTAGGATAACTCACAAATGAAAAACTAGATAACTTTGTACCATACGACCATGGTATTCATCCCATTGTCAGCCTCTATTTTAGTTGTGCTAAGGAGCCCCGTGGCGCAGAGTGGTAAGCTGCAGTACTGCAGTCCAAGCTCTGCTCACGACTTGAGTTCGATCCCAACTGAAAGTCGGTTTCAGCTAGCTGGCTCAAGGTTGACTCAGCCTTCCTTCCTTCCAAGGTCGGTAAAATGAGGACCCAGCTTGCTGGGGGTAAAGGGAAGATGACTGGGGAAGGCACTGGCAAACCACCCTGTAAACAAAGTCTGCCTAGTAAACGTCGGGATGTGACGTCACCCCATGGTTCAGGAATGACCCGGTGCTTGCACAGGGGACCTTTACCTGCACCTTTTAAAGGAAGAATTCTCAGTGTGCACCCAGGGTAGTAAAATAAAAGCCCTGTAACTGCATACAGAGAGACAGCCAGCGTGGTGTAGTGGTGAAAGTGTCGGAACTAGGATCTGGGAAACCCAGGTTCGAATCCCCACTCTGCCATGGAAACTTACTGGGTGACCTTGGGCCAGTCACACACTCTCAGCCTCAACCCTGGCAAACATTTGGATGGGAGACCTCCGGAATACCAGGGGTGTGACGCAGAGGCAGGCGATGGCAAACCAACTCTGAACGTCTCTTGCCTTGAAAACCCTATGGGGTCGCCATAATGACAAAAAAGAAAAGAAAAGAAAGCTGCATACAGACTTCACTGGTTATTGTTCCCCCTTAAAGCCTTTTGCTTAATACTTGGCTGTTTCTTCAACAGGTAAATCTCAGGTCAGGCCTTCCGCCCACCAGTAGCACTTCCGTCTTGTTGGGGTAAAGTTTCAGTTTATTAACCGGCATCCACTCTGAAAGTGCCCCCAGCCAACAGTTCAGAGTTTATGCAGCCTCCCCGGGCTGGGCTGGAAGTGCGAGATAGAGGTGAGGGTCATCTGCTTATAGGTGACAACCCAGCCCAAATCTTTGGATGATCTCACCCAGCGGTCTCATGTAGTTGTTAAGGAGCATAGGGGACAAGATGGAACCTTGGGAACCCCACAGCCTCAGCCCCATAGGGGACAAGATATACCATACTGTAATGCCATATAGGAATTCAGAACTGTATTAGCACAAATCATGAACACACACATGAACACACATGAATCAGACCCTTGGTCCATCAAAGTCAGTATTGTCTACTCAGACTGGCAGCCGCTCTCCAGGGTCTCAGGCAGAGGTCTTTCACATCACCACCTGCCTAGTCCCTTTACCTGGAGATGCCGGGATTGAACCTGGGACCTTCTGTGTGCCAAGCAGATGCTCTACCACTGAGCCACAGCCCTTCCCCTTGTTCCAGATCTATTCTTTCCAATGGATATTAATAGTTACCATGATCCAACTATAAGTACGTTGATCATTCAGTTATCAAGGGCTAAGTGGGGTATGTGGAACAGCCTCCCTACCTCATTAAACACCCCAACTAGAAATTTCCGATCACCTGATATCACTTCATACCTAGTGCACTTTTGTGGGACGGAGGCACTTCAGTTATATGCTGAGTGTTCAAGTGTTTGAATGGCCACTGCAGCGTCCGTGTGTCATTGGACACTGGATGTGTTATAGCAATCATTTGCAAATGGATGTTCCTGTGTGGACAAAACCACGTAGGAGGTGAATGATAGCGGCCATGCAATGACAATGCTATGTCTAACAATGCATGGATGCAGGTGTAAAAAATGCCCCGTTTTTGGAATGTCGAGGATGGGCACCACAACAAAATGGTGCCACAATGGTAGTAACAAAATGGCGGCCTTGGAATGGTGGGGTCATCACAAAATGCCGGACTGTCCCAAGAATCCTCCTACACTGGAGGCAGGTGCTTCCGAATGAGTCCTCCCTGAGATACAATGGCAATGCCTCCTCGTTTCTATGTTCAAATGAGGTGGAGGAATGCCCCAACTGACTCTTTGCTTGGGGGAAGAGATGCTTTGTCAAAGGAGCAGAAAGGTGCCAGGAAACCCATCGGCTGTTGCCACTCTGGGAATCGCTGCCCCATGGGGGGAGAGAGCACACAGTTCAGGGTCAAAACTGGAAATCTGGCTCAGGAGCCGATTTTTCTTCCTACCTCAGCCGTCTCCTTTTGTTAATAATGAATTCTGAATGAAAGACCTGTTCTGGGACTAAATATTTGCCTTAGCAAAGCCTGTCTGGCCTTCCTGTTGTGCAGTTCTGCAAATATCTTAATTGTGCTGCTCACTGCATAAACATATTGCTCTGTAGAGACAGCCCGAGGAGGGGCGTATTGTGCTGCAAAAAGGAACACACCTCTCTTTGTCTTTGGACCTTGGGAGTGTTTGCAGTGAGGCCATTCTGATGGTTTGGTGGCCGTTTTTCTGTGAGCCCGCATTTCCTATGAGCTCCCTTTTAACTCTCTCTGTGCACGACAGCCAGCTCCTCATTAGTCTTTCCCTTGACGTGTGCTGGCGCAGCCTCTGTAGATTAGAGCACAAATTAAGTCTTCTCAGGACTTCATCCAGCAGATACTGATGTGTGTCTGGTTGCCGTACAGAAGTAGAATACATTATTTCATTTGTTCCCTTTTATCTGTATTCAGTAAATATTATGTGTTGCTTTCATTCATTTGGTGCTCGTTGCTTCTGTGGAGGATTTCCTGACATGCCAGCTGTTGCCACACTACCTTTCCTTCTCTGTGATATGATGCCAGGAATGTAGTAATCCAATTTACTCATCTCTTTATTACACCCTTTTGTTTTAAGCTCTTTCTTGAGCTGTTTCAGCATCTTTTGGTTTTATTTAACGCATTTCGCTTGTGTTATTTGTTAGTTCAAATCACCAATTGGGCCCCCAGCTAATATTTTGGTTATGGATTAAAGTTTAGGCATTCCTGATCAACTTTATCTTTGCTAGCAGCGGTAATATTTGTTGACAGATTCGCCCCCCCTCCCCAATTTGTTAGCATATTTTATGATTGTCTGTTTCTTTGGAAACATATAGCAGGGTTTAAGCAAACTATGGAGTTATCAATAAACTGCAAACAAAACCACATATAGGTCAGGTAAATTGTTTCAAAATAACAGTATATATAAGATCTGATACCCAAGTGAGTTTTAAAGGAATAAATCTTGTTGTTCTATGGCAATAAAGGTTTGAATGAATGAATGAATGAATCCTGTATCATGTGGATTTGAGCCAGCATGATGTGCTAGACTAGGATATGAGAGGCCCAGCTCACCAAATCACCTGCGGCCAGTCATTCTCTCTGTCCCCCTCTCTCTTAGTCTGACCTCCCACACAGGGTTATTCTTGTGAGGATAAAACAGAGAGGGAAGTATGATGTTGGAAGCTGCTTTGGAACCCCATTGGGGAGAAAAGTGGGGAATAAATAAATACAATATGTAAATTAGTTTATCACCTATTGTTAGATTTAAGAGGACGGTTGTGATGTGGTAGCTGAGGATGTGAACCGGGTTGTTCCTGGTTTGAATCTTTGCCCTACAGAGGAATGTTGCGATTGGCCTTGGGTAAGCTGCTATTCTCTCAGCCTGACGTGAATGACATGTGGGTGATGCTAGCAATGTCCCTTACAGGTTTCTCTACGGTTTACAGAGAATATATTAAAAAGTGCTTTGATTTGTTGAACTCTGATATAAATGCTATTCTTATTATTAGCTGGCTTTTTGATACTTGTCATCCTGCCGAACTCAATTAAACTGTTTGTTGGACGGTGCGTCTTATGTAGGCGGCCTTGTGCATGTGAACAATATTCCTCGGTCTAGAGTGTGTTGAATTACTACTTAAACTGTTAGCCTCATCCAGTGGGGGGGATCTTAACAATGAAAGCCCTGTACCTGTGTCTATGTAATCGCTCTGTTAAATTATTTGGAAGGGCCTTTTCGTGCACTTAGCAAGAAAAAGGGTTAAGAGAGAATTGTAACAATCGTAATAGCAATGCTTTGAACAACGTAGATATGGACAATTACCTCTGTATGGACAGCAAAAGAGGAAATCCCTCCTCCTGAAAATTACCTGTTAGAATTTTGAATGGGGGGGGGTGGTCAGCATTTTTTTTTTTTTTTGCTTTGATCGTAATAGCTTGGCTTAATGTTCCATGTACAGGTTTTTCCCTTGGAAACAAACACCAGTTTATGGTACGTATTCTGAACCAATGCTGGTGCTGCACTTCTCTGCAAATATTAGCCTGCCTTACAGCTTATGCCGGCTGCACATAATTGCATTTCGCATACACCAGATAATACTTTAATTAAAATTGTGATAATTAGCATGTATTTTTAATGAACAATAAATTCTAAGATTGCCAAGCCAGTGGTGCATTTACTAAATAATGCTGTTGCTTCTTCACACACACACACACTCACTCACACACACACACACACACACACACACACACACAAAAGAGCGATGCTAAATCTGTGAGCATTAGTATTAGAATGTCAGTGTTTATCCATATGGACGTTAAAGCTCTCAAATCTGTGTCAGTTGTTCTCTTGATATATATGGATATATTTATAAGCCTTCACACAATGGTGTTTTCCTCCCATGGGTGGGATTTAATTTAGTTAAGGCCTGCGAACACACACTCCCAATCCCCCTGCAATTTGTTGGGCATGTCCTTGGATGCCTTCCAAAGTGTATTTCTGTGTGCGATACTAAGCTCTTCTTCCATTTCCACCCTGGGATACAGGCCTACCACAGTACGATCTTAGGCAGTTATTCCAGTATAAGCCCATTGATATTGGTTACTCTAGAGTAAAACTGCATAGGATTGCACTACAAGTGATGCTCTAGGAATGTTCCCCAATCTCTGTGGTAGAGGCCATATAAAGGTAAAGGTAAAGGTCCCCTGTGCAAGCACCGGATCATTCCTGACCCATGGGGTGACGTCACATCCCAATGTTTTCTAGGCAGACTTTGTTTGCGGGGTGGTTTGCCAGTGCCTTCCCCAGTCATCTCCCCTTTACCCCCAGCAAGCTGGGTATTCATTTTACCGACCTCGGAAGGATGGAAGACTGAGTCAACCTCGAGCCAGCTACCTGAAACCAACTTCCTTCGGAATCGAACTCTGGTTGTGAGCAGAGTTTGGACTGCAGTACTGCAGCTTCCCACTCTGTGCCATGGAGACATATACATTGGGAGAATTCTTAGAGGGGCATGGAAGAAGTGGCATCAACACCCAACGCCACCCTCCCAAGGCACAGCCCCCAGATCTCCTGGTATTTGCCAGAGTGGGGCTAGCAACCGTATGTATAGCACATACAGCTAGTAGCAATCTTTATAATTAAACTGAAAACACATTCTGGTTTTTTCCCCCCTGACTGAATGCATGTGAAGGCTTAATGGAACCTATCAGTAAAACAGGGTATTCACACACACACAACTGCTTTCTGCTGAGTCAGGCAATAGTTTTATCAAGATCAATATTGTCTACTCTGACTGGCAGCGGCTCTCCAGGGTTTCACGTAGAGGTCTTCCACATCATCTATGATCTGATCCTTTTAAGTAGGTATGCCAGGGGTTGAACCTGATGATCTACCACTTAGCCACAACTGTGACTGCATTCCAGGTTCTTTCCTGATAGTTCTGTTGGTCCCCTTGTGAGTTCTTCAACACCCTCCTTGAGGGTGTTGACCCTGACATTTTCTGCGTTTCCTGCCATGCTTTGTCAGTGGGCAGTCCCGGTGCTAAGGAGCAATAGAAACCCGCTTCGTGGCATAAGAGTAGCTAAACCAGTTAACCCATAGGAGCATGATATTGCTGTGAGCAAGGCCCTTTGAGACTTCAGAATAGTTTATTTCTCTCTTTGATGCCTTTGTGAGGCTGTCATGAATATAGCTGCATCTGGGGCAGAGCAGCCCCATTCTCCTTCTTCAGTCTCTCCCAGAACACTGAAGGTCTGTACTGTCAGTAGGAAGGGCCTGGAGAGCAACACCCAAGGAACTTCCATTCCGAACCCATCAGTGTTATGCTGGTCACCTGAAGCAGAACAGAATCCAGCTTCTCTGCTTTTGGGAGGTCCCTTTGGCGATACGTATCTGTGTTTGGGAATTATATTTTGGAGCTGAGAGAAGAAGAAAAAGAAGAAAAGAAGAAGAGTTGGTTTTTATATGCCGACTTTCTCTACCACTTAAGGAAGAATCAAACTGTCTGACAATCACCTTCCCTTCCCCTCCTCACAGCAGACACCCTGTGAGGCAGGTGGGGCTTAGAGAGCTGTGACTAGCCCAAGGTCACCCAGCTGGCTTCATGTGTAGGAGTGGTAATTTAATTGCTGTGTGGCTTCATCTGTGGTCTAGATGTGCCTTTCGTCTCGCGGCAGGGACACAAAAACTAGGATGAACAGCGGAGGCGGATTGAGTTGAGGGACTGGCTCTGAAGTCTGAGTGACTGTGAAGCAAGGCCACCCTGACAACAAAGGTTGTAGCACTAATCTTTGTCATCTCCTGCTTGCATAAAGAATGTGACAGTTCTGCAGGCTGGAAGGTATCTGCTCAGATGTAAGGGGCTGGTTGCTATGCCAAGAGTTCCCATTGACAAAACCAATCACGTTTTCTAATTTTCCCCTTAATATCAATAGTGTTGGGCCGAGAACATGTCTTCACACTTTGACACCTCTTGTGTGCGGCTTAAAAAAAAATTGTTCAGGCACAAATCAGCAAAAACGATTGAGTGGGCCTAGAGAAGTTGCTTGGCCAGTTACATAAGAGATTGCTATGGATTTTTCTGCTGCAAGTTTTCCAAGGTCTATTTTGAAAGCTTTCCGTTTCATGTTGGAAAGCTTTATTTATGATTCAGTAAACAAAGCAAACGGAAAATGTTTGCCTGTCTGGGTTGTGGTTTGGCTTTTGAGGCCCCTTAGAATCAGGTCAACTGTGCTGAGCTGAATTCAGCTTGTGTTTAAAGAATGTGGTCTGTGGCAAAGAATGTGAAGCCAACTTTGCATTAATTGATGCAGGAAAGAAAGGAAGGCGCTGGCAGCCTGCCCGTGGCTTATCTATGATCCTTCACTGTGAGTGGAATCTCTAACAGTTGTGCGTCTGGACTTTACCTAAAAGATTGCAAATGCATTTAAATAAAATGTAAATGGCTTGCCTGCATTTTCATGGGCTTGGTTGACATACATCCAGGCTCCTGATTGGAGGAGAACTTTTTGAAAGAAGTGTGGAATTAAAAATGGAGTGGGCTGGGAGTTCAGTCCCAAAGTTTTAGCAGTACAAATGTAATAAAAATGAGCAAATCTGTGGGCAGCTGACAATTTCTCTGCAGCTCAGTGTTTTGGTAGCTTCAATAGGGAAGTCTGAGAGAGAAGGCCCCAAACGGTGGGAGCTTTAGTGACAGCTTTAATCGCCTGGGTAGGGCCCAGACAATGGACTGAATTGTAGGTTCTGGGCTACCACCATGAGAAAGAGTTTGCTTTTGAATTGATCCCAGTATGGCAAACTGGTTTTCTGTTACCAAGTGGTGGGAAGAGCTCTGAACACACATTGACCTCATTAGGAGGTGTTGACTAGAAATATGCAGGAGGCTTGGCTGATAGTGGCCAGATCTTCTCTTCTTTCCCACATGGGATGGAGAAAGCAACAGTCAACAAACTATCAACTATTACCTGTGCACACTAGTTACAAATCAGAATGGTCATCCAGTAGGTAACTTCTATTTTTCAGTAGAATATTCTCATCATATACCCAGTTACCTGCTGGAGTGGTTGCGAGAGAGTATCAGTCCCATTCTAACACACATTCTCCGGGCACACATTGACAGATTTAAGGCGATGCATCTTTGATTTAAGGTGAAGAGAGAAAAAAGAAATGTCAGCATCTCTTTAAAAAGCTATTTTCATGCATAACTGGGGGAACTCCACCCACTGATGCATACCAGTCAAAATACTCAGACACATCCATCACTACTGTCCTGTATGTGTTTGACGCTGCTATCTGGTCCTCGCTCTCCAAATATCTCTGTCTGATTTTAGAGCGAGCCGCATTTGTTCTTGTTAGCACACAATGACATTTGCCAAAGTTCCACCAACTTTGTTGCTGGCTGCAAGCTCTCATTTATTCTTGTCCTCTCCCTCCTCTAGGGACACTGCTGCATTCGACACAGACTGTGAGATGCTCTTAACCAAAAAAAAGAAAGAAAGAAAAAATCACTGGTTCAAAACACTGATTATTTTAAAACTTCAGGTCGCATTTTTTGGCAATCCATCACCTGTTTCCGTGGAAACCAGAACAGGAGTGAGGATCCAAATGCCGAGTTTATTGGGACACTTGTAAATTTCGATCCTGGCAAGTAGCCAGCCTGCAAATGCTTTTTATAGCATCTTCAGATTTTGGAATCCACCCAGTTCTGAACCCCAGGGAAGTTTAATTTTGGAAATATATTAATTAAAAACAATCCACAGAAATCTTTTGTCCTCTCTGCTTCTCCCTGGGCAAGCAAACATGTGGCATGGATGCTCCGCCGACGAGTGGGAGTGAGGGTGGGACAGGATGATGAATTCAAACGCGTTCTTACTTATTAATAGCTCTAGAGCTGCTAGGACCCTTTGCCAGATTAACTGTTGCCACTTTATCAGTAGCCCGTAATAAATTATTTTAATGTGTATTCTCCATGGAGCTCCTCATGGAACAATATGGCTTTCCTCGGGGGGGGGGGGAAAGCAAGATAAACTTCACATAGTTATGGTTGCACCCGTTCCCCATTTTGCTGTCTCTGGCACCACAGTGGCATCCATCCTGCTGCTCTGCTCAGCAAAGTTTCAAGCCTTTCTCCAGCCTAAGGAACTGTTCTCCATAAATCAAGTGGTTCTTCCCCTGGAGCGACTTAAATTAGAGGAAGGTCTCCTTAAGCTGGAGGAAGGTTCCAAACTTTGCTGAGCAGAGTGCTAGCATACTTGCCCATTACCTTGGGCAAGTCACACTCTCTCAGCCTCACCCACCTCACAGGGTGTCTGTTGTGGGGAGGGGAAGGGAAGGCGATGGTAAGCCGGTTTGAGTCTCCCTTAAGTGGTAGAGAAAGTTGGTATATAAAAACCAACTCTTCTTCTTTCTTCTTCTTCTTGTCCCTCAGTGGCTTTTTTGTGCTCGGTTCATAAAGACAATGAGGAGCCAGCGTGGTGTAGTGGTTAAGGTGTTGGACTAGGGTCTGGGAAACCCAGGTTCGAATCCCCACTCTGCCATGGAAACTTGCTGGGTGACCTTGGGCCAGTCACACACTTTGAGCCTGGACCCTGGCAAGTATTTGGATGGGAGGCTTCCAAAGAATACCAGGGGTGTGACTCCGAGGCAGGCAATGCCAAACCACCACCGAACATCTCTTGCCTGAACGTCTCTTGCCTTGAAAACCCTTCGAGGTCGCCATAAGTCAGCTGTGACTTGACAGCAAAAAACAAAAACAAAATAAAGACAAAGTTGTTGAGAATTAACTCACCCTTGTTCTGAAGGCTTGAGCATTGGGTAAGGATGGGTTACGACACTTCAGAACAATTGTATAATATCTGAGATGTCGGATCCAGCTAGAAAGTGCTTTGAAATGTACCTCTAAAACAATCTTGTGGTCAATATGCATCACTTAATGGGTCATTTGTCACAATATCCATCGCAAGTGTAGGCTCCCGCTGCTACAGGGTCTTGTAGGATTGTTCTGCTTTCCTAGCTTATTATTTTCCTCTGCACTTTGGAGGCACTTGCTCTCATCAAGAGGGGTTGTGTGCGAAATGCCTGTAGAATAGATTTATCTATCTGAGGAGGGAATTAGCAACATCGTAGAAGGAGAGCAGTTGCTAGATAAGCCAAGGGAAGGAAGGATGATTCGTCAACAGTTCGCACAGTTGTGCCAAGGTGGAAGCAACCTGACTTCCCAAAAGCCTCCAGAGGTAGCTAATCAGCCAGCTCCAAAAGTATTCCATCTCATCTGTCAGTTGCCTGTACCCTAGGCCCTTCTCTATCAGACTCCAGGCCAGACGTCTGTACAAAGTCTGCACTGGTTACTTTAATCATTGACCATGAGGCAGGAGAAGCACGTTCCTACTCCTTGAGTTGAAATTCTGTCATATGTTTTCCCTTATCTATACATCTGGCTTTTTTTTGTATCCAAGAATCATGAATCTGCAGTACCAAAGGAAATGATTATAGATTCAGTTTTTAGTTCGACCACAAACCTGCATAGGATGAATGTGCAACAATCCTATTGATGTGGGGTGTGTAGGAATGGAACCTAGGACGAGGAGGGGAATCAAAGACAGTCCCGTCTATGGGCTGATTGAACCTGCTGACAATTCCCACACAAATACTTGAGGAGCACACAGGACTGCCAGGGGATTCACAGCCAACCAACAAAACATCCTATCCTTGACACTCTCACTCAGGTCTTGCAAACTGAAGGCTGTGGCTTTATAGAGTCACTCCATCTTATGTTAGGTCTTCCTTTTCCCCTACTGCCTTCAACTTTTCCTCGCATTATTGTCTTTTCCACTGAATCTTGCCTTTTCATGATGTGACCAAAGTACGAGAGCCTCAGTTTAGTCATTTGCTTCTAGGGGGAGTTCAGGCTTGATTTTTTCTAGAACCCACTTATTTGGCTTTTTGGTGGTCCACAGAATCCATAAAACTCTTCTCCGACACCACATTTCAAATGAATAAATTTTCTCCCTGTCCGCTTTCTTCATTGTCCAACTCTCACTTCCATACATAGTAATGGGGAATACCATAGTAGGAATTATCTTGATCTTAGGCTAAACAGAATCTCCATATTTAGAAGAAGAAGAAGTTGGTTTTTATATGCCGACTTTCTCTACCACTTAAGGGAGACTCAAACTGCTTACAATCACCTTCCCTTCTCCTTCTCACAACAGACACCCTGTGAGGTAGGTGGGGCTGAGAGAGCTCTAACAGAGCTGTAACTTGTCCAAGGTCACCCAGCTGGCTTCATGTGTAGGAGTGTGGAAACAAACCCAGTTCACCAGATTAGCCTCCGCCGCTCATGTGGAGGAGTGGGGAATCAAACCTGGTTCTCCAGATCAGACTCCACTCCTCCAAACCACCACTCTCAACCACTACACCACGCTGGCTCCCCAGAGCACCTCTGAACATCAATTTAGAGCCAGAGCACCTCTAAACATCAATTCTTGACTATGTTTCCTGCTGGCGGGCTTCCCTAAGGCATCTGATTGACCTAGGAAAGATGAACTCTTGGTCTTATCTTTTTTATTGTATAGACCATGCATGGTCTATAGAAATAGCAATGCCATTTGAGTGCATTTAAGGCATTCCTTTTAGGGTCACTGTACAGTGTGGACTGTCCTCAAGAAGCTGGTACCACAAAGTGTTGAGAAATGGAACAGGTGTCACCATACGGCAGCTTTGAGTGTGCAGATGTGGGGAGCATCTTGTAACCTGGGGATGCTGTACAGCTGCATATTTAGAAGCGTCTGTACCGTCTCTAAGCAAAGTAGGTTTCCACTCATTGTTGAAGCACCTGTTTTGATAAGTGGGTAGATATATGACCTTGTAAATAGAGTATTCTTGACATAGGGGTGATTTAGATTTCCATTAGCATAGCTAAACTGATACATCATTGATAATGTAATAGGCTGGTAGTTTGCAAAAAAATTTTTTACGGAAGTAAAAAAGAAATGAAGGCTTAATAGTTTAATGCCTGATAGCTTTTAATCTATAGCTGTCATTGTTAATTCCACTGGAATTTTTTTTCTTTGAGAAAGGCTCATTACTCTGAGGTTTTGCTAATCAAGATTCATAAAGGTAAAATATCACTTGTCACCTCCTTGCAGTAAATGATAAACCAATTTAATTCAGAAGAAAGTCCATGGGGGTTTAGAAGAGAGGAGGAAAAACCAATATATAGAATTAAAGAGTTGCCGTTTATTTTTTAAAGGAGTATACACATTTTTCTCATGGCAATTACCATATCATTTTTGATGTTTGTATAATAGAACAGGAAAAAAAGCCCAGCAGCTAATGGCTAGCAGTAGTTATTGATTAGTGCACTTTGGAATTCTGCTTGCTATCCACTGAGAGATAATGAATTGCAACTCTTTGAGAGTTATGTTATAACCCTTGTAACACTGACTTCCCAATAGGCTATTTCCTTAATCTTTTCAAATGAATTGCAGTACTTAACTAGAAGGTGCTAGATTTTAATAATCATTGGAGCTAAATATATGTGCTCGCTCGGTATTCAAAAGTATCCTCCCCCTCCCTTGTTCTTTGGGTACGATTTGCCAGATAATGAAAGGCAGGTTTTACATTACAGAACATTGTGTGGACATGGCGCATCTTAATGTTTTAAAGATGCTGTCTTTAGTTTTGAGGTTCCCTTGGGTTGTGCCCAAGATATTATGTATAAAGTTAGAACAGTGAAGCAAGGCAGCTGTTGGACTAAACTGTCCAAATATACAGTGAGTCACCTCAGCTAATATTTTAAAAACCAATTGCCCAGAAAGTTCCATTCATTGATGTGAAATGGTGTAATGCCGCGAATAAAGCAAGGTGCTGATAAAAGGAGATGGAGATTTGCTCCGGCCTTCTGTTATATGAAAATAGTTTTCCAGTCTTCTGAAACTGTTGAATTTTGCCCCTTTTATCCCTTTTCTAAAGGAATTTACTAGTGCTGCGGAATGGAGTCTGAATGAGTAATTTATAAAACCTTGAATAGATCATTTAATATTTCATAATCGTAGGCACTTAAACGTATTTAAAAGTAATATAACAGGCAATGCACTTGACCTGTGTTAATGATTCCAAAAGTGTACCTCCCTCACTCTGCCCAAAAGAGAGCTTCATATTCAAAACCCGTCCCTTTCTGCTAGAGAAAAGGAAGCTGAATTAGCACTTTACCTGCTGTAGAAGCGGCTTTTAGGAAGTCTGGGATTGTTTTAAACAACAGAAGAGTATTTCTGGGAGAGGATGACGGTTGGAGAGCTCTGAGTAATCTTATGCTTAAGGAAACAAAGACCAATTGAGACATAAAAATGTCCAACGAAATGAATGCCGGTACAAATTGGGCTGACATTCCTCTCTTCTAACGGGGAGGAGCTTTGCTGTCAGTTAGTCCATGGTTATTGTGTTCCCCACTCAATGGCATTCCGGTGCACCTGAGAGTGGAAGTGTAAATTGATGACTCAATTGAACAAATGCGAGTGGATAATGCCACATTGTGTTAGTTTAGGAGCAATTTTGAAAAAACCCAGTTTGGCAATCACTTGTATGGACTTATCCCCCCCACCGATCTTTTATTTTCACATCATGATCGGCTCGGGTCTCGGGTCAAGGTCATTCACATTACTGACTACCTGGTCCTTTTAAATGGATAAGCCAGTTTTCCTTTACTCAGCTGACACTTTAACAATTCCTAGGCTTGCCAGGTCCCTCTTCCCCACCGGCGGGAGGTTTTGGGGACTGAGCCTGAGGAGGGTGGGGTTTGGGGAGGGGAGGGACTTCAATGTCACAGAGTCCAATTGCCAAAGCGGCCATTTTCTCCAGGTGAACTGATTTCTACCAGCTGGAGATCAGTTGTAATAGCAGGTGATCTCCAGCTATTACCTGGAAGTTGGCAACCCTAACAATTCCTCTAATGGCAAAGGCATGGACTCATCAGTCGCTTAGGGCCCCTTAGAACATGTGCAGTTCCGTTGGTGTCTCAGATGGTGTCAGAAGCTCTATAGTGGGGCCTTGCTTGCAAAACTAATGGGACAAGTGGTTTTAATATTGCCAAATGTAGCCATCAAGGAAGGACAGTCCAAATGTTAATGAAACGCAGCGTGCTTAAAAATAAACAGATAAAAATAGTGTTAGCATTTCTACAAAATGTTCAGTTGTACATTAAAGAAACAAACATCTTAAATATTTGTTAATATTGTCAACGGGACATAGATTACACCTCTTTGGTCGTTGTCTTGAATAGATGTGTCCAATAATATAATTTAGTCTCGGAGCAAAATTGAAAGTCTCCTTTGGAGACAAACAAGTGAGGAAACAAGCTGGAGAAGTTGTTGCTCCCAATCCATTCTTCGATTTTTTTGGGGGGTGTGTGTTCATTTTGCCCCCTCCCCCTTTCTATAACAGGAGTGACTGCAAAGCTATATTCCACAAGGGTACATAATATCTTACGACATCCAGCGTAAGGAGAACTCATAACTCACGAATGACATAGCCGTAAAACAGCTGAGTTAAGGGCCCATTTTTAACCTGAGCTAATAAATTGTGCACCAAGACTTCACTTACTGTATTAAAAGGGCACCTTATAACACTAGACAATGAAGATGTGGAGCGGCTGTGCACTCAGCTGTATTAATATAACTCAGGCTCCTGTACGTGCCATCAAAATGCAGCCTTTTCCATTAAATAAATAGTATGCATTTATAAATCTGTTTTACGGAATAGCATAAAAGACACACACACACATCCCGTAGAACTAGCTTTCGTACAATCATGGGAGGAATGCTTTGCCTATTAAAACAGTGAGAGTTGGTCAGCTTGTCTTGCTCCTTCCAGCCTCTCATTAGAAGTTTTTTTAAAAAAAATAATGTTTAGGCCATAGGCAAGGAAGTCCCAAACTTGAGCATAAGTGGAATAAATGTAACTGCATAGGGACAGGTACAAGCAAACGCAGAGGTGGGAGGAGCAGAGTTTGAGGTTTCAAATGTGTTGCTTGCTAGGTAGGACGGAAGCCCAGAGAGCGGCAAATGAATTGGGGAGCTCATGCCTCACGTAACAAAAATAGTGGATGTGCCCCTTTGTCTATGTAGGTGACAGCTTGTTGCAGTGGTGGCTGAGTCCTTGGGACAACTCATGTTGCCTTGTGTCAAGGTGCTGGATTAGATGGCATTTTGTCTCCCTTTGATTTTATAGCAATGTGAATGCCTAGCTCAGTAGTAGGAGACAAGTTAGACTTGTGGCTCCACCTTGTGATGTCTCCCCTTTAAAAATGTATGGCTTTTATTATGTTTTTTTATTGTTCCTGGACTGATGGAAATTGATTTAGTCTGCAATGCTAATAAAATTTAATTAAAAAACAACAACAGTGGATGCCATGCGTAAGAACTGCTGTCCAATGTGGGCTGCTTTGAGAACGTAACCAAACCCTTTTCCAGTCTGCAGATCATTTAGGATGGAGTTGCATGTTGTGCGGGAGCCCCCAATGTAGTTTCATTTTATCCTGAAAAGCAGCCATGGGGGAGGGAGGATTCAAAGTGGGCTGTAGGTGTTAGTACTTTTTACATATAGACAATTTTCCCGATCAAAACTGGCCCTTCCGGGCTACAATTAGTCCCAGCACGGAATGATGACTGGAACCCTTTCTTTGTTTGCCTCTTGTTCTACTGGGGCAAGGGGGGGGGAGGCAGTTCCAACTGGGAAAATGGCACCTGGGAGGGAAAAAAGCCCCCCCCCCGGGTCATCTAGCACTCTGGCCCAAAATGCCCTGCACCACAGCAACTTGGTTACCGTAATGCCTACGCATGTACCAGAAGAACCAATTATGAATCTGAAATATAATAAGTAGTGACCTACAGTGGCTGCCATGTTGTTTCTGAGTCTAATTCAAGGTGCTGTTTATGGACTTTAAAGCCCTTCATGGCCTGGGACCCCCATATTGAAAGAGCAGCCTCTTCCCATGTATCCTTGTGCACCGAGTACGGTTGCCACCTGCTAGCTGTTTCCCCATTAAGGTAGCCCACCTGCCATCAACCAGAGCCCATGCCTTTTCCTCTGTGGAATGGGATGCTGGTGTAGGTGATGGGAGAGAAATGCCATATCTAGCAGCTTTCAGGAGGTGCAGCACTTCCATTTTATTTGCCAGGACTTTTAACAGGGTACAAAATGCAGGTATTTTATAAGGGGGGGGGTTATTTGGGGTTTTATTTTGT
Organism: Euleptes europaea; assembly: GCF_029931775.1. Taxonomy (NCBI): domain Eukaryota; kingdom Metazoa; phylum Chordata; class Lepidosauria; order Squamata; family Sphaerodactylidae; genus Euleptes; species Euleptes europaea. The sequence goes on from NC_079332.1 coordinate 6,566,623, forward strand.
AATTTTACATTGCGCCTTGTTTAATCATGATTCGTAAGATGCCTTGAGCCACAAAAGGCTGGATATAAACACTTAAATAAATGTCAGTAAACTGGAAGCTGGGGAGGCCGAACCACACAAATGAGATGCTTGACACTTCCCGCTTCCTGCGAGCGTCAATAGATCTGACACCACAACAGTGGCTCCGACTGAAAGCACTTTTGAGATTATCCATAACTGGCAGGGACGGTGTGCATAGTCTGTTTCTAGCAGCTTTCCTTACATCAATTCTGAAGACTTTGCCTTTCAAGATGTGGAGCTTTTTAGGTCACTTTTATGAAATATACAAGACTTGAACTCAACCGGAATAGTTCTGTGTTCGACAGCCAAAAGATTTTGCTTACAAGTTGGCTGGAATAAGACTGGGGTTCTCAGTCCTTGGCCTCTGTGCTATGATCGTTAAAGCCATTCACAGTCTTCTGTTCCTCTTACTATCCAATTTTACAGGGTTTTTTCCCCCCGGGTGAAACCCTTTACTGAAAAGAGCGGTTCACAGTCTGCTCCTTGTCTGGAAAATTGCTCGCCTACAAGTTGTCCTTCCCTCCACTGACACGTTCTCCCATTGGAGTATTCCTTGTTGTATTGGTAGATAACACCTTCATTGTTCTCTGTTGCTACCTAAAATATTAACCTTGAGCTTATTTTATTTTATGCTCTATACAGCAAGAGTTTTCCCCCTCAGAAAAGTATTGTATCTGCAACAGCAGCAATCAAAAAATGCTACTGTTAACACCAATTATTCCGTTCCCTTTCTGCTGCCATAATTGAGTTTTTTCCCCATTATTCAACGTGAATACCTCCCAAAACACAATATGAAAAATATTCTGATGTATTCTGTTTGACAGACAACCCAAGAGGACCCGAATGAGTAGCAAAGTCCTTGAAAGCACTCTTTCTTTCTTTCTTTTTTGATAACATAATCGGATAAAAATTACTTACATTATGAGAAGAAGTTGCTATACCTTATGTGCTTGACATCGTGATATGCCTGACAGGTGTCGCATGCTTTGTTGCAGTGCGCCACTTAGGTTGTAGCTATTTTTGTCATACCACAATTTATGAACAGGTAACGGATTCTGTGAGATCAGGTTCAAGCTTCATCCTATGGCTGATTATGCGGAAAGTCCCACTGGTATTAAGCATCTGGATGATAGGGAGAGAGAAGAAAACCCAGTGCTCCTTGTTTTTTTTAATTTATTAGCTTTGTAGCACTTTCTCCAGAGCTTATGAACCTGTGAAATACCAGCATTATGAACCCGTGAAAGCTTTATTCCGGCCACAGTCAGTTTAGTATCACAGTTCCTCACCGCTCTCAGTACTTCCAGCTTACAAGATGCTACCCGAACGCCAGCTTTCTGTATAACATATGTAACAGATTTCTAAGGTTTATGAACAGTACCCTACTGTAGGACATCACAGTTGGGTTGGAAGGAACCCAGTTCTTTGTGGACTTTAAGTCTGGGGCTCCATCTGCTTCCCCATCAGTGTGCTGTCTGGGGTTCCATTTCTGCTGCTATTGGGTATAATATTTTTGTATAAAATGCTATCTGCGTACTGTTCACACTCTGTTTGCGGGAATTGTTTGTCCCCAGTCAGTCGGTGAGAAAAGTCTCTTCGCAAAGCATAAAACCGTCTACCAGAGTTATTGATGTGATCCGAGAACAAACCCGGCTGGCTGAGATCTACCTTATACTCCAAAATTCCTCTCCTGACAGAACGCCTTATGTAGTCTTTTACTTTGGCATGCCTTGGCTAGCCCTTGACCCTGCTGGGCCGGCAACTCTGCCCCCTGAGCTCCACCAGTGAGGAAAGTGAGCTGCTGTGCATTAGCAGTCCCTGTGACGTTATGTAATGCTAGCAAAATGAAGTGAGGGTACAGCATGCTCAGGGAGAACTTGAAGGGCTGTCATATAGAGGAGGGTGCCGAGTTGTTTTCTGTTGTCCCAGAAGGTCGGACCAGAACCAACAGGTTGCAATTAAATCAAAAGAGTTTCCATCTAGACATTAGGAAGAATTTTGTAACAGAACAGTTCCTCAGTGGAACAGGCTTCCTCGGGAGGTGGTGAGCTCTCCTTCCCTGGAGGTTTTTAAGCAGAGGCTATATGGCCATCTGTCAGCAATGCTGATTCTATGACCTTAGGCAGATCATGAGAAGGGAGAGCATCTTGGCCATCTCCTGGGCATGGAGTAGAGGTCACTGGGGTGTGTCGGGGGAGGTAGTTGTGAATTTCCTGCATTGTGCAGGAGGTTGGACTAGATGACCTTGGTGGTCCCTTCCAACTCTATGATTCTAAGTGGTTGGGGAGAAAGAGTAGGGGGAAAAAGACCTGCGAGAGAAGGAAGCACAACAAGAGAAGAATGTGAATGGAAGATGAGGAAAGGTAAAAGCAGAGCAACTGAACCGCAACTCAAAGGAACTCTGAGTGCAATTCAACTAGTAATATGATGTGTTTATGTCCCAACAGGGATTTGGAGCTGGGTTCATTTATGTTTTTGTTTGTTAGCTGTTACAGCAGTTAGCTATTTAGGTTCCTGCTTTTTTTGTTTGCTTGTTTTTAAGATCGTGCATCCCATCTTTGGCTCTTTCTGGAATTTATGCCGGCATGCATCAGATTTCCCAAGAGTTCTCCTATCCAGGCAACAGTCCAGATCCAGTCTCGTTTCGGTTGCCCGAAGTACTTCTGCCGTAGCCTATTTAAATCTGGGGCATAAACGAAATATTGTTAAACACCCCTTAAAGTAAGAGTGATTGCCAACCCTCGATCCACACCTGATGCAGAAAACCCACTTGCTCTGTGTGAACACTGCTGGGTTATGTCTAAAGATATTTAGACCTCACTTTTCTACCCAACCCAAATAGCTAGGCATCATTCCCTAGACTTTAAGCATCCGTGTCCAAAGACTCTTGGAAACAGGCTGGAGTCCATGTTCCCTGACACAGGTGTTTAAAGAGGGACTCGATGTGTTCTGAGGAAGCACCAAACATTTTTGCAGCTGTCTTCCTCAAAAAAGAAAATAGTGGTGTGAGTTTGCCCTGAATCCATTTTTAATACCAACCACCAGGCTGGCTGAACTACGCAAGTTCACATCCATTGCTGGGTATGACTGGGCCGTTTCTCCGTTGTGGCTGGAGAGACTTTGAAAAGTATGCCATGCTCTGCAAGCCAAGACTTTAGTAATGTAATGTACGTTTGCCTTTTTATTGTTCTGGCATATTGGGGAAAAACACCATCTGGCCGAAGCCAATGCAGAACAACTGTATTGATTGTTCCCCCCCTCTTTTCTTTTTCACTGTGACCTTTTTTCTTCCACACTGAACACAAATGTGCTTCAGTTAATCTCTTTCCTAGTTACTCACACTCTCCCAAGATTTAAAGAATATGCAAGGAGCTAATTCAGTGCTCAGCAGTCAAAACAAAACATACAAAATCAATAGATTTGCATTTAATAACGCCAGATGCCTAACCTGTAATGCTCATATGCAGAGATCGGTGCCAGGTTGCAAATATTTTATGCGCCTTCCCACATTTTATTTGCAGGCAGGGATTGGACCTATGAAGGTATAGACAATCTCTGGGATGATTTATATGTTCTCCAGATTGTCCTGGGTGCCAAACACCTCTTAGGGCAATAGCAGGCAGATGCATAACAAAATGAAATGCAGACTGCCTCTAGGAATACCATGCCTTTTCCTATGGCCTGCAGGCATCTTCTGCATAAGCAGAAGGAGGCACAGGCATTTCTCAGCATGCCTCCAGGCTTAGAAACAAAATTCTGTCTGGAGACAGGTAATGATCGCAGGATCACTTCAGAAGGACATGATCTCTCTTTCCTGAGCCACAACTCACCCGATCTTATGACAAGGGAGGTAGTGCTGCATGTGGCTGACTCTTCTCCTTCACACATTTCACACTGCCACTGGAGAGCCAGCGTGGTGCAGTGGTTAAGAGCGGTGGTTTGGAGCAGTGGACTCTGATCTGGAGAACTGGGTTTGATTCCCCACTCCTCCACATTAGCGTCTGACACTAATCTGGCGAACCAGGTTGGTTTCCCCGCTCCTCCACATGAAGCCAGCTGGGTGACCTTGGGCAAGTCAAAGCTCTGTTGAAGCTCTCTCAGCCCCACCTACCTCACAGGGGGAAGAGAGGGGAAGGGAAGGCGATTGTAAGCCGGTTTGATTCTTCCTTAAGTGATAGAGAAAGTCAGCATATACAAACCAACTCTTTTTCTTCTTCTTCCCACCATCACGTCTTGGGCTTGATGAGGCACCAAGACCCCTTCAGACCACCCATCCTCCTTGGGGCCTGATGGTGCAGAATCAGTGCTGCGCGTTGAAGGCCGTCTTTGTGGTGGGTGACTCAGCCCAGATACCCCCTCCCCAGCAGTTCCTTCGGACTTGGCTTTCCCTCATGGGTTGAAGGCTTAGATCAGTGGTCCCCTGCCTTTTTTTGAGGCTGTGGGCACCTTTGGAATTCTGACAGAGGGTGATGGCCACAACCACAAAATGGCTGGAATAGGAGGCGTTGCCGACCATGGGAGGCTGAGCCAAACACACACACGCATACACACGTGCGCAGGAAGCCCAGGTGCAGGGGAGAGACTCTTCAATCATGCCTGCCAGGAACCAGTGTGTGATCATGCAAAGAGACACACCAAAATTAATTCGGATGCCTCTGAACAAGAGGCTTTCTGCCCACATCTCATGTGGATGGAGTCAGCTGGTGTTTGAGCATGTGTAGCCACCATCTTGTGGAGGATGTGGGGAGAGGAGTAGGTGATGCAAATATCTCCTATGACGAGGAGCAGAGATGAGATGGTTGGGTTAATCTATTTTGCCTGGAACAGCCTGAGTCAGGTGCCACAATGCAAAAACCCAGCTGGGTCTTTGCAAAAGAGGCAGTGGGAAAGGAGAGAGGTACTGAGACCAGCATTTATTTGTCAGGGCAAACCAAGACAGAACGATTGGCTTGTGAGCCCAGTTGTGGCTTCCCAAACTATTAAAATAAGCCACTGTCTTGCCTCACATCTGAATCGAGTCATATTGTGGGCAAAGCTGCAGTCTGATGTAGCCCCCTGGGCTTGAAGGGCAAATTACGCAGCTTTTTGTTCCAAGGAATGTTGAGATGTGACTCAAACCCATTCGCCTGGGGCGAAGGTTGAAAAAACAGGTTTGACTTTGGTCTGAGTAGGCAAAGTTGTTTGTGATGGGAAGCTTAACAGAACCTCTTACAAAAAAGAAAACGGGATAGAATGAAAACTGATTGTGTGAAACAGAATACCAGGGAGGAATATTGCAGCTTGTGTGTAAATAGGACATTTTCCTAATAGAATACTTTTGGTTCTGACTCAGTTATGAATAGTTCAGTGAGGTTTGACTGATAGCGCCCTAATACAATACATGGGAGTGATCAACACTGATTTTGTATGTTTTCTGTTTGGAAATTGACATTCTCTATTATCGTCTCCTGTTTTCATCTTGCTGCGTTCTTAAACAAGTGGTGTTAGAATATCACTGATTTGTGCATATGCTTAAAAAAAGGATTATCGTTTTTTAGTTTCCCCTCAGAATGTGCTGGGTATTTTGAAATGTGGTGTTGGAGGAGGGTGTTACGGATACCATGGATGGCCAAAAAAACAAATCAGTGGGTCCTAGATCAAATCAAGCCTGAACTGACCCTAGAAGCTAAAATGACTAAACTGAGGCTATCGTATTTTGGTCACATTATGAGAAGACAAGAGTCACTGGAAAAGGCAATCATGCTAGGAAAGGTTGAGGGCAGCAGGAAAAGAGGAAGACCCAACAAGAGATGAATGGACTCAATAAAGGAAGCCACAGCCCTCAATTTGCAAGACCTGAGCAAGGCTGATAGGACATTTCGGAGGACTTTGATTCATAGGGTCGCCATGAGTCGGAAGCGACTTGACGGCACTTAACACACACATGCATATGCGTGTTCCCTTGACAATGAATTTGATCTTCCTGTCTTCTGTAATAGATCAGATTTGGATGCGCAAGGGATATTTCCAGCCTCCGGTAATGTTACAGCTTTGAGTGTAGGCTTCAATATTTGGGGCTGCGTTGGTGCCGACCCTCCTTGAGCCTCGTTGCCGTGGCTCTGCCCTTCCTGTGTGCTTGAGTCTCCTTTCCTGTAACATCTGCTCAACCTGAACATTGTATAAATACACGATAACAAAGATGGCAGAAGTCTGCATGCTGTTCTCTTCTGAAGGGAACTGACCCTCTAGAGGATGACCTGGATTATTTCCTAAGGGAAGGGCGAGGGCATATCACACTGCGCTGGGTCTGAATCAAAGTAATTGGGCAGCAATTGAACAGCTTTTTCGTACCTTCTGCTAGTTTCATTGTGTCTTGTGCCGAGGCCCCTTCTAGGCCCTTTCTTCGCTCCCCCTCACTTCACAATTTGTCTTCGTAAGAATGGAAATTGGAATGAAATGCGTCTTACAACGGTTCCCTCTTTCTCTGCTTCCCAGTGGTATAAGAACGGTTGTTGTATTGAGTCTAGATAAGAGTGAGTGAACATCTTCCGCTATAATTCTTCCCTCCACAGGGAAAAAAACAAAAACAATTATGTGTCTGTATGAGTCCATGCTAATTATGAGAAAAAGTCAATATATTGAAATTAGTGTGGCTGTAATTATTGGTGCCTTCCCAACATACATCAATTTACAGTACTTTGGAAAAATGTCAGTTGGCAAATCAGGGCTTCTGTGTTGAGGTTCGTTAAAGTTGTGCAGCGTAAGTACAGCCTTATTAGGTGACATCCCGTATAATATAATAATCCTGGCATATATCCAGCCGTCCAATGCCAAAGATTTAGGCCTAAAACGCATGGTCACTTAGCCCAGTTCCAGCCCAGTTCCAGCCCTGTTCCAGCCCAGTTCCCTCCCAGTTTCACCCAGGATCAAATCTTCGCAAACGGACGATACCTTGGTTCTTGTAGGTTATCCGGGCTGTGTAACCGTGGTCTTGGAATTTTCTTTCCTGACGTTTCGCCAGCAACTGTGGCAGGCATCTTCAGAGTAGTAACACTGAAGGAGTGTCCTTCAGTGTTACTACTCTGAAGATGCCTGCCACAGTTGCTGGCGAAACGTCAGGAAAGAAAATTCCAAGACCATGGTTACACAGCCCGGATAACCTACAAGAACCAATGAACTCTGACCGTGAAAGCCTTCGACAATATTTTGGACGATACCTTATTTACTCTTCTTTCAGCCCTGTATCGAAGCGAAATGAACCCGCCTTTTCCCATTCCTCTTCTGGGAGAAACAGAAACAGAAACGGGAAAACACAGATAATTGGCATCTCTCACAGCCAATCGCAAAGCAGTGTTTGAAGCTGCAGGGATTCAAGGGTTTCCTGCCTGCTGCTACTTCGGAGCTTTTTCTGAGAAAAAGAAAGTCTTTTTTAAAACGAGGCTTGGATCCCCCCCCCCCCTTCTTTCAGGTAGCTCCGTTTTTTGTTTTTTAGTTCTTAAAATGCTTTTAAAATTACAAGCGGGGGGCGGGAAGCCTCCATTAGTCAATTCGAAAGGACCAATCACCAGGAGCTGGGGGGGAAGGGCTTACTCAGCAGGAACCCGCATTTTCTGTTTACATGGATCCATTTGCACACAGTTTAGTCCCTGCTCATTCCAGGTAATGCGGGTTCATTTGATCCTGGGTGGAACGGGGATTGGAACTGGGCTAAGTGACCATGCGTTTTAGGCCTTAATTTCACTTAAGTCTTTGGAAGAGGGGGCAATTCACCCCTTCCATTGCAAACTCTTGCTTTGCCCCCTATACTGGTCCTGACAGTCTTGATAACTTTCCAAAGCAAAATGTTGGTGGCTTACAGGGCTGTAGTGGGAGAGAAAAGTGGGAATGTCCCATTCTGTGAAGTCTGTGGATGGCTGGATACATGCCCGTTCCCCAAAAGCGGCCATTATGACTTGCTGCAGAAATGGTTCATATCTGTGTATAATCCTAGTGGTGTTCTCCCTGTCCTATTTACTGCTTTGTTCTTCCAGCACTCCAGTCTTTGAGCCATGCTGTCAGTAAGGGAATGTGTCTTCCCCGGCTGCATCGTATTTCTGAGTATGCCAAGGTCAATGTGGATGCAACGCTAATGCATTTGCTAAGGCTTAAACAATACACAGGTAAATAAGCACTGCGTAAAAACGTGCCCTCGCAATTCACAAAAGGCCATAAAAGGGGGGCAATTAGCAGCCACACATTTATCTCCTGTTTATTGAAACGAATACGTGCCTGTTCTCAGAGCACGTTCGCATGAAGTGAAGCGTCCTCCAACCCTTTGCAGTTGTAAACAGGGGCACTTGTATTGTGTATGTTGAACACTCCTGCTTCCATCTCAAGGGGCCACCCAGCCTTCCCTGGACTATTAGCACATTGCCAATGGCAGAAAGTAGTATTTTACACAATTTACTACCAGGGGCCCACCCAGTCCCTCAGTGTAGATTAGGTGAACAGATAGGGAACGGGGCTGCAGGAAACACAGAGCCCTACCTGGCAAAGAGTTGCTTGGGGTGACACCAGCCAGCGCTAGCCCAGGTGGGGTAAAAAGTATGGAGGAGGAAGAGCAGAAAGAAGAAGAGTTGGTTTTTATTCCGACTTTCTCTACCACTTAAGGGAGACTCAAACCAGTTTACAATCACCTTCCCCTCCCCACAACAGACACCCTGGGAGGTGGATGGGGCTGAGAGAGCTCTAACAGAGCTGTAACTTGCCCAAGGTCACCCAGCTGGCTTCATGTGTCGGAGTGGGGAAACAAATCCAGTTCACCAGATTAGCCTCCACCGCTCATGTGGAGGAGTGGGGAAATCGAACCCGGTTCTCCAGATTAGAGTCCACCGCTCCAAACCATCGCTCTTAACCACTACATCACGCTGGCTCTCTCAGTTCAGACTGCTGCACTTACCCACCTGTTGCCCACAAGGTAAAGCCTGCTCGGGTCTCTCCGACAAAATACGCAGATCCATTTGGGACTCTCCTCCCAACGGTTTTCGAATGAGTTGTGCAGGATCTGGGAACTGAAACTAGGGGCCACCACAGCCTGCCGAATCGAGTCCGTCCTATACCTCCCCACCACCCCACCCCTGGAAATATTTTCTGCAATTTTGTATGGGTCTTAGCCTGCATTACTTGTTATTAACAGAACAGACTAAATTGCTTCCTGTAGTCAAATACCAGATTATCATATGCTGTTATTGAAGAGCCTGTGCCAAACATTAAAGCTTTAAAGCTGTATTGTTTTTTTTCCTTCTGATTTGTTTTTCTGCCGGAGCCAAGCCAGTCGAGGCTTCGTATGGAAATCCAAAAATTGCAAAATGTAATGGAAAATACAAAGGATTGTTAATATCGTGATTATAAAAGTACAAGGCTGTACCATAATATGTCCACAATTCAAAATGGCAACAAACAGGAACACTATCAAAAGATTTTACAAGCCAAATACAGAAAATAACAGTTTTGGTACAAATATCATAATACAACTTCAATATGACAATTCTATTAAAAAAAGTTTACAGTGGAGAGTAATGTAGCTGAATGAAGCAGGCAGAAAAGGAGCTTCGTAGCAGAATCAACGGGCCATGAGAATTATGATCCGTATTTGAAATAAATGAGTTTTAAAAAAATAGGCTCAGTCTGAAAACTATCTGGAAAGAAAGCTCTACAAATTGTGTGTCAACAGGATGGCAGGGAAGCGCCAAGTCCGAGCTCTCAAGTGTAGACATTATCAAGAAGATGCTTCTGTTTAATTGCAGAATATTGGGATTCCAGATTACTAAAACCATTATTTTGTCTCACAGTATCAGGTTAGGGTTGTTCTAATCTGCTTTAATGACTGGGGGGAGAGATTTGAAAGTGAGCTTAAATTACATTGTAATAAGTTTTGATCACACTTCCATTTGTTCAAAATGAATTTAAATGCAGAGTGTATTTTCCCCCACGCTCTTGGAAAATGTTTATGGAGATGTCAGTGTTCCTATCACCATGTATTAGTCCCTGCTTTTTATAAATTCTGCACTAATAAACCCTTAGTATTTATTTTGGATTAATTAATTGCCATTCTTATGGTAAAAACAAGCTAAGGGTTTTTGTGAAAGGGTACAAATGCATTGCATGATTTCAAATAAGTATTATGGGCACATTTTCAAACATTTCTCAATTTATTTTTTCCCCCATTTTCTTTAGTGCCCTCCTAATCATTCATTCAAATTAGATGCATTCCCACTGAAAAGTTCTTTGGAGGGAGGGCTGGCCTAGAACAGTTATTTTATAATGTTGATATTGCGAACAAATGGATAGCGGAAGTGTTTTAGAACCATCAGTCTAGGTGGAATGATCTTGTAGATGTCCTTTTTAAGAGTAATAAAGTATCGGCCTTGCAGCACCGACTTCCTCCCGATGATGCTCTTTTCCTTCGCTTGGTGCAAAGAACCAAACATTTTATTAACAACGAGCAAAAAACACAACTTTCGTTAACACTTTGTACATTTCTGACAGATAAAGATATGAACAGATCGATGGCACTGCAGGGGTAAAAATGCTAGTCCGTTATAAATTAAGAAACAGGTATGGTGTAGGTTGAATGGATCTTTTTTTAAGTAACACACTTAGAATTCTGAAGAAGCCAACAGAACAGGATCAGGATATAATCTTCTGCAGCCAAACCCCATATAAATTCTCACGCACTAAAACTCAGTTGAGAGGGGGAGAAAAGGTTAAAATATATTGCCCTTTAAAACAACATTCATAGCATTTTGCAGGTGGTAAGCAGTGTGACACCATAAATGCGGAAAAATTGGAAAGGCTTTCATTTCAATTGCATCTTTTAAAACCATTCTTCTTCCTCTCTGCCCCCATCAACTGTTTTTTGGCATGTCAGACAGAGACCTTCCACAGATCCCGTACGAAACGGAAACTCGGCCTAAGACATCAAAACACAAAGAAATTAGTTTCTTTTGTGGTATTCATAGATGACTTTAAATTTGGTCTGCCCAAAAGGACAACGGTGGAATGTTGGCACCCTTTTCCTGCATTCCCCAGATACGTTGCTAGCCCCTTTTCATGCATTGGGCTGGTAAGGAGGATAGTCCCTCGGGGCTAATTAGTGTTGCCAACCTCCAGGCGGGGACTGGAGTTCTCCTGGAATTAAAATTGATCTCCAGACCATAAAGATCAGTTCCTCCAGAGAAAATGGAAACTTCAGAAGGGTGGACTGTATGGCGCTGCATCCCTGCTGAGCCCCCTCCGTCCCATGCTGCAAAAATAACTGCACGAAATGGAGAATTGACTGGCGGGGAGGGACAGGTAATGACCAGGCAAGGATAGGGGAAGAGAGGAGACGCTAAGGGAGAACTTTAGTGAAGGGGAGGGAAATCTTTCCCTTTCTGTCTTGCTACTCCTCTCACTGTGAGGGTGCTGTGGTTTCCCTGCCACCAAGGAATACCAGGGTTGCTGTGCAGAGGAAGGCACTGGCAAACCACCTCGGTTAGTCTCTTGCCTTGAAAACCATAAGTTGCCATAAGTTGCCATAAGTTGCCATAAGTTGGCTGCGACTTGGTGGCACTTGTCACACAGAGAGAGGGGTTCACATGTCAGCAGGTGGGGCTCCATGGCCCCCTAGCGGTCGCCTCATGCACTGAAGTTCTCTAGATTAAAATACACAACTAAAAACATGAAAGTTTTCACATCACTTACCTGTTTGGTTTTTTTTTTTAATTTAAGCTTAGGGAATAGAGGCAGGAAACTGTTTTTAAAAAGTTATAATTCCAGCTAGGATTGCCATCTTTGGGTTCGGAAATCCCTGGAGATTTGGAGCAGAGCCTGAGGAGGGAAGTCAGCAGGGATGCGAGGTCATACAGTCCGCCCTTGATCTCTCTGGTCTGAAGATCAGTAGTAATTCCAGGAGAACCCCAGGTGGACAACCTGGAGGTTGGCAACCCTTATTCCACTTTAGCACAGCTGCTTCTGCTGTTCGTATCAATTGTATTAAGATAACACTGTTTTAAGTAGTAATCTTCAATTCCTCACATTTGTGGAGCCTGGCTCTAGAAGCTTCTTACGCTATTCTAAGCTTACCTCTATGTGTAAACTTCTAGGAGTCTGAAAATCCGAAGTTCTTTTTTCCCCCTGGTGTGACCTTCTGTGCTACAATATCAAAATCTTATTAAAGCAAAATAGATGAAGAATTATGTTAGGAAACCCCAAGCCTCTCAATTAGTTCACATTTCCAAGAGATGGCTTGAGGACTCGCATTGAATGTTAAGGCAGTTTCTCTTATAGCTCCCTGTGATCCGCAATAATTGCACATATCATTAGCATTCAATTAACATGAGTTAAATTTCTCTAAGTAGCACTAACTAGACCCCATTTATTGATGCGCTGCAATAGATTCTCCTAATTTGATGACTACCAATGATAGGCATCTCTGTTGGCCTCCAGAAATTACATCAAAATTCCCTCTCCTTCTATGCCAAGTTGCCAACTCTCCCACGAATGCGAGAGGTAGGCATATTTTACCATATCTAAAGTCACAAAAATCATGAATGATCTCCTTGTGGCTCAACCTAAAGATCCCATGGTCGTACTTTGTTCTCTTTGCTGCTTTGTTACGTAGTTTTGTTTCAAACATCTCTCTAGGGCGCAGTTTTCAATTTCTCTTCCTCCTCCATCTCTCTTGATCAGTTGTCCCATGCCCCCCGTCCAGCTTGTGGTATTTTTTGCACTGCCCAGTCTTTTGCGCTTTCTGAACTTGGCGTTACTTCATGTAGTTGATTTTTTGATGGGGGCATGCAAAACGTGTGCCCCCAAACCTGTCAAAATGCATATGAAAAATATATACAGGTAAATGTGCTGGGATAGGCTCTCTTGTAAAACATTGATTGTGCCAGACTTTAGGACACCAGTCCAGATATCATCTGCCCATAATGGTTTCTTTTGCATCTGTCTCCGGGTTCTGTTAAGGTTCCAAGCTGCAGTCAAGGCAGTAGTCCCCCACAGGTCTTTTTTTTTACCCCGTGATACTTCCATTTTATGCTAAACTTCCTTCTTTTCTGTGGCAAATGATATGATCGTTCCATAAGGTTCTGCAGATCCTATAATTGTATTCTTAATTAACCAGGAAACAGTTTTAAGCCTGTTAGCAGCTGCGTCTGTCAACAGGCAGGGACTTTCTCACTCCGTGTGGCTGGCAATTGATTACTGTAGTCCCCATGAAGTAATTCTGCCACTGAAGCTTAAAATAGTTGCCAGCATGAGAGACTGACAGGCAGGGGCGGACTCGCCACTATAGCCACTGGTGAATTTCCTGGTGGGCCAATGGCTTCGCCCCCCCCCCCACTTGGTCTAGCCCAGGGTACAAGAACTGCACCATCCCAGCAAAGATGAGTCTCAGTCTAGGGAAGGTGGTGTCTGGCTAGCAGGTGGGCTGGGGGCAGGGCTGTTTTCCCCCTCCCAGGCTGCCCCCGCTACATTACCAGTTACAAAAGTGCCCATATGCAACGCAACCCACAATAAAGGAACAGTCGCAACTGCTGTTGGAGGAATGTGCTTTTAATGGTGGGAAATGTTTTTGGAACGGCACAATTCCATCCCTGTCTCCACTGTCAGTTAGGTTTGTCAATCTTTTGTCTTAGCTCTCTAAATGCAAGTTTTGTTATAACGAAAACCTTTCAAAACACTGTCGCTGCCTTCAGTATCCTCACGTCTATCATCCTGGAGCTCCTCTGAAATTTAATAGCTCAAAGTAGCTTTATAATAATAATAGATGGCACTGTTCTGTGTGGTTACATTTCTCAGTTTTTCATTAGTACTTTAAAATAAAAGCAATGCACTGTGATGGAAAACATCCCTGTGTGTGGTAGAACATCAGTGAGCAGCTTGCACTGACTGGATACCAATATGGTGTAGTGGTTGTTAGGATCTGCAAGACCTTTCAAATCCCCACTCAGCCAGGAACCTGACCTTGAGCTGGTTAATCCCTGACAGCCTTGCCTCTTGCTAAGGTCGCCAGCTCGGTGCTGGCACCCAGTTGGAGATTGCAGGGGGTGGGGTCATTGTCATGTTGGTGTGACATCACTTCCAGCCCAAACTGGAAGTGATGTCATCATGTCAGTGCGATGCTCTAGGATTCGTCCAGTACTAGAGCTTTGTGCTGATGCAATGACATTGCTTCCAGTTCGTGCCTGAAGAGACATCGTGGCGTTGGCACAACACTGAATCTGCCCCCCCTTTTCCCTCCACCGTTCTGTCAAGCAGACAGAGGGTTCAGGACTGGTGTTCCTCCACCCAGATCAGGGAAACGGCAACCTTACCTCTTTCACGGGGTGGTTGTACTGAGGATAAAACCAGGGAGGGAGAATCAGGTTGCTGCTCTGAAATTACAGGAAGAAAGGCCGGATAAAAGAAATACTAGATAGATATAGTTAGGTAGATACAGCATTTGTATAGCAGAAATAAAATCTCGTTTTCTGGGAATGTCAGTCCAGAGGCTTGGTTTGCAGGCCAATACCTAATTAAGCTTTGATTAAAAAGGTAAAGGTCCCCTGTGCAAGCACTGGGTCATTCCTGACCCATGGGGTGACATCACATCCCGACGTTTACCAGGCAGACTTTGTTCACAGGGTGATTTGCCGTTGCCTTCCCCAGTCATCTTCCCTTTACCCCCAGCAAGCTGGGTACTCATTTGACCGCCCTTGGAAGGATGGAAGGCTGAGCTGGCTACCTGAAACCAACTTCTGTTGGGATCGAACTCAGGTCATGAGCAGAGCTTGGACTGAAGTACTGCAGCTTACCACTCTGTGCCACGGGGCTCCAAGCTTTGATTAGAAAGCAGTAAACAGTTATTTTTTAAAATATTGTCGAAGGCTTTCACGGTCAGAGTTCATTGGTTCTTGTAGGTTATCCGGGCTGTGTAACCGTGGTCTTGGTATTTTCTTTCCTGACGTTTCGCCAGCAGCTGTGGCAGGCATCTTCAGAGGAGTAACACTGAAGGCCAGTGTCTCTCAGTGTCAAGTGTGTAGGAAGAGTAATATACCACCCCCTCATTAGCACATTATCTTGATACTTACAGGACAATGGTTAGCACATTACCTTTGTTACTTTTTGCAGGACAATGATTCAGCTCAAACCCCTTTCTGACTATATATTACTCTTCCTACACACTTGACACTGAGAGACACTGTCCTTCAGTGTTACTCCTCTGAAGATGCCTGCCACAGCTACGTCAGGAAAGAAAATACCAAGACCATGATTACACAGCCCGGATAACCTACAAGAACCAGTTATTTTTTAGCCCGTGACATATAACATGATTGACTCGCTGGCCCCAGTTGTTCTAGCCATATTTTCCTCCTTGCTTCTAGGACTTCTCTGGAGTAAGTGGTCAGAGAATATGTATGTCAAGGTAGCACAAGGGATCTTTATCATTTGCTAATCAAAAGATAGCAATTGCCTCTCTCTGCTTTTGACTGGCATTCAAAGGAACTGGGCATTTTGTCACCAAATGGGTGACATGGCACTGATAAGAAACCTGAATGGTCATTCACTGGTATTTTACAGACATGCACTGCTTCTCTTCCTTGGAGGCAACTGATTTTTCTTTCTCCTCCCCCCACCCCCAGTCAGTATCATAAATAGACAATTGGAAAAGACATATCACTCAGTGACTGTTTACATGGCAGAAAAAGAATCCAGTTACTTTTAGTTTAAAAGGCGGCCTTGTTGCCGCATTGATTTTATCTGACTCCTTTTCGTTTGTGTCTAGTGATCTAATGTCGAATCAGAAGTGCTAAGCAGAAAGACACTCGGTTAAGTGCCTTATCGCTTAGTTTGAAATGACAGGGAAAGCTGGGGGTGGTTTTTGAGAAGGAAAAAAAAAGAAAGCCCCAAATGCTTTATCCTTTCTGGATTGCCCATTACAAGTGCCGTCACTTTCAGGTAGATGTGTGGCCAGTGCGTTTACAGTGGATATGCTTGGGATGATAGTCTGTTTACAACTGGAGGGATCCTGTGACTGATTTGATACGATAAGTGCCTTCTGTCATAGTGTGGTGGTGTGGACACGTACGAGTTTGCCCCGTGAAATCGATGAGTCAAAATTCATGTTTTGGCAGCTGAACTGCTCTGGTCAAAACCTAGTTTTACAGGAAGGGATGAAGGATCACGGGCATGCGTGGATTGTCAATAAGTATTACTGTTACAGTCACCTCTCCTCCTTGCCTCTGGCATGGCAACTGAGACACAGCCTGTCCTTCCAGGGGCCAAACTGAGCTTCCAGTTGTTGACCCCTACTCTACAGTGTAAAAAAACCTGATGATAGGGTTTACTGTGTGACTTAGCAGGGTGTTTTTTAGTTGCCACAGCTTCCTTTCATCCCGTCGATGAGACAGAGAGGCTGTCCTGGTCTGTTCCATATGCTGTATCGCTTCCACCTTTTCCAGAATGCAAAATTTTGGCCATCATACTTTCACCGCTGTGTGGGTGCAATTCTCATATATTTCAAAGGACATGCAGCCTGTAAACACTTGGGGATTGTCAAGAAAATTGAATATGGATAGATTTCGTGTGAAAGTAGCATGTCACGTTATGGTAATGGGTGCAATTCTACGTGGTAGGAAAACCATGAGATGCTGTAACACATGCTGGTTCTTAGGGTGGCTTCTGTGATGTCCTTTTCTTCAGATAGCTCAGTGCCCACAAGGCTAAATCAGAGTTTTATGTGTCTGGTCATCTGGACATGCAGACAAATCATATCCTAGCAGTTCCTCCTGAACAGCCCTGTGACCAATCCAGGCCATGGACTAGGATGCCGGCTGGGATTGTGAGACCGATCAATTGTGGACACCACAGATTCATAATACAACATGGGATACATTTCTCTTGGTTTAAAAAATCAAGACTGTGGAAAGCTCACAAATAGGGTATGTTTCCCAGGCATTTGTCCTCAGTACCTGAAACGCTATCCATTGTTTTTAAATGTACATATAATTACAGAGTTAGTGTACTATAAAATGTATCTGGATCAGCTTCTATTATACACTTGGATATTAAATTATCCTTAAAAAAACCCAGCTAGGAAGCAAAAACAGTGGAGGATATAATGCTAATAGGCTATTCAGCTCAAAAAGTGGTCTCTGAGGATGACCAGAGGATCTCAGTCAAGCTAAGCAAATGGGTCAGCTTCATAACTAGTTACTGTAGATGTAAAATGTTGAGAGGCCTTTCTCTCTCTCAAATGGGCAAGGAATAAACTATTAAAAAAATAAGGAATGAAATCTTTGGATGCCTATTTTGAAAACCATAAACTATAAAGGATATCACTTACCTCGGTACATCGCTGTCCTTCACTCTCACCTGGAGATGCTGTTCTAGTAATTAGAGATGAGAATGAAAACCTCTCAGGGCAGATCGCACAGCCGAGAAACGCTTCTTTGGCTTGTCGGATTTAAACTCCGCTTATCTGCATTCATGGCACTTTTATTTAATGCCCCACCGCTTGCTTTTCCTCTGCATGAGGAATGGCATCAAAAGCGTTCTTCATTCCGCTTGCTGTCCCAGCGACATCAGACCTGCCTTTGTGCTTCATTCAAGGTATGGTTTAATTTGTTTTGTAATTGAGATTCACCTCAGTGCGCATCTTTGCAAGGGGAGTTAAGTAGATAAAAAATGCCCATCTTTTTGTCAACCTGTCATCTTGCTTAGAATGAGATGATAGAAGCTGCAGGAATATAAACACTGTTGTAATTTCATGTTTTCAAATGAGCGAAGTAAGGGAATAAGAGGACTCAGGTAGGCAGATGTAAATCTCCCGGCCATCTTGCCTTTGGTGGGATCACATATTACTCCCCAGTAAAAACAGTAGCAGGTGATGTTATAACATTTTTAAAGAAGGTTGAGGCTGTGGACCATTTTCTTCTGTAACACGGACAGTATCTGTCTCCTCTTTCCAAGCACTTTAAACATTTAGTTGCAACTTTGCTATGCTTGCTTCTGTGGTGACAAAATCAAGCCACATACGTTAATTTTAGAAGTTAGTACACTTCTGAAATTGCTCAGCTATCTGCAGCCAAATACATAGGGATGCTAGCCTCCAGGTGGGAGCTGGGGATCCCCTGGAAATACAACTTATTTCCAGACTGCAGAGATCAGTTCCCCTGGAGAAAATATATGCTTTGGAGGGTGGACTCTGTGGCATTGTACCCTACTTAGATCCCTGTTCTCCCCAGGCTCCATCTCAAAATCTCCAGGAGTTTCCCAACCTGGACCTGGCAACCCTACCCATTCAGTGGCTCATGTTAAAGGGGTGTTCCAGGTCAGGTAGAGATCCATGGACCTAGTAGTTACGTACTGAACCAGGAGTTGGGGAGGTTGGGAGACAATTGGTGCCTTTGCTCCAGTTTCCCTTCCTCTTCTACATAACCTCTTGTCTCTCCATCTTTGTATATGGCTTGTGTCTGCACTTTAGCCATGGTTCTGGAAAGGAAATAAATAGAGTATAGGAGAAGAGGTCCGAGGGGGGAGAGTTTTCAGTGATGGTTGTGGCATACTAGTATCTCTGGTTTGCACGTGCTTACATTTGCTGATGATCTTGGCCATTGGGATGGTATAGATGGTATATTCTAGACATTAGGAAGAATTTTCTAACAGAGCGGTTCCTCGGTGGAACAAGCTTCCTTGGAAGGTAGTAAGTACTCCTTCCCTGGAGGTTTTTAAGCAGAGACCATCTGTCAGCAATGCTGATTCTATGACCTTAGGCAGTTCAAGAGAGGGAGGGCATCTTGGGCATCTTCTGGGCATGGGGTAGGGGTCGCTGTGTGTGTGTGGGGGAGGTAGTTGTGAAATTCCTGCATTGTGCAGGGGGTTGGACTAGATGACCCTGGTGGTCCCTTCCAACTCTATGATTCTATAGAAATTTTCTGTGGTGCTTTTTGAATCTCAATAATGGAACGTTTATTATTATACACACTTTATTTTTAAATGAAACTCAGATTTTAAAAAATCTCACCTGTGTTTTTAATAAAATAGAAATCAGTGAAGCTGTACTAAACATTACTTTGCTCTAGAAAATGTTGACTGTTTTTCTATTTTACACTAACTTGTTCAGTCGCTTTTGTACTCTCAGGTGAGAGCTTAGTAGCTAAATTCCTCTCTAGGGATCATGAATCTTTATCTGCTGGGGGAAACCACTAGATGGGTACCTGCTCTTATTAGAGCTGTTCTGGTAAGCTTCCAATGCCTTTTATTCCCATTTAATTGAACAAAAGTCAAAGGAGCATGACAATTCTTTGGATATGAGATTTTCTTAACTAAATGAGTGTTGTATAAAGCCAAAAAGAGATGGGAATATAGACACCAAAGTATTTCTGGATGTTTAATGGAGGGTGGCAGGATTACTGGGGCTATTTCTCTGCCAGAGAAACAACCTAAAGACATTCTTCTACGGCACAGTAACATTTTAATTTGTTAAAATCTGCATTGAAGGTCAACCATGGAAGAACTGGCCTTGCAGGAGACATTGAACGAATTAGGGTTAAGTATCCTTGTCAGAGATGAAGCTCCTGTAACTCTTGTTGAGGAAAGTCTTACTGCTTAAGAGGTCCATTGAATCAAATCGCTTTAGAGCTTGAAATAATTTTTAGGAAAGAAATGGTAGGGGTTGCATTAACGAATTCAGTTGACTCTGCTTCAGCGTTGGCGTTCATTTAGGGGAAGATGATTTATGAATAGGGTTGCCAGCCTCCAGGTGGTGGCTGGGGATCTCCTGGGATCACTAGTGATCTGCAGGCGACAGAGATCAGTTCACCTGGAGAAAATGGCCACTTTGGAATGTGGATCCCATCGAAGACCCTCCCCACCTCAAACCCCACCATCCTCAGGCTCCACCACCAAAATCTCCAGGTATTTCCCAACCTGGAGCTGGCCACCCTATTTACAAAGCTTCTTTCCCACCATCTGTAGTATGTCTTGTCGGATTGTGCCCAGTCCTCGTTTCCTGTTAGATCGAAACCTACTCTGATAGTTGCCAAAGCCTCTTGCTGAGCGGCGTTGATCACTGGTCACGCATTTTCCGATACAGCAGCAGCCAACACGTAATACCTTCAAAGGATACAAGACGGTTTTGTATTTCCTGAGCCCTTTGGAGGGCTACCTGCAACATAGATTAGCGTTCCGTGTCCCCTAACTTCTCACATCTGTCTGCATCTTTGAAGATAGACTGCTGCTCGGCAGGTACAATCCAGTTCCAACTTGTCGATATATATATTCCAGTCTAGTTACCTTTCATGTTGGTTTCCTGCCCTTAAATCGTATCGGCACCAACAGGGACAGGCAGCCATGTGTTCTTGCTTCCTTGAGCCAAGCGCCTGCGCAGCTCTTGTTCGCGGCGCGACAAAATCAATTCAAACTAGAAGCTGCTTTCAAGAGATGAAAAGACAAAAATAAATTCACTTCCTTGAAGGCTAAAAAATCCTTTAAATTGACCGTTTCGGAACAGTGTCTCTTCCAAGACAGCACTTTTGCTATAAAAGAAGAAGATTTGCAATAGGCCGACTAAGAGATTAATTAGTTTAATTGATTTGATGTAACCTTTTGGTCAACATATAAAGAAGTTTCCAATTAA
The DNA here is from genome assembly GCF_029931775.1 of Euleptes europaea. Taxonomy (NCBI): domain Eukaryota; kingdom Metazoa; phylum Chordata; class Lepidosauria; order Squamata; family Sphaerodactylidae; genus Euleptes; species Euleptes europaea. The sequence goes on from NC_079332.1 coordinate 6,587,303, forward strand.
TAGTGTATTGCATTTTAATTAATTTTTTAAAAATACAAGTACTGGCAAAAGCTAGAGATGGCTTTTTCTCTCACGCAGGAGAGACCTACCCGCTGTGATACTTGGTGTTCCTGCAGAAAGCAACTTTTTTCCCCTTCAAAATTTATTTTTTATTCATACTATTGGTTCATTAACACTCTGCAAATTGATAAATATTTAATCATACAATTTACACTCATGCAATTAATCAGTTAATACTTTTTTTTCCCAGACAAACACCCCCAGGGGAAAAAATGCTGCACATGAAAGTGTATTAGTAGCAAGCCTTGTTTCTGGTATTAAAAACAAGCTTTTAGAACAGGGCTGGGGAACCTTTTTTCCGCCAAGGGCCATTTGGATGTTTATAATATCATTCACGGGCCATATAAAGCCCCAAGTAGGCAGCTGCCCCAGATGACACACACACCCCTGGCCCAGGCAAGCAGGCAGGCATTCAACCAGTGATGCGCTCGCCCACCTGGTGGCACAGGATGGTCTGTTGCACCATGGGAGGGGGCAGATCGCCAGATCCTTCTGAGCTAGAGATCTGCCAGGACCCACTAAGGGCCAGAACAAATGATTTCGCGGGCCTTAAATGGGCCCTGAGCCTGACGTTCCCCACCTCTGTTTTAGAATCATGATGGCAGCTTCATGTGTATTCCACGTCTTCTGCGCATACATTGGTGGCCTCTGGATTGCAGCCAAGGGCTGTGTGCTGCTCCAGTATACTTCACATTCAGGACCAAATGAAAAAACACGGTTCATCTCTGTTTGACGTATGGAGATTAACAAGTATAATTACTGAATTGTTTATCTCAGCCTGCCTTTGTTGACTCGAACACTAAATGAGACATTAAAATTTAAGGTTTTGTGTACCAAGGTCACATGTCTTGGAGCAGAAATTGCTACCTGGTTTGCGTTCAATGTACTGGCTTTAGGATTAAGTCACTTATGGCTTCTGAATCTCAGCAACACCATCTTTATCTTGTCGTGGAATATGTTTTTCTTTTTAATAGCTTTGTTAAGGCCCTGCATGTTCAGAGAAGCACACTTAATTGTCTGAGCCATCATTATTCACCTGCACCTTTTATGTTCTGCAAGGCCTCTCCAATTGATGTTTAAGTGAGGTAATATATCTAGGGGGAAAGTGTATGTTAATGCAATGGCCAGCTGCTACTATAACTTGTACTTCATTATGCCTACTTCTGTGTGCAGGTTGAGATCCAGTTATACTTTTATAGTATCAGTTGCAGAAGTCCAGGAGGGCCCTAAATTTAACGATAGCTGTAAGCTTATTAGGTCCAACAGCACTGAATTCACTCCCTTCTCACGGAAAATGTGCGTCCACTTACTGCCAAAAGGTTTTTTAAAGTTCCACCGCTCTTGTGAGGCGTAATGAAAACCTGAACTGACATAACTAGACCCGGAAGAAAGCTGAGCTTGTCTTGGGAGGCGTCACACCTGCACAAATCATCCATTTCTAATTCTCCATCACGTTGGTGGAGTATAACATCTGACAGGGCTGGGAGCTGCCAATCCGCACTTGCAAAGATCACGGCAGGAAGAAATTCGGAACACAAATGGCTCGGTTGGATTGTGTGTGGGCACAAAGCTTGTTAGTGTATATGCATGTCATTTCTAGAGTTGAAGGAATGAGAGAGCCTGTCAAGGACATATCAGTTTCAGCTACTGGAAAAGACATGGTGGAATGAAGACTGTCACTGACTTTTCTCTCCCATCAGAAAATTAGGCCCAGGAATCTTGAAGCCAAAGCAACTGCTAATTAAACAATAATGCCATTTTGAGGCAAGGAGCGTAAATGGCCAGAGACGGTGTTGCTGTGGAGTAGCATGCCGTGTGGATGCTGATGACTCTTCATGCATATAACCACCCCAGCTTAAATTGCCTGGTTTATAGAGAGAGGAGTTTTTCCTCTCAGAAGGGTCCTTTCGCTTTCTCTAGAGGCTCAGCTGACAGCGATCTCAGAGTGACAGTTTTTCATAAGGAAATGCCAGAAGGCGTCGCAAATTCATTTGCGCCCAAATAAAACTCTGGCCACTTCACTTCTAATCAAGCGCTGCATCGAAAATGGTGACAGCAGAAGATAACTCCTTATCGTTTTTTGTGGCTTTGCCTCTCCCACCCGGTTACTTTCTCTCCAAGCATGTTCTGTGCTGTTGTGTTTACATAATGTCCATGCATCACAGCCAGCGTTGGCTTGAAGCGTGAATGGGAAGCAAGACTTAAGTATTCCTTCAAAACAACAACAACGTAGAAGTATCGCAGCATATGCTCGGATCTTTCAAAACATTATACCGTCCAGTTCTGAGTGTAGAATCTCCATGTTTGGAGGTACGCTAAGTGAATTTTATCAGACAGGCATTATTTTGCTCAGGGTTTTGCTTCACGATCTGGAGAATTGCCTGGTATGGTCCCCCTGAGATTTTATAGCACTTCCAGAGTGTGTGAGGGAAACTGGGGAGTTGCACATTTGAATATATATATATTTGCAAATAAGAAAAGCTTCTTTTCTATGTAGTAGAAAAGAGCAAGAGTCCAGTAGCACAGCTCACGAAAGCTCATACCCTGCCAGAAAATATTTTTGTTAGTCTTTAAGGTGCTACTGGACTCTTGCTCTTTTCTACTACTGCAGACAGACTAACACGGCTACCCACTGTGAATTATCTTCTTTCCTATGTATATATATATATGTCGAGGAGGAGGATTCTGGTCCATCTTTGTGGGTCCAAAACAAACACCCACGCACACACAACTAAACACAGAGTGTTAAGTTGATTTATTTATTGTGGCTTTATTTATTGCAGTTTAATCTCGTATGCATCCAAAGTGGAGTTTTCAATCTTGCTGTAAATCTTATCTGCGTCATTTCTGAACAAGTGAATGAATCTGAGATGGCATGACCGGTGGTGCTAGGTCCGGTTATTGCGTTGTCAGAGTGGGTATGGGGACAGAGTTGGCATCTTGGTTTGTTGTAGGCTCTGGTCTCAGAGTCTATGTCCATGTTTGGAAGGGTATTGTTGTGGGTGAGAAGTTGTTTAAGGTTAGGAGAGTTGTCTGCGGGCAAGAAAAGGTTTGCCTCCAATGCCTGTGAGAGAGGAGCATCATTGCCCAGCATAGGTTGTAGGTTGTTAATGATGCTTTTGAACCCACTATGAGCTGAGAGCTGTATGTGACCACTAGCGGTGTTCTGTTGTGATTTTGTTCGGGCCTATCCTGTAGCAGGTCATCCCTCGGTATCCTTCTGGTTTTGTTGATCTGTTTCCTTGACTACATCAGGTAGATATTGCAATTCCAAGAATGTCTGCTATAAATACATTTCAGCAGTGATGCTGATGGTCAATAATGTTTCCAAGCGGAGATTTAAGGCCTTATCGTGTCTCTGCCACATTTTGCAGCTGGGAGGGATTATTTGTCCCATGTCTGCAAATGGAGGCTCTGATCTCATCTGTGGTACATGATGCTTTTGCGTGCATCCAATCTCTATACAGGCTTTGGCGTTTCCTTGAGAAGCCTGACCTGGCGACAGATGTGTTCTGAGGACCCTGCGTGCGGCTGCCTTTGAAGACTGTTTGGAAGCTTCTGTGTGTGTGTGTGGGGGGGCAACTTGACTTTTTTGTTAGCTTCCAGGAACAACTCACGGTGCCGTTACTGCCTTCGAAGTGCTCAGTGGATTGGGTGCTTCCGCGATTGCTTACTCCCATATGCCTGTTAACCGTGACAACCAATTAAGGCCTTCTTTGTGTCCACGCACTCAAGGGTGAAGTGCACAACCAATAGGGATAGAGACTTTTCCATGATGGGACATCATCTCTGGAACACGATCCTCACAACCATTTTCCTGGCACTGAGTCCATTTAGTTTGACGCGCCAGTTTAAACTTTTTGTTTGTTTGATTGTGCCGGCTTTAGTTCATTGGGGAGTCCACCTTCCTGACTGATTCTCTTTGCCTGTTTCAGCAATTAGATCTGTGGTTGTGATTGTGCTGCTGAATTCTACTTGTTTTCTTGCGAAGGATAACTTGAGGGCTTGTTTTTTTGGGGGCTGCTCGCTTATTTATTAATGTTTTTGCTCTTTTGCTGACTGTCATGTTCTTGGAAGCCAAGAGCCATTTGACAGAGGCATGCGGTGTGTGTGTGTGTGTAAAGTTTTTCAATAAATACATTTCTAGAGCATTGCATCCCTCATTATAATCTGTGGAAAAGTTTTTTGCCTGAAATGAAGTATCTTGAGGGGCAAAACAAAACATTTTGTGTTTTCTTCTTAGCATTCACAGGAGGTTAGCTTACTGCTCTTTCTATCGCGTGCTGTGCTTGCAGTTTTAAGTTTGATGTCTTTCATTGTTGGGGGGGGGGGAACAACCTTAACAGCATCAGTGACACCACGATTCTGTCTTGAGATTTATTACCTTAGAAATGAGCGGCAAAACAAAACGTAACGCAGAAGGAAACAAAACGGGTAATGAGAATATTTTATAGACCATAGTTTCATTATTCCACACCTCATGGCTTAATCAGATGACATTAATGTAAAATTGTGTGACGGAAGGTCAGATGAGAAGGACATCTAACACTTGAAAGAAGGACGACAAAGAGGTCAGAATAAAAAAAAAAGCCGGTTGGTTTATAGAAGAAAGTTGATATACGTCCTCTGATTTTATTGCACTTCGATGGCAAGAATTTTACTTTTAGAGTGATCCCCCACCCCGTAAAACATTGTGCAAGGAATTCAGGACAATGTGTCAGACATGGTTGAGTTCGGGTGAGAATGCAGCAGAGGTATAGCAAAGACTGTGAAGGAGGTGTTAATTGCGTTCTGAAAGACACGAGAACAGAGTTACTCGCAGGCTTTTCAAATATCTGCTGCTTGCTCACTTCTTGATACTGAGAGTGCTTTTACATGCACACCGTTTCTGTTTAGAACAGCAATGAAGCCAAAAGAACCCCATTTGTTCCAGGCGGAACAAGAACATTTGTTTTATTGACTTCATGTATACTCCCCCTTTCTCCTCAAAGGGGACCCAGAGCAGCTTACATCGTTCTCCTCTCGTCTATTTTATCCCCACAATGACCCTGTGAGGTGGGTTAGGCTGGGAATGCGAGTGGCTGGCCTGAGGTCACTGTGACAGCCAGGGGCTTTCTCAGCTTCCTACCCACCCCATCACAACTTCTGGTGGACGAGTTGATTTTCCCGGTATGGTGTGGGTTGTGAGTGGTAGGTAAGGCAATGTTAACAAGTAACTGTGCTGGATTATATGTTGCTGTTGTAGAGGAAGCCTGGGGAGGTAGAATAGGGATTTGAGGTAATTTCTAGTCCTCCCCTTCTCCTTCAGTGATTCGCACCCATACCCTCTTTTCAAAACAAGCTCAGGACAAAAGCAGGTCTTTCCCCTGTGACCTCTTGTTGCCTTCTGCTTCCCTATCTCAGGGAAAGCTTGGTTCTTGCTGAGAAGCTGTCTGAGGGTTGACCATGGAGACTTTTTTGCAGCAATTACATTGCTTTAATTAACTTTGTCCTGGTTCTGCTTCCGTGTACGGCAGCCTTGTCACCGAGGTGCCACCCAGACGCTGCGGTGCTGTCACGAATGATCATAGAATCATGGAGTTTGGAAGGGACCACCGGGGTCATTTAGTCTAACCCCCTGCACAATGCAGGAAATTCACGACTACCTTCCCCCCCCACACCCCCAGTGACCCCTACTCCATGCCCAGAAGATGGCCAAGATGCCCTCCCTCTCAAGATCTGCCTAAGGTCATAGAATTAGCATTGCTGACAGATGGGCATCTTACCTCTTCTTAAAAACTTCTCAGAAACCTGACACCTACATCATAGCAGGTTATTTACTATGAAGGGCACCTGTTCTTTCAAAGCATCGAATGAGGGACCACCTTCGGTGGAACCTTCAGAGAAGCCAAACTGACCTCCAGGCAGGCCTTGCCCTGTTAGTTAAGTCGTCTCTGGCAGCGGATTTCAGGGTCCTGCTGCTAAAGGGCTGCAATTTTTTTTAGTTCAGTTTATTATTATGTACCATGTTTTGCCACAGTGAAGGTGATGCTTTTGGCTATTCGATTCCTGGCCACAAAATATTGTGAGGCTCCCGCCTTGGGATTCACAGCTTGCCCTTCATCCCCCCATCTCCCTAAATTGGGGATTCTTCTGAAGACGGGAAGAAAGCTCTGAGTTCATGACTCCCACCCACCAAACAGCCTCAGGCAAAGTAAGGGGATGAATTTTATTGGTGTACCTGATCAGGAGCTTGTATACTTAGCATGTTCATTGAGATTAATTGCTTTGGGAAAGCAGGCTTTAGACTTCCTTTTCTCTCCCAAAGATCACAAGGAAACTGACATTTTGTACCTAAAGAAAATATAGGACACCAAGCTATTAAACACACATGAAGCTGCCTTCTACTGAATCAGACCCTTGGTCCATCAAAGTCAGTATTGCCTGCTCAGACTGGCAGCAGCTCTCCAGGGTCTCAGGCAGAGGTCTTTCACATCACCTCCTTGCCTGGTCCCTTTAACTGGAGATGCCGGGGATTGAACCTGGGACCTTCTGCATGCCAAGCAGATGCTCTACCACTGAACCATGGCCCCTTCTTTACTTAACATATAAATGATAAAATGTATACCGAGGGGAAAAAATTAATCTGCAAAAAAGGATGAAACCATTGATTTGTTCCTACATTTTAAGAAGAGAGGGGGCTCAGTGTTCTTAGCTAGAGGGGCCCCAGTTAGGTTATTGCTTGGAGCCATTAGCAAATATGGGAATTTTCTGTGTTCTTTGTGTGTCCTTATTGATGGGGTTTATGAGGCAGTTTACAAGTACCTCATGGCTGAAGAACTAAAATTGACTTCAGTAACTTGCCTCCCACAAGACTTACTCTGTGTTGTGTAAGACTGTAAATTTTTACAATCAATTTTCTTCATTAATGTAGTATGTCAGTTTACCATTGGGGGGGGGGCAATGTATTCTACCTAAGGGCTTTTTGACTGGATTTTTCTTTATAGTCCTTCCTATTTTATTTTCACTGCTTAAGATCAGTTGTTGCCAGTCATCAAGAGAAAAGTGAACCCGTTTGCTATAAGCAAAGCTCTTCTTTTCAACACAGGTAGGCAGGATCTGACCGTTCTCTTTTGCCTGCCTAGGGTGCCACATGTGGCTAAATTTTGGTTATTGGCTCCTGAATGCACTTTAGTTTGGGAGAATCATATAGAGGCAGATCACAAGAGAATCTAGCTAGGGCCAACAAGCCAAAAAACAGCTGCTCTTTCTATGAGGCTATTCAAGCTTCTATTCTTTTTCCACCACTGCATCTCCAAGAAGGTTGAGACTTTCATCTGCTGTCCAGTTTTCTCCTTTGGCAGTTTATAACATTCTCTCTGGCTCAGTATTCCTTCCTAGGCATGACAGAGTAAGGCTTCGGCAAGTCCCCTAGTTTTAAATGTTCAAGTCTTGGTCTTTTGAGTGCTACGTCATACCAAGCTTGGCTGTGACAATAAATCATTCCCAAGAAGGCCTCTTTTGGCTGTTGCCTGAGTAAACCGCCTTGCAAATCTTCACTAAGTGTCATTGTGAAGAGTGAGGGGGTCTCTTTTGGACGCACGAAGCTTTCTAGGTGTTGTGTGGATGGCCACAAACACACAAACAGCATTATCTAGAAATTCAATCATTTTCGATATCATCACAGGTGTTATGTGCCATCTATAAAACATTTTATATAATTCAGCATGCTGGGCCGCCACCGTCGTCGTTCCATTTCTAATAGTAAACGTGGCCTGACTTTTATTTCCGTCTACTAAACCACAGTGATATAACCACCCATTCCGCTGTGAGGACGATAAAAAGTGTCCGCTCCACCAAAAGGGAAACACTTATACTTTTGTTTTAAAATATAAGACAAAAAAGATAAAACATTTAATAGGTATATTAGTGTGTATGTGTGCAGACACCTAATTTTTATAGGGCTATCAATTTTTTTCCTGAAGTCCTTTTTTTTATTTTATTTTATTTTAAAGGCCCTGCTTGGCTGGAAAATCTATTGGTTGTTTCGGAACATGAGTTTTTGAATAGCCATCAGTAACGCATTACAAGATCTGTGAAAGCTGTGCTGAAAGAGATTTCTTTTTATTCAACTGAACTGAAACATACTTGAAGGCAGACACTATCACTTTTAAGCAATCGTCTTGCTTCCGTACAACTCTGGGGATTTGTGCGTTGTGCACAATTGAATATTGAACTTCTTTTGTGCGTGCTACTGGATATCAAATGGCTTGCCTCCCTCTGCAAACCTTGTTCTGTTTCTCCTTCTGGATATCTCTCAAATGTCTGCTAGCCAATTTAGTACATAGACATTTTTCACCTTGTGCTGTACACATCAAGTAGCTTAGGCTTTACTGAATCTTTCACAAGGTTGTACAGAAAGCTTTTAGCGAAATAGCTGAAATTTGTGTGCAAGGCACCCTGATAACTTAAGAAGTATGGAAAGAAATTTTTTCTGTACCTGTCAGGTGCAGGGTAGCAAACAGATGGTAAAACAAAGCCCCACCTCTGAAGGAATACAGGAGTTCAGGACACAGATAGGCAGAGGGAGGATTTCACGTGGCAGCTGGGATATTTTCTACATTTGTGGAAAGCAAGCTGAATTTGCTAGACTGCTTGGCACGCTCTAATTGTAAGTGCTGCAGACTGTAAGCATTCAGAATTCATGTTAACATCAGAGAGAGAGGGGGGGTGAGTTATTTTCAAAGGAAAAAAGTGAAATCTCAAGAAACAGTCTACCAGTGAATGGACATATAGTCATGGCAAGAAAGTATTTAGTACCTTGGCCTTAAAATCGGAGCCCCGGGACACATCAGAGCGAGGGTTCTGTTGCCACCCGGTACTCCCTGTTTCCCATTAGGCAAGCTGGGAGAACTCTGGCTTGTACACTGAATTCTTTCAGTGAGGCGCCGGATGCCTGCCATCATTAATTTCTTATCATCCCTCCGCGAGAAGGGGGAGCGCGCGCAACGAATCCCCCTAACTCCCTCACCCCCTTTCCCAAACACATGCCCTCTCCCAAAACATGAGGTTATTTGGGGAGCCCTGCAGCTATACCTCCATGACCTGGTTTCCAGGTAACTAAAAAAAATAAAAAAGCAGCCTTGTCAGCTGTAACAATACACAATGAATAAAGCCTGAATGATAAAAGACAGAGAGGCTCGTTAGACAAGATAGCACCTGTTTCCTGTGAACAGCAAGTGTTGAAATAATGATGGGCTGAAGCAGGGGAATACAACAGGTTCAAAAGGGTTTTTTTTTTTTAACTTTCAAAGTGAATCGCAGCCCAGGGAGCCATTTCTGGTTTCCTCTGTAGAGATTAGCACCTGTGTATTTTTTGGCGGCCTATTTTTTTTTTACATGGTTTTTGTACCAATCCCTAATCACTCTGGGCACTTCGGCAGTGACTAGTAATTGCACGTATCATTGGTCACTTCTGTGAAGTTCAATGGATTTTTGTTGCAGTTAATTTATCTAACTGTATAGGGGTGTAATAGGCCAGGCAAAAGGAAATGATTGTTATGCTGGCAAAACAACATCATCAACAACAACCATTATCAGTGACTTACTTGTGTTTATGATCGCATTAAGATTTCATTAATATTAGTGTGCCAGTTTTGCTCCTCCTAGCAGTTTTAATTCTTGCATTAGTGGTAGGTAGAAACAGGAAGTTGGAAAGCAAGAGAACAACAGTTTAAACAAAATGGAAATGCTCAAAAGCACTTAGTGGGAAGGTGGCAAGTTTTCCAATTGTTCACCTTTCCAATATCTTAGAGATGAGATTTCTGCATGAGAATGCAGAGCTCTAGGTACAGAGATGTAATGGTGGTGACTGGCTATGGCTGCCATAGATCTCATGAAAGCCCAAGGCAACACAGCCAAGCTGAATGCTAGGAAATTGGAGTGGGTCGATCACAGACTTCACTATCTGGTGCTGGGGTTTGAGGGTGATGTGAAAATAGGCATCCTTGAAATAAAGCAATTCCGATCTCAAGCCTGAAAGGAGGAGGATGTCTGCCAGAGACACCACATGTAAATTGTTGTGTGGGATGGAATGGTTGATGTCCCAAAGATCTAGATTTTATTTATAAACCCACCTTATCTCCTCAGACCCAAATGGCTAACAAAGCATCGTGAGCTGCAAGGACTCAAAAACGTCCTAACTGTCAATCAACAAGATAAAATGGGGTGCAGGTTGCCATCTTGTTTGAGAATTGTGAAGTCTTGGGGATACAATCCTGGATGAGGACAGTTGGAGCAAAAGAGTTCTGTTTCTCCCTTCTGTAACAGCGTGTGATCCCTTCCAGAAGGGGTGAAGAAGGAAAGGAATGGAATTCTATTGTGCATCTTGTCCCTTACAGTGCTTACTGCCCATTTGCCTGAGGCTAGAGTTTCCTATATTGGAAGGAATTATATAACATGGTTATTGGATGCAGAAGAGAGGAACTGTGCCCTGAAGGAAACTGAAGAGTCAAAAGCTATGTTTAAATTATTTAGTGGTATGTTTTAAGGATTTGTTATCTCTCCTTCTTGAAGCTTTAGATGGCTCACATCATAACAACAATCCAATGATCTGGAACCAAGCAGCAAACATCAGTACATACTTACCTCTCCTACCTACCCTTGAAATGAAGTCCACTCACATTCTGAAATCGAAGCCTTAAACTCTGTAAGAACTAAAGTCTTAAACCGTGGCAGATGTGACCAGTTTTATCTCACAATCCCTTGTGAGACTGTATCATCTGGGGCAGATTTAAGAAGCCCCCTGACCATTTGGGCAGTTTTGGGCAGATGCAGTGGCAGGTATCAGAACAGATGAGCGTCACCCGTATTACAACGTTAAGGGAAAGGGAATCTTTACTAGCTGTCTCGATAGCTAGGCAATCATCAATGTCACTCTGCTATTTTACTGCAGTACTTTTCATATATGTCAGGACTAATTAGATAAACTCTGACAGTTTGATGGTTTTGATCAAGTCCATGTGCTCCCGTTTCATAAAAAATTTGCATATGATGGAAGTGTTTTCATATTTCAACTTTGCCACGTCAATAAGGATTAGGGGGATTTGTGAGAGAGTTTATGGATTATTAAATGGATTGGCATACCCAGGCAGGGCCTTGAATCATTGGCTCTTTTTGAGTTAGTGACAAAAACTGCTCATTATGACTTCGGGGGCTTGTTTTATACATCTCTATTGTGGCTGGTTATATATGCTAAAAGTGCATATGACGATGATGGTTTTGGTGGTGGAACATGCCGTCAAGTCACAGCATATTTATGGCTAGGGTACATAAGAACATAAGAAAGGCCATGCTGGATCAGACCAAGGCCCATCAAGTCCAGCAGTCTGTTCACACAGTGGCCAACCAGGTGTTTCTAAGAAGCCCACAAGAAGACGATTGCAAAAGCATTATCCTGCCTGTGTTCCACAGCACCTAACATAACAGGCATGCTCCTCTGATACTGGAGTTTCAAGGCAAGAGACATTCATAGGTGGTTTGCCACCACCATTCAGAGGTGGTCAGTTCCATTATTGGGGGAAGGGGGCACAAGGACAGGTGCGTGTCAATATACAGATGCATGAGTGTTTTTCCAGTGAGGATACTTGGTACATTTTATGAGAAAATCACCATAAAAATGAGAGCATTCTCCTCTGGAATCATTCATGTGACTTTAAAGTGCGGCTTTTAGAAGCAGCCTTAGCTCCGGTTGACTTCTGTGTAGGTTTTCTTCTGCACCTTTTATATTCAGGTTGTCATACTTCCCTAGATTGATGTCCCTGACAGATTATCACAGTTTTCCTTGACAGATCTAGCATTTTTGCATCTGAAGATTGGCATCCTGCTTCTTACAAAGTGTGCAACCCTTAGCTTTCCATGTCTGAAGAACACGAGCGCTGTGTAATAAGATCAGGTTTGACTCCTTGGTGTTTCACATAAAAATGTGCAGACCAATTTTCTACCCGTCTTGGTCTGAGTGTTTTGGCAAACACATGCTTCAGTAATCAAGATGCATTTCAGACGTACAATCCCAATATCAATACCTGCAAACAGCATGTCCTGCCCTTCTTTGGATCGGTTCTAGGAAGATTTATGATGTGAGATTTCTCTGTAGCGTGGGGACAGGGCTATTGATCTGAATTTCATATAGATCGTTTAGCCTCTTACAGTTGATAGCAAAAAACAGCAGGGTCGTCTTTTCGGAGGGGGCAGGGATTCACATCAAGTGGTTCCCCTAGAATTTTGAACTGCACTTTCTTTCTTTTTGAAAACTCTTAACCATAAAACATTTCAGATGTTTATTTAGCCCTGTATAAACAAACATGAACCAAACCTCACTTGAAAAGCGGCTAAGGTTTTTGGCCTGTAACACCCACACTTCGCACTGGATTGGAAACAGGGAAGGAAATTTGAATGAGTCCAGAGCCATTTTGTCCATCATCTTTCTGCTTTGCTCAGATCGAGGAGTTGCATAGAGCACCTGTTTTTTGCATGCAGAAAGGTCCCAGGTTCGATCCCTGGCATCTTCATTTAAAAGGCTCTCAGACAGCAGATCTTGGGGAAAGCCTGTGAGAGTCCCTGAAGAACTATTGTCAGATAGAGCAGTCATCACTGAGCCAGATTAAACAGTTGTCTGACTTGGTCTATGCTCCACACATCTGGACGATATCATTTGCACAACCTCACTGATGCTTCATGTTAGAGAAGCAAATGCAGAATTCGCCAACAAGGTATCCTGTGGATTGTGACCCACAATTTAGCAACCAGTCTGTAGATGATAAGCCTGACAGTAGCCATTGCTGAATTTAATTTTCTAAAGAAAACAGAAAATGAATCTGTAAAATTAAGTTGCCTTTAAAACTAAGTGGCACTGTGTGAAGAACAATGCCGCAGTTAGAAATTGTGCAATGGGTTACAAGTGATGGGCTGTTGTGTGTGTGTGTGTGTGTTTTATAATCCTCTTTTCCTCTTCTGAGAACACAGTTTTGCTTTAAAAATGCTCTTCCACAGTGAGCTTAATTATGCTTATCTATATTTTGTTTCTTGCAAGAATCGGTTACTGTTTATCAGTCACGCTGTAAATAGTGATAAATAATACACCAGCCATATATTCAGTAAAAAGGTAAAGGTAAAGGTCCCCTGTGCAAGCACCGGGTCATTCCTGACCCATGGGGTGACGTCACATCCTGACATTTACTAGGCAGACTTTGTTTATGGGGTGGTTTGTCAGTGCCTTCCCCAGTCATCTTCCCTTTACCCTCAGCAAGCTGGGTACTCATTTGACCGACCTCAGAAGGATGGAAGGCTGAGTCAACTTGAGCCGGCTACCTGAAACCAACTTCCGTCGGGATCGGACTCAGGTCGTGAGCAGACCTTGGACTGCAGTACTGCAGATTTTACATAGAGCAAAGGCTTTCCCAAGTCAAATTCACAGAAGCAGTTAGGTCAGGATTTGTGAGACCCAGGTTTTAATTCCTGTTTGCCGTGGGTGACCTTGGACTAGTTGGTCTCTCTTGGCCTTGTAGGGTGGCTGTTGTGAGGATAAAATGGGGAAGGAGATGATAATGGTGTGAGCCACTTTGGGTTCTCAATGGAGAGAAAAGTGGGATATAAGTATCTAAGTAAATACATTAAGAGTTCTTTATTAGATTCCCTGCAGCTAAGGCTTGCTAAAATGTTGGGGGGAACTGCTGAAATTTTTCTCTTAGATGTTCCATAAATGCTCCCCAAATTGCCGCCGAATTTATGGCATTCCCGGATATTATTTTCACCACACTTTTAAATGTTGATCTGCTCCTGCCATTGTAGTTTGCAGTTTTCAACCTGTTTTGCCTTTCGGAAGCTGATATATTTACATACGGTATAAATCTTTGTGCACACAATATTATTATTCATAAGTAGGAGAATTGCTCTCTGGATAATTTATGAAACTGTGAATATCCGTGGGGATGTGGTTTGCCTTAGCAACTCTACATGTTTTTTTGCAGATAGGTAGCAAAGAGATTACTGGAAGCAGGCAGAATTTTTGAAAGGCGAAGGCAAAGAAAACAGGCTAGAAAAAACATCATATCCCACAAACCCAGTTGGGCAAATGTTTAACATCCCCCTCATAAGAATTAAATGATCAATATTATCTCCTCTGGGGGGGGGGGTGCGTGGATGTGATGGGCACGGGTTTGAAATCTTCTTCAAAAGCAAACCTGTGTAGAATAAACAGATGAAGAAAAGTGACTTTGAGAAGATTGCCACTTATGTTGACATCTGAGCGTAGCTTTTTGGAGACGGGTAATGTTTGTAGGAGTTACAATGCAAAATCAGGCCTGGTTCGGGCGAGTGAGCCTTGTAAGAGAGAAGCTGGATGGAGTAGGAGCAGTTGAAAGGAAGTCCGAAAGGAGGGAGGCTGTGGGAGCCAACAGCAGGGAGTGGAAAGCAGGGTCAAGTTGAGCCCATCTATTTTAGAGGGCAAGTGCAGTTATTTGATTCAAGGTCAGAGCCTGGATGGAAGCTTAGGGCTGTTTAGCCTGGAAAGAAGGCGGTTAAGGGGAGACATGATAGAGGTCTATAAAATTATGTATTGTTTGGAGAGAGTGAACAGGGAGAAGCTTTTCTCCCTCTCTCATAATACTAGAATGCAGGGTCATCTGCTGAAGCTGGAGGGTGAGAGATTGAGAACTGAAGTATTCAGTTCTAAAAGGAAGTATTTCTTCACACATCACATAGTTAAATTGTGGAACTCCCTGGCCCAGGATGTGATGATGGCTGCCAACTTGGAAGGCTTGAAGAGGGGAGTGGACATGTTCATGGAGGAGAGGGATATCCATGGCTACTCGTAAAAATGGATACCGGTCATGATGCATCCCTATTCTCTCCAGGATCAGATGAGCATGCCTATTATATGAGGTGCTGTGGAACACAGGCAGGAGGATGCTGCTGCAATGGTCTTGTTTGGGGGCTTCCTAGAGGCCCCTGGTTGGCCACTGTGTGAACAGACTGCTGGACTTGATGGGCCTTGGTCTGATCCAGCAGGGCCTTTCTTATGTTCTTACGTTCTTCTTACGACAACTTGCATACAAGAGGGTTGCACTGCAGCTGAATTCGAAAGCAAGGATGTATTGAACCCGAAAGGCCTGGCACGAAGGGAACAGAAGAATAAATGTAGATGCCTGAATTGTGGGGGGTAGAGAGAGACAAACTACTAAGAGGAAGGCAAGGAGCAGCATCTAGGAATCTTTGTACCCCACTCAGGCAAAGGAGGGACTATGGTACTTCCCTACTTTCAAGGAAGGGAGCTGATTTGTGCGACATTATTGCTGTTCTGTGTCTGATTTGTAGAAATGTTTCTTTTAAGACATGGATGACCCAGACACAGCAGGATTACTTTATGCCCTGAAATTCAAGAGAGCAATCATGCAAGAACCGCATCAATGAGCCCTGGATGTCCCTCTTAAATCAATCGCTAACTCAGGGCGCCTTCTCTTGGCTGCTCAAAGAGGCGGTTATCCATCCGCTACTGAAAAAAACAGTCCCTACAGAAAAATGATGAGGCCAGTTATATTCCAGTCTCTACACTGGTTCCTGGCATTTCACAAATGATGCAAAACTGTGTTCAGGGAGAGCATTTTTATAAAAGGAAATAGGGCTACATTAGGACAGGCTGGTCCAGGAAAAGGCAATGCAAACCAAGTTGTAGACCAGCCCCTGGACTCCGCTCAGCAAAGGCTGAAGCAGGACAACCTCTTAAGTTGGAGGAAGGGTCCTTAGGCTGGGGGAAGGCTTCCAGTTGACTTTCGTACCTAGTAATGGTGAAGTCATTGTTCAAGACATCTGAGCCACCGCCTGCGTTCAAAAATCAGTTGTGTTTCAGAAAAGAAAGACAGCGTAAACAATCCAGAATGGTGTGCTGTTGTGATTTTCTTCCCCCCAAGAGTGTGGCTATCTCCAAGAATGTTGACTCCTCAGTGACAAGGCAAGATGAAAATGACAGTCCATGGGAACTGTGTTTTCTATATATCTGGTGCTTGGCGGTTTTCATTGCTTATGGTTTGAAGCATAACCAAAGACCTCTTCATATGTCTAAAAATTCACATCTCACTTGATGTTTATAATTCAATGTAGATGTTTATTGCAGTATATCTGGCAAAGAAATGGGCCCAAAATATGGCAATTATTTTATCTTACCCTCATTTTAGGGCTTTAATATGCATCGCCGGTCTACAAATGTGGACCTCAGAGGCACCATCTGCATAGATGTCTGTATTGGCCTTGATTGGTAAATGCTCTTGGCTGAAATCCAAACAGAAATAGAATTAAGTACAGCGGTTAGAATCACTGTACATATGTGTCTGGGTACAAGATTGGAGTCTTAATCTGTAGTGCCTAATTGTATTGGTGGGGGGGAGATCCCTGAAGCATTGCAGCATTTCAAAAGAAACTAATTCCAAATTCATCACAGCTATGATGTGTATTTATTTATTTATTTATTAACAAATAACAGAGGCAGGTTGCTTTCATGCTGCGCGTGCACAAACTTTCTCGAGCAGCTGGCTGTCTGATGTTCAAAAAGTAATTCTGGGCTACACGGACCTTTGTCCTGATTGAAAAGCACAGTTCTTGGAGTCTCGGCAAAGAATAAAGTTTGTTGCTTGTAATTTGGGAAAATTTGTTTGGTACATAGTTAGAGAAATCTACTTGGCGCTCAGGCGTCACACCTGAATCTCACCTTAAATGAAAAGGATGGTACCAAGATTATTTAACTTAATACCGAATAAGGTAAAAGAGTCCTTTGGGGCTCATTATTTTAGCGTGTTCCAGTGATTGTATTTGATAGCCAAAATATCGCCAGTAAAGCACTGTTCAGTGGGGATATTTGCTGTCAGCATTACGAAGTAGCTAAACGGTCTTAAGCCAAGGGATGTGTTAGTTTTGTAGGTTTAACATCCTTGACACTTAATAGGATTTGGAATTTCACTTTAGCAGCTGCTTTTATTATGTGACACTATAATTGAATGCCTGGGAGTAAAAATGAAATTAACAAAGACAGTGCTAAATTATTGATGTTCCCCCTTTTTCTTCTCTTCCCACAAAGCGCTCTGTGGGTTTTCCTTTCTCTGAGTATGTTTTTCCCCCTGGATTGATTGATGTGAAAATAAACATACAATCTGTCTGAGAGTATGCGATGGGGAAAGTCAGGGGAAGTTGTCGAAATGCAGAATGCGATGGTTTACAGAGCCGAGTTGTTTGTCTACTGTTGTGGAAGTCAATTACATTAGAACTGCAGCGGGTTTGAAATGGCCTGCAATCAACTGATGTTCCTGTGTGGGTGAGAATCTGCAAGCAAATCTATTCTTCATCCTCTGGTACTGCAGATTAGCAGATTGCTGCTAGTCAAACATTTGTGTAGTAGCTAAGTAGACTGCACTGGGAACCAAGAATTACCCAGGAATTCACACCTCCGCCATGAACTCAGTAGATAGCCTCAGGCTAATCTCTTTCACTATCTGTTTCTGTCTGTCTGTCTGTTTTTCTCTCAACAGCACACCTCCCTCCCCCCTCCCCTTCGGTATGTAGATTATAATACCAGTTTGCCTGATAGGGTGCTTTATGGATTACTGAGCTAATATATGTGAAGTGCTTTGAATGCTATAAAGCATTATAGCAACACTAAGTACTACATTTTGCAGGAAAGTGGGATAAAAAAATGGGAGACCTTTAATGATATCAGCCAGCACACATTTTTTTTTCCTTTGGGATGGAAATGGCTCATTTATTTAGGTGAATTCAGGTCCCTCTTTCGAAAGAACAAAGCTGTTGCTATCCTGGGCAGCAAGATTGTTTTTCTCCTCCTGCAAAACGGCTCACTGCGGCAATGAACGCCTCCTTATTAATTTAACATTTGTGTGAGGTTTCCCTTTAATGTGTTACAGTGTATAGGTTACTGTCAACTTCTTTCCTGCGGAAGATACCCAGTGAGATGGTTCCTTAGTGCTTTGAGGCCTATAATGCACCGAGAGGTGTGCAAAAATCCTTCGTCATCCATTATTCTGTGGCTTTCTTATTGCCGTTGTTAGCTCTAATCAGAAGTAACAGTCCTTTGGGGAAAAAGTTCACACAGGCATAATTCCCCCCCCCCCCTCCTACATGAATTTCCTGTAGCATCGGGGTAGTTCAGTCAGGCTTTTGGAACACACTAAGCCATTTGCGGTCTAATTTAATTGTTAATAATTGCACTTCTGCGTTTAACGAACAGCCATAGATTGTTAAAACTGTGTTCCTTTGGATCGTAAGTCGAACATTTAGTTATCATAGGCGTGTTAATCTGCTCCTGCTGGTACTAAACATTTGCTCAAGGGCCACTCCTAAATCTGCAACTTGCGCTATAGTTAAAGGTCTTTGGTCTGCAGTTTGTCTTCATTATGCAATCTGCCGCTCAAGAAATTAATTTTGAATTTCTGCTGTTCCAGGGCTGCAAAGCTGCTACGTTTTGAACCGCCATGTAGCCTCCTGGAGGCGCATCCTTAAACACATTGCTCCAATGCAGTGTGTGTGTAGCAAAGCTGCTACGTTTTGAACCGCCAGGTAGCCTCCTGGAGGCGTATCCTTAAACACATTGCTCCAATGCAGTGTGTGTGTGTGTGTGTAAATTGCTTTCAAGTTGCAGCCAACTTATGGTGACCCCTTTTGGGGGGTTTTCATGGCACGTGACTAACAGAGGTGGTTTGCCAGTGCCTTCCTCTGCACAACAACCCTGGTATTCCTTGGTGGTCTCCCATCCAAATACTAACCAGGGCTGACCCTGCTTAGCTTCTGAGATCTGATGAGATCAGGCTAGCAGTGAGGTGCTTGTAACTGGTCACATCCCTTCTTTCAGCCCCCCCGCCCCCAACCACCTACTTGCAGTCTAGCAATGGGGAGCCTAGTGCTTGCAAAGAGAATGAAAGTACTGGCGTGGGGGTGGGGTGGGGGAGAGCAGATGCTGCCATCTCTTCTTCTGCTTTATCGAGATATTAAAAACTAAATATTTGTCCTGACTAGTGTGTAGGATTTACCCTGAACTGCGCAAGCAACCCGTGTCAATTTAGCCGGCTGTATAACATCCCCAGAACGCCGCCTCCCCCGTCCAGTTGTATGAAACCGAAGTAGCAGCAAGAACATGCGCAGAGGAAGGGAAATCAACTTGACCTTTAAGAGGATCTCAGGTGAATGTCAGTTGTAACTTGCATGGCACGCAAGGTGCGCAGCTTGAAAGTTGTCGTTTAGTGTGTGTGTGTGGGGGAGAGGGGCACAGTTTAAAGCACGCAGCAGCTCCCAGCTTGTCACTGCACTTTGCTGCTCACATCATGTTTGGCTCTTTCCGCTGAGCATTTTAAACCTGGGGGGAAAAGCCGCTGCACTGCTGATGAAAGTGCTGAGTCTTTTACTGAAGACAATGAGAAGTATTCATCATCATAAAAAATCTTTGGGATGCGGCTCAAACAAATGGGAAATGAAAGGCACACAGCAATAACAATAACGTTATAACGTTTGACTGGGAAGTGCCAGGTAGCAGTTAAAGAGAGATGCGGTAGAAGGCTGCCAGTTTCTAGAGCGCTGCTAAAACAGTTTAATTTCCCCTTTTGAAAGGAGTTTTGGGTGCAGTCTTTTGAGCAGCGGGAATGAGAGCGCCATCCCTTCGGAGGGCTCGTGGATGCTCAAACAGCCATGTTTCCTGTTGAGCTCTGCAGTATGTAAACACCCTGCTTAATCACATTCGGAATTATATATATAACTGAATTATATGAACACATATAATTGCCTTATTCTGAATCAGACCACTAGCCCACCAAAGTCAGTATTGCCAGCTCAAACCAGCAGCGGCTCTCCGGGATCTCAGGCTGAGGTCTTTCATATCGCCTACTGCCAGATCCTTTTAACTGGAAATGCTGGTGATTGAACCTGGGACCTTCTGCAAGCCAAGGAGATGCACTACCACTGAGCTACTGCCCCTACACTTTATATGGTGTGTGTGTATGTATATAATTGGAAGCCCCAGACTCTCACACTATGCTTCATTGCAGTAAGTCTTGCTAGGGCAGAATGAGGAGCTGCATGCGTGAAGTGTTCTCTGGAAAATGAGTTCATAAAAGTTCATAAATCAAATGAATGAATGAATGAATGAAAAGTCAAAAGAGGTGCTGTAGGCCAAGGGCCTGGTCAAGCGTCTGCGGTGCATGGTGAGAGGTCCCTGGTTCAACCCCCTAGCATATCCAGTTGAAAAGGAGTGTAGTAGTCAGTGATGTGGGAAACCTGAGACCCTACAAAGCTGCTGCTAGTCGGAAGTTCCCCTGCCCCATTATTTGTGGTTCCTGCTTCTTTCCCAGTGGTTGGGAGGGACGTGAATATCAGATGGGTGGCCTTTGTGGAGGACTGGAGCTGAGTGAGTGATAGAGCATCTGCTTTCCACACAGAAGGAACCCGATTCAATTCTGATGCCTTCATTTAAAGATTCTTTGGTATCTGGGGATAGGAAATGGGCATTCCTTGCCGCTGCCAATCGGAATAAAACTTTGGCCAGCTCCTAACAGATGCTTTCTAGAACATTTTTTAAAGGAGCCATGTTTCTATCTTGCTTAAATAAGAGATATAGTGGGTTTTTTGTAATAACTGTGACAGGAATGATATCAGTCTTTTTAACGCTTCCAAAGTTTAGTTAAGAAACAGAATGTATTTATTTTATATGTTTAAATTGGAAATCAATTTCCTGTTTAAAGTTGATATCCCTGCAGCAACACAATGGGGCATTTTTAAAATGTTTCCCAGCACCTGCTGCACATTTCAGTGTGTGGCAGGATTAGTGGGCAGCTGATGCTGCTATTACGTAAATATGAGTAAAGTGAGATCTTCGTTACAGAGTAAAGTGGATAATACGAATTGGTAACTGAGTATGATGGAACTATATATCCCGTCCATTAACTCGGTAATAGCGCCTCTTCTTCTGGAGACGGTGGGATTTTCAGGCACCGGCATCTTGCCTTGTCACAAGAGCAAATCCCCAAAGTCTCTGCCGCAGAAACTCCTGCAAGTTGAGAGATAAATATGTGAAGACTATGTTGGAATTACAGGCATTCAGTGCTTGGCGTGACTATTAACAAAGACCTGAGCAAGATGAGGAAAATCAGCATTCTGTTCACGGCTCCAAATAGGAAGCCACGTTGATAACTCGCAGGTACGGCTCAGAGGCGTATTTAATCCTGCTTGCATGAGGTTTAACAGTGACTTTCTTTGATAGCATGTGACTGGATAAAGATTGTCCCTGTCTAGCAGCTAGCATTAATTTGGACTTCGGAATGGGCAAGAAACAGTCCCACAAGCTGGAAGTGTGTGGAATGATTGTGGCCAAGCTGACCATTTCAATTAATGTCTGTGTCTGCTTAGACAGAAGAGTTGGAGGGGCCGTGTGCCATTGTTGGATGAGGAGCGAGCTCTGGGCTTGTGTTTTCCCTTCTTTCCTTGGATGCACAAATCCCTTTCTCCCTTCTGTATCGCTGCGCCACTGCTCTCCCGGATTGCCCAGGACATGGGGCTCGCCAACCCTCTTGAAACCCTGGTTTCAAATGCTGCTCCCAAATGCGTCGCTGCTCAGCATTTATGCAGTTAGTGCCAAAGCCCAGGTAAGGCTCCATTGTTGTTAAAGCAAGCCAGGGATGAGAGAGAAAAGAGAGTGATTTATCTCACAGGACTCTTCTTCCTAACCACTGGGACTACATGATCCGCCCTGGATCCTTTGCTCCATCTAGGTTGGGAAGAGAGTTCAAGTGCTCCTTCCAGGAGAATCTTGCCCATGAGGGCAAATGGGGCACCAGGCTCATCTGCCCACCCCCCAGCCCCATTTTGTCTGCTTCCTCACTTTACTGCCCAGCCCAGGGTGTGGCAGCCTCGTCCTTACTAGTCTCAGTCTAGTATTTGTAGTCTCAGTCTAGTATTTGTGGCACTGGTGCCGGTAAACCCCTTTCCACCCCCTTCTCAATGGTCGATGAACCGGCATGCTGAGTTGGCTCCATTTTGCTTGGCCAAAGGTGGTCCTTCCGCTGCAACTTCACTCTAGTGTGGAGAGGAGAAGAAAGGTTGAGCTCTCCTTTGTTGCTTCGTGGGGTTGGGTGTTTTTCCATGACGGCTGCTGCCGTTCTAGTCACTCAGCTTGTGTAGCAATTTAGTATTGGTTTGTTAAGGTTAGAACAGTCCGTGCACTTGACAGTCCTTTTCTGCACGGAATTCATACTCTGCAAACATGCAACCTAGCTACAGTTTGCTTTCAGCTTTTGTTGCTCTTTATGCGTCTATTTATTTCCCTGCTTTTCTCCCCCAGGGGAGTCAAAGCAGCTTAGAAAAAAAGGAAAGGAAAGGAAAATACCATTTAGAAAACAAAAGGGAAAAAGTACATCTCCAACACCTGGACTGGTCTGGATCCACAGGCCACAGTCAGTGGGGTCAAAGAAAAGAGCCCTTTTTTTTCCAGATTGGCCCATTCCTCTGGCCACAACCCCAGCCTCAATAGCTGCAACAGTGGAAGATGAAAAGCTGAGACCACATTGTGTACAGTTGGCCCAAAGATGCTCCCAACTTTCCTCCCTTGGCAAATAGTCAGTAGCATAGGATCCTTTTGCTTTATCAGTCTCAGAGGACGCCAGCCATGACTGCATACGTGAAATGAGGGTTTCCTTTTTTTTTTTTGCCCTTACATGCATCACTTTAATTAAGGGCTTGGCATGCTTATTGGCAGTCTCCCTGCCCTCTGATCCCCTTTGTCATCCAGCCGTTCAATAGATTCCTTGCCGGTTTTCTGCTTCTGTCATATCTAAAGATGTTTTTGTCCTAAAGCTGTTAGTGAGGTGCCCCAGATTCTTTCTTGCTTTTTGCTTGCCTTTCCACTCTCTCGCACTTCTTTAGCCAATGCTTGTGCTCTTTCAGATTCCTGCTTCCTAAAGATCCTTTCTCCTCTTTAAAGGCTTCTTCAGCTCCACATCTTGGCATTGTTTTCTACCCTTCCTCCTCAGTGGCAGGCATTCTAGCTGACCTTCTGTTATTGAAGTTTTAAAGAATCCCCCAGCATCCCAAAGAGTTTTGACCCGCCTGACTCTCCCTTTCAGTTTCCTATGAACTAATCTCCTAATCTTTGAGAAGTCATCTCGTTTGAAGCTAAACATGGC
Organism: Euleptes europaea; assembly: GCF_029931775.1. Taxonomy (NCBI): domain Eukaryota; kingdom Metazoa; phylum Chordata; class Lepidosauria; order Squamata; family Sphaerodactylidae; genus Euleptes; species Euleptes europaea. Next base: position 6,610,564 of record NC_079332.1, read on the forward strand.
ACTGTCGGACTTGCCAACAACGTAGTGCTCATGTTGTATGTTGAAGATGAAGATCTTGACAGGCTGCTGGTTTGGTTCTGAGCACGTTGGCTTCATTAGTTTGTTTCATCGACGTATTTGTATCCTGTTCTCTCACCCAATGGCTCACAAGGGAAAAAAAAAAAAACTCAAAAAAGTTCTATAAGGCCATAAATGGCATGGGATAGGATCGTCTAAAGGATAAACTTCTCCCATGTAAATCTGTCCCCAGGAGCAATTCTTTGGGAGAAGGCTTGGGGGGGGTGTGCCCCATCTTTGTAGGCTAGAAGAAGAAGAGTTGGTTTTTATCTGTTGACTTTCTCTACCACTTAAGGGAGAATCAAACCAGTTTACAATCACCTTCCCTTCCCCTCCTCACAACAGACACCCTGTGGGGTAGGAGGGCTGAGAGAGTATGACTAGCCCAAGGTCAACCAGCTGGCTTCATGTGGAGGAGTGGGGAAACAAATCCAGTTCACCAGTTTAGCCTCCACCGCTTGTGTGGAGGACTGGGGAATCAAACTCAGTTCTCCAGCTCAGAATCAACTGCTCCAAACCACCGCTCTTAACCACTACCAAAGATAGTGGTTCCAAATATACCATGCTGGCTCTCTAGGTGGGTTCCTTGTGGTAGATTCCCACTTAAGTAATTCCTTTCCTAAGTACCGACAGTTCCCTTCAGACAGCAGGCAGAGGCTGGCTAGTTTGCCGGAGCCTGTAATAGCAATGACCATCTGCTGTCCATCTTGATTCACTCTTAAGGTTCGGCCATTTGGTTTTTTAGTTGTGTTACTCACAGGGCCATCCTAAGCAGAGTGACCCTTCTAAGGCCATGAACTGGAATCAGACAGGGGCAGCCCCGTTGACAGCCTTAACATCTAGTTTTTAAAAAATATGCCTTTACTTAGGGTTCTCTTTCATGGTTATTGTTTATGAGCATTTTTTTTCATGGCTATATTTAAGGCATTTAAGTAAGTTTGCACACAGAACTGAGTGTGTTGCCTTTAACCATGGCCAGCCAGAGGGGCATGCGGGGGGGGGGGCATTGGGTCTGGGCCTCAAGCTCATAGGGGACCTCAACTTATTAACTTTTTGGAACTTGATAAGCGATCAGGCGCAGATTCAAGATGAAAACTTGCAAGGACAATCTTGCACAGAGTGTGTTGCAAAGCCGTACATTGGAAATAGTTGGACATTAGATTAAATAATAGGTCTTATTTCGTTTTCACGTGCCGTCACTCTCTGTGTTTATTACGGCTGGTGGTGTAAAGTGCCGCCAAGCCGCAGCCAATTTATGGCGACCCCGGAAGGTTGTCAAGGCAAGAGACTATCAGAGGTGGTTTGCCATTTGCCTGCCTCCACGTGGGCTCAGAGAGCTCCGAGAGAACAGGGACTGGCCCAAGATCACCCATGTGGAGGAGCGGGGAATCGAACCCGGTTCTCCAGATTAGAGTCCGCTGCTCTTAACCACTACACCACTCTGGCTCTCGTTTATTATGGCCAGGGGCCTCAAAAGCTGGAAGCAGCCCAGGCTTCTCTGGACCCTTGAGAGAGCCTGACTTGGCCATAGCATGGAGTGAAGAACATTTCAGGGAAGACATGGCGATTACTCTGAGACACAGATAAACATGATGCGCTGTATGCAAAATGTGCGAATTCAAGGGATGTGTGGATTGTGAATTGCAAGGTACTCCCAGCACAAAAAGGTCGTTGGAAAACTGGTGTTTGAAAGCGAAATACCCACCCACCCACCCACTGTGCGTAATTCAAGTGCTATTAAAGGAATTGAAAATGAGCTGGCAAGGGGTGGCTGTCTTTCCCCTGCAGTCACAACAGAATATCTGACAGGCACACGGAAAGGCATTAGGCAGGAGCTGGGAAAATTAAACTGTAATAGTAATAATACTAATACTTAGCATTAAGTTAATTTTTTACAACTTTGTAGTTCTTCCCAGGCTTTTAACTGTTTAATCGCCAGCTCATACTCCTGAACCGAATGTCTAATTTATTTGATACCAGCTGTGGAGGTCCAGGTCTATACTAAAACTACTATCCTAAGAACACTTTCCTTAGGATGATATCAGTTGGGTGGCGGATTGTCCTCTGATTTGGGCTTCTTTGCAAAAGAGGGCAGGCCTGCCAAGCGGAGACCGAGCCCTTCTGCAGCATTGGCCGCTAATCTGAAGACCTGGCCCATCAGGGCCCTTTGAGGTGCCATTGGGCTTTTGCTGAGGCAGACTAACAGTGTAATCCTATGGAGAGTTACACCAGTCTAAGCCCATTGACTTAAATGGGCTTAGACTAGAGTAACTCACCATAGAATTGCACTGGGAAACAGCTTCCCATCTGGAATTATGTTTAACGCTGCCCATAAGCGGTTTCCCACAGATTTCAGTTCACCTGTCCCTTTTCTCCCCTCTGTAACCAGTGTGCGCAAGGGCAAAATGTTCAAAATGGAATTTGCATGAAGATTCTTTGTGCATGTGTGTGAGTGTGAAGCATTTCGCCAGCATACAGGATTGCATGACAGAGCCCCGTGGCGCAGAGTGGTAAACTGTAGTTCTGCAGTCCAAGCTCTGCTCACAACCTGAGTTCAATCCCAACGGAAGTTGGTTTCGGGTAGCCGGCTCAAGGTCGACTCAGCCTTCCATCTTTCCGAGGTCGGTAAAACGAGTACTCAGCTTGCTGGGGGTAAAGGGAAAGACGACTGGGGAAGGCACTGGCAAACCATCCCGTAAACAAGTCTGCCTAGAAAACGTCGGGATGTGACGACACCCCATGGGTCAGGAATGACCCAGTGCCTACACAGGGGACCTTTACTTTTTTTTACAGGAGTGCATGTGCCCATCAGTAAAATATAATGCAGGAAGTATATTGATGCAGAAATACAAGTGGTCAGAGCTCAGTGCATTCTTTCTTTCTTTCTTTTTTAATCAATGTGCAAGTTAGCATCATTAACTCTGAACATCTTTTAAAAGATGCATATGTATTCAAGGGAAGCTGTGGCAATCTGCTGATGATGGAATGCCATGATTTAGAAATGCTCTTAGTTAAAATGGACTTAAGGAGAACTGGAACTTGGGGCAGAGAGAAATTTCAGGAAAGGTACAATGATTAAATGGGGGGGAGGGGGTTCCCTGCTCAATACGCAAGGACCAAGAATCCAGGACTACAGTGATACAGCAGAATACATGAGCAAGGATGGCAGAGCTGAAGCCCTTCTCTGTTTCTGCACTAAAATACCACTGGGTCATTAAAAATGCATCTCTGTCATTGTCACCTTATCTACCATCTGCTCAATATGTTGCCTTTGACGAGGGGGTGGGGACAAGATGCTTTTTTGGTAATCTACTTGTTGCGCGGTGCCGTATTTTCAAATGGACCTGCTGGCGTCACCAGCGGGGAAAAGACATCAATCACTCGGAGAGTGCAGTAAAGCATGGCCCTTGCTATAATATATCTGAAAGCTCAGCGCCGTTGGATAACGTGAGGACTTCGTTGCCGAATAATGAGCATGCCACTTCAAAACGAGACAACGGTTGTGCTTATTTGTATCTGGAAATTGGTCGTCAAATACCAATGGACTTCATACCACTCATAAATAGAGGTGGTTCTCTTTGTAGATCAGTTGCTTAGACATATTTTCAGTAATCAGATTTTGTTTAAATAATCCATGTACTTATCCTCTCTCCAGTGATTAGGAGCTATGCTTATAGCAACTGATAGGCTGGGGAGAAGTTTAAACATGAACGCTTTAGTCACAGCAACCATTTAATCTGTCTATTCATTTTTATCTCACCTTTACTCCCAAGGAACTACATGGATTATCCACCACCTGTCCATTTAGTCCTCAAATGAACCCTGCGAAGTAGATTAGGCTGAAAATGAGTGACTTGCCCAAAGTCACCCTGTAAAGTTTATGGTAGAGGGGGGAACTGAAGCTGGGTCTCCCCCCCCCCCCCCGTTCCTTCCAGTTTCTCCTGTGTTGGGAAGAAGAAACTCCAGTCTGGAAAGGCTCAGCTGTCCTTGGCAATATAGAAATTGCATAAAGTTGTGTTTTTATTTTGACGACGATTCTGGGTACCTGTTGATTGAGTTTATATGTGTTCTTATAGGAGGATCTCATGTAGCTGGTCAGAAATTAATCCCTGAAGTTATTGTATGCCAAACAGGGCTAGAATGGCATTCCTTAGAGTCCTGGCTTCCATCCCAGTCTTGCCTGGCCAGTAACCCCACCCAGTGTCTCCTCCTGGCACGACCCCTGTGCAGTCTTCTCTCTGGTTTTCGGATTGTGCTTGCAAACAGTCAAGATTCCCTGGCCACTGTGCTGGCTTTCCCCTGAAGGTCGCATTCCAGATATGAAAACGAGCCAGGGCTCTGTTCTCGTTCCGCACTGATGGATGGATGTCAAGCCAGCAGCTCTTCTGCAAACGGCTCGGCTGGTTGACAGTCCCAGTGGAAGAGGGCTGTCATGAAAATGCAAGTTCCTAACGGATGAGTGCGTGTTTCGGTAAATTTAGAGCAGTCCCACAGCGGGTTCTGAAGGTGAAGAATGAAGTCTGGAGGGGGCGATTCAAGCCCAAGTTAAGCACTTTGCAGTCCCCTTGGTTTAAGTGGGAGATTAAAGTACGTGTTTTAAATTCCTCCCATTGAAATCAATGGGACCTAAAGATGCTTTACATTTAGCTGGGTTGTGTTGGGCGGTTTCTACAGATTACTGAAGCATGCTGTGGAGCAGTGATGCCGGACAATAGCATCTCGAACTTCTGAAGAGGACAAACGTGTTTTAGTTTTAGGGACACAACGTGGGAAGGGCTTGAACGTCCGGGGTCTCCCTCCCAACAGGAGACAGTGAGCCCCTTGGAAACGCAGGCCTTAATGATCATGACGACTCAGCAGCTGATGTGCCTTTGGGTGTTCTTATTTGCGTGGGAATATGTGGGTTTCTTTGCCATAGACGTACGTGTGTGTGTGTGTGTGGGGGGAAACACCACCTTACCAAAGCAGCAGGTCATGGTAAGGAAAAAGGGAACAAAGTGTAACAGTCCCCTGGCAACCAGACTAGTAAGTGAGGAGCAGCAGCTCGTTGGATGAAGAGGTATCACCAGGTGGAGAGCGAGAATGAGAGAGAAGAAGAAGAGGAAGAGAAGGAGGAGGAGGAGTTGGTTTTTATATGCTGACTTTCTCTCCCACTTAAGGCAAAATCAAACCGGCTTACAATCACCTTCCCTTCCCCTCCCCACAACAGACACCCTGTGAGGTGGGTGGGGCTGAGAGAGTGTGACTAGCCCAAGATCACCCAGCTGGCTTCGTGTGTAGGGGCGGGGAAACAAATCCAGCTCACCAGATTAGTCTCCATTGCTCATGTGGAGGAGTGGGGAATCAAACCTGATTCTCCAGATCAGAGTCCACCCCTCCAAACCATTGCTCTTAACCACTACACCATGCTGGCAGACACCAGGCTGTGAATCTAGCAATGCAGAGGGAGCCAGGTTCTTAGCAAGGAGCACCAGTGAAATATATTTCTATTTCTTTCTTCTCCCTCCTCTCTCAAGAGCTCTGCCCAGTTCCTGAACCATTCCTGACCTACTGTGCGATGGAACTGGTTGTCTCTTGCTTTACACTGGTTGGGGCCAATGGGCAGAAGATGGGGAAGCAAGGATAACTTTTAAAGCCCACATCAGACAGACTTCATCAAGGGGGGGCAGTCCTGCTGGGAACCTTTCAGTAGAATCATAGAGTTGGAAGGTATCACCAGGGTCATCTAGTCCAACCCCTTGCACAATGCAGGAAATTAACAACTCCCTCCCCCCCACATCCCCAGTGACCCCAACCCTCCCCCCGCCATGCAGGATCTCACAATCAAAGCACTCCTGACAGATGGCCATCCAGCCTCTGCTTAAAGACCTCCAAAGACGACTCCAGCACCCTCCGAGGCAGTGCATTCATTGCTGTTGCCCCTATAATGCTTGCATTTCATAATAAAAATTGGCTCATCCTGGGTCATATAAGTCCTTACGTAGAAGGATCAGCTCCAGCTAGATGGGATGTCAGTAGAGATTTTCTTCCTTGGCATTAGTAAGACACAAAGGCTGGACTGGTGTTTGTATTAGCTGGGTGGCAGCCCTGGGAACAGGCCTTTATCTTGGCCTATGGAATAAAAAAACCCTGCACTTTAGCTTTGAACAGATGGCTCAGTTCTAAGCAGAGGCTAAATCGGGTTATTTGGTGGTTTTGAGTTCATTCTGCTGTGATATAATAATCTAACAATATCTGCTCATTGTACAGTCTAGTTACTAAAAAAAACCCTAACAAGTACATTTCTCTAGATGTAAAAAAACCCCCCAAAGTAATACCCCCGCCCCGCAGAATTCCTTCTTCCAGATTCACTGTAGTTGTCCCTGCTTGTTGTCTTGTAGGGGAAAGATGGATGGTGTTTCCCTTAATGTCTATCTTTTGGCATATATTGAAGATCTATAGTAGTCGAAGGGCTAGCATGTCTCTCAAGACCCATAATTTGAGAAATCCTGTCTCTTTGTATGTACAGCTCCTGAGAGAGCCTAAGCCCTGGCATCTATAGAAACAGTGTCAGTTGTTTTTTCCCCCCCTTGCTGAGCAAGCATTTCATGTGTGGAGAAATTGGGCTGTGTTTTTTTTGTAAAGAAAAAAAATAACAGTTTGATGTGTTTTCCTTGTTATCTGCCTTGGCCAGGCTGGCACTGGGCAACTAAAAATTCCAGGAACTGTATATTAAATAATAAACTGGTGGCCCGTTAGTGATCTGGGCATCATGTTTTGCAGCTTTTAGTATTACGTATCATGTCCCACGGGGTCATCTGCTGAAGTGGGAGGGTGAGAGATTCAAAACAGATAAAAGGAAGTATTGCTTCACACAGTTAAATTGTGGAACTCCCTGCCCCAGGATGTGGTGAGGGCTGCCAAATCAGAAGGCTTTAAGAGGGGAGTAGACATGTTCATGGAGGAGAGGGCTATCCATGGCTACTAGTCAAAATGGCTACTAGTCATGATGCATACCTGTTCTCTCCAGGATCAGAGGAGCAGGCCTATTATTTTGGGTGCGGTGGAACACAGGCAGGATGGTGCTGCTGCAGTCGTCTTGCTTGGGGGCTTCCTAGAGGCCCCTGGTTGGCCACTGTGTGAACAGACTGCTGGACCTGATGGGCCTTGGTCTCATCCAGCATGGCCTTTCTTCTGTTCTTCTGTCCCCTCTGCTATTGAGTTTTGGAAGGTAATTCTCAAGAAACTGACATTTTAGTCTATATGGAAAGCTAGCTCCTCACTCAGGGTTTGCTCATTTACTCAGAGTTTTTTAAATGCCCTTTTTTGGCATCCTGATCTTTTAGAGAAGATACAGAGCCAAGAGGCTTTGGAGAATAAGACTTGTGCTTCCAGTTGTGCACAAAACAGGGGATTGCATACTATTAATCTGTTTTACTTAAATAGGTTATTTCCTGATCAGCTTCCAATAGAATCGCATGTGCCAGGATATGGATATGCAGTTCATACATCTGATGAAGTGAGCTGTGACTGTAAAAAGCTTCTGCTGGGATGAATGTTGTTAGCCTTTAAGGTGCTATTAGACTCCTGATTTATATTTGAGGAAGGCAGCGGTGTCCTTTTCTGTTTCCCTTTTGCTTTGCTTTCCCCCTGCTGTCTGTAAGTTAGCCTGAATGTAAACAGTGCCGTGGAATTCATTATTATATTGGACCGATGGTGTCGGTATTTCAATAATCTATGTGAAGCCAGGTGTACCATCTGTCAGGAAGCAAATATTATTCCCAGTACGATGGCTATTGTTTTCTGTCCCCCCCTTCTTATTCTTTTATTTGATTCCAGAGGTTCTGTTTTCAAAGCATCCTTTGAGGTTTTATTTCACCTGTAACTCTGCACTCCTGAAAGGTCAAGGTGGTGGCCCATCCATTGGCATGTTGTTATTCTGCCAGATACGTTTCTATTTCAGCTATCATGCTCTCTTACTAGTGTTTTCCTCTGTGCCAAGGGTAAATTATTGACAGATTAAAACCAATCTGTCACATTTGTTTACCTCAAGCAGCGTAAAGGTAAGTATCCTGGAGCTGGGATTCTGGTTAGAAAACCGGGGCAGATGAAGCAGCAAAAAACAAACATACATACAGAATGTGAAAACTGTTCTTTTGTCAAAAGGTTTATTTTTCTCAAAGTTTACTGTAATAATAGGTTATCTAAGGTTTCCCTTTTTCCGTTTCTTAAATATAGTAAAACATCCCTCATTCTCAAAAACCGCCTCTCAGAGTAAGCAGATCCATTTAGACTTCCAATTTAATGTTCCAGTTTTGAGGGCACTGCACACCGGAAACTTTCCATATCAAATTAAGTAATTTCCATTACTAATTTCCATACCCCATCATTTTTTCATTCCCCTGTATATATTGGGCATCCTGATTAAAAACAAGGTGGAGCATTCCTTTTTCTCTCCACTGTGCCTCAGCTTACTTTTATCTGCATCGTGTCCTGATCTAGAATTGCTGCTTTTCCTGGAGGGACGGGAGAGAAGGTGAACGGTCCTTCCTCACTGAAATACATTCTGATAAAATTCACCATAAAGCAGAGAAACATTGGAGTCCCTGGCCCAATTATTTACTCTTCGGATGTATAAATCGACCCCTTTAAAGTAGAGCTAATTATTGAGCCCCATGGCGCAGAGTGGTAATCTGCAGTACTGCAGTCCAAGCTCTGCTCACGACCTGAGTTCGATCCCAATGGAAGTTGGTTTCAGGTAGCCGGCTCAAGGTTGACTCCGCCTTCCATCCTTCCGAGGTCGGTAAAATGAGTACCCAGCTTGCTGGGGGTAAAGGGAAGATGGCTGGAAGATAAGCACCACCCCATAAAACAAAGTCTGTGTAGTAAACGTCGGGGTGTGACGTCACCTCATGGGTCAGGAATGATCCGGTGCTTGCACAGGGGGACCTTTACCTTTTTTAAATTAGAGAAACTGATGCATCTTGTCCGGAAAAATAGCTCTCTTTAGTTATCAGATTATTTTCCGGCACAGCTCTTAATTTTTAATCTTTGTCCACCAACCCATTTCACTGTTGTGTTGTTGTTGTTGTTATTTGCCCTGGCTTGCAAACATAGAAGTCATCTATGGATTCCTTTTTTCCTCACATCCAATACGTTGCCACAGTCTCTGACTCTTTGGTATGGAAACACACTCCTGCTGCTAATTGGGGATAGTAACAGCAATGATAACCACTGGAAGTTTACTATCCCCGTACACAGGTGTGTATTTTTGCGACGGAGTCCTGCCCTGTAGAGACTTTTTAATCTCTCCACATAGAGACACCATCTGGGACTGGCCTTTGCAAAGCTGTTCAACATGCAAATGGGTTCATAGCTGCTGTAATTTCAGCAAGGCCATATTTTTTAGATGCAGTGGCAAAGAGCTGGGGAGTGGGTTACTCACAGTTAAGCCTCTGGAGAACTGGCAACAGCTTAAATTAGCATCCTCCTCCCAGAAGACAGGAAATCAGGTATAAACCTTAGCACCATGCAGTTTGAATACTTGGGACAGCGGTACAAATACCTCTTCTCATACGGTCTGGATTCATTCGGCCACCTCTGGATGCTGATGACTGAACCAACACAGCACACTGTCTGTAGACAAGTGTAAACACAACAGCAAGAGCAGTTTTAGATTTATGGGAGCAGTTGTTACCAGAAAGGGTGGACTGCGGGTAGACCCTGGTGTTTACTGAGTCCTCTGGGATGATGCCACCACAGACTTGCAAGGCAGTGTAATTTATAGCTGAGAATTAAAAGGAGCTTTGCTCTCCCAATAGTCTCTCATCTGAGCATGTTAATTAACCATTTGTACCAGTTCTGCATGTATGGAACTGAGAAAATTAACACAGATCATAAAGATAAACTATTTACCCTGAGGGTCTGCTGCCTGTATCTTTTTAGTTTGGGTCTAAGCTGTTGGTTAGCTGTGTCTGTGTGCTTTATGTTCAAAGGAGCTTAAAATAAAACCAGTAAAATGATTAAAAAAACATGTCAATAAACACCTTATTTTTAGCGCCTTCCCCCCAAAAAATTATTGGCCCTTGACCACTGAGTATTTGCTAAGATAACTGGCTTCAACTTAACACGAATCAAATATCTTGGTAGTATCACTGATCATTCTTTTTACAGTTCCTCTGGCTCACATGGACTGAATTGAGAGATTATCCTGCATGCCTAGTGAGCCTGTCACATAGGGCTGCCAACTCCAAGTTGGGAAATTCCCGGAGGTTTGAGGGTGGAGCCTGGGGGCGGGGATTGGGGAGGGGAGGAACCTTAGCAGGATATAATGTCATTGAGACCACCCTCCATGGCAGCCATTTCCTCCAGGGGAGATCAGTTGTAATTCCTGGAGATTTCCAGGCCCTACCTGGAGGTTGGCAAGCCTAAATATGTGCCTCTCCATTCTCAGCTCTTCATGTTGAATGACAAGTTGCTTTTGAAACCTGGGAGAGGATTTCAACCCAATTTGAAACATGGCCTGGGGCCAGCTGCTTTAATATTTTTTTTTTAAACCAAATCCAGGGATTGTGCCCATATTCCTGGGCATGCCTAAAATAGTACTTTGTGTTCGAGTCTCTATGCAGGGGCTTGGCCACCATTGCACATCTTAGAAGTTTTTAAACAATATGTCAGGTAGAGCAACTTCAAAGATTTCAGAGGTTTAGAGCCTACATCATGGATTTTGTTTGAAGTTTAGCGCCTGTCATTTTGGTAGGGCTGAACTCTGAAAACTTTCACTTGCCCCATTGGAAGGCCTGTGAAGATTTTTGTAACAGTTTTTTCATCCTAATTTAAACACATTCCTTTCCCTCCCAAACAGAGCCATCACTCTAGAGAATCAGTTGGTCATCCTCGCGACGTCAACGGCGGATGCAGGATCCTACTATGTCCAGGCAGTCAACGAAAGAAATGGAGAGAACAAGACAAGCCCGTTTATTTTCCTGAGTGTGAAAAGTGAGTACTGGTACTTCAGCAACTGAAATGGGGTTTGCATGCACAGAAAGATATCCTCCCTCCCTCTACACAAAACAAACAAAACAGAGAGCTTTAAGAATACTTCTTATCTGCCCTACAAAAATTCAGCTGCCAAATAGTGATTTCAAAGGCTTGGTCTATACCTGCGGCAGAATGAGGGGGTAGAATGGGGTGAGCCGCTTCAGACTGCCGGTGAGTGTTACATTTTGAATGCCTCTCTACATTAACTTGCTGCGTTCCATGCAGTGATGAGTGAAACACACACACACGTGCACACTTAGGTGCGTCGTTGAGTGACACTCCCTGATTTTTAAAATCAAAATCCTAAGAAGGCTGAGTTCTGTGCTCTTTCCCTCTCTGTGCTCTGAAAGGCTGTTGTGGTTCACGTTTGGTTAAGAAGACCTCTTAATGACTAAGAAGGGCCCTGTCATGAAATACCAAAGGATGGATGTATTTTAATTATATTGTCCCTAGAATGAGGATTTAAGCCAGGGGTCCCCAACGTGGTGGTGCCCATGGGTGCCGTGGCTTGCACCAGCACCTTCCCTGGTACCCACCAAGTATTTGTAGGAAGTTGGTAGGGCCAGGTGGGGTACTTGCCCAACAGAGATTCTCATTGGCCACTGGAGATCCGATTGGCTGGACATATTAAAATAAGAAGTTTCAGCAGCAACTGCCACCACAGTGTTGTCTTTTATTCTCTCTCACTCCTCTTTCCCAATCTATTTTTTTAAATTACCTCTCTTCTCCCCTGCTCTTGGGCTTTCTCTTTCTGGTCAGCTCTGTCTCCTGCAGCAGCTATTTTGTGGTTGTGCCCACCACCCTGTGTCAGACTTCCAAAGGTGCCCCTCATATAAGCCCTTCTGGCTCACATGGACTGAATTGAGAGATTAGGCTGTTTTGAGGCTGTTGGGCATGATCTGCTGAGCCCCCTTCTTTTCTTACAATTTCCACAACTTGGATATGGTTGTGTGTCGTCCTCAGTGTCCTGTATCTGTATGTAAGAACAGCTGCTTTATTTTGCAGTGATTCCCCCCACCCACTTTTTCTCATCTATTTTGGGGGCTAAGTCTATGATTTAGTGCAGCAGCAGGCGCTAGAAAAACTGCTATTCAGAAATGCAGAAAAGAATCTCACCGAGCACGTGTGGCTAATTTCTTTGCACTTTTCTCAATCACAGCCATAAATACAGTCATTATCCCAATGGCCTCAATCCTATATAAACATTCTCATAAGCAAAGGTTTTGGTTAAATGTGACTGATCTTTAAATAGATACGCACTCTCTTTCTCCTTGTTTGCTTTAAAAGCCTTGATGGCCACCAGTGGAGACTGGATATTGAGCAGGGGGTTCTAAATTGTTAAGAACATTTTGTGGTTTGGAAATTACCTGGCACATGCCACTTTCTTCCTGGGGGCTTAACTGCTCACCTTATTTGAAAGGGAGGAGGAGTTGCCATCTGGTCATAATGATCTAGTGACCGTGTTATTTTCCTTCTCCCCTCTGCCTCTGGCATTCACCACTGCTTACTGGAGGCATCGAGTCATTCCTTCTTAATTATAATCTTCACTGTCTAAAAAAACGTTTTCTGCTTGTATCGCGCTACTCTCTGGATTATGGGAGCTAGCATGGTTGGTTCACACTAGCTTTTTCGTCTGAAATTGTTATGATTTAAAAAACACACGATCTAGACCGTGTACACAGCTCCTGGCATTTCATAGTCTTTTGCGCTGGTTTTCCATCCTGTTTCAGATCTGATTTGTGGCAACTTGTTGTTAAATATAAAATGCAGCTTGTGGCTATTTTATATGGGCAATCAAAGAACTATTGATGTGTCCCAGAGTTACTATCCCTTTAAATTTTAATCTTTTCCTCCTCGTTCTTCATTAATTACTTCCTTCTTTCCTGTAGTTACCTTTTCTCTTGGGTCACTCATGAATCAGTTGTAAATTACTGGCTCTTTTCACTCCCCCCCCCATTATTTCATGATCACGTTAATAGTAATAAACAAAACAACAACAACAATAAATAGGTGTGAGCAGTAACTTTGGCTGGCCACAAAATGAAAAGCAGTATTTGAGCGCCCCCCGCCCCACACTTGCCCAAGGGAACAGGAGCTGATAATTATCCATTAATTCTTGAATGCCTCCAAGAGAGCTAACCAGTCAAGAATGAACAGGAAGTAAGTAATTAGTGTGTAAACAAAGGAAAGTAGGAGGATTAAGCAAGATTTGTGTTGAAGGGAACTTTCTTCTGAAAGGACGTAATCTTGCCTGTGAGATGGTATTTTTACAGGGAATATAATACTACTTAAGCACTGTATGGAACCCCTTTTTCAGTACCCCTTGTGGGTCCTCCAAGCAAAACAAAAGGATCAGTGTGGAACCACCCTATGTCAAAGGTGTTGGAAACAGATACTGCTACAGTTTGACATATTAAGGTAGAAGATCTTTAGATCCTTTTCACCCTACAGTGCTCTTTTTAATCTGTAACTGCATGAGACATAAACTGAAAAGATGTGTCCATAGGAGTTTATACAAACCAAGATTCAGATAATGGGCGTCCTGCTGTATTGAAAGCTGCACACTCTAAGCTGGAATATATGGTGCCACAAACGGTCGACACCTTTTTTTTTTAATGGATTGCAAATCAAAATAGGCATTTAATGCCAGTTTCATTATGCTAGGTGCATCACAGAGAGTAAAGGGGAAGGAGACCTGACTTCCAAAATAAATGGGGTTCATAACGTTTTTACAGGTGTAATGTCATATTTAATGAAATATTAGATATGTGTTGGATATAATGTTCTGGCCTCTGCCTGACTTCTGCAGGTGAAATTATGCTAGACACAGGCTGTCAAATTTCGAGGAAGGCACTGTTTTCATTTATATAAGCTGAGTCACAAAGAGACAAAGGACAGTGATGGAAACTCCATATTGATATTATACAACAGGAGTCTAAATTTTCTCTGCATGTTTGATTGGTATTTTAATCTCCTTGGCTTCTTTTCCATTCCAGGGAAAATGCTTTAAATTATGTGTGTGCGTGAATTGATTAATATTGATGGGATTCTGGGGGATAGTTGGGAGCAGACCGTTGCGGGTTCAAATACTTCTGCCTCGAACAACCACATTTAACAGAGGCAGAAACTTAACGGAATGTTTGTCCGCAAGAGTTGCTCACAGGAAATTCCCCGTAGTCTGTTGTCAATGCCTGATATAGCTTAAGTGCTGTCTAAAAGCTTATGATGGCAGTTCCCAAGACAGCTATTCTGAAATGCTCTCCAATGACACCTGCGTGGGTTCTGAGAGAAGGCACACAACAACCGATGTGGGTACGAAGGCAGCATTGTTTTCTGAGGAGCTCTGTTTAACGGGAAGCCAAGCCTGGGCTTACATTTAGCTTTTGCCACAGGCTTTCTGGACCCGCCTTGTAAAATGGGCTTCGCAATTACACTTCTCGTAGCTTTGCTCGCTTGCTCGAAAAGTCTTGAATAAAAGGTGCCGTGTCACCTTTCTCTTCCTTTCTCTGGCAGCACAGGAGAAAACAGCTATACTTAGAATTTAATGACATTCATTTAAAAGGCAAGCTTTAATGGTCTATATTACATAACCGCTAATGCACTCTGTAGCTCATTTTCTGATCTTAATTAACATTTGGGAATAGTCTGTCTGTGGCCGTGTGAATAAAACATTTTACAGTGTGCTATAGCGTAAGAATGGCATGGATGTACACAGAAAGATGGTATGTTTAAAGGAGGTCAAGAAAGGGTGGAATGCTTGGGGACTTCTGTCTGGTATTTATGAAAAGAATATGAGGGGGGAAATTCAGATCCAGAGTCTAATCTTGCCAGCCGAGAGGTTGGAATCTTGGTCTCAATTGCATCTATGATAATTCCGTGCTCAGACAGCTGCAGGTTTCAGAGATGCTGAATGTGTATACGTTGTTAATACATTTCTTAAGTAAACAAGATAACAGCGGGTGCCTGAGATTAGAAATAGGGAGGGGGGAATTAGATAAACTCAGTAGATAAGAGCGAAATATAACTGTATTCCAGCAGGAGACAATCCTAAAGATGGATGCAAAAGATGGGCGAAAGGAGACTTCAGAAATAGTGCTTTTGGAAGGAATGCTTAACGAATGAGTCCCAGAAAAGCCACTGGAAGCCAGGGTCAAGCATTTCTGGTAAACCTCGAGAGAAATCCTGGAAGAGGTGGGCCATTTCAGTTTGTTTTTGCAAAATAAGAGAGGCCCCTTAGCATCCGCGAGACAAATCTGCTCCTTGTGATAGAGTCGTCTGTGGGCAACTGATGCATGAAGTAGTTTTAAAATATCATGAGTTTGTACAGAGCGGAGCTGAAACAGATACACCCAGTGAGGCTAAAAAGATAAAATTCAAGAAATTCCCGTTGCTCCAATCACTGAGATGTGCCCCAAAACCAATCATGGAAAAACAGATCACTGATAACACAGATTAATTCATGATCCAGTGGGAGCAGGTGGGTCCCAGTGCTACTGAAACCTCAGATCCCTTGAGGAAAGCCAGTGGAAGATTGTGGATTTTTTTTTTTTGCTTTTATTTTGATGAATCCTTATTGTCACTATGGCTAATGCAGCAAAGACCCACTGACTTACAAATATTTCAAGGAAAGAAGAAGAGGAGTTGGTTTTTATATGCCTACTTTCTCTGCCACTTAAGGGAGACCTTCCCTTCCCCTCCCCACCACAGACACCCTGTGAGGTGGGTGAGACTGAGAGCTGTGACTTGCCCAAGGTCACCCAGGTGGCTTCATGTGTAGGAGTGGGGAAACAAATCCAGTTCACCAGATTAGCCTCCGCCGCTCCAAGGCAGAAGGCAGAAAGTTGCACAAGTCCATTATTGAAAAGGCACGTTTGCTTGCAAGAGGTGGGCATCTGTAAGCTTTTTTTTTACCCCCTGGGAGGTGGCATGTTGGATTTCTTTTGCAACACAAATTGCCCATCACTGCAAGTCAGGTGCTCCTGCTGGACTTTTCGTCTTCAAGTTATGAAATATAGTAGTGCATGTCACTTCAGGAGATGTATTAGTAAGTCAGACATTTTTGAGCCCAATTCGTACTGTTAAGAAGTACAATGTGTGTTGCCGGCATTGACGTCTTCCTCCTCCCCTACAAGGGCTTTGAAAAACACAAAATAAGATTGATGAAATTTTTAAAAACCTTGCCAGCCAGCGGTTCTGAAAAGTCAAAAGATAATAAAGCCAATTATTATTTAACGAAGATAAATCGCCCTCCCAAGCATTGCGAGTGTAGAGAAAGGAACCCATTGTCCTGTTGATAAGATTAAAGTAGTGCGGGGACTAAAATTAAATTCTTGGCTTGGTTATATTGCAATTAATTTGAAATATAAGGATGTCATGTTGGCCTGGCCGGTTTCCACTTGGAATAACAAGGCATTTTGTCCCAGGCATTAAAGGTGCAGCGATTGCATTAAATAGCCCCATGCTCAAATTTGTCTAGTCATTCACTTAGTCTTAAATCACAGTACAAACTCTGAAAGGTGCAAGTAATGGAGGTGGGGTGCTGTTATATCAAATTTATCTGGACTTGAATTATCTGCAGTGGCTCAGTTCAGCTGTTGCACAAACCCGCGATTCAGCTATAGGTTACTGTGATTGCTTGAATGAAGGCCATTCCACTAATCATTGTTAGTTCCGCTCGGTCAGACCAGGATCTGAAGTCACAACCTTGTGGGAGAGGGGAAACCCTTGCCTTCTCATCCTCCCCTCTTGCACTGGGGTTTGGTGAAGTTGCTTTCGGTTGCCAGGGCAGCTCAAAATGGTGGCCTTGACGGCTTTTCTTGGTTGCCTGGGCAACCCAAAATGGCGGGCAAGACCTCTTCGGACCACCTCGTGAGAGGCTGTGAGATCTCAGCATTTTAAACGCTTTTGATTTCATTTAATTCCACTTCTTGTTTTTATTTTTTGCACATCGAGGCTTTATAGCAACATGTTTCCTAATCCAAGGTAACTCCCTCCCCTGCTGGCAAACTTCCTAATGTGATTAAAAAATTGATATGTGTTGTCATGGGTGGCACCTCCATACATGGAGATGCCACCCATGACAACACATATCAATTTTTAATCACATTATTACTATCTGTGTCAACAGCAGCAGCTTCCTTCTGAAGCTATTGGCTCGTTGTAGAATTTTTGAATATTCTGGGGTTAGATTTTGTATTCCTATGCATTTGTCAAAATGTTTTTAAGAGACTTTTAAACACCATCTTTTTCTAAACCAATTCTAAGCTGCTGTCCCCTGCCCACATTCGCTGTTCGGTTGTGATATTTTTCTACTCTGTCCTCTTTTCAACAACATGCTTGTGAAGATAAAGCATTATTGGGTTAAAGATGATGCTTTCTTCTCAGGAAGGAGACTTCGCTCAACAATAACTTCTGTTTGTCATCAAGGTTTGCTGAAACGGGGCGGTGGGGAGGCGGAGGGGGAGAAGGATCTGCTTTGAGGTTTTAAAGGTGAGGCAGAGTCAGCAGATGTGGAGGATATAGATGGTGGTGTCTCGGACATATTGTTGCATGAATTTTTGATGGGGCATTCCAGCAGCTCAGGTATGGAGGGGGAAAAGAAAAAGAACGCGGGCAGACTCTCCAGATAATAGTTCAGTGCTCTGCCGAGGTCAAACTCGAACTGGATCTATAAACTTGTCAAATTGCTTTTATTCCATGCCATGGGGGGGTGTACATTTGCCAAAGCTCAGCAGATCAAATGGGCTAAAATGAAATTAATGCTTCAATAAGATTTTTTTCATCTAAAGAAGAAAGTACATCGAATAGAAGTTGAGAAGAGGGGTGGAATGGATTTCTCAGCAGTGACTGAACTTCATAGACTCTTGGTTTTCTCAACAAGTGTAATGGAAATCCAATGCGGCCCCCAATCAGAGTGCTTTATGAGTTATGCCATGTTTAAATCTCTCTTAGAAATAATGACATTTCATTTTGCTCACTTTCATGATAACCTTTAAAATTTCTTGCTGTCAAGAAGAATTCCAGGAAAAATTCTGCCATGATTGTTCTGTCTAGGGCTCTTGTCAGGGGGAGCGCATATGCGCTTTATGCTCCAGCAATCATTCAATATTCTTTTGTCATCTAGAAACCTAATTTAAAGGAGCTGTACATGTGTTTGGAGCTGAGTTAAATCTATAAGGATATCATCGTCAGAAATGCCCTAGTGTGCTGCCATGTTTAAAAAATCCTCTTGCCACTGAAATCTCTTGTGCTGATTCTCAACTCTAAGGTAAACCTTTTTTAAAAACGAGAGACTTTATTCATTGGATTCTACATTTGAAGAAGAAATTGAATGGAGATAAGTCTGAGTTGCCGTAAACGTTAGCTTGATTTTTGTTGCAACTAAATGCATCTTTCTTTAGTGTCAGTTATGTGGCATTTACCACCTGTGGGTCTTGTTTCGACGAGTTGTAGCTACACTTGGCCATGGTTGCACACATCTCTGTTTTGCCCAACAAGCATAACTTCTGTCTTTCTTAGCCCTGGAGGCACAAGACACACCACCCTGATTTGTATGTCTGACAATACAACCAGGTTGGCTTTTAGGCAGACCCACCACGTTTTTGTTCTGCTCGCATGGTGACTGCCAGGTTTCATGGACGCCTGGAGGCGAAGCAGAGCTTGCTTTCATTGCCCACATTGATGACCTGCTCCTCTGCATTGTCAGCCACATTGGCAGTATCATCTGGGGCCCTTAGGTTGTTCTGGGAGTCAGTTGGCACTGCCGCAGTCAAGGATGTCATGTTTGAATGTGGGAGACTCCATTTCGCATCTTGCTTAGCCACAAAGCAAACTGTCACATGCACATCATAGAATTGGACATCAGGGCCCTAGAATTGGCATGAGGAGGAGATTCATCCCCTCCTATTAACACCCGTGGGACACAATGTCTCTGCCAGAACTGGCACAACAGCAGCAAAGAAATAGGGCCATAATACAGGGATGGGGACAGAGGTAGTGCTGGCACCTATCCAGGCATTACTATGGGATTTGCACAAGAGACGATTAGCTAGTGTATCCTTCTGCCTAGACCTTTCTCATGGTCAGTGTATCTCAGTAGTTTTTAGTGATGGAGGGCAGAGCTCAAAAGGCTTTGTTCAGTCTGTCAAGATTATGTTTCCACGCTGTGGTCCTTTTCAGGCATGACAATCACATGTCTCAGGAGCCTACTAACCATGCGTAACGGCAGCACACACACACACCCATGATCCTCCCGATAGTAATGTTTTGCGAACAGGAGTAACCCATGTATTTACCACATTTGAACTCCTTTAATATACGTGAACAGGAACCCTGAAAAAGCCAAAGATCAGTTTGCGCATTACTAGAGCTGTACACATATGGTAAATATACGCAGTGCCCCTGTTTACACAACATGGCAGCCATGCATTGCAGGTAGCACACACTTCCCTTGTGCACAGTTGGGTAGGCTTCTGAGACATGTGTTTGTAATACCTGAAAAGAACTTACAGACTACATTTGGGGTCTCCGAAAAAAAACGGCTGCATCAAAATTGGCTTTGATGTACTTTGTGAAGTTGCCTTTTTTAAGTTTTGACATTTGCAAAGAAATTTATAAGCTTCGAGCAATATCTGTATTCAGACCGAATATGTATTACTATATTTGCTTGTGGTGCACTTTTGGAACCCTGTAGGGGTGTCTCCTACCCTTTTATTTATATCTGGCACACACAATTAATCTTTCTCTATCTCTAATCACTTTTGCTATTACATTCATTGGAGTGATTTGTTTCCTATCTCTGTCGCTTGATATGTGGTGATGGGAGCTTCTTAGAGGACACAAACACGGAAAATAGGAAATTGAATTTTCCTTGCAATCATTATATAAAAATGTGGCATACATCAATTATGCGTGCCATCCAGGGAAATATGGTCTGGAGCAAACGGTGCTGATTTGTTTATCTTGAGGACTGACACGATAGTAATACCTCCCAAAACTTTTTTGTAGCTTCTCAGGAGACTAGGGGAGGGGCTGTGGCTCAGTGGTAGAGCATCTGCTTGGCATGCAGAAGGCCCCAGGCTCAATCCCCGGCATCTCCAGTTAAAGGGACTAGGCAGGCAGTTGATGTGAATAGACCCCTGCCTGAGACCCTGGAGAGCCGCTGCCGACAATGCTGACTTTGATGGACCAAGGGTCTGATTCAGTAGAAGGCAGCTTCATGTGTTCATGTGTAGTAGGCGTTGTAGCATTCTGGTTTTGATCCTGAAACAACCTGACCATGTTTGCCTGCGGCACCAGAGCCTGGGAACTCTCCTTCTCCAACCCATTTTGAAGAAGAAGAAGAGTTGGTTTTTATATGCCCACTTTCTCTACCACTTGAGGCAGAATCAAGCCCGCTTACAGTCACCTTCCCTTCCCCTCCCCACAACAGACACCCTGTGAGGTAGGTGGGCTGAAAGAGCTGTGACTAGCCCAAGGTCACCCAGCTGGCTTCATGTGTAGAAGTGGGGAAAACAAATCTAGTTCACCAGATTAGCCTCCGCCACTCATATGGAGGAGTGGGGAATCAAGCCTGGTTCTCCAGATCAGACTCCACCGCTCCAAACCACCGCTCTTAAACACCACACCACGAAGGCTGTGCACTTTGTGAAAATGCAGCAGAGCTCCCCTCCTCCCTTTGGTGCGCCTTGCTGAATCCTGGAATCCTGTCCATCCATTCCTACCCTTGCATCTGCTTCTGCACCTGAAGGGTTCATCATTCACTCATTCCTGCAAAAGCTGAGGTCATTTCCTTTTCCCCTTGGTCCTTCCTGACTTCCTTTCCTTTCAGTCCACCTGTTCCAGAGCACCAGTGGGACATTTTTCAAGAGGGACAGTCACTTCTCTCCGATGTCACGGGAAAGCAAATAGAACAGCTCTCTGTTATATTTAAAAAGGGGGGGGGACACAGGCAGCTCTCGGCCAGTATGCCCAGCTAGAAGCCTTCCCAACCCCATTAAGCTCTAACCCTGGCAATGCTCTTGGGGTGACTGCTTTTCCTGGAGCATACTTCTCCCTGCTAGCAACAAGGTCTAAAAACATTTATTTTTACTGAAAATTGACATTTGTGGATGTCGAAGCCAGGATTATAAATACAACTTCAACTACTGCGAGGCTCTTAATAAAATTACTGCAGTTTCTGGAGCAGTTACAACGCCATAGTTAAAGGTTAAAAATTCCCAGATAATGCATGGTATTATTCTATTATTGGACTGGAAATTTCATTAAAGCTGAATAGTAATGTCCCACGGTGGCCATTTCCTTGGGTTGTTAGATGACTTAACTACAAATAACCCATAATAAAGGACTGTCAGTTTCTCCCTGTGCTGCATGCCCACCCAAGCAGTAAATATAAACTAGAATTATTTAAAGATCCTGTTACAAGGCTGCTTAATTAGACTTGCATTAAAATCATTTGTCAACTATGATTTCACAAGAAAGAGAATATAGAATGCAACGTTCTGAACACGAATGCATTTCCCATGCCTCCCTACTGGTTTGGATATTTAAAAAAAAATCTCAGCATACGTGTTTGGCTTTCTCTAGAATTTCTGTATTCTGTGGGCATCTCTACAGGAACAGCGGTGGAAGTGTCTCCATATCAATTTACTTTCCTTTCTTATTCCCTGCAGATCTTTTGTACGAGTTCTTGGGTGATTTCCAACACGAACCTAATTCCGAGTGGGAGTAAAACAATGGATTTTAAAATATTTTCCCTTGGTAAATGACTCCAAAGCCACTTCATGTGAGATAGATTTTTGAGACAGGGATCATCCCATGAAAGAAAGAAATGTGCTCAACCAAAATGTAGCATGCAGCAGGATTGTAGACCCTGGTGGGTTGGAATGGGGGTGGTGACTCTGATCTCAGTTGTGATTCCTTCCCCTTTTGCCTAACAGTCCCTGGGCCTCAAACGGGCGTACCTAAGGGCGGGCTATTGAGACAGAATCAATTCTCTATCTCTAACCCAAAGTGTGTGTGTGTGTGTGTTAACTGCCATCAATTCGCTTCCAATTCATGGCGACCCTATGAATTAGCATCCTCCAAAAGGTCCTATCTTTGACAGCCTTGCTCAAATCTTGCAAATTGAGGGCTGTGGCTTCCTTTATAGAGTCCATCCATATCTTGTTAGATCTTCCTCTTTTCCTGCTGCCCTCAACTTTTCCTAGCACAATTGTCTTTTCCAGTGACTCTTGTCATCTCATAATGTGACCAAAATATGATAGCCTTAGTTTAGTCATGTTAGCTTCTAGGGTCAGTTCAGACTTGATTTGATCTATAACCCACTGATTTGTTTTTTTGGCAGTCCGCGGTATCCGTAACACTCTCCTCCAACACCTCATTTCAAAGGAGTCTACTTTCTTCCTGTCAGCTTCCTGTCAGCTTAATGGGGTCCCATTAAAACTGCAGAGCATTATTTATATACCGTAGGGTTTCTGTTTGTTTCATGGAACTCATGCAAGAGAGCCTCCTGCAGCCCTTAGCCCTGCAATTGCCTCGAGACGATGTGCTGAAATATGTGGACAGGATTCTCCCCTTATCCACAATTAGTGATCATAAAGCAAAATACCATTTGGTTTGCAGACTCTGCAGTCTCTTCTAAGCATTTCACTTACTGGTGCTTTGCATGCCCATTATTTCTTAACAAAGAAGCACTTTGCAAAACTACCAGGGGGGAAGTGTTTTATGTAAGCTGTGTTCTTCCTTTAAAAGAATATATGACAAGGAGCTGAGATGGTAATTTTTAAACACGCATACAATTTTCAGTGTGCCAAACCTCATCTAAAATTTTAAATGTATAGAAGCAAAGGAGTTGACTTAAAAATGTTAATAAATTGTTTTCTTGTTAGGCCCTTTATTTTCCTCTTTTTAGATTAAAAAAACAACACAGTGCAGTCTTGTTCTTCTGGAAAAAGGCATGCCTGACATCATCCCATAGAACAGCTTCCTGTGCATGTCCATACGTTACGGGGAGTGATAGGTATACTCAGAAGTCAGGTCCCTCATCTGCCTCCCTTGAAGAATGTTAAGTCTGAGTAAAAGTAAGTAATCTCTGAAATAATTTGAGTCCCAGTTGGCAACTGCATTTTAGTGGGCCCTTTAGAATGGGAGCTGGACCCAAAGCGGTTTGCCAGCAAGGCTAAGTATCACCCCTCCCCTTTCCCCACCTGGAACCCGGAGATGTGGAAACCAGGGAGTATTTAGACTCTCATGTGACTGTTCTGGTCTCCCAGTAGCCTCCCACTCGCTAAGTAGATCCTCACAAAACCTTGTGTGGTAGGGCAGGCTGCCCAAGGTCACTCACCGAGTTTCCTGGGTGGGTGGAAATTTGAACCTGGGTCTGCCTTTCCAGCATGTAGGGGGCTGTACACGAAGTTTAGTTGGCATCCAGCTCTTTATGCAAGTGGTATATGAAAAGGATGTCATGATGGGACATGTTGTGTTCCCCAGTTCCACCCAGTTCCACCCAAACTTCAGTGGCACCTCCAAAATGCACGCTTGCTCCTAGGGAGGGGCTAAATATTGTATCTATTTTAAAGTATTTGGAACGAATGGAATATTGAACATGGGAGAGCTCTTGCGGCAGGTATCTACCATTCCTGCTCACAACTGGATTATCTCGGGTATCTTTGTGAACTCTCCCATTGACTTTGTGAGCGACAGTCTTGTAGCAGTTGCAGGAGGTAATTAGTAGAGTATGATTAAAATTGCAGATGGTCTTTTCAAGGTGATTGGAGATGTTAAATCAAATCTTAAAAAGACAGGAGGTGAAAAGATTTGTGAAATAGGCAAGAATACCCTGAAGACATCAGTGGGAAAATTAGAACGATGAATTTCTGAGATGTTGTGGGTGCTATTTATTTATTTATTTATCTTATACCCCTCCCTCACTGGCATTGCCAGGCACAGTGCGGCTTCCAACACAACAGATACAATAATTCATAAAATACATCCCTATTAAACCACTGAATAGAAAAATTTAAAACTTTAATCCACTTAGTACAGATGGCACCCAACTTCAGTCACCTTCCCATTGACTGGGTAAATTCATTCTCAGGTTGTGAAACAAAGAAAGAAACAATTACTTCCTACTAATACCCCAGAATGTCTTCAAAAACTTGTTGACTCTCAGCAACAGAGAAAGCAAGGCACTGGATCTTGTGGAATGCATCTCCGTCTCCTTGTGCAAGGGAGCTAGTTGCTAATTTTCTTGCTTGTTTTCTAGTGGCTGTCAGGATCTTGACCACAAGGGAGACAGATCTCTTCAGTTTCAAGAAGAGTAGTACAAAATATGCTTCAGCTTTTTTAGTAATCGGTGTGTGCTGAACGACCTACAAATCAAATTTAATTTGTCTCTGTGTTGGGGAAGTACTTTAAGCATTTTGATATCCCTTCCAATGGGTCGATGAAATCCAGGCATCTTCATATCTATAAATATTGATATAGATCTCCTAATATTGATTACCCCTCTTATGCAAATAGAAAAAGTTGACTTTTAGATTCCTCTGGCACTCTTCCTAATTACCTGCCATCAGTTATGCTAAGATGATATTCTTCCTAAGTATTGTTGTGCCTTCTAAAAGGTATAAATAAGAACAGTGGTTACAACAGTTTGGGACAAACAAACAGTTTGGGCAACAAACCAGCCAGGGAAAAGACAGCCTTCTTCCCATTGCATAATCATTGGAGGTGCCCAGTGCATACTGGGAAATGTAGTTAGCAGGACCCCTGGCAGGAGGTTGTTATATTCTGGGAACTCCATTCCCCAGTATACACGGCATACTTCAGCGAGTGAACCAGGCACGGTATCAGCGTAAGAAAAAAGGGGGATGTTCCCTTCCCTGTGTTGTCCAGTTGGCCAGCCAACTGTCTGTGCAGCAGAAGAATAAATTGGGTTGGAGGCTTTCGGGACCCATGGGAGTCCCAATGAAGTCACTGAGTGCAAGCCCCTCGAGTACTCATAACCAGGTTTGGGGTGATGCGAGTGCTGATTTATTGGTGCATTGCTCAGGTTATCCATGTTTTAAACGTGAACTTCTCGACAGAAGGCTCCTTGCTTTGGGAGGCAGCATTCTTCAAAAAATGTGTCTGTGTCTGAGTGGTAACACACAGCTTTGGGGATGTACACCGTTAAATGATTTTTTTTTTAAAAAAGTATATAGTTCAGTCAGCACTGCTTTAATATATTAGCTTGAGAAAGGGCTGGGGCACAGTCAATAGGATGAGTGAAGAGAAGAAGAAAAAGGAGAGACCGCCTTTGATTAAACTGGGGGAGAGAGATCAGATACTTTACAACTTGCACTTCATAGGCTAATGCAGAGGAGTATTATGGGATTTGACGGACCTTTTTGGACTTTCTGGAGTGTACAGAATTCCTCACTTCAGAATTTATTTTGAGAGAAAGGGTATTTGGACAATTATACATCTTTGTTCTAGATTGAGATGTGATCTCCTATCATCAAGCATTGTTACACGCATGGTTGGTCAAGCAGCAGGGCGATTTGTTGTTGCTTTGATCTATCAATGTAAATTTCAAGCAGAGTCTGCCTGCAGTGGAAGAAGCTGTGGATACTTAATTATCTGGGTGACGCAAAGTATAGCTGTGTAATGTATGAATGTGCATATATTCAGAAAGAAAAGAGAATATTATTTATTATCCCAAGCCTAGAATGGCTATGCAACCCTAAATGGTGAGGCTGAAAATTAGTTGCATTTTTGTTGTGTGAGATGAATTATTTAGTTCATGCTTATTTTTAAAGTGGACTATTGGTTTCAGTGGGAAATACATACGCACATCGGGGATGAAATTTTCAAAGATCTGAGCCTTGCCAAGTGATCTTCTCTGTCATATTTCAGGCCGGTTAGAAGAAAAGGGTCCCCATTTTATAGCCAATTAAATGTTTACTTGCACAGTGAGGCAAGAATTGCCGTGTGAGTGATTTTTCCTCATTCCCCAAAATTCTCAAGTCAGAGATAGTATATTTTTTAAGTAAATAGGTGAGGGGAATGAAACTCTGCCCCCTCCCATGGCTTGCCTTTTTCTTTTCTTTTTTTCTTTTTTTAAAATATACTGTACTCTGGTATTACAAGTTATCAGGGTTTGGAAGAGAAATCCCTTAAGCAGTAGAGTGGGTGAGGATTTAGCTCCCCTCATCCACACACTGTAGTTTTTGTTCAGATATTTTCATATCTCACCTGGTGGGGGGATGCCGCCCCCCACACCACTATGCAATGACCTGCCTCCATTGAAAAGCATTTGGCACCCCCCACCTCCCATCAACAGGCAGACACAATTCTCTACTCTGGCCTGAATAGCAAGCAGGCAGACAGACCGGCATCCCTGCAGTTCTCCTGTACCAACGATGAGATGAGTGGCTGCTTTTCCCTTTTGAGAGCCAGCCTGGTGTAGTGGTTAAGAGCGGTGGTTTGGAGCGGTGGACTCTGATCTGGAGAACTGGGTTTGATTCCCCACTCCTCCACATGAGCGGCGGAGGCTAATCGGGTGAACTGGATTTGTTTCCCCACTCTTACACATGAAGGCAGCTGGGTGACCTTGGGCAAGTCACTCTCTCAGCCCCACCTCCCTCACAGGGTGTCTGTTGTGGGGAGGGGAAGGGAAGGTGATTGTAAGCCTGTTTGAGTCTCCCTTAAGTGGTAGAGAAAATCGGCATATAAAAACCACCACCACCACCACCACCACCACCAACACCACCACTACTACTACTACTACTACTACTACTACTACTTCGTCTTCGTCTTCTTCATCTTCCCCAAACTCAAGCCCCCTTTAGGGAGATACTCAAACGACACCTTCTAGGCCATGCTCCTCAGACGGAACCTGGGGGATGTTTTTCTAGAAATCGACATATGCTGTGCTTTAATATAGATTTATAAATGTTTATAAACGTTAGAGAATATGGAACCTACAAGCAGCTATGTCTGCAAAGAAATATTTAGGGCAAACGGGAGACCCACAAGGACTTGTGTGTGAGGGGTCTCATTTCCCCTCCCCGACACTTTCCTGTTTCCCTTAAAATTGTGGGTAACTGTTTGGGTGGTTGAATAGAGGAGTACTTAACAGTAAAGATGACTTGATAGTGCTAGTTCTAAGTTTCCCCTAGAAAGTGCATTTCAATACTTGTATACCCCACATGGTAAAAACTTTATACGCGGTGGTGTTCTTTTTAAAAGAGAAGTTTTTACGAAGTCTAATGACAATTCCATTTATTGCATTTTCTGAATGTAAGTTTTTTTAAAATGCCATAGTCATCATGTTTCATAGTCTGTTATGTGTCTGGCAATTCCTTTCAATTTCGTGTTAATAATCTGGTAAGCAGTTTTGGCGAGTTTCAATTTCGTGCTGCCGCGTTTGCACCTGTTTCATGATGCAATCTATCAGTAAGGCTGGAAGTGCAAGACTGATCTGTTATAGATATTAGATTTGTCATAAGCAGTTATCTTTAATGGGGCAATATTTTCAAAATATTAATCCCAAGCGAACTACAATTTAGATTAGTAATATTTGCGATGTGAGCACTTGCCAATCATATTTTAATAACTGCCTTACCAATGCTGTTGGATTAACCTGCAGTGTAAGTTATGTGATTTATGGGGTGGTTTATGACTGATTATTCACCACACACCAGTAAACCTTTCCGCACAGACAGACCTCATTAGTCCAGATAGGTATGAGGAAAAACTGGACCACAGTGAAATATTTCTGTAGTTTAGCTGCATTTACCACCCTTAGGCTGATGCACAGAATATTTAATTTAGTATTCTTTCTGCTGTACACCTGGACCTCTCTCATATTTGGCAGGCATGCCTGAAAGCACTTAATTTTCACATCCCCCCTCCCCCAACTATTCAGACTGTTACTGGAGTCCATCTACCGCTTGATCCAGTATTAGCTTTACTGCATTATTTTTCTGTCAATGTTCAAGCCAATATCAAGCTTCTGATAACCAATTTATTAACAGCTGCCAAAATAATATTTCAGAGTACTAGAGGAATTCTACTATTCTTTCAGCTCAGGAGTAGCTTAACATTATTGCTGTAATGGACAAACTTACTGGGGGGATAATGATTTAAGGATGGGGAGACATTCCTCAGTTTTCTTACAACAGAATTGGACTTTGTTTCTTGATTATTGGAATGCCCAGCAAATTTACTTTGTGTTAAAGAGGTAGAAAGCAGAAGTATTATGAAAATAAAAGGACACACACCTTTTTTTTTTAACATTGCCTGGTGTCAGATGCATCCCTGATTGGAGTTCAACATTTATTTAAAAATTGGTCTCAGTTCAAGACTTAAGTCTTAGGAAGAACTCTCTAACAGTTAGAGCAGTTCCTCAGTAGAACAGACTTCCTCAGGCAGTGGTAAGCTCTCCTTCCATGGAGGTTTTTAAGAAGATGGTGATTCTATGACCTTGAGCAAATGATGAGAGGGAGGGCACCTTGGCCATCTTCTGGGCATGGAGTAGGAGTCACTGGGGGTGTGGGGGGGGAGGTAATTGTGAATTTCCTGCATTGTGTAGGGGGTTGGACTAGATGACCCTGGTGGTACCTTCCAACTCTATGATTCTATTCTATGATTCATGTGGCTCCTCCAGCTTGGGAGAGGGAATTGGAAGTTCTGGTTGGACTGGCTGTCCTCTCAATATCTTCAAGCACTGCCATTTCAACCAAAAACTAGCTCCCAACTCTGCCTACTTTAGTTCCAAAGAGCGCCAAATGCTTATGTTTTCAGTGGATTGAAATCTTTCCATCTGTGGCTCCCAACCATTTGGGTATGGCAACCCACTTAAAAACCAGAGTATGAGCAAATCAACACTGCAGTAATGGAACTATGGCTGCCAACCTTCAGGTGGTGGCTGGAGATCTCCCGCTTTTACAACTGATCTCCAGGTGACAGACATCAGTTCACCTGGAGAAAATGGCTGCTTTGGAAGGTGCACTCTATGGCATTATGCCCCCATTGAAGCCCCTCCCCATCCCAAACCCCACCTCTTTCAGGCTCCACCCTCCAAAATCTCCAGGGATTTCCCAACCTGGAGCTGACATCCCTAGTGGACCTCTGAATTAAGGAAGGAGGAAGAAGAAAGATCCATACAGGCCACCTTGAGTTTTTCCCCATGTTGTCAACATTTCCAGGAAGGTTTTGTCTCTAAGCTGCCCTGGAGACCCGGGAGTGTCTAGTGGGGATTTCCCATTCCTGATAGGAAGGGAATGAGGAAGGCCAAGCATCTCTGGCTGACAGTGGGATCTTCTGGCAAGCCCTGGCCCTTGATAGGTGTCAGCTGCACTTAACCATTGATGCCAGTCCCTATTAAGCCCCTTTACTGTTATATATCAGGTATCTGAAGGTTACAATTGCATGTGTATGATACTACAAAGTATTGCATCACTCCCATGTAGTATCGCATCTGTGCAATTCACCCAAAAGCAGTTTTCCTCACTGAAAGAAATGGCTGGTCCACATTACGCTTTGGTTGTCTCACAGTCCCCTTTTTGATAAATGAGATATGCCTAAACTCTGGTTTGTTAGCCCGTGGCTCACTAGCCCTATGTTCTAATTTCACAAATTTCTCCTGGAGAGCGAACGACTCAGTGCAATCTATCATTAAGGGCAGTGTGTTTTGTGATGTCTAGCAGCTTTTTGGAAATATCAGATGGAGGACTGACTTTTCCATTAGAGAAATGGAGCAACGGTATGGATTAAGTGGTTTCCACACTGACAAGAGTGTTATCGTTTTCAGAGTGGAAGGCAAGGTGAGCCGAAATGAATCATCTTTGCAGGAGAAAGGGAGGATGGGGGAGCATTAAAGTAGTTGCACATAGACTCTGACCTCTGCAAACCGAGGCGTATGAAAGGACTTGCCTCAGTCTGATGAGCCCTTAAGAACAACAATGTAAAGGCTTCTCCTTTTTTTTCATCTTTGATCACTACAGGGGCTTTAAAATCCTGGTTTTTAAAAGGAGTCCCGGCTCAAAATCCAGGCAGACGTGCAGAGTTGATTAACACTACATGAGAGAGAAATGGGATACAGTACCGCTGCAGAATGTAGATCTGCGTGGAAGATGGGATGTATGTGTGTGTGTGTGTGTGTGTGTGTGTGCGCGTGTGTGTGTGTATGTATGTATGTGTGTGTGCGTGTGTGTATATATATATATATATATTCATTCAGTAGGGTTGTAGTTGGATGTACTTTAGGGGTCTTAGAAGATATGTGTGTGGGAGGTGGAGTTGTGTGTTCCAAAACCGGATGGCACGGGGTGTGTGTGTACTTGAAAGCATTTGTAATGAAGAAGAAGGCTGTTGTACATTCTTGCAAGCAGCAAACGCTTGCAAGCAACAAAAGGGAGAGCCGTTTCCCTTTCAATCTGCTTCGCTTTTACAGAAGACAGGAGTTTTCAATTGTAAGGTCAGTAACCAGATTCACTTTTAGGACCACTTTTCGGAGGGTGGCCCTTCTACTAACCAAAGTGAGCTGGTGGCGTGTTGTGCCGATTTATTTGACCCCTGCTTTCTCATCTAAACCACTTATGCCATTCCCCCGTCTGTCACTTTATCCTCACAACGGCAACCCTGTGAGGTCCATAAGGATGAAATGGAATGACTGGCCCCAAATCACCCGGTGAGCAGAGGGGGGATTTGATCCTTGTTTGACCCGAGCTACTTCTCCGTTCTGTCGTGGCTGTTGCCCCATCCATACATCCCTCTTATCTCTGGGGTAGGGCTTATGCCAGATTTGACCCATGCCCTGCCACCTGATCCCTCTTGTAAGATGATTTCCCTTTCTTGCTCTTTCCCCCCACAGTGCAATCCTATGCAGAGTTACTCCAGTCTGATGGCAAATGCACACTACTCCAGTCAGGATTTCAGTGGGCCTAGACCACCATACTCACTCTGTATAGGGATGCACTGTAAATTTGCTTCCTGCTGCATCTGAAAACGAATAAATGACCCTAAAAGAAAAGGAGTACATCCCAGGCTCTGTTCTCCAGCCAAGCCACTTAAGTGACAGTTTGGGACCATGCAACGAGGAGGGTGCCAAAGTACCAGAGGAGCTTGGTTTGCTTCCAGCCATCAGCAGCACAGGAGGTGACTGACATTTCCTCTGAGTCCCACACCACTGCCAACTGAGCCCATGCCAAGTAGGGTTGCTAGCTATGGGTTAGGAAGTACCTGGAGATTTTAGGGGTCGAGCCTGAGTAGGGCAGAGTTTGGGGAGGGTCTTCAAGGGGGTATAATGCCATAAAGTCCACCTTCCACAATGGCCGTTTTCTCCAGGGGAACTGATCTTTGTAGTCAGGAAATCTGTTGTAATTCTGGGAGAACCCCAGGCCCCACCTGGAGGTTGGCATTCCTATATCCCCACAGCATTACCACTGGGGCTCAGCGCGGGCACATCCAGCAGTGGCCTGGGGATGGGTGGGCCCTGCTTAGGGTGACAAAACACCTCGAACCAGCCCCAGTATTTCATTGCCTTGCTGGGAGACAGCTTAGGAATTTTCCCTGGGATGGGTTTATGGCCCCTTGTTTCTTAGCCAAGATGGCGGAGAGATTTGATTAAATGTTTCTTCAACATTTGCTGTTGTGATCCCAGAGTAATTCTCGGAGATTGATTTGTAGAGCATTCTGACTCAATTAGGGCTTTAATCAGCAAGCGGCAAACTTCAGATGGCCCGTAGACTAATTTTTACGGTCTTCTATCGACATGAACCTAAACTGCGCAAAAAAAGAGAAAACAATTCAAGGGCATGTAATTATCAGTCCTGATTACTGAATTAGAAGAGTGTATGTAAAATGGAAACTCTCCTTATGGAAAAGGAAAGGGAAAACAATTTCAAGCAGCTGCTGGAGTACCATTTCTGTCAATATTGAATGAAGACTCTCATTAGAATTCTTTTGTAATAGCAAGATAAAAATAACTTGTGTACAACATATGCCTTAGTAAGGGATTGCTGCAACTCCTGACATTGCAGCGTGAACCAGTGGCCGGAGTTCGATATTATCTTTGCATTGCAACTGTACAAGACAATGGAGGTTACAAAATGTGTGTGGAACCTTAACAGAGATGTCAATTATAATTATTTTTCCCTCCGTCCCCTCTCCGGAATGAACATGTTCAAGTGAATGTTTAAAGAAATGTTTTTGCACAGGAAGTCCACTATAGTTTCCTCACGATGACCGACATATAGACTGAGTTGCCAGTCCATCTCAGGATGACAGGTTTTCATTGCCATCAAGAATATTTATTTAGATATTAATAGCATTTGTATCCTATCCTTCCTTCCTGGTATGGATCTCTAGGAAGGATTAGAGTGGATATAAAAACAATATACACCCTCGACACTCTGCCAACCATGATAGAGCCAGGTTCTTTGTCCACCCTGGTCCAACAGTTCTATCTTCTGAGCTACAATAACTGATAATAACCCATGGAACTGAAATAGAAACATACACAATATAAACACACAGCCATATGTTAAAAAAAAAAAAAAAAACCCAACCACCAGCTAAAAAAAGAAGCCAGAATTTTCAAATATAGTAAAAATATTGTCCTTTGGTATAAGCTGCCACTAATATTTTAATGGAAATATAGCAAACAGAAAGTCCGATGAAACTAACAAAACTTAAGTGTTTTGAGCAGATCGGAAGATGTGCAAAATATGTCCTGTCTCCGCATCTGCCGAAGCATCTTTACTTTCTGAGACATGCTGAGCAACAGCTAGAACATTCCAAAGAGGTCATGTGAATAAGCTCTTTACTTGCAGCAGGAATTTGTTCAGCGGTTATGTCCCTCATTTTGGATTGTTTGAGTGGGTTAAAGCAATTTCATTTTTTAAAAGAACGGGGGGATTTTAGTTGAGTTTTGAATGTGCCCTACAATGATCTCCGATAGCATTGGTGTGGGTTAAAGGACCTGCAGTTCCTACTGTGGCTTTTTCATTTCACTATCAGGGTCAATCATATTTGCTTAACAGAGAGATAAATACCATCTCCCGGCAGACTGATTATCCGTCCGTCCGTCTATCCAGCTGTCCTTCTACTCACAGCCAATGAATTTAAGCCTGTTATAACAAACTCCCAACCAGTATGCATGGTCGAGTCTACACCAGCGTGGTGTAGTGGTTAAGAGCGGTGGTTTGGAGCGGTGGAGTCTGGTCTGGAAAACCAGGTTTGATTCCCCACTCCTCCACATGAGCAGCGGAGGCTAATCTGGTGAACTGGATTTGTTTCCCCACTCATACACACGAAGCCAGCTGGGTGACCTTGGGCAAGTCATGCTCTCTCAGCCTCACCCACCTCACAGGGTGTGTTGTGGGGAGGGGAAGGGAAGGCGATTATAAGCCGGTTTGATTCTGCCTTAAGTGGTAGAGAAAGTCGGCATATAAAAACCAACTCTTCTTTTCCTTCTTCTTCTCCTTTATTGGGACATTTTGAAGGATGTTAATCCTGGCATATTTAGCTGCCAATGAGGGACTGCCGCTGAGTTCTGTACAAAGTTCAGTATAAATGCCTCCATCTCAGGTGAGTTATAGGTCAGTCACAATAATTGGAAGGAAATGTAATCAAGTCACCTCCATATTCTTCAGCTGTAGTGATACCTTTTATTGTTTGCTAATGAACAGTAAACACACTTGTCACTAGCCATTGATTCTGGGGGAATGCGCTGTATAATTTATTCCAATAAACAGTATCGTCTTGACTGCAGGGATGTGTCTCTTGATAACACTCGAGTTATTAAATACCGTTGAACAAAATCTTCAGCGTAATGAGACAGAAACTGTCTACATAAGGAGACCAAACTTTATTTCAGCAGAGAGAGTGAAGGCTGTCTCATCAGCGCTGAACTTATATCAATGGTGACACGCAATTAAAGGTTCACTATCTAGTTTTGGAGGCTGATTTGCATTGTTACTTAGTACGTTTCAAACTTGGAAATGTTAAATACTGTAATAAAGTATGTCCCAGTTTCTGAACAGAATGTAGCCTTAGTAAATCCTAGGTAGGCTCTATCAGAAAGCTGATAGGAAGAAAGTAGATCCCTTTGAAATGTGGTGTTGGAGGAGAGTGTTGCGGATACCCTGGACCGCCAAAAAAACAAATCAGTGGGTTTTAGATCAAATCAAGCCTGAACTGACCCTAGAAGCTAAAATGACTAAACTGAGGCTGTAATACTTTGGACATATTATGAGAAGAGAAGAGTCACTGGAAAAGACAATCATGCTAGGAAAAGTTGAAGGCAGCAGGAAAAGAGGAAGACCCAACAAGAGATAGATTGATTCTATAAAGGAAGCAATGGCCCTCAATTTGCAAGATCTGAGCAAGAGTGTTAAGGATAGGACACTTTGGAGGACATTGATTCATAGGGTTGCCATGAGTCGGAAACGACTTGACGGCACTTAACACACACACACACAGGCTCTTTCATGCATAGATTATGTATTAGAATTGCACTATCAAAGCAGGATTCGTTTTTTTTTAAGTTTCAGGTGATGTTGAAAGACTTCTGCCTGACCCTGGAAAACCACTGCTAGACAGAGTAGTCAATACTGACCATGGTAGACCAAAGGTCTGACTCAGTAGAAGCCATCTTCATGTGCATTTGGGGGCCGCAGCTCAGTGATAGAGCATCTGCTTGGCATGCAGAAGGTCCCCGCTTCAGTCCTTGGCCTCCCCAGTGGAAAGGACCAGGTAGTAGGTGATCTGAAAAGCCTCTCACGGAGACCCTGGAGCACTGGTGCCAGTTAGAATAAGCAATACTGACCTTGGAAGACCAGCGGTGTGATTCAGCATAAGGCAACATGTTCATGAATTTAGTAATTGAGGTCATTGAGTTATACTAGAAATCTGTTAACTGCCATTTCAAAAGGAGCAGTAAACCGAGTGGTACCTTTGTTAGGACTCACGAAAACATCACACACACACACACACACACACACACACACACACAGACATATAGACACAGTGCTCACATTTTTAAACTATTAGGATATTAGCATTCTATGGCAAAAGCCCCACTGCCATATTTACAGTAATAAAAAAACCCATTCAGGGTATTCTGTTCCCATTACCGTATACTTATTTTAGGTGCTCGAGCAATTGGGTTGTCATTCTATGAAGAATGTACCTTTGGATGAAGGGCAAATCTTTCTTGTCACTTTTTCTTAACTTTTCTGGCTCGTCTTTGTATATAGAGTTGGTTCTGCCTTTGCTAGTGTTTCATCCACACACAGGTGAAGAAACTTCAGAATTATCCCAAGCTCTAGTGCCTGCCCGGCCTTGTTTCTGCTGCTATATTCTGGAGCAACTGTAGTTTCTGAGAACTTTCCAATGGCAGCCCCATGTAGGGAAGATTGCAGTAGTTGACACTATATTGATCCCTTTGGAATAAATGGGATTTAGAAATGTTGGGGCTTTACATGGGTGCAAGAAGTCATTCATCCTCTTCCCAGGTAGGGGAATGTATCATGTCAACATTAAAAGTCAATGCTGATGCAGATCTTTAGCCATTCGCAGTCATGTCAAGCCTTAGCCACCCACGAAGAAGTGATTTGACTTGAGCAGAGTTACACCCTTCTAAATACAGTTACTTCAATAGACTCAAGAGGAAGCACCTCTGCATAGGATCACACTGAGATTCATAAACAACAATCCCTAGACTTCATGAGGCTACCACAATTGATTTTAAAATTTATTCCTGTCAAAACACTGGATTTTTCAACAAATGGAAGAACTTAAATATTTTATCAATGGATAAATGCTTCTAGATTATATGGCACATTGCTGATATGTTTGAACTGAGACTGTATCTCAAGAACACACAGGCAAGTGATGGGTACTTTTGATAAGAAATGTTATAATAGAAAGGACAATAGAAAC
Source organism: Euleptes europaea (assembly GCF_029931775.1). Lineage (NCBI taxonomy): Eukaryota > Metazoa > Chordata > Lepidosauria > Squamata > Sphaerodactylidae > Euleptes > Euleptes europaea. The sequence goes on from NC_079332.1 coordinate 6,646,570, forward strand.
GCAATAAGTTTTCATAATGCCCCACTTAGGTTCAACACAGTCATACCTTCCTAAAGCCCATTAACTTCAATGGACTTAGAAGGGTGTAACTCTATTTAGTATTGCACTGTTGGTACCATATCTCTGTCTATTCATTTACTATATGCGAAGATTGTTCTTTTGGGGAGGAGGATTAGGTATTTGATACGCTGTGCATTGATAGGGCTTTACAAAAGGAGAACGTTTAACAAAGGGTGGGGGAGTCAAGTTCTGTAGGTCACCCGTACCTTTGCTCAGACATCCCCACCAATAAATTGCTGTGCGGTGAAGACGACACTCCTCATCAGACACTCTTCATCAAAAATAAGTTTTGAGTCATTCATCTTCACTCTAGAAATGAGGCCGTTTGAGAAGTCTAATAATAACTTTTGCCCTTCGGAAACCTAATAGCCCTAGATTAGATGGCCAGCCTTATGACTTCCAGATTTCTTTTTCAGGCTTTATTGTGTAAGAAGTCCTAAAATGATTTTTATCTTCTAGTAATTCACTGTAGACCATAAATTCATTTAATGGTGAGCATATACCTGACTATCAACAGGAGAGCATAAAAGTGTGTGGGGAGAATTTATTTATTTCAATTTATTTTTAAGCCCTAACACCTGGAGCTGAGAGTTGGTTTTCAGAATTACGCTATAAATGCAGCATCCACAAACTAAAAATTTAGTTTCTTGAGAAGAAACCGACATAAAGAGCAAGCGTGAATGTCCTGCAGAATTTAATCTATACAACATACTTTCCAGACTTGCTTATTTGTTTAGCTTATTTAGAGCCCACTTTTCTCACTGAGACACAAAGTGGAGTACAGAGTACAGAGAGGGGGGAGGAGGTAATTTTATTTATTTATCTATTTAAACATTTATATCCCACCTTTCCTCTTGTTTCAAGATGGCTTACAATACAGTAGTCATACAGTATAGGGCATCAGATGGATAATGCGATAGGGCTAGGACAGTGGTTCCCAAATTTTTTGGTCCACCGCCCCCTTGGTTCCACAAACTCAACCCCAGCGCCCCCTACCCTATCCAACAATACAGTTGAAGGGGACCACCTCTAACGCCCCCTGCTGCCCCCTTGCCTCTTAGTGCCCCCCTAGGTAATCCCACCGCCCCCCAAGGGGTGGTACTGCCCACTTCGGGAACCACTGGGCTAAGAGGACAAAACTGAACAAAGCAAGCAGGAATGTGACAGTACAGCATGCGATATAAAATAAACACAACTGAACGATGCAATAAATGACAATGTGAGCAGCCAACTACCCAAGCCAGCATAGTGCAAGCAATGCAAAATGCAGAATTACAAAGGTACAGGCAATGCAGCATCCACTCCCCACTCCCATCTGAAGATGCCTTCCTGGACCATTCTATCCCACTACAGATCAATTCCATCACAACAATGTCCTCATCCTCATTTGCGCAACAACATAACTTTGGCGGTTCCTGCCCTCCGTTTGACCCAACCCATTTTATTTAGTGCAGATATTCCAACAGCATAGAATCATAGAGTTGGAAGGGACCACCAGGGTCATCTAGTCCAACCCCCTGCACAAAGCAGGAAATTCACAAATACCTCCCCCCACACACACACCCAGTGACCAGAAGATGGCCAAGATGCGTTCCCTCTCATCATCTGCTTAAGGTCACAGAATCAGCATTGCTGACAGATGGCCATCTAACCTCTTCTTAAAAACCTCCAGGGAAGGAGAACTCACCACCTCCCGAGGAAGCCTGTTCCACAAAAATTCTTCCTAATGTCTAGATGGAAATTCTTTGGATTTAATTTCAACCCATTGGTTCTGGTCCGACCTTCTGAGGCAACAGAAAACAACTCGGCACCATCCTCTATATGACAGCCCTTCAAGTACTTGAAGATGGTTATCATATCCCCTCTCAGTCTTCTCCTCTTCAGGCTAAACATACCCAGCTCCTTCAACCTTTCCTCATAGGACCTGGTCTCCAGACCCCTCACCATCTTTGCTGCCCTCCTCTGGACACGTTCCAGCTTGTCTACATCTGCAGTAATTGACAATCAGTGGAATTATGGGAAATGGATGGGAATGGGAAGCAATTTCTCTAATGCTACTCTGGGATGTGGTGGTGGTGGTGGGGTTTTGGGAGGGAGAGAAAGTAAGGAAAGTCGCTGCTGCCGTCAACAGCCACTGTTCCCAAGATGTTTCTAACTCTGTAGTTCTACAGTGTATTTCCCCCCTTTAATTCTCTGAAAGAGAACCAGTTGTACCCCGGCCTTCGCTTCCCTGAAGCTTACGATCTTTGCGAAGCAAATGAAAAAGCTGGCCGGTACGCTCAAGGCTTCTTCCGTTTCAAATTGACGAGAGCACTTTCTCACCTAATCAGTGTGGATGTTTTAAATGGGCAACTCCATTATTTCCATGTTGCATCAGGAAACTGTGACTAGTCGGTAATGTGTTCTTATAACTTCTGCCGTTTCCACGCAGCCTTTTCTGTTTCTCATTTTGCATGGCCAGAATAGTAATTGCGGGTGGGAGTGGATGAAGGGGAGGGGGAGGGGGAGGAGAAGCTGTATCCGAACTCCGGAAGGCAAGGCGTTGGGCTGTTGAATCTTCAGCGACGGCTGTCTGCCTTCACCTCTGAACTAAACACCTTCTGGGTAGGTCCTCCTAAATATCCTTGGTTCTGTTGATGCTGGGAGCTGTCATCTAGGAGTGAATTGCTGTGATTCAACATTAGGCAGTTTTGCTTTCTGCTGGCCTTGGGGATTGGGTGGCCAGGGAAGGGCTAAGGGCCCCAAGAATCTGGGCTCTCTCCTGGCTCAGCGGAGTCTCTGATCATCTTTAAAGATTTCCCCTTGGGGAGCAGCTCACCAGGAAGGAGCTTGGATTACCAGTCATCTGCTAAATGAAAGCAGGGTTAGAGCTCCGGTCTCTTATCTCAGTCTGGACCTGTCAAGAGAAGATGGTCAGGAGACACCTCTGTTGGGCTAAGCTTCTGAGCAAGTTGAGGTGCTCCATCCCGACCTTTCTCGGAAGCTGCTATTTAGCTGAGACGCAGCTGAGGCTGCAGACAAAAGCGAGGCTGCTTTCAGCATGCCAAGGCAGCTCCCGAGAGCGCGGGTTGTTCTGATAAGGGCACTGTAAAGGCTCTGAGTCCGGGTGGGGTGCTGACTCATTCAAATCTGTTAGTCACCTTTAGCCATCCCTTCGGCATGTATACCACGAGGCACAACCCCAATCCTGTTCAGTCAGTAGTTTCCAACCTTATCTGTGTTGTCCGTGCCTAATGGTCCACACTTCTTCTCCCCTTTCTCTCTCTCTCTCTCCCTTCTTAAACAAACACCCCTTGGTTGAAGGGCTGCTTTTGCATGTAGAACGAAAGTTATAGCCTGGGATGGGACAGAATGCTGCTCTGATTAAAAGTGATTAAAACTATATACAGCTCGCGTAATTAACCTTTGCGCTGGCTGTCATGAGGAGCTGATGCATTTAGCCGATACTGTATCTATGCATGGCAGACGGCGTATGGTACATGACCAGTTTTTTTTCCTTGAGAATTTTAATCACTTGAGATAAAAAGCCAGGAGAGAGGGGGAAAGAGAGAGAGAGAGAGAGATCAAGCTTGTATTAATCCTCTCAATGGCTTTATAATTTCCCCCACTATTCTACTAGTAATCAAGAAAAAGAATACTGCCTTAATCCTGAATGCCAAGGTCAATCATTCTTGAGACTTCTGATATTACGGATGTCATAATTATGAAAAATCGTTTAATGAACGTAATTTTCCTTTTCATAATTTGAGAGGGATGCATTTCATACAGGTCAGCTTCTGGAAAGCCAAAAAAAAAAAAAAAGATTATGTGCGGTGGTTGGGGGGGGGGTGTTGCAGAGGCTAAGATGGGGAGGGGGAATCGTTCTCACTCCCTAACCGTTGGTCAAGCAGCAGGAAGGTCACCTTGGCAAAAGGTGCATTGGAAAAAAGCAGAAGGAAAGCGATTGCAGGTACAGTGAGAGGTGCAATGGGGAGAGAAAAGGCAGGTGTCCCCCGTGGTCAGCCTGAATGTGAGAAAGTCAGAAGGTCACCGAGGAATAGGCTGCAGGAGCAGAACATCACTTAAGGTAAGGCTCCCCTGGCGAAATCCTGCCAAAATGATTCACGGCCAGGCTGGCTCTCCCTTAAGTGGTGCACTCCATTGTAAAAGCAGGCTAGGCAGTGGGCTGCGACCTTTCTGAAGGAACACTGTCCCGTGAGACTCCAGTTCTGGGCTTATTTATAACTGATCTGCACTGTTAACAAAGCATCTCACATTTTATTTATTTATTTATTTAGGCATATTTCTATGCCTCCTTTTCAGAGTCCCACTCAAGGACTGTGGGGTACGCTAGGAGAAGCCTAGCCAGCTGCTAGTGTTTTCGAGTCACACCACCCTGGCTCCAGACTCGGCCAGCATTACTTTGGGCTCCCTTTCCTTTCTCCTAGAAAACTGTGATGTGCGCTACCAAGCCTCATCCCCTCCCACACCTCGTAGCCTAATGCAGCTCAGTGTGAAATGCCCTTTTAAAAAACTTCTTTTGTTAAAAGACTGTAATTTGAACTTTTGGACAATTGCTATTCAGACTATAATATCTGCAGTGCCTTGTTTAGTGCTGGTTTTACCTGGTTGCCATTCACTCCCCACCCCCAAGAGACATTAATAGAAAAAGATTAAGATTCTACAATCAAGCATGGATACAGCCTTCAGTGAAACAGGTCAAAATATAGATGTTTGACAAGTTTTGCAGTGCTGTGTTTAGTGATAATAACCTACAGAGAGGGAAAAGGGTGAATATGAGGTTCAGGGTTTAGCTGTTGAAAGAACCACGGGGAGCGTGATCTAATCTCATTCATACGCATTCATTATGAGCAGGGAATACTTCAGACAGCAACAACAGCAGCAGCCATATAGTACCTTTTTATTCGGCCCCAACCAAGATATCGCAAAGAAAGTTAATGCAGAAAAGTACATGCTGGAATCTTCTCTTTAACTAGCTGGATGTATCCATGGTTAGTAGATTCCCAGGTACAAGTGAGGACGCTGAATAGTCCATATCAACATTTAAGATCCTATATAAACTGGTCCCTAATGAAAAGTTTGGGCAGAGCACCAAAAGCAATCTTTGAGGACTGTCAAACTTTAATGTACAGTTAATCCGTAAAACTCTTCCACTTATATTGACGCGGGGCCCTTTATAAGACCCATCAAAGGCTTAAAAAAAGACAAAGAAATTTAATCTAAAGGAAAAGCGATACCATGGTCTTCAGATGAAGAGTAGATGGGGTTCTAGGCCTGCCTTACATAGACTGTGTAGTTTCTCTGAAGAAGGCAAATGGCTTCCACCTGTTGCTTAGATCTGCTTTGCTTTCTGTTTTAGTTGTGAATGTGGTAAGAAAAATGGTAGGAGAAAATTAAAGCTACGAGAAAAAGCAAGTTAATTATTAGAAAGTAGAATGAACAGCATGTCCCTACAGGCTACTTGGTAACAAGACAGGTGCATAAATAACAGTTTCATTGTCACAACCTACATTTTTATGATTATGAAAACTCTGAAACATCAGGAGAGCAGACACTCTTTGCTGTGAAATGCTAAGGAGGACTACATGCTGATACCTCCCCAGCCATCTTGGTAGCCATTTATGGGCAGCTGTAATGATAGGCGATGGGATTTAATTCCAGTTTGCGTGCCTTTAGATGTTGCATTATTATGGTAGGAAATCACGTTCTCTGATCTGCGGCAGCTGTTCTGCCCAACCATGCTACCACATGATGGCATTCATTATCATGTGAAAAATAGGACTTGGGTTCATCGGCTAATACCCAAATGGAGTCTGGAGAGAGAAAGAACTCAGATGTCACATACCCTCTTGTTCTATTACTTGGGTAAGCCCATTGCCGTGACAACTGATTTTCCTCCTTTCTGTGGCCTTTGAGAAATATTTGGTTCTAGCAGCTTGCAGCCTACTCTTTGTCCTGTTTTTACAACTGATACCTACCTACGCTGTTTATTTCCAGTCATCTCACATGGCTTGTTACTTCCGCCATGGGGTTGGGTCATGGCGTAGTGGCAAAACACCTGGTTTGCATGTAGAAAGTCCTAGGTTCAATCTCAAGCATAAAGGATCTCATAGGAGATGTGAAAGACCTCCACCTGAGACCCCAGAGAATCATTGCCAATCAGTGTAGACAAGACTGACCATGATAAACCAAGGACCTGACCATACCCAAGGAGCTGGGTATGTTTAGCCTGAAGAGGAGAAGACTGAGAGGTGATATGATAACCATCTTCAAGTACTTGAAGGGCTGTCATATAGAGGAGAGTGCCGAGTTGTTTTCTGTTGCCCCAGAAGGTTGGACCAGAACCAACGGGTTGAAATTAAATCAAAAGAGTTTCCGTTTAGACATCAGGAAGAGTTTTCTAACAGAGCGGTTCCTCAGTGGAACAGGGTTCCTCGGGAGGTGGTAAGCTCTCCTTCCATGGAGGTTTTTAAGCAGAGGCTAGATGGCCATCTGTCAGCAATGCTGATTCTATGACCTTGGGCAGTTCATAGGAGCCGGGGCATCTTGGCCATCTTCTGGGAATGGAGTATGGGACACTGAAGGAGTGTGGGGGGAGAGGTAGTTTGGAATTTCCTGCATTGTGCAGGGGGTTGGACTAGATGACCCAGGTGGTCCCTTCCAACTCTGTGATTCTATGATTCTGTATAAAGCAGATCCTCATGTACCTCATGGGTTCGACAGCACCTGTTTTAATTTGAGCACGATTTGTACACTAGATCTGCAGCCAACCCATAGTGACTGTGTGCCTCTCATACCTCCCAAGTTCTCAGGAGCCGTGCCAGTTGTCATCCCACCTCACTCCTTCTCTCCCACACCTCTGCTGGCTGAGTCTGTCTATACCATTATTCACCTTCTGTAGGAATGCTGTGATTTGTCACTTGTATCTAGTATATCTTCAGTTCCATCCTTGAGATGTAAGGGTTTCAAGAGTCTCTCCTTTGTTGACATTTAATCATTAGCATTACTTGCAGCAGCGGCATAGATTCCCCTAGAATGGCCTGTCCTTATGCTGACACTCTCAGCCTCCTGCATGCCACAGTCATTTTTTATAACCAATAAAAGCAACCTTTTCTTCCTCATAAATTCTTCAACAGCATTAAAAACAACCATCTAGTTATTTTTATTTATCTTACCTTCAGGACTACACGCTATCTCTCTTAAATAAGTCATCCTTCAGTAAAAAGAATTTGCCTTTTTATTTTTGTTTGTTCGGGTTCTTTCCTTCCACAGCCAAGGTCACCTTCTGTTTGGTCTTAAATCTGCATTCTTGAAGTCCTCATTCAGTGTCTCCATTTGTATGCTTTTCCTCATCAGTTTCAGCCAATTCCTGAAAAACATGCTCCTAATATCAAGACGGAATAGCCATCCCTCTGTGTAACTCTTGGGATAAGGCGCCTGGTATCTGACCGCCAGTACAGTTTAGGAAGACCGTTTCATTTTAGACAGAATTGATTTCTGTTGTTAGAAATGTGCATAATGTCATCCGGGGACATTCACGGTTCTTAGTGAAGTGTTCACCCCCATCAGATCATTCATGGTGAGTTCTTTCACCTGCACCAAAAATCCCAACAGTAGAATGCTCATCATCCATGAAGTCCCAGCATCCCCTAAGAGCAGTAAACTGGAAGTAATGATATATGAAACTGCCATATACTGAATCAGACCCTTGGGTCCATCAAAGTCAGTATTGTCTGCTCAGACCAGCAGCGGCTCCCCAGGGTCTCAGGCAGAGGTCTTTCACATCACCTACTTGCTTTAACTGGAGATGCCTTTAACTGGAGATGCCGGGGATTGAACCTACGGCCTGCATGCCAAGCAGATGCTCTACCACTGAGCCATGGCCCCTCCCTTAAACTGCATTTACTATAGGAATCACCTATGCAGATTACACAATACACATCCAGAAATCTAATGATCTAAGGCATTTGTCCTCCAAGAACTTCTACAAGCAATATTTCCAGGCAGAACATTCCAAACAACCAACTGTGTTTTGGATTCCATTTTACTGGTCAAAGCCTAATGATGGGGAAGGTCAGCAAGGAGTTGCCTAGAAGGGCACTTTTGAGAAAAGAGAAGAGAGTGCAGCCAAAGCCAATCCCTTTCCTCTTGGTGCCCTGCCAGAAAATTTTTATCACCAGAACCGCGGTTCACTCCATTTCCCCTGAAGCGGGAGTTTTGGCCTAGTGTCCAACAGTTGCTAATCCCTCATGTGCTGCCAAATAGCATGGTATTGAAGGTTGAAATGACTTCCAGGCAAGGAAAGGCCTCTTCATGACTTGTTACTTCAGAAGAGATAATGCTGTGCTATTAAGTCATTACGAGATGACACTGTGCATCTGATTTTGACTGCAGACAGGATACTGTGGAAAAGGTCATTCCTTCAGATTTGACAAAGGGAAGATGAATGAGAGCAAGTCCTCCAGAGCGGTGCAAGAGTGACAGTATGATTCAAAACCAGATAATCACAGTGATTGTTTTATATTAGTCGTAGCAGCTAGGGTCAAAGGAATAAATGCCAGTTCGGTGGCACCTTAAACACTAACTAGTGATATAAGCTTTCGGCAGGTCTACTATTTTAATGTAAGTAAACGACTCCTCCCAAAAACGTAAAATGATGATAATCGTATAGTAATGTCAAGTCATCAACAGATACAATACTACTGAAGCATAAATGTGAAGAAGAGAAAAACCACCATATTTAAAAATGAAAACCCACCAACCAGTAAAAGGAGAGTTCAGAAATACATCAGCCAACAGGTTAGAACCTCTGACCTCTCTCCTGCGTTGTGTAGTGGTTAAGAGCGGTGGTTTGGAGCGGCGGACTCTGATCTGGAGAACCGGGTTTGGTTCCCCACTCCTCCACATGAGCGGCGGAGGCTCATCTGGTGAACTGGATTTGTTTCCCCGCTCCTACACACGAAGCCAGCTGGGCGACCTTGGGCTAGTCACGCTCTCTCAGCCTCACCTACCTCACAGGGTGTCTGTTATGGGGCGGGGAAGGTGACTTTAAGCCTGTTTGAGTCTCCCTGAAGTGGTAGAGAAAATCAGCATATAAAAACCAACTCTTCTTCTTCTTCCTCATTTCTTACGTATAACAAGAGAATTACAGCTGATTCTCTCTCTGCTCAGCTTCTTCCCCTTTCCCCCTGCCCTTCTGCAAGTGAACTCTGGGTTACAAAAGCTCCTAGTGGAATGAATGTTAGTTAGTCTTTAAGGTGTCACTGGACAGTCTGTAATATCATACATGCATAAAATAATGGCCAAGTCGGCCAGATCTGAGGATAATTACATCTGAAGACGGGAGCTGTGAATCTTTCTACAAACCTGAAAAATGCCCCAGGTGTGTGGAAAAATTTGAAATTAAAAACAACAACAACACATTGATTGTTTTTTTTAAAAAAAAAACCCAAAATGTTAAAAGGCATACTTAAAGCTTTAAGAAATAGAAGCTCCCAGTGGCTGTTACTAGGCAACCACAGCAACCTAAGCTTGGTTTTTGACAGTAAAAGGCAAGGGGAGGGGGCAGGGCCGTTTCCAGGGCTGTTTTGACCTTTGAGGAAGGGCACTTCCGGGTGACTTGATACCACCCGACTTGCATGCCTCACCTAAGCCTGGTTCCATGCTACCGTTCTACAGCAGCCTCCTCACAAAACCAGTGGGGTGTAGCAGTTAGAGCTTTATCGAGAGAGAGGGAGGGAGGGTCTGGGAGACCCAGGTTCAAATCACCACGGAGCCACGACATCCACACAAGAACCCTGTGAAATGGGGCATTAACGTTCTCTCTTCCAGCCATGATATCTGTGGCAGAGCATGTCTCGGCTCAGGGCACAAGCCTAGTTTCCCTGCAGAGAACAAAGAATCCTCAGTGTGCCTGCTCCGTCTTACCTGCATCTTTCAGATATTCCACCCATATGTGCCTGTTTATATGATTAAAGGTTGCGTCAGCGGGATGGGAGGAGGGGAATACCATCTTGGAAAGACCTGAAGGGTCATTTTCTGGAAGGCAGTTCCATTCCAATGGAGCTGAATCAACTGGACAAGGTTCAGCTTGTCTCTGCCTATTTCTCCAATTTGCCTGCTGGCCTTTGGCAGGTGACTAGAACATCTGGCAATGGGAATGTTAATAATCTCCTTCGCTGGGTTATTGTGAGGATGCTTGAGGTAAGGATTGTAATTGTACCTTGAAAGTGCTGTAGAAATCATGAATAATAGCAATAATGCAGGGCTCATTTTCTGAAATCCCCTCCATTTTCTTCTTGCACTAATCGCTACAGTTGAAGTTGTGGTTAAATCTTTTGATCTACCCGTAAGCTCTCATCACACCTGCTTTATTTTTTAATTTTATTTCACCATCAAGCATATAATCTGTTTTATTATGAGAACTGAAGTAGATTAGTTTGCGGAGAAGACAGCTCGTATTATCTGTTACTATCCAAAGGATTACACAGGGAAATCTCCCGATGTGGCGGCACTAATGCTTCCTTAGGAAAGAAAATGCAGAGCGAATGCGGCATTATTTAAAAAATGGTTTTGACTCAGGCTTATGGAAGGGCAAAGCTGCCTTCATCCAAACGATCGAGGCCTTGGCTCTTTCGGAGGAGTTATGACTGAGCGGCGGAGTTTTTGCCTGGGGCCTCAGAGTGCCAGTTGCTCATTAATTCCCAAGCAGTGCCTTGGGCCAGGGTTGTTGTGGCTAATCTAACTCATTTGTTTGGTTGTTAAACGAAACAAAAAAGGGGGCACGCAAGCTTGTTCCCATTTCCACACCGAGTCCCTTTCCTTCTCAGAAGCTGCAAGAACAATCAGGCTGAACATCGCACCAGAGATTTTCAAGGATTTTTAAAGATAATGAGTTGACATTCCTGTCGCAGCTCCTTTCCATTTAAATTTTTGGGGTCACAGCAATTAAGCAATGGGCTCCAGCAGGTAAATAAACATAAAGGTAAAGCAGAAGTATACCTGAATGGTATTTTTTAAAAGGCTGTTAAAAGAGCATTATTGAAGTTAAATGGTTGAAACCGCAGGGCATCGTTCTTTCTGAAGGCTGCCCATGGAGGCCGGCTAAGGTTATCCATCGCAAGCTGTCCTCTAGCTGTGATGGGGGGCATTTTGCATCCCCAGACCTGACTGTGTGCAAATTAACTACCGGAAAGGGCAGTCTTGCTGCCCGTGTAGAATCTGAACCCTAAATGGTAAGTCATACATTTAATTACCGTTTTTCTGTCACCTTTCATAAACCATGACAGTATCTTTGATCTTCTTAATTCTTTATTTCCCTTCGCTTGTTTTACACCTGTTGATTCTTATGGTATTTGGCTTGGCAGTCCTGGAGATTATGATCCTTGCCTGAACCCTGGGGGCAATTGGCCACCAAGTCTTTGCTCTCCCAGAAGATTGACCCGTTTCTTCTGCCTTTAGAACGTAAGAGCCTGGCTGCATCAGGCCACTGGTCCCGTCTAGTCCAGCATCCCATCTCACACAGTGGCCAAAGGCCCAACCGCCTCTCTGGCTTCCTGCTGCAGATATTTTTTTTAAAGAAGTTATTATTGTTCGTCTTAATGCTTTTAGCAATCCACTCCTTAAAGTGTCTTTTTGCTTGTGTAATTGTTAACTTACTCGTCTTTTGCCAGACCTTTGCTGCCGTCCGTTCACTTTGTTGAGGCTGACCTTCCACTCTTTAAAAGAAGCCTTTTTATTTCTTTATGGCTTCCTTGACTGGTGTCATTAACCACACAGGCATCCTCCCAGGCTTGGCTGAACCTTTCCTAAACTGGGAAATTCATTCTATCTGGGCTTCAGTTAGTGTGGTTTTAAATAGCTTCCAGGCATCCTCAAGGGATGCCTGGCCCTCTGGAGTCTCTTTGTCAGCTTCCTTCTAATCCAACTAATCCCCTCACTTTTAAAAGAAGTTCCCTCTTTTGGCCTCTTGCCTTTTATTTATTTTCTGCCTTCCTCCTGCTGTATTCAAGGTAGGACCCAATTTGAAATAATTGCCTTTAATACTCATGACGCACAGCGAACACTATGAAGGGAAGAGGAAAACAAGCAAACTCCGGCATAACCTCTTAGATAATTTCCATCATGGTTGCATAATGACTTGGTGGAATGGCCGCAGCACAAGGCTGTTTGGGGTGGGGCAAAGGGGAGTAGGCAAATGTCCATTTGTCCAACCGGTGGCAGCCGCTGTGGAGTGTTCTGAGCCAGATGAGCCGGGTAGGTAGACAGAGGGGGCTTTGCTCTTTCATCGGCTGGAGCCAGGTGGAATGGCCAGCGTGATGTAGTGGTTAAGAGTGGTGGTTTGGAGAGGGGGACTCTGATCTGGAGAACCGGGTTTGATTCCCCACTCCTCCACATGAGCGGCGGAGGCTCATCTGGTGAACTGGATTTGTTTCCCCACTCCTACACACGAAGCCAGCTGGGTGACCTTGGGGAAGTCACAGTTCTATTTAGAGCTCTCTGAGCCCCACCTCTCTCACAGGGTGTCTGTTGTGGGGAAGGGAAGGGAAGGTGATTGTAAGCCGGTTTGAGTCTCCCTTAAGTGGTAGAGAAAGTCGGCATATAAAAACCAACTCTTCTTTTTCTTCTTCTGTCAAAGACAGTTCTGCAAGAGGAGAAGCCAAATGGTGGTTGGTCCTAGGTAGACCAGTCAAAGAGACCGCCTCCCTCCCTCCCACAAGCCAGGAAGGCAAAGGCTTCGGCTTCCTTCTAGATCTCCGCCACTGACTTTCCATATCAGTGATACACCTAAATGATTTTTTTCCCTTTTAAAAACCTGACCTTTAATGCAGAAGGACCGTCATAATTCAATACAGGGCCTATAATATACGAGGTGCTGAACAGAAGTGAAATGAACAGATCCCTGACCGCAGGCTTACAATCGAAGCAGACATGATACAGAAGAGGAGGGTGAAGAGATAGGGGAGAGAAGGAGACTTGTCAAGCATTAGGCTGAAGATTGAGAAAGGGAAGGACAGAGGTGAAATTGCGCTGGGGGGGAAACACAGTGCAATTGGAGGAAGCGTCTCGAAATAAGAACGCGACAAGTGGGATTAAAGTGCTGCTGAGGGGGAAAGGATGAAGTGAAAAAGAGAGGTCAGAGAAGACGAGGGAGAGAGAGAAAAACCAAGTCAAAGTGGAAGTGGGAGCCCAGACTCGTGTCAGGAGGAAGGGAGTTCCAGGTCTAGGGAAACAAGGAAATGGGTGCAGTCGAGAAAGCGTTCAGGGAGGGTGGTTAAAGGGACAGGGTTGCTTCTGCACAAGAGCGGTTCCCTTGCTCTCCTTGCAGCTGGGGGTATGCAGGCCTTTGCAGCAGCAATGGAGTCCCCTCGTGAGGATTTCCTCTGTGCTTTCCCCTCGTGCCCCCGCCCCCACTCCCAACAGTCTTTTTTGCAGGTTGTTAAAATCAGTCATATGAATATCGCTACAGTCTTGGGGCAGTATAGCGATATATCTATGATGGATTTTTTTAAAAGGCTAAAAGCCTACTAGTGATGGGAGTGGGAAATGGTGAGTGTGAGGGGAAATGGTGCATGATGCGCCACCCAATGTGGGTGGGGAGGCACAGAGACGTGAGCCTCCCCTTCTCTTGCAGTCTTTAAGCAGCTGCTGGACAAACCCTTGTCAGGGATGCGCTAGGCTGATCCTGCATTAAGCAGAGGGTTGGACTAGATGGCCTGTTTGGCCCCTTCCAACTCTATGATACTTTGATTCCCCCAAACTTGCTTTGGGTATTATTGTCCAGGAACAATCATGCCCAGGCAGGTTTGGGAAACTGCAGAGTGGAGCTGGGGGAACCATAGAAGGACACCGTGGAGGCTGCATTTCAAACAGCTGAAGTTGGGTGGGGAATACTGGTCCGTCCAATATTCAAGAGGATAAAAAGCTGCAAGGGTTTGGGGCTGGATGGTGTGACGGGGGATATTTAAATGTCACAGCCCAGCCAGTGGTGTGCTTGTTGAGAAGAGGGAAGATGCATTGTATGGTGACAGAGATTAAAAGGAATCAACTTCCTGGTTGGTGAGCAAACGGTGACTTCTGATTGTCTTGAGCCTTTTGTGGACCGACATAGGACATCTAACTGAATAAAGCAGGGCAATTCCAGCCACAGATTACTGCTTTAGTCTTTGTCTGCTCAGCAAAACTGTGTGATGGTGATACTTTGTCCAGCGTTATCATCTCCAAACAATAGTAGCATTGCCAGCGTAAAAATGACTTGGATAAATTATATATGAAAGGGACGCTTTATTTGGTGTGTGGATCTAATTTGGGGAAATCTGTATGCATGGGCAGGTGCTATTTACACCGTCTAGCCCTACTAAAAATTCTGGCTGAAACGTGTGGTGCAGGGCCCTTGACGCCACACAGCTGTAATTTAAAGAATTTTAGATCAAAGGTAAAAAAATGCAAGGATTTTTATATCTTTTTTTTTTGTTTTTTGTTAACGGTTTTAGCTTTGAGCTACTTTCTCGGTACGCACACACAAAACTAAATCTAAAGTACTATTCCAGCTAGTACGGATGTGATTTGGAAGCAAAAATTACTGCAAACAAGAAGCATATGTTTTGAACATACCTACTCCCCCCCCCCTTCACAGTGAATTCAAAATTGCTTCGTTTCCTCCCAGAGACAAGCAAGTGGCCCAATTTTGCATAGCAAATTGGTGGCAGGATCACAAGCTCGGAAACTAAGTTTTCCAGCTGTTGCCCCCAAACGAATCAGGGATGCTGCAGACTTTGCAATGAACATGTTTGGCAGGTGAATGCACCGCGTTTGACAGCCGCGATCACTTGTGAGCCAAGCCTTGGGTCTCCTCACTGCTAGCCAACTCTAACACTGTGCCAAGCAGTTTCGCAGCTGCTGAGACACGGCGGTGGTGGAGTTCCATTTCCTCCTGCCTCTTTTAGCATCCATGCAGTAGATTGCATCAGTGCTCCCCAGGGTCATGGACGACCAGGTCAGTTAGATAAATTATAGAGGTTGGGTAGGCTTGCCAACTCTGGTTTGGGAAATCCCTGGAGCCTGGGGGCGGGGAGGAGCCTGGGGAGGGTGGGATTTGGGGAGGGGAGAGACCTCCACAGGGAACAGTGCCATAGAATCCATCTTCCAAAGTTGCCATTTTCCCCAGGGGAACTGATCTCTGTAGTCTGGAGATCAACTGTAATTCTGGGGGGGGGGGTGTCTCCAGACCCTACTTGCAGCTTGTCAACCCTAACGGGCAAGCAGGACATTAGCTGATCTTGCCGGTGTCCAAGCATGCCGTGAAGGAATACAAAAGAGACTTTGTGAAGCAGAAGAGTAAATGTCTCACAAAAAGTAGCCCAACTGTTATCTCAAGAGAGAACTTTGCAAGTCAGGCTGAAAACATTTGCCCATTCTGGGTACCAAATTTACTCAAGTAAACATGTAAACATGCATCAGATTGGGCTGTGTTTAGGCAAAGTGTGGAAACTTTTTAGACACTTCATAGATCCCAATAGATAGAATAGAATAGAATCCTAGAGTTGGAAGGGACCACCAGGGTCATCTAGTCCAACCCCCTGCACAATGCAGGAATTTCACAACTACCTCCCCCACACATCCTCAGTGACCCCCACTCCATGCCCAGAAGATGGCCAAGATGCCCTCCCTCTCATCAGCTGTTTAAGGCTATAGAATCAGCATTGCTGACAGATGGCCAACTAGCCTCTTCTTAAAAACCTCCAGGGAAGGAGAGCTCACCACTCCCAAGGAAGCCTGTTCCACTGAAAAAGTGTTCTGTTAGAATATTCTTCCTTACATCTAGACAGAAACTCTTTGGATTTAATTTCAACCCTTTGGTTCTGGTCCGACCTTCTGGGGCAACAGAAAACTGCTCTGTTAGAAAATTCTTCCTGGTCCTTTTACTTCCCCCAGTAATATCTTGGATCGCTGATGAAAAGTCCTGTCTCTTTTTGTCTCTTAGGTGTGTTTTTTTTTTAAACCATAGATGCAACATAAAGTATTTTCACCTGTGATGGTACAAATTGTCCCCCCTCCCCCCAATTTCCTGTTTCTCTGAATAAAAATGTTAATTCGGTTTTTGAAGAGGGCCCTCTTTTTTACATTTATACTGTTAATGCTTGTGAATAACGTATCCCAAAATACAAGCTGGTCTGACTGTTGGGAAGATGGGCCAGGCTTAGAGCTTTTGACTGTAGTTGCCCTCAGCTTCTTGTGCCAATGGAGCGCCAGCTCTGCTTCCCCCACCACCACCACTATCCTAGGAGTTAATAAAAGATGTAACCAAAGGCAAAGATGATCCAAAGGGCTTTGTTGCCAGTATGAAATATAAAACAATAGTTGAAATCCGTAAGAGACTTCCTTGTGACCTCGAGGCTATCAAGCCCGCTCTCGTCACGTCAGCGCTAAAGAAAGGGCAGCGTTTCTTTAGCACACACTTATAAACAGAACAATGTTTCTAAACGAAATGCCTTTTAGAAAGAAAAAAAAGCGAATCTGTTTCTGTCTCTGAAATGTTGACCCTGCCTAACCGTGAGCTGTGCGTGAACGTCAAGAGATCTCCTTGCTGTGGAAAAGAGACTTCTCGTGACGTATTTTGAAGCAGCTGCTGCTCTATTGCAAGTTACTCCAGTGGCTGGAAATACAATTGTCATGCGGGCATGATAGTACGTGAAACCAGGTCTTTGGACACGAGCGTGGCATTCGACTGTGCAATTACGTTCTCGCCTTTAATACATGTTCATACATGGGTGGCTTTGGTAAGAGCAGTTCTGAAAGGATAACATAGTGAGTGGTTGGAAGGTAATTTCAGGGCGGCAGCCTAAATTTGGGAGAAGATGGCTTTGGGGAGTTTTTTTTTCCTTTGGCGGCTGAAACATTGAAGAGGTTTGCGGCACTAACTGTGTGGTACTTCAAATAGGGTTGCCAACTCAGGGTTGGGAAATTCCTGGTGATTTGGGGGCGGAGCCTGTGGAGGGTGGGGCTTGGGGAAGGGAGGGACCTCGGTGGGGTTTATTGCCATACAGTCCATACTCTGAAGTAGCCATTTTCTCCAGGGGAAGCGATATCTGTAATCTGGAAACCAGTTGTAATTTCAGGAGATCTCCAGGCTCCACCTGGAGGTTGGCAAGCCTAACTGCAAGGAATTAATATTAGACGCCACACTGTTGGTTCAGCCTTTTATTTAACACAGCACGCCATCAATATTAAACCTACCTTTCTCTGAATTCCAGGAGCCCCTACCTTTGCCATTCTGCTTCTCTCACAGAAGTTAAGGGGAGACTTGATAGAGGCCTATAAAATCATGCATGGTTTGGAGAGAGCGGACAGGGAGAAGCTTTTCTCCCTCTCTCATAATACCAGAACGCAGGGTCATCTGCTGAAGCTGGAGGGTGAGAGATTCAAAACTGATAAAAGGAAGTATTCCTTCACTCAACGCATAGTTGAACTGTGGAACTCCCTGCCCCAGGATGTGGTAATGGCTGCTACCTTGGAAGGCTTTAAGAGGGGAGTGGACACGTTCATGGAGTAGAGGGGTATTCATGGCTACAAGTCAAAATGGATACTGGTCATGATGCATACCTATTCTCTCCAGGATCAGAGGAGCATGCCTATGATATTAGGTGCTGTGGAGCCCTGGCAGGACGCTGCTGCAGTCGTCTTGTTTGGGGGGCTTCCTAGAGGCACCTGGTTGGCCACTGGGTGAACAGACTCCTGAGCTTGATGGGCCTTGGTCTGATCCAGCAGGGCTTTCCTTACGTTCTTATATTCCCTGTGGCCTTCAGCACTCACCTGTGTGGTACAAGACCCCCAACCCCTCTAGAAGCCTTTTCAACTAACTCTTTCCACTCCCCCCACACCCTGTAGAATCAGGATGCCAGGAAAGAATCCCCCCTCCTGCAAGTTGCCAGATTTATGCTGGGCTCTGCTTGCAGAGGGAGCTGCCAGGGGGGCGGCAGGAAGGCAGGCTCTCAGGGAGTGTTCAGTGGAAAGGTCAGCTCATTTCTCGGGGGTTCCTCCATAGCTATCTAACAAATGAAGTAGAAACAAATATTACTAAGATCCCCGTGGCACTCAATTTATCTGCCGAGGCAGGCAGGACATGATGAGGCTTTTTAAAAAGGGGGTGGGGGAATCTTAAGCCATTAAGTTGAATATATGGAAAAGAAGCGTGCAGCTGCAGAGATAAAATGTTAGAGGAGACTTAATGGGAAAAGAAAGAATCACTGTGAGGGAGATTTATGGATGCAATTCCCACCAATGAAAACAGGAATTGTTAACCTATCTCCCCCCTCCCACACACACTTACACAAAGCCAAGAGCACAAGGAAATGGGGTTTCTTTATAAGCTAATAGGACAAGTATAGGACTCCTCAGAGGAGCGGTGTCAGGGTAAATAATGGAGGACTTCCTGCCAAACCCTCACTTATCTTGGGTTGCGATGCAGGGTTTTTCCCCACCCTGTGCTGCGTTTTCCCTCTAAGGAATGTAGTTAAGCCTCTGGCAAGAAACGCCAGTTGGAATGCCGGAGGTCAAGTAAGACTTATTAAAGGAGCCAAAGAGGTGGGGAGGAGGATCTTGAGTAGGCCAGTGGGGGTGGAGGAGGAAATGAACCAAAGATTCAGTCATGCTAACCTAGGTGAAGTGATCCCTGAGGGGAAGGACAAGTACGGATGAGCACTGTGTTTGCTCATGAACATTGAACCGATGATGATAACTGTAAGTAGATGGGAAATGCCGGCGTCCCCATGAGGCCCCACCTCAGAGCCCTGTGACTTGTCCGATTACTTGAGGGGCACTACTTAAATGGTGAGGGGAAGCCTGTTGAAGTTAACTAGTGAATTGAAATTAAATCAAAAGAGTTTCCATCTAGACATTAGGAAGAATTTCCTAACAAGCAGTTCCTCAGTGGAACAGGCTTCCTCGGAAGGTGGTAAGCTCTCCTTCCCTGGAGGTTTTTAAGCAGAGGCTAGGTGGCCATCTGTCAGCAATGCTGATTCTATGACCTTAGGCCGATCATGGGAGGGAGGGCATCTTGGCCATCTTCTGGGCATGGAGTAGGGGTCGCTGGGGGTGTGGGGAGGAGGTAGTTGTGAATTTCTTGCATTGTGCAGGGGGTTGGACTAGATGACCCTGGTGGTCCCTTCCAACTCTATGATTCTATGTTTCCAATGTATGGGCATACACTTCTGTATCCACTGAGTATTTTTTAAGAAGACATCAAGGGTGCTAAGCAGAGGCTGTTGCTATGAGCGTGTTGTAATGTTTGGGCTACGGAGACCCACATTCAGCTCTCTCCTCAACCATGGCTTTAGGTAGGCCTCCCTCTCTCTTTCTCTCTCCGCTTAATCCTACTTCTCGCGGTCATCTCGAGATAAAATGGGGGAGGGGAAATCATGTCTGTGGCACTGAATTTTTAAAAAATAAATTAGAAATGTTGACTGATGCCAGCTCCTTGGTCAAAGTTGGAATAAAAATGTGGCGGAAAGATGAATAAATGTCAACCTGGGGCAGTAAAGAACACACTAGAGCCTGTTTTGGCCTGAAAAGTGATGACTTTAGAAGCTGCTAGACTGACCAAGCTTGAAAGAGTGTGGGTTACCTTGTGTTATGCCAAATCACCTTGTTCGAGCCCTCCCCTGCCCAAATTCCACCTTCGCCACTATGATGATTTATTCTTTTAATAAATACAGTCTCTCTTCATTTGAACGCTCGTGACTTTCCAGTTTCATCCCAAGTCCAGATTTGCTGCTCGGGGTTGGCTTTCGGCAGCCGCGTAGCCTCCTTTTGCTTGGTGGTTGTTTACGGGTCAGGGTTTTGTGGATAAAATGGGCCTGTGTAGTTGGGCGCGTGAGAGGCAAATGGTCTTGAATTGTACAGTTGATGCTCCGCTGGCCTCTCCTCTCTCAGCCAGCTGCATTTAGGCAGAGAGCAGCGTCAGAAGTTTTCTCAAATGGAGAATCGCCCAACATTTCAAATTATTGAAGCATTTGCTGGTTTGCAGCGTGAAGCCTCCCCTCTCACCCCTCTCTTGCTCCCGATGAAATTACCAAAGGCTTTGAAATATGCAGCCCAGGTTATTCTACGGTGGATTAAACTCTGGTTTGTCGTAGACATGAAATACATGAAATTACCATGGGCTCTGGAACTGTACTTTTTAAGCAATTCTCTTTGTGCAAACTAAATCTTCCACTGTGGGTATTATTTTATTATGGGATTTTATAGAAGTGCCTGGAACCAGTTCTCGGAAGAGAATGATTGGAAAGTCGAAAGGCTTATGCAAACATGGTGCTGTAGCAAATTTGGTGTGAGGTAGTCGTGGTGGTATTGAGGGTTTTTTTCATAGTGAACTTCCTTCAGCTAAGAAAAATAGAAGGGGGCGTTCCTGAGCTGAAACAGCTCAGGAGGCCGCCTAACAATGGCCCCGCCCCCCGGCCGGCGCCAGAACGCCTCCCGGGTCGCCGCTGCAGATGCCAGCGGGAGGTTCAGGGACGGCCGGGCCCAGCGCTGCCACGGCGGTGGCTGGGGACCAGCGTCTGGGCCTGCATGCCGGCGCTGGGGCCACTAATGCCGGGCACCAGCGCTGTGGGCCCTTGCGCCGTCAGAGGCCTTTGTCAGCTTCCTAAGGGCTTTGGTAAGTGCCACCAGTGCTTCTCAGGAATGCGCTGTTAATCCAGCATCCTGTTCCACACAGTGGCCAACCAGGTGTCCTGGAGTGTCAACAAACAGGGCATAGAGGTCCTCCCCTGGTGTTGCCTACTAGCACTGTAGTACTGAGGTTTACTGCCTCTGGATTTGGAGGTTCCCTTTGGCCACTGTGGCTAATAGCCACTGATGGGCCCTTCTCCAATGAAGGTGTCTAACCTGCTTTCAAAGCTGTCTGTTCTCCTGGCCATTACCATGCCCGCTGGCAGTGAATCCCACTATTTTAATGATAGTGAATCCCACTATCATTGTAGTAGACAAGTACCTTCTTTTGTCCACCCTGAACGTATCAACTTCATTGGGTACCCCCAAGTTCTAGTAGTATGGAAGGAATTTTTTTTACGTTTCCCCTGTCCACTCTGTCACCTTGTGCATAATTTTATACGTCTTTATCGTGCCCCACATTTAGTTTTCTTCCCCCCACCTACAGAAAAGATTAGTCTGCCTGTTTTGTCCCCAGCGTTGTCTTTGTATATATGAGAGGAAGCACACCACTCATACATTTTTATGTAAAACCTGTGCCTGGTGCACCCACAGTTTCCCACGCCCCCTTAAGGAGGCCCACTTGAGTATTCTTGGGGCTAGTTTATTGGCTCAGCAGCATCAATCACAGTAAGCTTTCTGTTACACTCCACCACGTCCGCTGTCGGCGGTGATGGAGAAGTTGGATGTTTTGAGTGCTCCACAACAAAACAAAACCCTCTCCAAAAAGCTTTCTCCCGGGCATGTTGGGTTTCTATGCGCAGGAAGCCATAGCTCAGCGGTGAATCATGCGCTTTGTATGCAAGGGGTCCTGCTTTCAATCTGGCATTGTGATCTAAGTAGGCTACTCAGCTGTGACCTTGGAGAGTTGCAACCGGCTGGAGTAGACTGTACTGGGAACCATGGTCTTGGTAGGGGGGAAGCTATGCCCATGTTTTCAATCATATCTATGTTGCCTGCACAGGAAAACCATCCCAATGAATTGTTCTAGATGGGGTGCATGTGGATTTTCTGCCTCGGGCACCGAAACCATGCCTGGCGTGAAACTATAGAACAACATGGGTATTTGTAGCAGTGGCTTCAGCACATTTATGAGCTCTCTGTGGCTCAAAAACTCTCTCCCTTGAAACAAAGGGTTGGAGAGGGAAGCAGAAAGAAAAGAATCCAGGAGGAGGACAATTTCCCTAGTTGTGACAAAGCCGCCATATAGAGTATGATCAAAGAGAGAATCTCTGCAGCTTCTGCCTGGGGGGATTTTATCCCAGCCTCTAACGGGAGAGTGGGGGAAATTATGCCACTGAGAATATGACAATAATAAGAAGAACTACAATAATCAAATACCACTGCTAATAGTTGGACAGCTAAGAACTAAATGCTGTGCAAAAACATATACCGTGGCCACTGTCTTTCCTCTTGCAGCTGGGAGTTCTGAAAGTGATAAGAGCCATTTACGCCAGGCTTGCTGTGCGGCACCTGTGAAATGAGCAGGGTCAAGAGAGCGGATTTCTAGAAAAGCAACCAGAAGAACCTGGTCATTTATTTTTGGGGTGTCCTAATAACCATTTCATGCAAGGGATGTCCTCACATGTGAGAAATAGCTTTGGATGCCATGTAATCTTTTTTGTTTTCTTCAAGCCCAAATGAAAACAAATTACTGTCGTGGAAGATGTCTTTGCTATAGGTAGACGAAGGGGAGGGGGAGCCCACAGCTGTATGGATGCACGCTCACAGCTTGATGTTCTTGGGGCTGTTTTTGTATATCCAGGACAAGGGTGAGTTCTGTAAGACCTCCCTTCCGACGCATTTTGGATGAGAGACCAAATTACACAGGAAATGTGGTGCCGTGGGCTCTCCCACATCACCGTGTTTTTCTCCCTTCTCCCTTGGAATTATTTTAAATTAGCTGTCCTTCATCGAAGAACTGGCCTGGATGTGTAGGTGAGTCCTCCAGCTGTACAGAGTAAGAAGGGGGAAAGCTATAAAACTTGGTATAATTGACAGATTGATAGCTGTGTAATGCATGACCCTTTTCAGTCTCCACTGCCAATCACACAGAGTTGAGAAGCTGAATAAAGGATCTCGCTCCCCAAAATGGCATGTCAATTAAAACTGTAAGTAGAAAATGGTGATGCCCATTGGCATGGACTTGTATATCGAGATTTGTACGGTTAAGAGGAGGCGCCTTTGTGAAAGAACTGAGGATGGGGGCAGAACCCCATTCCAAATGGGAAGGCAGGACAGCGATGGCAAGTTGGCAGCAGGAAATGGCTAATTTGCTAAATGGAAAGCAGTTAAAACAGTGCAGATCCAGATGTGGCACTGGGACATCAGCAAACACATCTCTCCAGCATTTGTTTAAAAGGAAAGCGTGCTTCCAGTTTGGATCAAAGTTTGTGGTGTTCATAGAAGGGTTTCATGGGAAGGGTTTCATATTATCATAATCCACATAAGGGAAGAGAGAAGCTGGCAAAGAAAGGGAGCTTGTCTTGTTCCCCTTTCAGGGCTAATAAAGGCATAGCAGGAAGGGGGTCAGTTTCAGTCACTGAAACCACATGTGGGACAAAGGTTAAGCCCCATCTCTCACTTCGTCTTGGGCCTAGTTATGGGTTGAGCACTACAAATAATGTAGGGTAGCCATGTTGGTCTACAGTAGAGCAGTTAGGTTGTAGTCCAGTAGTACCTGAGACAACACGATTTTTGGAGTGTAAGGGTGCTTTGACTCTCGAAAGCGTACCTTCTGAAAATCTTGTTGTCTCTAAGTTGCTGCCAGTCATAGGGAGATAGATGCCCCAACAGACTAGGGCTGGCTACGTGGCATTGGGCAGGCGATTAGGGTCATCTGAAGGCAAAGAGGGCATCTCTTGTGGCTATCAAGGCTGAAGGAGGCTGTTCTGGGAGCAGTGTAGCAGACAGGGGCATGAGTGTGGTGCTCTGGGACCCGCTGATCCCCACAACCAGGAGAATTCTGGGCTATGACACCAGTTTCTCTGCTCAAATTTCTTGCAGGAGTTCCAGCAATGCAGGGGCATACATGAAACGTACCCCAGGGGATTTTGAATTAGTGGCTCACTCTGGCTGCAGAACTAATAAGAGGAGAAGACTGAGAGGTGATGTGATAACCAGGTACTTGAAGGACTGTCATATAGAGGATGTTGCCAAGTTGTTTTCTGTTGCCCCAGAAGGCCGGACCAGAAACAACGGGTTGAAATTAAATCAAAAGAGTTTCCATCTAGACATTAGGAAGAATTTTGTAACAGTTGGAGCGGTTCCTCGGTGGAACAGGCTTCCTTGGGACGTGGTAAGCTCTCTTTCCCTGGAGGTTTTTAAGCAGAGGCTAGATGGCCATCTGTCAGCAATGCTGATTCTATGACCTTAAGCAGATGATGAGGGGGAGGGCATCTTGGCCATCTTCTGGGCATGGAATAATGGTTACTGGGGGTGTGGGGGGAGGTAGTTGTGGATTTCCTGCATTGTGCAGGGGATTGGACTAGATGACCCCGGTGGTCCCTTCCAACTCTATGATTCTATGATTCTAATAGAAGGGCACAGCCATCTGGGGATTCTCCCACTACCACTTCCAGTGCCCAGTGAAATTCTAGACTATTTCTTGGAAGAAAGAAGGAGGGAAGACAAAATTAGATCGGCTTATGAGTTACTGCTATGGAGGTCGGTCATTATATTTATAGGTATGGTGCCAATGATACATTATGAATGCGAACAATGTGGCTTTTGAGAATCTTCAAGTGAGAATTATTTTTTAAAAAATAGCAGAAGCGTATGAGTTACTGTTTTATAAGTCTTGCAAGTGACACAAACCCCTTCTGTGATGGAGGTTCAGCACCATGGACAGTGAAGCACCTGATTACAAATTTCCTGGCAGAACCCTGGCTGTGAACACTCATAGATTAAACAAGACAGGTCTGTTTCTCGTTTTACTTCATCTCTGCTGTTTTGGCTCCTGGGGCCATCGGCAGTACACTCCCAAAGATTTAGGGGAGGAGTGAAAAATTACAGCACGAAGAAGGATCATCGGAACTTTCCGCAAGATGCTGGCTACAGGAAAAGCAGATGGGACCGTGTGAACTTTTGGCCAATTGCAAAAGATCCCGACGGTTTTTAGAACTTGAGAGATCCAAGTTGGTTTCTTGTCTTGGATGCATTTGTCAGAAACGTCCACCGTACCAATTCAAACTCTTTAATATTTCTCATTAGCTTTTCTGTGGAATATGGCTAAGCAAAAAACAAAACAAAAAAACATTCACTACTTGTGTGACTTGTATGAAAATCTACAAATCAATGGCATTTTCTGTTCCGATATTTTCCAAGGCTGGTTAAATTTAATGGAGTAGTGATTCAAAATTCTCTAGAAGTCCTTTAGGCCCTGCCATAGCTTGTCCCTAGAAAGATTTACCTATGTATAAAGGTTCTAGATTTTCTGGTGCTAGATTTCCACTACATACTCCATATGAACGTGGCGATTTTCTCCAGGGGAACTGACTTCAGTCACCTGGAGATCAGTGGTAATCCCAGGAGATCTCCAGGTACCCCCTGGAGGTTGGCAACCCTAAGACACAGCCTGTGCCATCCAATGCAGAGTTAGTTCAGTCTATACCCAATTATTTCACTGGGCCTGGACTAACTCTGCATAGCATTACACTGCAATATCTATGTGTGGACAGATTGGTGCTAAGCAATAAATAACTCACAACCAGAGCCATAAGATTTCTTATAATTTGGAGTTTTACTCTCGAATGCCAATGAATAAAATTAGCATTTACTTGAATGCAGGTTTTGTAATGGGAGGGGAGGAATGTTGTTATCTGAAAAAGTACTTAATTTTTGCCTCCTAGATCACTTGTATATTTTGATGGGGAAATTGCAAGCTGTTTGCTAATGCTGCTTATAAGGGCAGGGGAATGGGGGCGCATTCACTTTCAAGTCTCCTGGTGAAAATTACTGCGATGTTCACAACAAAAACATAGATGCTTCATCTGCTTGTTAAAAATTCCTGTTATCGAGCTGTATTCTAATCAGACAAAAAAGATGTTTAATTAATATTTTCCCCTCCAAATACATTGGAAAGGTTGTTAATCTATTGGAAGGATGTAGTACATTCAATTAAGGCTCTGGCACATGCTTGAAGATGGCACACACAGTTTGGTTGCAGCCCGAGCAGCGTTCTGCATCCAAATCGAGTCTTGAGTTTGATCTTGCAAGGCAGGGAGCAAGATAAGGCTTAGAGAAATGTGATGGCTGCTTCTGATTTTGAGGGCTGTTGATGCATTGTGGTCTTCCACCAGCAGCTTACAGAGTGTAAGGGGAGTGCCTCTGGCAATTCAGCAGATAGCCTCACCCCCTTAGATCCCCCCCCTTCTAGAACTGGATCCTTTAACACCCTCCCGTTCTAGAAGGGGTGGTTTTCCGCAGATTTGTGGGGGCCAAATCAAAATGAACCTTGTTGCTGTGTCTTTACTTGGCCTTCTCTGACAACTTTGCAAGTTGCATTGTCTTAAGCAGCAGCATTGCCCCGGCGCACCTGTATTTTGTGCAGAATTTCATTACCCTACTAATCATGTTTGTGTTGGAAAAGCCAGCCAGATGATTAAACTGCAGACCGATTGAAATGAGTACAACTAATTCCTTAGTCTTAGCCCAGCTCAAGTATGCATGTACTATGGATTGAGTGTGCGCTTTGACAAGCGAGGGTCTATTACTTCTGTGTTCCTTAATGGGTTTTCCCCCCTCCTCCATCCTACTGAAAATTGCTTTCATGGGTTTCAAATAATCTTGTTCATCTGAGCCTTTCTCATGTTTTCCTTCCTTATGCACACACTGTTTTGATCTGTGGTGAATCAGCAGTGGGGAAGACGCCGCAGAAAATTGCAAAACTGTGCACATGTTAATCTGTTGGGGTCCTGATCAGTGCCCGCCCACCCCAGTTTCCCAGCCTCCTACTCTGTTATCTGTCCCTATGAACCCTTTTTGCAGCAATGGTACCAATATAACAACTAGCACATCTGTGCTTGGGTGAGCTGCTTCGGCCGTTCCAATCCCTATAGGTTCAGAACCGACTGATGCTTCAGCCTGCGCTGATCCTGGTTTTTCTAAGGGGACCAGCCATGGGCTGAGCAGTCCTCATGGTTGGTTTCCCACAGTAAGCACCGGCACATCCGGGAAACTTCGTGCACTGTATGTTTTCACCTTAAATGAATGTATCCCAGCCACAATGGAGGAGAGGAGAATGATGGAAGACTCTTTGAGTCCCCACTGGGGAGAGAGGCAGGGTATCGATGGAGGAAATAAATAAATAATGGCTGTGAATGCCCTGGAGGTAAGATGAAGGCAGGTTTTGTTTCCTTTATGAACAACTGTAAATAATTTAATTTATTTTACATTTAAAATAATTTAAATAATAATAAGAAGTGTTGGTTTTTATATGCCGACTTTCTCTACCACTTAAGGAAGACTCAAACCAGCTTACAATCACCTTCCCTTCCTCTCTCCCCACAACAGACACCCTGTGAGGTAGGTGGGGCTGAGAGCTTGAAGAGCTGTGACTAGTCCAAGGTCACCCAGCCGGCTTCATGTGGAGGAGTGGGGAAACCCACCCAGTTCACCAGATTAGAGTCCACCACTCCAAACCACCGCTCTTAACCACTACACCACGCTGGTAATGCTTAAAACCACTAAACAAAATGTTTAAACATATTTTCTAACAAATTCTTTGTTGTGTGCAAGCATATTTTCCCCCTCCCAATATAAGAAGCTAGGGTTTGTGTGTGTGTTTTTATGCACGCACAATTGTCACTGCTGCTTGCACAAGCACACAAATGTCTTTCACAACTGGGTGTGTGCAAAAGCACCTTTCCTCTTCCCCCCTCTAAATCCATCAAACTGAATTTATGTCACACATTTCCCACCGATTTCTCTAATTTACAGCAACCAGCTGTGTAACCCATAGCTGGTATCTGAATTTCTATAATAATTACACAAAGAGGAGATCCAACCGCAAGTGATTCTGTGCTCAATGAATGGACCACTTGAATGGCCTGACCATGAGACTGGGGAATCCATGTCCTTTCCGGTGCCGGAAAAGTTCCCGTTTGCAAACTGCGCCGGTGCAAACGTGGCCAAAATAGGGTTGCCAGCTCCGGGTTGTGAAATTCTTGGCGGTTTGGGGGCAGAGCCTGCGGAGGGGGGAGTTTGGGGAGGGGGGAGGGACCTCAGTGGGGTTCAATGCCATACCATAGCATTGGGTACCACCCTCCAAAGCAGGCATTTCTTCCAGGGGAACTGATCTTTGCCATCTGGAGACCAGTCATAATCCTGGGAGATCTGCAGGCCTCCCGTGGAGGTTGGCCACACCCCAAGGTCAAAAAGGGGCAACGCAGCAGTTACAAATGTCACTCAGTAGCCCAGGCGTGATCTCAGAATACACAAGCGGTTCTTGCACAGTTTTGCTCTGCGTGGTATTCTAACAGAACATTAAACATTAATCTAAAGGCAACCCGGTAAGGGGGGCTCGATGCACACGGCAAGAAGAAGTTCCGTCAAGGTTGATTCAGCCGTCGATTGTGTTTGCATTGAAATTCTCAGCATCCCTGATTTTATAACTCATCAACATTTTGTCAAAACCTGCCCTGATATTGGAAAATTATTGCATTAAACCCATCCTATAAAACTCAGCCTTTTTGACCAAGATCAAACAAGAGATTTAAAAAATGCAATTTTACATATATCGCTGTATTTTTGGTAAAACATAATTTATAATAAAAATATATTTTTTATATTACTTGTGTGGCTGCCTGAAGATTACTGGATTCTACTGAGTGCTATAAACTCTCGCTAGTTATATTTCTTCTGATTTCCCCAAATAGCTCACAGATTTATTGAACTCTTATTTTTTCCAAAAGATGGAAGGTTTGAGAGAAAATAAATAATCACCATGTTTGTCGCTTTTACTATCAGTTTGCATATTTTATTCTGTATATTCTCAGGGTGCCGTTAAAGTTTCCATTGTATGTAATAGCTCAGAAGCTCTGCTGCCACGCAGAATATATAGTATCAGGTTCCAAATATCTATGCTAAATGAATATTTTGTTACACTGTGATTGCAGTAAAATATTCGAATATTGCTGCGTCTTTAGTTAGAAACATACTTCTCTCTCTCTCTCTCTCTCTCTCTCATTTTATTGGGGGGGAGTTATTTTGTCTGTAAGGGAACAGGCTAGTATCAGTAAAATGAAACATAACAAAAGTACTGCTGGTATGTCCAAATCCTCCTTAATGGCCCATAAATCGACAGGGCCCAGGGTAATTTTAAATGAGAGGTTTCTGTGTAGCTTTGCATTACCATGGTGATATTATAGCCTGTGTGTATCTGGAAGTGCTATTTTCCAAATCCTGTAGTACAAGGTAAATTTACCTAATTTGATGGTACAGGAAAAAAAGTGCTTTTAGGAAAAAGAATGAGGTGAGGGAGTTGGACAAGATGCATACAGTCAGGTAGTTTAATTTAGTTATTCCTTTTTTTCCTTTTATTTTTTCCTTTCTTGTTGTTGGTGTGCTAAAACGAGAGAGACCAGACCAAGATGGTAAGCTGTACTTCCCAGACAAAAGAATTGCCCTCACATAACTGTCATTTTGCACATGTTCAGAGGCACACATTCTTTTGCCCAGGCAAATTGCATTTGAGGTGAACGGTTAAAAGCATCCTAATCTTAATCATTGTTCAACTTTCCTCCTGCAGCTAGTTTACAAAAGGAACTGAAGAACTGTGTGTAGTTTGCAGTGTATTGTACTCGGTTCTTCCTTCAAGTTGAGGGGAGCTGCATACCTTGGGTTTTTTTTAGGTGGTTTTCCATCTGCTACCTGGCTGGGCTCACAACTTCTATGGCAAATTGGCAGCGGCGCCTTTTAGACTTATTCCTCAAGGAGCACTGAGCATTTGAATTTGACAGTGTAATCCTAAACAGACGTACAGTCTTCTAAACCCGTTGAAGTCAAGGCCTAGAAGGGGAGAACTCTGCTTAGGACTGCAGTGTGAGTCAGCTGTTCATCCATCTAGCTCAGTGTTAACTGGGAGGCAGCTCTCCAAGGCAGAGATCTTTCCCAGCATCGAGACCCTTTTTATCCAGAAACACCAGGAATTGAACCCAGGACTGTCTCTCTTAAATGCCACGGAGCTACAGGATTTTTCTGTATCATGACTTAACAGCGGAGCTGCCAAGCAGTTTGTTTTACTTGCCAGTGGCCACCGTATTGAAGAAATGCACTCTGCTTATGGCATTAGATCAAACTTGCAAGAAAACCAGTAAGGGGGACAAAGGTGGAGAGAGGTGGTGGGGAAGATGGATCAAATGGTTAGAGATGTAGGTCAACAACATGATTATGAATCTGTGTATGCAAACAACTTTACTGGAAAATAGCAGAATGGGAAGTACATCTTGCTTACCCCTTGGGGTGCATTTGCACTAGGACAATTTCAGTGCTTAAAATGGTTTATAGTGCTACAACAACAGTGAGCACTTGTTTTTAAAAACTGTTTGTAGCATTTGACTTTTCTAGAGCTGTCTCCTGCGGTAATCTTGAGTAAAGTGTTATATATATATATATATAGAGAGAGAGAGAGAGAGAGAGAGAGAGAGAGAGAGAGAGAGAGAGAGAGAGAGAGAGAGAGAGAGAGAGAGAGAGAGAGAGAGAGAGAGAGAGAGAGAGAGAGAGGCGCTTTGCATTTTTGCTGGTGGCTCTCTAGTGCACTTGAAATAGCCATCTGGGAGGAAACGGCCCCCCTCAACCCAGCATCCCTGTTGATCAGACCGGCAGCCGCGTGGTATGGAAATGACAATCCAGCGCACAACGTGAAGGTGCCCTTGGTGGCTACTTAGGGAAGCTTCCTCCCCTCCTCTTGGTACAAACGCTCTCGAAAGCATCGGGAACCAATGCAATTAAAAATGCTACAATAATGGACTGCGAATGCGCCCGGGAAACTCTGTCAGTAGAGCACTTCTCCAGTTTACCGCTTTGCGTCTCGCTTCTCGGATTGGCGCAGTGGATGCCAACACACAAGATGGTTGGGGGGGGGAGGGCTTACTTCCTTAACTAAATCTCTGCGCTACCGTATATCCCACCCCGATACCTTCCTTGTTATTTTTAGGCTGCGATTTCAATTAAGCCTCATCTGGCTTTTCCTTCTCACATTCTTGTCTCCTTTCCATCTCGTCTTAATGTAATTAGTGTCCAAGACAGCTCATCTGCTGTAGTTAATGCTTTGAATTAATCTCCTTTTTTTCCCCTCCTTTTCTTCTGCTTTCCTCTCCTTCTGTTGTTTTGGCTCGTTGTCCGTTTTCTCAATTCTCCGAAGACTTCTCAGTTTGTTCCTGGGTCTGCAGTATTTTGCGATCTTTCCTGTGACCGACTTCATGAAAATGAGGAGTTGAAAGGACAACATATAGGGGGGAATACATAAGCCGGGAGCAGGGAGAGAGGAGGCGCATGTCAATGTGGGGGGAGATTTTACGCTTCGGCATCTCAGGTGATCTTGGTTTGGAAGCAAAGGTTTTCATTTACTTGATAACTGCTATGTAATTGCTTTGGCTATTATAAAAAAATTTTTTTTAAGTCTTAGAATTTGAAAGAAGCCCTGCCACCATACTTGCCTAGCAAGCTCTTCCAATAATAATTTCATAATGATTTTTAGCAGTGCATTTGCTGCAGGAAAATTGACGCGATAAAATGTTACCGCTCCAAAGGAGCTATTACTGTCTGTTGGGTAATTAAAAGTTAAACATAGTGTTAAGAATCAAGCCGTGCAGTTTCTGGGGCTTTTTAAAATTTGCTTGTTTGTTTGTATGTGTGTGTTTCTTAACTTTGCATCGCTGAGGAATTGAAGACTGCTCTTCTTCAGTTGTTGTTGTTGGTCATTACAAGTGGGGCCACCGTGAAACAGAATTCAGACCAAATGTTGGGGCAAAAGCTGAACGTGCATTTTCGTGTTTCGATATGATAACTTTTCGGTAACAATTTCTCACATAGTTATTCACAGAATGGGTTTCCCACTGACCTAGGAATGCAAAAATAGAGTATATATCCCACACTCGGCTTCTTGGCTGCAGCACTGCTATTCTGAAGGGCTACCGCCTCCTGTCCTGTCCTGTCCAGCCCGCCAGTTGAGATTATCTTCCCAATCCCTGTTCTCTCTTCTCCTCCTGAAAGAGGCATTTTGAGTAGCTACCAAAGAGAGGGGATTTTTGGGTGGTGGCACTTCACCTTTGGAATGCTCCTGGCCTTTATTGTCTTGTAGGAGCCAGGCCAAAATACTTCTGTTTACCTAGGTTTTGTCCAGGGGTCTGTTTTTACAGTCTGCTTCTAGCCTGACGGTTGTTGAATAAATACCCTTCCATTGTTGTTAGGCCCCTGAAAGGGTTGTGGCTTGTTTTTATGTCTTGTTTGAATATTGGTCATTTTAGGGTGGAATATATTGCAACCCCCATTCTTATTTTGTGGAGAAATGAGGGGAAATTCATCCCCCTCCCTCCGCTGCTGCACTATTTTTGCAAAAATTGACATATCTAGATTTACAGACCAATTGTGGTCTGTTATCTACATTGGAAATCTAACAATTTATGCAAAGCGGAAGAAAAGGGATTAACAACAGACATGAACCAGCAGTCTGTCAATCTGCTGACAACCGCTTCTGCTCTCCCCCAGCACCACCCAGAAAAACAAGTTTTTGCAAACCAAAAGAAGGACATTGAGGGGGTTGGGTGGGGTTTTTTCCCTTGGTTGGGGCATTCTGCAGCTGAACTGTTATAACTGAAGCCACCCAGGACACTTGGAGGTTGTAAAGCAAGTCTTAAATGTTGGCCTGAGTGCTTGGGCAGGTTCATACAAGAGGAGACAATATTTAAAATAATCTCAGTCCTGGGCCTTCTGAGAGACAATGCTCTGACGTGGGGCTGGGAAACGACAGGAGGGTGACAACGCTCTGCATGATTGCTCCTGTTATAATCCTGGCAGTGGCCCCGTCGAACCAATTTCGAAGCAATTGAAGGCTGCAAACACTCTTCAAAGGAGGCCCTGTTTAGAAAGCATTACTGTAAATTGCATTTCATAATTCTGCTTTAAGAGATTAGGGTTGGGTGTTTTTTTGCTTCCCCCCAGAAGCTAGTAATATTGAGGACAGAATGTTTAAAAGCCACAAGTATGGGGAAGGGTACCTTTCTTAAAACACACACACACAAGACAGGTAACAGAAGGCTGACTAGGGTTGCCAACTTCAGGTTGAGAAATACCTAGAAATGTTGGGGGTAGCCCCCGGGAAGGGAGGGTTTGGGGAGGCATGGAAACTCAGTGGGTATCATGCCATAGAGTCCACCATCCAAAGCGACCATTTTCTCCAGGGGAACTGATCTCTGTTGTCTGGAGATCAGTTCTAATTCTGGGAGATCTCCAGGCCCTGCCTGGAGTTTGGCAACTCTAAGAAGACTCTAGGGTTGCCAACTCCAGGTTGAGAAGGTGAGGGTTAAGACTGGGCAGGGTTTGGGGAGGAGAGGGGAGAGACCTCAGTGGGGGATGATGCCATAGAGTCCACCCTTCAAAGCAGCCAGTTTCTCTAGGGGAACCAATCTGTCATCTGGAAAAAGTAGTAATTCCAGGAGCTCTCCAGTCCCTACCTGGAGGTTGGCAACCCTAGTTGTGTTGAGAGCCAGCATGGTGTAGTGGTTAAGAGCAGTGGTTTTGAGCGGTGGAGTCTGATCTGGAGAACCGGGTTTGATTCCCCACTCCTCCACATGAGCGGCGGAGGCTAATCTGCTGAACTGGATTTGTGTCGCCACTCCTACACGAAGCCAGCTGGGTGACCTTGGGCTAGTCGCAGCTCTCTCAGCCTCACCTACCTCACAGGGTGTCTGTTGTGGGGAGGGGAAGGGAAGGTGATTGTAAGCCAGTTTGATTCTCCCTTAAGTGGTAGAGGAAGTTGGCATATAATAACCAACTCTTCTTCTTCTTCTGGCACGAGTGCACATCCACACGTGCCAAGCTACAGCACCAGATTCTGCCCTTGTGTAGTAGAGTTTCCTATCCCAAGAATACAAACCACCCTGATCAGAGTTTGTTGCAACTCCCATCTCTTGGTTGAGCTCAGCAGCAGCTGCAGTGATGCCGAGCAGAAGTGCCTATTTGCCGAGCTTTAGCAAAGTTGCCAGAGCTGTTTTTCGGCAGCAGGTTCCACCGCTGCCAGCAAGGGGTAGTTAAGTTCTGCAACATTTGCACGGCGGTTATAAGATGTGCGTGTGGATTCTGCAATTGTAGAGCGTTAATCTTGTGTATAAATAGCTTAGCTGTAGGTGTTCGGCTACAGTGTTCCAATCAAGTTTTAACTGAGCATTTAAAGTAAAAGAAGAATGGGAAGCTCTAGCCTGAGCCAGCCAAGCTTAGTTCAGGGAGCTGTGTTGAAGTCAACAAAAAATATTCTTAAAACGCTAACAGCCCTGTCCTATGCAGAGTTTCTCCAGTCTAAGCCAGTTGCATTCAGTGGGTTTAGACTGGACTAACTGCATAGGATTGCATTGTAAATCTTCAAATAACTATGCCATTTCTTTCTTCCCCACGCAACGTCCCTCTTATTCTTTACTTCTTTCTCTCTGCCTACAACGGTGCTTGCCCCACCAAAATATGCCCTGCATGCCTTCACATGAAGATTGTTTGGGTTAGCAAATAAGAGAGAAATTCAGATGCTTTCCGTACTACTCTGAAGATTCTTCAGTTGTTCATTCAGCCAGCCGGGAATTTTAGAAGCTGTGTACCGAGCCAGGTGGAAAAGACCGGCTTTTCTCGCCCTGCGCTCTTCATCTGCTCAGCCTCTGTGAGCTAACCGCAGAGGTTTAGGGAAGGGATAAAGAAGTCAAGCTGAAGGCAAGTGGTCAGGCTGGCATTATTGTCTTGAAAGGCAAGATGCTTGTGTGTCTTTTGCCTTCTCAGAAGCGGCAAAAAACCCTTTGCCCATGGGTAGGTATGCAAAGCGCTATCAAGACGCAGATGACTTACAGCGATCTGATAGGGTTTTCAAGGCCAAAGACGTTCATTCAGAGGTGGTTTGCCTATGCCCATCTCTGCAGAGTGACCCTCGATTCCTTGGCGGTCTCTC
The DNA here is from genome assembly GCF_029931775.1 of Euleptes europaea. NCBI lineage: Eukaryota > Metazoa > Chordata > Lepidosauria > Squamata > Sphaerodactylidae > Euleptes > Euleptes europaea. The sequence continues at coordinate 6,681,482 of NC_079332.1, forward strand.
ATCTAAGTACTAACCAGGGCCGACCCTGCTTAACTTCGGAGACCTGAGAAGATTTGGCTAGCCTGGGCCATCCAGGTCAGGGTCCTTCTGCCCACACTGTATCCAAAAAACAGAGTTCTTCTTCCACAAACTCTGCAATATCTTTCAGAATCGCTGTTTACCTTTTGCTAGTTTGACCCTAGCAATTAGATCACATGGCTGGGTCTTTAATATTCAACTCTCCTCCCCCAATTATTTGTAATTTTAGTCATCAAGTCTATCAAGATCCCCCCCCCCCTTTGGCTATTGACGTATCATCTCTGTTCTGTAACAGAACGAAGCACAAAATTAATTCCTTTCATTTCTGTCCCTTGAAGTTTCAATATTGAGCACCAACAACAAAATTGAAACTGGTTGTGAGATTGGAACCCTTCAGTATCATTCGGATGTTTGGACCAAAGCGCTGTGAATGATGTGGCCAGTCAGTCACGTTATGAGGGATAATGCAGTCATAACTTGCCGATGGGGGGGAGGAGGGTTTATTAAAAAATTTTCCATATAGAAATTGCAACCACTGCGGCATAAGCAACATATTCTATATAGTGACCTCTTCGTCACTCAAGTTGTTATTGACGCGGGAGGTTTGGCATTTTGACAGTCATTAAATGGCTCTATCGCTATTAATATCCAGTCTATGAGGTAAACGGGTCTATTCCTTATTCAGGTCACCTAACAATGGCACCACACAGCTGTTCCTCCCTTGCGTGCCATCTTCTTGAGGGGTTTTTTCCCCCTCAGAGCATTAATGGTGCTGAGAGCATTATGGGCATAATGGTAATTCAACAGCATGTGTGTGTCTATAAAAAACTGCTAATCATACTCAACATGTTAGGGAAGTTTATGATTTTGTAGAATTAAATAGTGTGCGTACAAGTCAACCTATATTTGGAAGCGACATTCTGTCAGTTGGAATATGGATAAGGCAATTGCAAAGTTCTGAGTAAATGTAAATGCCCTGGAAATTTCCCTCAGCCACAACCTCAGTTGAGGCATCTTGTTATGTGGTACCGGCCATAGCCGTAGAGCCGAATTGGTGGGATTAGCCATTCAGGACATTTCTAGGGGGAAATCTGTGGTTGTAGCAGGTCTGATTTTCCAGCCAAGTGATTACATGACGTAGTGTAATGAGGAGGGCGTAGATAGATCACAGGGATGCCTCACCTGCTGGACTCAGCCCTTGCAGCAATCCAGGAGAAAGGAACGGGCGTGCCTTGCTCGGGGCAACAAATACCTTGAGAATATCAATTTTTAGGCTTGCTTGGAATCATCTGACTCACCTCATTCTTCTTGACAGCAATACAGCTCTTCATTTCAATTACTTTGTATGGTGAAGTCTACCTTTGGCGCGGATGGTCACCTAAAGTGTCTACTGGGGACCCTGGCATCTACATGTAGACATTGCTCTTGTCTAGGGAGCGCTTAGAGCCTCTGCACCGTCTGTGCCGCTGTGGTTATCACCGGTGTTTTTGATCTATTGCTCTGCCTTTCCACTCTTCCCAGCATACCTTTCTTCTCAGCACAATTTCTCTTTCTCTTAATCTGGAATGGAATCTGCAGCAATAGGAGGAAAGAGCCCAGCCAGAATCTGACTTGAGGGACACTTGAAGAATGTGTCTGGTGACTGTGGAGCGCCTGCGTTTTTACAGCCACTGGCTACTTTTGAGTTGTCACGCAATTCCCAAACCTGCTCCTGTTTCTCTGCTAGGCTGTTGTAGTTGTTTTTTTAATTATTAGCCATCTAGAGGATTTTGAAGCCAAGAAGGGGCAGAATAGCAATTCGAAATAAATTAAATAAATAAACACTAAAGGTTTTCTATGGAGTTTTCGTCCGCATTATTATTTAGGTCTAAAACGGATCTCGCATATGTTGCAAACTCACTAGGCTGGGATGGTGCCGTCAACTAACTCTAGCAGCCACTTTATTGGGGAATTGTCATAAATGTTTCTTTTTAATTGGCAAAGCTCACAGAGCTTCCTTCTGCAGGGTTTTGATAGCTAGTCTGAGAGTCCCTGAACTATTAATGAAGGAGCCGATAGAAGTATGCATTAAGATGCCTTCCGTTTCTTTATAATCCAACTTGTCTGAGTTTTTGTTCTTTGGGAGTTTTGATGGGGTGTGTTATTTCTCATCTGTACATGAGAGTCAAGTCTTCTTTGTGGGTGTGTGAGTGTGTGCCTTAACTTCAGGAGAGGACTGGCCTAAAATGTCTTTCTGTTTTTTGCTCAATGGGCCACAGTTCTGAGTCAGTGTCTTATGGGAGCCTCTTTATTGGTGGTTCTGTGTTTGATGAGTTGGTACAGATAGGTAGTAGGAGCTCTTTAATTCCACTTAGTAGCAATTTATGGGAGCCAGATGGAGTCAAACATAAAGCAGATACATATCCCCCGTCATATGTCTTTCTAGCCTTTTTATTAGTCTGCTGAAGAGCAATCATATTGTAAATGTGTGGCCAGTAGTTCTGTTTCCAGGGAGAAAGCTTATTTGGCTTTCATGGATTAGTTAAATGTTTCATTAGCTACGGAATTATCCTTTTGCCGAGGATGCTGCAGGACAATTTACTGGCATTTCTGTTTATACCTTTCTTTGTTGTTTGTGGGGAGGGCTCCTCTGTTTTTATGGATTGGTTATTTAATCCATCTGTTTGTGTCCCTGGGAAACAATCTGCTCGCAGAGTTGTGTTTGAAAGTTTTGTAAACACCGCCAGGACAATCCTGGGGCTGCGATTTCAGGATTTTGCCTGATATTCCGTCTGCGCTACAACATTGCCAAGTTTAAAATCCTGGAGGATTTCTTTACATTTTCCATTGTTAAAGGGAAAGCAGCCTGATAGGCTTTAATGGAACATTTCATTACTGATAGTTACCTAATACCATTGAACTTGGCACGTATTTTAAGCGATACTTCTTGTGTGTGTGTTTTTTTAAAGCTACATGTCCATTAAAAAAATTTCTCTGCATTTTATAGCAGCCTACATGTGGGTTTATTTGGTGGATTTCACGAAAAAGCTGACGTCTATTGCTGCATCTGTCAGCATTATTGTTGTTATCTTTGCTTTACTTACTCTGCTTTCCAAAGCTAGAGGATGCTGGTTGTTTTCGAAAGCGGTGATGTCTAAATTATTTTTAGTGGCAATGCTTAGGGGCTTGCTTTTTCTAAGACAAGAGAAAGGACCAAAGGAAACAGCTGAGCACTTATTGCAGAGAACTGATGGACAGACACAATATCCGATGGGCCATTTCAGAGGGTAGCCGTGTTGGTCTGCTCTAGGAGAGCTGGATTCGAGTCCAGCAGCACCTTAGAGACCAACAAAATTTTCGGGGCATACGCTTTCAAGAGTCAAAGCTTGGGACTCTTGAAATCTTACACCCCGAAAATCTTGTTGATCTCTAAGGTTCTGCTGGATTTGAATGTAGCTCTTCTATCCATTGGAGGAATTACAATATACAGATTTCCCTTACTGATACTCACCCAATCCAAATCAGACTTTCTGTGTAAAAAGAGGCTATTTATTGACATTAGTCCCAGAGTAATCCTGCCATTTTAAATATTTCAGAGTTTGGCCTTGGATTGGAGTGCACCGTCTTCCTTTACTCAGCTTCCCTGCCTGAGCCCCCAACTTGCCTATTCTATTAGGTACTGTGGAACACAGGCAGGATGGTGCTGCTGCAGTGGGCTTCCTAGAAGCACCTGGTTGGCCACCATGTGAAGAGACTACTGGACTTGATGGGCCTTGGTCTGATCCAGCAGGGCTTTCCTCATGTTATGTTTTTAACAAGCGTATTGGGGAACAATGTGTTACAGACTCAGCCAGTGGACTGTCTCTGTGACTTTACGCTGCTGGCTCATAGCAGGGAATCAAACAGAAAATTCCACTGCGAGGGACCCCACATGAGAAGGGGTTCATGGCTCAGTGGTAGAGCATACGCTTTGCATATAGAAGGTGCCACGTTCAACCTCCATGTAAAGGATCTCTGATAACAGGCGTTAGGGGAGTCTTTTCTTTACCTGAGATCCTAGAGAGCTGCTGCTAGTCCCAGTAGACCATGCTGAGTTGTATGGGCAAATACCTGGTCCTCATATTGTGGGCTGCCAAAAATGCAAATCAGTGGGTTCTAGATCAAATCAAGCCTGAACTCTCCCTAGAAGCTAAAGTAACCAAATGGAGGCTATCGTACTTTGGTCACATGTGAGAAGACACTGGAAAAGACCATAATGCTAGGAAAAGTGGAAGGCAGCAGGAAAAGAGGAAGACCCAACATGAGATGGATTGACTCAATGAAGGAAGCCCTGGCCCTCAGTTTACAAGACCTGAGCCAGGCTGTTAACAATAGGACATTTTGGATGTAATTAATTCATAGGGTCGCCGTATGTCGGGAGTGACTTGATGGCACTTTACTCACACACAACGTTGTGGCTGCTTTGAGTCAGTTAAAACCTCCCTTTTCTTTTGTGACTTATGGAGCTGCATAAGAGTAGGACATTAGGTGATCAAAAGCTGAGTGAGAAACTTCTGTTCTCCTTTTCATTTTAACATCTGTCACTTTTTTTTACTTCCTCTCCTTGACAACTCTGCCTGTGCCCTGGGCATCCTGGGGAGATCAAAAGGCTCCCATGGAATGCAGGAGGTATCACCTGTCTACACTTCCTTCATGCTCATCTTCCAGAAATACAGGAAGGTGTTTTCTTTCCCTTGGAGACATGAGGTCGTTCAGGCAGGCACCCTTGGTATTCTTGCTGGGGTGTAGGTGCCGAATGTGACCCTATGGTTGGGCCAGTTCGGAACTGACATTAATTTTCAAGTGAACTCCTTCTAACAATTCTTTGTGACCGGTTTATTAATACTCACGTGTGCGGTGGAATTTCCTGGCAGCCTGTTTTGACATTTTAGTCTGCATAAGAAATCTCTGCTAGGGTTGCCAGCTCCAGGTTGGGAAATTCCTGGAGATTTTGGGGGTGGAGCCTGAGGAGAGGGGAAGACTTCCATAGGGTATAATGCGATAGAATCCACCTTCCAAAGCAGTCATTTTCTCCAAGGGAACTGATCTCTGTCGCCTGGAGATTAGTTGTAATCCCAGAAGATCTCCAGCCACCGCCTGGCATGAGCCAGCATGGTGTAGTGGTTAAGAGTGGCAGCACTAATCTGGAGAACCGGTTTTGATTCCCCGCTCCTCCACGTGAGTGGCAGACTCTGATTTGGAGAACCGGATTAGATCCCTCGCTCCTCCACATGCGGCCTGCTGGGTGACCTTGGGCTAGACACAGTTCTCTCAGAACTCTCTCAGCCTCATTTACCTCGCCAGGTACCTGTTATGGGGAGAGGAAGGGAAGGAGATTGTAAGCCAGTTTGAGCCTCATTAAAAGGTAGTGAAAAGTGGGGTATAAAAACCAACCCTGTCTGCCTCAGCGTTTTCTGAAGCAGCCAGTGTTGGCTTTGCACGTCATGCCGGCGTTACCTTGCACAGCGGGAGACTAGGCTGCTTGCAGCTTATAGAACTAACAGCCAATTAAAAAGAAGAAGAAGAAGTCGGCCACAGTTGAAATAGCTGAATAAATACAGCGTCGGTGCTCCAGGCTGACAGATATCCTTCAGAGTGAACTCTGTTTCCCATCAGTACAATCTGGTTAGCTTTCTACTTCTCATTATGGCTCCCTGTAAAATTTCAAACTGCCTGACATAATTTTAATCCATATCTGAAAGACATTTTTATAGGTCTGAAAGTGGTTTGCTCTCTTTCCAGTATTCATTCAGCTGTATGAAGGAATATAAGTGGGTGTTTTTTTTTTTTTTAAAGGGGTTTGTTTGTATTAGACTGATGCTTTTAATGTTCTTCTTTTTTTTTTTTTTTTTTTTGCTTTCAGGGCAGGTTTGTTCCATTTCTGCCTTAAATAGTAGCCATTGTTAATTGTGTATCAAATCAAAACCAGGTTATTTTGTCAACTGCAAAAACTCAGAGCTGGAGCTGAACTTGGCTTCAAAGAGGTTACCTGGGGTCATACCAAAGTCCACCTTGAGCACTATGTTGTTCTATACAGGAGAAAAGTTTTGAGTTTTTTTTTAGGAGAGCTGGTATAGGCAGAAAGAAAGCACATTGCGTTCTTTTCCTCCTTTCTCTGGTTAATCCTCTAAGCCATTCAGGAGTTAGTTTATATGTCCAAAGTATGTATCTGTACATTGTGAGTCGTTTGAGTGTGCTGTCATCCAGATGGGAAGTGGAGAGTTTGGGGAGGGGAGGGGCCATGGCTCGGTTGTAAAGCATCTTCTTGCTTGCGGAAGACCCTATGTTCAATCCATGGCATCTCCAATTAAAAGGATCAGGTAGTAGGCAATGTAAACAACCTCAACCCAAGACCCTGGAGAGCTGCTGCCATCTGAGTAGACAATCTGGACCTTGATGGACCAATGGTCTGATTCAGCATAAGGAAGCTTCCTGTGTGCTTGGGTCTTCTCCACACCATCACATGCTGGAAGGTGATCGGGGTGAGTGACCCAATGTCCATAAAGTCATATGCTCTGTTGTTTCCATAGGTACCAACTTGCTCAAGTTGTCACACACAGGATATCTGTCATCCCATAACCTGCTGGAAACCTCGACATAATTTCTTTCTGCGTCACCGTACATTTAACCAGGTTTTTCACAAACTAAGTGAGGGCTGTCGTTTATATGCAGCCATTTCACAAAGACCTGATTACTGAGGGCAGATCTACAGGTGTAGCAAAATCCTATGGCTTAGCTCTTCGGACTGTGGATGTGGATATCAGTTTTTTAAATGCTTCTTTGCTTAAAAGAAAGAAAGAGGGAAGTCCTTTGTAGGGGACTACAAGTCTGTACACCTCACAGAGAAGAATAAACCAAAATCTTTCTCTTTGATGTGTTCGCTTTCTGTACGTAGGGTGCTTTCTATGTCAGGAGCCGTTCAAAATGTGATTTCCTTCTCTTTCAGTCTGAAGTTCGTAAGAACATAGCTGCGACCATGTTGGATCAGGCAAGTGGCCTGTCTAGATCAGCATTCTTTTTCACACAGTGGCCAGCCGGATGTTCCCAGAGGGGGTATAAAAGGGACAGAGCAGCCAAAGCTTCCCACTGTCACTGTCTCCAAGACTGGCATTCAGAGGTTTACGGCATCTAATAATTCCATTTACCCATCACAGCTAATGGCTATGGATGGGAGAGCCACTATGAATTTTGCCTATTTCCCTTTCAGAGCCAACTAAGCTAATGGTGAAACCCACTAGCTGATTCCTCTTTGAATGAGGACATCGGAACCTCAGCCTACTGCCCGTCAACTTTGTTGGGTGCCCATGAGCGCCAGTATTCCAGGAAAGCTCATTCCAGGAAATGGTGGAAAGAATGTAGAAAATACAGTATTCCAGTATTCTGTCTACATTCTTCCCACCATTTTATCCACTTCTGTTCACTTCTTGGACCAGCTGATGTTAAGGAGAAAAGAAGCAGCAGGAAAAAAATAATGTATGAAAGGACAGTTCAATAGACCCCCAAGAATGAACAGAAATAGAACGAATGTTAAAGATTCAGGGCTATCCCAATGAGTTTTATAAGTAGCTTCTCTTCTACACTCCGTTGGCATTTTAAAAAAACTTTGGCCCCGTTTGCTCACCTCTCTGTCATGAACTATAGGGGTCTATGTTGTACAATCCATTTGGTCAGAAGTTCCGCACGGCCACAAGGTCCTATTTTGCTCCTAGACGGGTGGTCCCCTGTTTCGTTCAGGGAGAGCGATTTTCCTTCCACTTTGCCAAAAAAAACACACCTGACCTCTATTTTTAATAGAAAGCCGAGAGTCAATGCAAGATCCAAGAGAGACGGTGCTCCTGAAGCGTGCTTTATCTGCAAACGCGAGATAACAGATCTTGCATCAATGCAAGCGGTAGTCCTGGCCAAGGAAGGGGCATCTAACAATTTTTTCTTAACAATACCGATGCTGCCTGCACTACAAAAATCACTTACAACAAAGAAGCTGTGAGTAATAACTTCCCCTTAGCTTTCCTTTTTGAAGAACTGGTTGCGAGGTTGGCGTGTGACTATACGAACTATATATAAATAGATAAATACAAAAACCCATTCCGGTTTTTCAAAGAGAAATGCTGTTTACTGTGAATTTAGAAAATTAAATGCTTATCCATCTGTGTGAATTATTTTTGAATGGCTAAGTTTGTGTACTTGCTTTAGCTGGCCTATTATCTGCCACTGGGAAACGCTCTTAGCATTCTCTGGTATTTTCTCCCTTCTCCAGCTCTCTGCATTTTTCCCTTCCCTGCTGAGTTTGGAAGAAACCTTATAATATAAAATATCCATAAGATTGATAATCACAAAGGCTGGATAAGGAAAGTATTGCTGTGTTTGGAGGAACATCTATGCTCGAAGGGGTTGTTTTGCTGTTTCTTTCAGGCGGGATAAATATTTCTGAGAACTGGTCGTGGCTCCGCCATGCTCTTAGGTTTTTCCATCGCTCTAAATATGCAGATAGGACATGTTGTTTGCTTCTAGATCTCCATGACCTTGACAGTTCTGTGTTTGTTGCATGCATTTTCTCAAGCTGGGGAGGAAAGTTGCATGTTTTGGTTAGGCGGGCCGAGAATGTCAAACCATCCGGGGAGACCTGAGGCTCCGATAACTGCTTTCCCGGCATATTATTCTGACAAGCCATTCCACATGCTTATTTCAGTTAGTTGTTGAGGAGAGGCTTTGGGGGTAGCCCCCTCACTTCTCTCTCCTGCTCCTGTTATGAAAGAGCCTTGGAAAACAATAGACCTTGGGGAGCAAAGGTAGCAATCTGGATCCTGAAGCTCGTTTCCGATGGAACTGTACAAATAGCAGCCAACAATGGCTGACCTTGAGCTTTCAATGCAGTGCAGTTGTGTGCTTCTTGGAACGAGCAACCATTTCAGAAGCTAGCAGAAAACCATTGATGTCCCATTTGGGTTTCTATCCGACATTCTGTAGCTCCTTTTACAACTAAAAATAAAGATGGTGGGAGAGGACGTGAGTTTTTAAATCCCTCTTGACTGTTTTCTGCAAGCTATTCAGTACAAATAATTACCCCTGGGAACAAGTAGGTCAGCTTTTCAAGGTTGGTTTGAGTTGGCAACTGAATTACGCATTGAGTAACTGAATCCCCCTTTTGGATTATTTATGCATGGATGTATTTATTTAGGGAATGTATATGCTGCCTCTCCAGAGGCCCTTCTTCAGGCAACTTACACATGAACACATGATGCTGCCTGATACTGAATCAGACCTCTGGCCCATCAGTGTTGGTATCGTCTATGCAGACTAGCAGCAGCTCTTTCAGGCAGATGTTTTTTCACATCATCGATTACATCTCTTAAATGGAGATGCCGGGGATTGAGCCTGGGACCTTCTGCAAGCAGATTCTCTATCACTGAGCCGTGGACCCTCCCCAGATAAAAATACAGGTTAAAATGATACCATAAAATCATGAATTATCAATATAATAACAAAGCAAGCTGTGGCTATAAAAACAGCATAAAACCACCTTTGAGCATCTCCAAGGTTTTCACAAGTGTCATTAGTCTGGCTGATGGCATCTTTTAGTTGGTGAAACATAGTGACACAGTGCTAATATTCTAACTAAACAGTCAGTACTCTAAAAAGCAATTGCTGAACTCAAATGGTAGCTGCCAAACCTTGTGGGTACGAGATTGCCTTTTCCAGATCTGAGAAGCCTTCCTGGGTCTTTAGGAGTGAAGCAACCCAATTACAGAATCATTATGCCATTATTCTAGTTTAGATAATTGAAATACATATTGCATTCTAATCATTTGGGGAAGGGGTAAGAATTGTGTTTACAAAGTAATCAGCATCAAAGCTCCTCAGATGACACAGTGGGAAGCATCATCGATTAAAAAAAAAAAGCAACACGAAAGTGTGGATTAATTAGTAGTTTGGCTTCAGAGAATTTGCCACTCGTCTCGAGCACTTGAAAGAGGTTCAAGTGCGTGGCTTTCCTTAGAGATCCGAGACCTGCTCACCCTTCACATATCAATGGTCCAGATGTTGATGGATGTAGGAATCCATATTGGGAAATGCCACACACGCTTTGAGAGCAACCCTCCTCTAGATTTTCACTCCCTTTCCCTGTGGATTTTCATTGGCTCGGCTAATATCCTTTGATTACCACCAGCTGACACTTGCTGAGCCTGGGCTGTTATCCCAGATTTGCATTGAAGGGCACCGGGATTCTTGACTATTTGTTTCTGCAGAATGAAGCCCACATTAATGTAAGTTAACTCAGGAAGGGGGAGTGGTGGAGAGTGCCATCAAGTCGCAGCCAACTCATGGCGACCCCATAGGGTTTTCAAGGCAAGGGACATTCAGAGGTGGTTTGCCATCGCCTGCCTCTGCATGGCAACCCTCCGAGCTTCCTTCGTGGTCTCCCATGCAAGTACTAGCCAGAGCTGATCCTGCTTAGCTTCTGACGAGATCGGGCTAGCCTGGGCGACGACTAGATATTCAGTTGTAAATTGGATAAATAAGGTGCCCCCCCCTCAGCTCAAGGGGCTGTTGAAGAGAGAAGCACACCGTCACTCCCAATCACAACCAATATATAGCATTTCTTTCTTTCTTTCTTTCTTTCTTTCTTTCTTTCTTTCTTTCTTTCTTTCTTTCTTTCTTTCTTTCTTTCTTTCTTTCTTTCTTTCTTTCTTTCTTTCTTTCTTTCTTTCTTTCTTTCTTCCACCCCAAAAACCTCCCTAGCCTCTCCCCTCCCACCCCCCACCCCCCGCCGGGAGATCTACAACCGGTATGGCACCGGTATGGCCCCCGCATGATGTGATAAATAGGCAAATGGCCCTTGGCAGAAAAAAGGTTCCCCACCCCTGTTCTAGACCAACCCTTTCCCCCATTGATCTAAGAAGGCCTTTCAGGGACAAAACCTCTAAACTTTATTTTTTTCTGTCTGTGGCACCCTAAAAACTAGGTGCGTGTTATGGTCAGGTGCGTGTTATGGAGCGAAAAATACAGTAGATTTTTTGTGTCAACAAAAATACCCACAATGCATACCCACAATGCCGCCAGAACAAATTAGCATTGTGTGAACTTTACTGGGCCAATTCAAAATAGGCCCAAGTGATGCCCCTAGTGGCCATGTTCAGCTTTGCTCTGTTTGGGAAGCTGCCTGACAGACACCTCTTTCGTGGAATCTTCAGCCACCTTTCTCAAAGCTGAAACCAAGGGAGGGGCCGTGGCTCAGTGTTAGAGCATCTGCTTGGCATACAGAAAGTCCCAGGTTCAATCCCCGGCATCTCCAGTTAAAGGGACCAAGCAAGTAGGTGATGTGAAAGACCTCTGCCTGAGACCCTGGAGAGCTGCTGCCTGTCTGAGTAGACAATACTGACTTTGATGGACCAAGGGTCTGATTCAGTATAAGGCAGCTTCATGTGTTCAGCATTCTTGGGAGGAGTGGAGGAGCCTATTTTTTTTCAGATTTCTAATACCCTGGCCTGTGGCTTGATGTTCATGCTTAGACTGTGGGCTCGAGCTGTTGACCCGGTGCGCCGTTATGTCACAAAATATCATGCCAGCAGTGTGGGTGCGTCCATGCGGGTGCTTTAGAGATGGGTGTTAGATGCTCAAGCATGCTGGCACACGAGTAGACACAGAAAACGCAATTCAGCTGAACGTCGAGATCAAATAGCAGCTGTTGCTTCAACTGTTATTCCCTGTAGTTAAGCTATTATTGAAGTCGATGCAATTTCTTATGCAATTTTATCCCAAAGTGTCTCCTCAGCCTTAAAATGACTCTTTCAAACTGCACTCTCCGGCATTTGCTTCCCTTTGTCACTTTTCATTTTCCTTGGGCCCAATAACAAGCAAATGAGAAACGTGTTCCTTGTTATTTCCCATTCATTTCAAAAAAATAGAGTTGAGCTAAAAATTGGGGAGAAAGAAACAGCTCAACCGTTGGTTGGATGGTTGGCGTATTGTTGGCGCATTGCCTTGTGGAAGTGAGGTGCCCAGAAGTGTTTATACCCCAGCAGAGAAAACATTTTTTCACGCCTGCATGTAACACTTTGCAGAGAATGCAATCGTTTTGTATTCTTTCTCCAATCAGTTTAATTTCAAACCATTTTGCATTCTTTCTCCAATCATAGAATCATAGAGTTGGAAGGGACCGCAAGGGTCATCTAGTCCAACCCCCTGCACAATGCAAGAAATTAACAACTGCCTCCCCCCACATCCCCAGTGACCCCAACCCTCCCCGCACCATGCAGGATCTTACAATCAAAGCACTCCCGACAGATGGCCATCTAGCCTCTGCTTAAATACCTCCAAAGACGGGGACTCCACCACCCTCCGAGGCAGCACATTCTACCATCAAACAGCCCTCACCGTCAGAAAGTTCTTCCTAATGTTTAGGTGGAATCGCTTTTCTATTAGTTTAAATCCATTACTCCGTGTCCTAGTCTCTGGAGCAACAGAGAACAAGCTAGTTCCCTCATCAACATGACATCCCTTCAAATATTTAAACATGGCTATCATGTCTCCCCTCAACCTTCTCTTTTCCAAACTAAACAAACCCAACTCCCTAAGTCTCTCCTCATAGGACATGGATTCCAGACCTTTGACCGTTCTGGTTGCCCTCCTCTGGACACGCTCCAGCTTGTCAACATCCTTCTTAAACTGTGGAGCCCAAAACTGGACACAGTATTCCAAGTGAGGGCTGACCAATGCAGAATACAGTGGTAGTATTACTTCCCTTGATCTAGGCACAGTACTCCTAAATCAGTTTAATTTCAAATGGCTGTCTTTTCCCTTTTGTGCCAGCTTCTACAACCCTCATCGGGCTTTTGCTGTCTCATTAAGTCAATTCAGACATTACCCCTGTTTTCTGAGAGCAACTGTGTTTCTAGTGATCATCCAACCACAGGGGGTTTCTGTTGGGTGGCTTCCGTTTATGGCTGTTGCTTCCCAGAAAACCAAGGGTGCAACTGGTACATTAACCGTACCTGTCACCCACCCAAGTCGGCTTGCAGACACAAAAGCCTTAGATGGGTGGCCTGAAAGAACACTTCCCCCCCATCCCCATTCCCTTTTTGCATAATAATCTCAATTCTGTTCCACCCTATTGCAAATAAATAATATAAATCAATAATCCTGCCCGGTTTAAGGAAATGTGGACGTATATTCCAATAATTTATCAATGGAGTCCATTTCTGAAGAGGTCAATGGATTTCAATGAGAAGAGGTCAATGGACTTCTTCCCAATCTTCTTGTATCAGTCTTACTGATTGATACAAGATTGGGAAGAAGTCCATTGAGCTCTCCCCACTTACAAACTATATTAGGTATCTGTTGACTAAAGGTGAAGACCAAAACAATACCTTGAATTGGTCCTGAAAGTGTGATTTCTTTGAATCCACTCTTGGAATACTCAGGTATTATATGTGTGCTAAGTAACATTAGCGAAAGGAATAGGCTCCGGTAATCAAAATGTCTCAAATGTAACATTAACTGTAAGATTTAAGGATAGGTCATGTGATAGAGGAAGGAAATTAGGTGGAGATTTGTGTCCGTTTTCCCGGGACGTGCCCTCTTGATCTCTGCTGACTACCTTTTGTGTAGGGCAAGGCACCCTTTTAATAACTTTTCTGTATGATCTTGGAAAAACTGCCTGTTCGGCGCTCCTGAGAGAATGCTACCTTTGCACTCGCTGACAAGAATGTTTCTCTTCCTTGAGTATATCATAAAAATATATCACTCTCCTCAGTATCAGTTCCGCCAATCAGCTGTTTTAAATTCCTTCTCAAATCTGGGCTGTCATATTGCAGATTCCATCATTAAGAGAGCAAAACGTTCTCTTTTCTTCTTCTTCTTTCTTTGGCTCTGCAGGCTGGGTAGATGTTTTAAACTAACTGGCTCCCCCTGGTGGTTGTCTGGCACAGGATGCGGTCCCTGTTGGTCTTGGAATGGCTATGGATGGCGCTGGCTCCCTTTTAGCTCATGTTGAATAAGATTACACCCTCCTGCAAGGCAGATATTTGATATGATGTGTTTTTTTGGGGGGGGCGTTGAAAAGCTGCCTTAGCATTCTTAGATGAAATGTGTCACAGCTATGTATCCCCCCCCCCGGCTTAAAAGGGCTAATGATGCTTGGGGTGCTGTGTTTCTTGGCGGAAAGAAGTCCCTCACTGGGCACTGGGAAAGGTCAGGTCAGTGCCAGACTGTGCGCTGCCAAATTGCTCCTCGCTCGCTCAAAGAGTTGTCAGAAAGCAAGCTCGGAGTACAGAACAGAAATCTCCGCCGGCTTTGAGCTCGGTCTGCTGCTGGGCTCCCGAATTAAAGCGCCAACTCAATTGCCACGGTGCGATGGGATAACATCTGGAATTGGTTTGGGACCAAAAGTTTCATTCCTTCGTGGACCCCTCACCCCCGGAGTAGCGTCAGTAGAAGGTCAACCCAGTTGGCGCGAAGATTCATTTTCAAGGTGTGCATTTAAAAAAAAAAAATCCTTTGCTTGGCACAGATGTCACGGAAAAGCAAACTCCAGGATGGCAAATTCTTTCCCTGGCACCCACCATCACTCGTTCATTCCTTTGGGTTCTCCTACTACATACATATACACACATACATATATAACCTTTATTGGCATAGATGGTTCTCCTACTAGCTGATCCAGGTGGACATCTTCTTTCGAAACTTAACTTCAGGACAGGGGCCCAGAGTGGTTAAGAAAAGGGTCGCGCCAGCCCACCTTCTTCCACCCCAAATGAAGGTGGTAAAAAAAACAGCTGCCTAATTACAAGGACCTTTTAGGAAATTGGAAGCATCGCCGTATTTGTTCAAGGCTTGCTAATAATTATATTTTCAATTGATGTCCTGCAGGCCAATCACGAAGCGTTTTGATGAGTTTAATATAATTGAATAAAGTGACATATTATGCGCCATTTAGGAAGCTCGGCACATTAGCCCTCCATTAGATAAAAAGCCAGTGTTATTCTACTGTTATGTCAGGATTCAAAAGAAATATATTAGGTCTTGATCAGCATCATCTTAACCCCACATGTTCAGAAACCATTATCAGATGACTAATTTTGCTAATAGGCTGCTTCTAGGACGTGGTATGAATGAAAATGAAAACGAGCCCAAACGCTATTCACCAGAGTCCTCTTTGCAATTAGTAATAAGCTGCAGATGAAGTCCCTGCCTATATCCAGCTCATTGCAGGCACAATGTAAGTGCCCCCCCCAAAAAAACTCCTGTACTTATCTATTTGCTGCACAAAGAGGATCTTTTCCCACAGTGAATGGTGAGAGGTTACCACGAAGTCCTTGCCCCTCTTCTGTGCCTCCTTTTGAAGCCTATGAAGAACTGAGAGCCCCGTTTGTAGCATGGAAGGTAGACAATCTGGAACGTGTCCAGAGGAGGGCAACAAAGATGGTGAGGGGTCTGGAGACCAAGTCTTATGAGGAAAGGTTGAAGGAGCTGGGTACATTTAGCCTGAAAAGGAGAAGACTGAGAGATATGATAACCATCTTCAAGTACTTGAAGGGCTGTCATATGGGAGGATGGTGCTGAGTTGTTTTCTGTTGCCCCAGGTCAGACCAGAAACAACAGGTTGAAATTAAATCAAAAGAGTTTCCATCTAGACATTAGGAAGAATTTTCTAACAGAGCGGTTCTTCAGTGGAACAGGCTTGCTTGGGAGGTGGTGAGCTCTCCTTCCCTGGAGGTTTTTAAGAAGAGTTTAGATCGCCATCTGTCAGCAATGCTGGTTCTATAACCTTAAGCAGATGATGAGAGGGAAGGCATCTTGGCCATCTTCTGGGCATGTAGTAGGGGGTCACTGGGGGTGTGGGGGGAGGTAATTGTGAATTTCCTGCATTGTGCAGGGGGTTGGACTAGATGACCCTGGTGGTCCCTTCCAACTCTATGATTCTATGATTCTAGGTGAGCATTATGGGCCCCATTTGTACTTTGTCTACTAGACCTTTACTCATGGACTGCTTCTTATCAGTTCTCTGTTTTGAACTCGATATGACAGTCCTTTCTGGGATTAGAGCTAAGGAAGCTCTCAAGATTCTCCCACTTTCTCCCCAGTTAAACTAGCCATTCTTCCACAGTGGAGTCTGGGGCATTAGGAATCCTCCATTGTCCTCTTTTCTAGCTCCAAATTCAGCCAGAGCCATTAACGTATGTAAGCACCAAGAACCCTAAATTGCATTGACTCATCAGAGGGGATTTTATCATTCTAAGCTGCCTTAATGTATAGTATTTGATGAGTCAGTTAGGATTTGTCTTTTGTTCCAGTCCTTATTTTTAGCAATCTGTTGTCACATCCTTTTTTCAAGTAGAAAAAACATCAGGTTGGATCCAGCCAGCTCCTCACTGTGTGTGTGTAAAGTGCCGTCAAGTCGCAGCCGACATATGGTGACCCCTTTTTGGGGTTTTCATGGCAAGAGACTAACAGAGGTGGTTTGCCAGTGCCTTCCTCTGCACAGCTTCTTCACTAAGTCTCGCCCAATTCCTGTTCATACATCAGCCCCCATCCCACATGCCCCATGATTCTCAGCATAACCTTTTTTTGTGTGGTCAAAGATCGGGAACTCCTTTCTTTTTCAGTAGCAGAAAAGCTGGTTGGATCCAATCCATAGCGGTGTTTTCCCCAAGATGAATCGCTTGAATCAAAGCAATACCAGAACCGGCATTTTAATTGACTTCCTAAATACATACATTTGAAAAAAGAAATAACACTAAGATAGCAAGTGGGGTTTTTTAGTCATTTTTTTGCCAGCGGTTGCGTAAGCTAAATTATTTACAGTTTGTAGTCTCACCAAAGAGGAGCAGATTGAGGTTATTTACTTTTCTGATAAGGAAAGGGGATTGAGGTTGCTGTGATATGCTGCTTTGTTAATTTCATGTTTGTTCCCTGATGTATAAAAATATCTTTTTAAAGAACTCACTCCAGGACTGACAGCTCCTTTGGAGACCGCAAGGAAGTAGTAAGATGAAACAGAACATGAATAGATCTCAAAAACAGAAGTCAGCAAATCTTTGGTAGGAAATAAAAGGGAGCAGTGGTGGAGAAACCTCTTTGAGCTTAATTTATTTGTTCTCGGGGAACCGAGCCCTGCATTTTGCTGGGGAGCAGCCCTTGTGATCTCCTTCCTTTCAGTGGCATGAAGCATTGCTTGCTGATATTAAAAGGGGTTGCAGAGGATAAGGAATGCAACAGGAAATAACTGGCTGGAACCCTTAACGAGAAGAAGACGAAGAAGAAGAAGATTTATTGCAAAGTTGGAGTGAAATGTTGAGTTTTGCTGGTCAATGCAGTTTCTTCTTCTTCAGATGTTTCAGCAACTCCATACTCTGTGACATTTTGCAGATTAAAATAGGGACTGTCTTGTACTTGTATAGGTGTTCCTTTAACAATCTCTGCCTAAGAAGCCCCATCATGTACATTATTAGACAATGCAGAAAGCTTTTCTCCCCCCAATCGTGGGCTTTTACAATCGTTTCTGTCTGCAACAGGCTGGTCTGTATTGATTTCGGTAGCCGCTGGTGATGGTAGACTGTGGGTTGGATCCAGCAATTTGCTTACACCAGGGCGGTTGATGTTCACCGCTGGCCCTACTCTCCAGGGTGTTCTATGCATGGTCGCTTTAACCTCCTTTATTCCCCATTTCAGCCAGGATCAAATTTTTCAGTGTGTACGATACCTCATTCCTTGGAAGCTCAACGCTGTTTCAATGCAAAATGAATCCGGCTTTTCCCATTCCTCCACGAATTAAACCGTTCATCGTGGCTCATTCCGGAGTCACAGAGCGTGCATACTCTGTCACTCGGGTTGAGCTTCCCCACGCCATCAGGCCCCACCCTTTTCCAACCCCTTCTTCAAAGCAGCATGCAGGGGAAAACAGAAGATTGGCTTCTTTCACAGCCAATCACAAAGCAGTGTGTAAAGAGGTGGGGATTCAAGTGCTTCCTGCTATCTCTTTCTGGAGCTCTTACTGAGCAAAATAAAGGCTTTTTTAAAACGAGGCTTGGATTTCTCCCCCTCCTCCTTTCAGATTGCTCCATTTTTTGTTTTTTGTTCTTCAAATGCTTGTTTTATGCGGCGGTTGGGTTTGGGGTGTAGGAAATCTTCTCTCACGGGGAGCAATGTGAGGTGAGCCAATTACAGAGCAGCATTTAAAGGGGTGGGGCTTGATTTGAGCTTGGGAGACTGTTTTTCTGTATTCATGGTTCGATTAGCACACAGTTTCGTCCCTGATCATTCAAGCCAATGCATACAGTTTCCCCCAGCCCGGGTTACTTTAATGTGCAATGAATCTAGGTCCAAGCAGGGAGATCCAGCCCATGCATAAAAGACCTAGTAGTCCTTTTCTGACCCCGAGAAAGTCGATTCTTGGGGTCTTGGGACCCACATGATGTAAGAGCCATGTCAGGGCTACAGTGAGGAGGGAGAAGAGGCAAAATTGCTTGCTCCACAAAGGTACCATGACCCCAGGAATCAACTTTCCTGAGGAGGTGAGGGGGGGAGACTGCAACCATCGGTGCTTTGCACTTACAGACCATTGAATCCAGGCTTGTTCCCTTTAAAGGAAAAAAAAAAAGCCGAGAGAGTTTTCAATAGAATGCTTTGCCTTGGATTTGGTGGTGCTTATTTATAGAATAGTGACGACTCAACCGCTGAGAGCGATAGATGATTATGGGATGGGTGGAAGGGGAATCAAGGCAGTAACGTTTTGTGTTTAGATAACCGAGAAAGTGGCTGGACCGGGGCACAGAACTGAAAAGCAAAGCAGGAGGTGGCTGTTTTTGCTTCAGATACACGAAGGAAATGTGAATGTAATAAAAAATATGTCCTCTCATCTTCCCGCCTCCCCCAAGGGAAGGCGGCTGTATCCGAAAAGTGGCAACTGTAGTGGACTTGTGCATGCAGAAAAGGTGTATTTGTTTCAGTGTTGTTATGGGGAGTGGGATTTCTTTTTCCAAAAATCACTTTTTAAAGATATAGCCATGGATTCCTCTTATTCTCACATGAACACACAAAGCTGCCTCATACTGAATCACACCTTTGGTCCATCAGTCAGTATCATCTACTCAGACTGGCAGCAGCTCTCCAGGGTCTCAGGCAGGGGTCTTTCACATCACCTACCTGCCTAGTCCCTTTAACTGGAGATGCCAAGGATTGAACCTGGGACCCTTCTGCATGCCAAGCAGAGGCTGTGCCACTGAGCCACAGCCCCTCCCTCGTTTTCTTCTCTTTTTAAAAGGGGAGAAAAAAGGGATTTTCTCTTCCATTTCTCTTTGTAGATATCGTTTGTGATGAAGGGAGCTTCCTTTGACTCTTGAAAGCTTATACCCCAAAATCTAGTTAATCTCTAAGGTGCCGCTGGACTCAAATCTGGCCATTAATTTCTCTTTGATTTATTTTTCAGTGCATCCTTTTGTAACTTCAGCCCCTTACAGTTGTTTTGTGTTATACACCACAAAGTGGCACTTGAGCAGGAGAGTAGGGAACACATCAACTACGGCTGTTGAAAAAAAAATTCGGTTAAATTCGGATTTGGCAAAATTCGGCCCGTTTTTATTCGGGAAATGCTGAAGTCCGAACTCCCCCGCTTCGGGTCCATGCAATTCGGCATGAGGTCCGGAGTTCGGGGAAAAATTCGGCCGAATAAAGCCATTAAAATCACAATCGCACCTTTCCGCGGCTCCGGGGGGGGCATTTTTGGGGGTAGAGGTCCCAAACTTTCAGCGTAGCTTCAAAGGACACTTCTTGCAATAACCCCCAAGTTTTGTAAAGATTGGATCAGCGGGGGCTGAGATATGGGCCCCGAAAGGGGTCCCCCCTCCTTAATGTGCATTTGCAATTAGCAGAGCTTGCTGCCCACTCAAAGATCCCAGCCCCGACAAACAGCTGAGCTGTGGGGAGCAAGGGCGGGGCAGGTGCGAAGAAGTTTGCAAACCATGCAAAGCAACACAACCATGCAAACCATCACATTTGCAACCATGCAAAGCAACACCTGACGCCTGGGAGTTTGCAAACCATGGAAAGCAACACAACCATGCAAAGCAACACGTTTGCAACCATGCAAAGCAACACCTGACGCCTGGGAGTATGCAAACCATGGAAAGGGACAGAGGCATGTTAGCCAAGCATAAGGAGCAGGAGGGGGGTGGAATTTCCCCTTTTGGATCGGACTCAGGACCAAGCAAATGCATTCTTTAAGTCATAATTTGAAAACAATTTTTGAGCAAGCATCAAAATAGACCTAACCGATCTTATGAATGAGGGAAAACCTGAGGACACACAACTGAAACCCCCCCCCCTCAAACCAGGAAGAGAGAGACTCGAGGGGGCACACCCCCCCAGACAGAACGGGCTTCCCCCCCACCCACAGAAACTGCTCCCTCCCTCCACACACACAGACTCTGCTTCCCCCCCCACACACACACAAAGGAGAAAAATTATAGACTAAAGCCCCAAAAGGGGTCTTACTGTGGATGTCTTCTGTTCCATCAGGAGGGACTTGGAGGACTGGGTAATCCAATACAGTTCCATTTAAGCACGGGAGGTTTTGCCTTGGATTTGCCGCTGTCGAGATGCACACAGGATCGGCTGATCCCATTCATCCCAATAGGGAAAAGGGGGCATATCTCAGCCCCCGCTGATCCAATTTTTACAAAACTTGGGGATTCTTTCAAGAAGGCTCCTCTGAAGCTACGCTGAAAGTTTGGGGGCTGTACCCCCAAAAATGCACCCCCTGCAGCCACGGAAAGGAGCGAATGTGTGCTGTAAATGGAATAAAAATGCACATTAAGGGGGGACCCCTTTCGGGGCCCATATCTCAGCCCCCACTGATCCAATCTTTACAAAACTTGGGGATTCCTGCAAGAAGGCTCCTCTGAAGCTACGCTGAAAGTTTGGGGGCTGTACCCCAAAAAATGCGCCCTCTGCAGCCACGGAAAGGAGCGAATGTGCACAAGCACCCCCCCCCCACGGGGATTTCTCTCTCACACAAACAGATACTCTCTCTTTCTCTCCCCGGCCGGGCCGCTCAGCAGCTGGGCTCATGCACTCAATCGCGACTGATTGGCCAGAAGAAGACCCAGCTTGGCCACCGATTGGCGGTGGGAGAGTGCTGCTTACTAACTAACAATTATGCTGCTGCGCCAAACCCCGAATTTGCCGGATTTATTCACCGAACACCCCGAACTCGCTGAATTCGGCTTCCCGTTTTCCCACCTTTTTTGAGTTCGGTTCCATCCGAACTAAAAACCGCCGAATCGGGAAATTCGGCTGTTTTTCGGTTCAGGACGAACCGAATCGACAGCCCTAACATCAACTGCCTCTGAGCATCTACAGTGTGAAATTCCGACGTTTCGCAGAACCTCCCTTCCTGCCCCTCCTCTCTTTGAATTTTTTTTTTTTTGGATCAAAATGGAATTGATTTGAACCAGACCCCACGTTCCTAAAGAGATAAAAGGGAATGGATTGTGGGATCTCTTATTTGACGCAATTGCTAGAATGCTGGGCCACATTGACTATCGCTACTGAGCCAGGCCATGGAAGCTCGCTGGGTGACCTTGGGCCAGTCACTCTCACTCTGCCTAACCTACCTCACAGGGTTGTTGTGAGGTAAAATGGATGAGAGGAGAATGTGGTAAGCTGCTTGGGGTCCCCGTTGGGGAGAAAGGCAGGGAATAAATGAATTAAATAAGTACATTGTTTATAATGGTTTGTTTTCCTTCTGTTTATAGGTGCTGCTGCTGCTTCCTCCAGCGTCATGACTCCTGCTATCGTCATTCATCCAGTCAATACTAGTGTGATAGCTGGAAGTAATGAAGTCGTACTGGAATGCGTGGCCAATGGCAGGTAATGTAAAAAAAAAAAAAACCTTGTAAAGAACGTGCCCATCTAAAACTGGGGGAAGGACAATCCGTTTAATTCCAAGTGACGATACACAGAGCGAAGTACACTGTTAGCTTTCTCTAAGACATGGAGAATACAGGGTTAGTTTGTCCAACTTTGTTACTGGGTTAATATACAGGTTGTTTCCAGGGAGCAACAAAAGGAAATTATTTGTGCAGAAGAAGATATACCTTGGAGGCTCAGTGGCGGCCGGCATCTAAGTACCAAACAATGGTCTTATTAATTGTATTACATTTTAAAATGAGGTCAAATGATGTTGCTAAGCTCTTGATGAGATAAATCGGAGAAGGAAGGTTTGCTCGGCTCCCACAGAAGGGTTTGGATAATGAAAGTCTAGCATAGGGCTTTGGACAACTTAATAATGTCGAGTGAATCCAGGGAACCTGAATGTGTTTTTTTTTATTACTCGATGGAAATTTCGCCGTGAAAACAGTGTGTGTGTGGGTGGTGGGTGGGAGGGGAATGGCATCCTGAAAAAGGTAAAGATCTGAAATGTTCATAGAACGTTAGGAAGGCCAGTTGATGGTCTCCCTGGGAAGGCAGCCGAAGACAATCCTATCTGCAAACCAGAGTTCTCATAAAAGCACCACCGTGCGGCCGAGAGCCAAAGTCGTGGTTTATTTTCCTCCTCCTTTACTTAGGCCAACCAAATCATTAGCCCTTAGACGCTCCACCACTGTAACACTCAGCTCTGCCTGTTGGATGGCACTCTTGCCATTCCCTTCCTTTCAAAGCACGGCTGTTTTAAGACCCTGCAACCGCATCTGGATTTATTTCTGAGTGTCCAACATTCAATATGCCGGCAGCCCTGGAAGAGTTAGGTGAGTCATATGTTCACTGTGTTATTACTGCAGATAACATAATTCACAGTCATAATGGGCATGACTTTTACCCTCACAGGCCTACTGAGAAATTAAGCATCGCCTGGAAGAGAAACGGAGTCAAAATAACCAGTGGAGTTAGCAGGTTTGGGAGACGCCTCGCTATCGCCAGCCCAACCTCTGCTGACATTGGAATGTACGTCTGTGAGGCGCAGTCGAGAGACAGCTCTGCGGAGCCAGAGAAAGCAAAAGCTTTCCTCTCCATCCTGGGTAAAGACACTTAATTTTATTCTGCAAAAATGAGCCTTGAACGGCAGGACAGCAGGAAACAGGAATGGAGATTTTACGGTTTCACTGGCCTCATAGTTGTACCTCTCCCCGGTAAACGGAACAGAAGAGGTGAACCAGGGTTACCTTTGCAATTAATTCAGCCGTTCCTCTACGTTGAATAGAAATTCATCAATAATAATAAGTTTTTGGCTTATTATTTTAGTAAAAATATCAAAAAATGCCTTACGGTGAGTTTTGATTTTCAAAAATTGCACCGTAAACAATGGTGGGATTTCTTTGCTTCCTTAAAGCCATTTTTGCTTTTATCAATCTGGGCATAGTTTCACTCAGGGGAAGTTATTGATTGTCTTCCCTCACCCTCAGTAGGTGTGTAACCAGGCAGTTCCAACATTGTAAGATAAAGTGTCCCAAATAATGGGGAGTGATCAAAAAGTCATACTGGAAGCTTCAAACTGATATTTTATTTGGGTGAGGAACCTGTGAAGTGTCTCGCTATTGGATTGCAAACGGGAACAGTAGGTGTGGTCCAGCTTATGTGTATTACCAATCGGAGGGCCTCTTGAGTGATTATCCCAGCCTACTTCTTCTACATTAATCTTAACAGCACTGTTTGAAGGATACATTTTGGGCCTTTACTGACGCAGAAACCGTGCGCAAAGCCCCGGGGGGGGGGGACTTTTAAAGATTCTCAGTTTCTTAGAGAGTAACCAAGGGAGTTCATTCTGCTCCACAGATCTCTGTGTGGCAGATCTCTGTGTGGCAATCTGTCCCTTGCAGACTTTTAGTAGCTTTGAGTAGCTTGTGAGGATGGTGCTGGGACAGCTGCAAAAACAAAAACCTTCATTTACAATGGATAATTCAAAATCTCAGTGAACTTCCCTTTTGAAGCTCTGGCCATTTTCTTATTATGGTTTTGAGCATCTCAGAGCCTTGATTATCACTACAGTGGATATTGCGGGCAAAATACAATTTCTGTACCTCACCATTAGTATGCCCCTAATTTCCAAATGGCTTGAGAATAAGCAGGGTTCCCCCCCCCCCTTTGGCTTCCCAAAGTTAGCTAGCCCTTGACTCTACCTCCACAAATCTTCTTCTTGCGAGCAAGACTTAGCATTCCTAAATCTCATTTGTATTGCCCGGTGTAGTTTACATATATATGGATTATTTGACTCGGGTGACTCTGTTGATAACGATGCAAATTGCTGAATTTTTTGTTGACGATCTGATCCTATTGGAAAAGGGAGGAGTTGACGTTGGTGGAATGGATGTGAGAAATGAAGGGATGCCGCTCTGGCAGCCAGCGCCTTCTCTTATCCCAAAGTGAGAGTTAAGATTTGCTGTTAGAAGTCATAGCCACATGGATTAATGCATTTTAAGATGAGGGAGGAGGGGAGACCTTGATGAACTCCTAAAGACGTGTGAGCTATCCCTGCAGCTGTGGACCACAAGCACTGCACTGATAAGTGAAACCCACCCCTCATGGAGCAGGCTCCTATCCCAGCACATCCACCCCTTCTGCATTAAGAATGGAAATGTCTACGCTGCATTGAAAATGCAATAAGCTTAGCCTATGGTTCAGGTTGCCAACCTCCAGGCCGGGTCTGGAGTTGTCTCCAGACTACAGAAATCAGCTCCCCTGGAGGGAGTGGCGCCTTTGGAAGGCAGACGCTATGGTATCACATCCCCACTTAGCCCCCTCTCTAAACTCCACCTTCCCCAGGACCACCCTTCATCTCCAGGGATTTCCCCAGCCGGAGTTGGCAACCCTAGCTATTTTATAATCAGGTACTTTGAAACATTTCACTAAAGTCAGGGGGGCAGTTCTCTTCTTCTTTGCAAAATTGGTTCCCCTTTTATTCACTCTCCACTTTTATTTTAGAACTTGCTATGCGGACTTCGATTTTAGCTTTGATTATTCTTTTATTGCTTTTTTATTGCTTTATTGTCTTCAAAAAGTGACCTCCGAGCTCCTTTTCCTTGAAAAAACAGGGGCGCATTTCGCTTATTTACGATTTTGATTTAAGCCCTCCTTTATCCCCACAATTTTATTACGACAAATTTAATTTTGTGGCGGTACCACCAGCTTTTGCCTCCTGCAGTATTTCAAGCCCCTTTTTCTGCTGGTGCAGATGGCCCTGTAAGCAGAGCTCAGATAAAACAGAAAAAACTGAACATTAGGGAAAGATCTTAGAAGTCACAGTGACACCTTTGATTAGTCGCCCACACGCTCTGATTTTTAGATGTTTTATTTATTTCTTGTATCGGATCTGTAGGGACTGGTGGTAAATGATGTTAGGAGAAGTGCTTGAGATATGAACGGGCGGATTAAAAGCAAGCAGTAACAATTTGGTTACCAATTACTTTTATTACACCTTTCATGGAACAAGCCACTATGGGTGGCGGGCACTTACTCCGAGTGTCAGCTCTTCATGCCATATTTTGTTGCTTATGCATTTGTGCCGAAGCGGGGGGGTGGGGGGGTGTCTCTAGCAGGAAATGAAGTTAACAGATTAGTAGATAATTCATTAAAAGGCAACAGCTCCATAATGGAACAGAGCCATTTCTTAATTAGGGAGGGAACAGATTTGAGGGGAGGGTGAAGACAAGAATCGAAAAGGATAGAAGGCTCCTTCGCAAAGAGATATCTCTGTAAGCTTCCTTGAAGGTGTTTCCTTCCTAACCTACATTATTAAAATCTGTTTTAGTAGCACTTAAGAACTCGATTATGCTTGCCCATTTGTGCACATAAAATATTTGTAGAGTACACCAGTAGATAACATACAGGGACTGGCGCTTTCTGGTGTGAAGTAGAAGAAAGTTTTTTAGCAAGCTTGTTTGGGATAGAGATGTGCATTATATTCTATTCAGGGTCTGTTTATTTATTTTTTAAAAAACCTTTGTTCAGATTGTTTCAGATTAGATAGATAGATAGATAGATAGATAGATAGATAGATAGATAGATAGATAGATAGATAGATATAGGAGTCATTGATGCATCTGAACGACATTTAAATTGGTTTCCATTGCCGGGGTGGGGGGTGGGGACCTCACCCGAAACTTTTAAATTGGTTTCCATTGCCAGGGTGGGGGGTGGGGACCTCACCCGAAACTTCTTTGGAGTCTCAGAACAAATTGGGACGATTGAACCACCACAAATTTCAAGAAGAGAGGAGAAATCCTTTTCTGTTTTAGGGGCAGCGAGTGGCAACATGCTGTAACTGCTTCTCCCAGCATTCCAGTTGGGATGAGATTTTCCGGCTTGTAGCCCTCCGCGTGTGGGATCCTCCCAGCTGAATTGCAGACAGAGAAGGGGAAGGGTCACGATTATAAAGAATTCCTGGTGGAGCCGGGTGCATGGAAGCGCTAGGAGTTTTCCCTCTGTCATTTTCCTGGCCCCGATACAGGAGGAGGATTTATTTAAAAAAACAACAGCAGGCCCACTAAATTCTGTCATGTCCACATGAACGGGGTTTGTCTGAAAAGGTGAGAGAGCCACATGTGAATTTTCTTTTCAGGCACTGGAAATCTAAACTACTCTGAGGAACTGTAGGCATTTATGGTTGAGAGTTTTGGAAGCTTAAACAAAAATGGTTTGGACGCTAACAAGGACCCTGGACAGCGATTACTACTTGTGCAGAGAGCCTGTTGGTAGAAACTACAGTTTTAAAGAGGCAAGGAATAAACATGGATGAGCATGACGGGAAGAGATAAAGTGGATTTTGTAAAGGCAAATCACATCTCAGTAACCTACTGGAAATGCTGGGCTTTAGGCTGAATACCTAGAGCGGATATAACATATATAGCACCATTCTGCTGAGTATATATTTGGACACTGCCTTAATTTACAGAGACCTTGCAAACTCTCATTGCCAGGGATTTCACAAAGAAGTTAAATAGCAAATGGGATGATTTAACCCATAGTTGCATCTTCTTTTGGTGTACGGGGCAGATCACAGAATCATAGAGTTGGAAGGGACCACCAGGGTCATCTAGTCCAACCCCCTGCACAATGCAGGAAACTCACAACTACCTCCCCCCCACACACCCAGTGCCCAGAAGATGGCCAAGATGCCCTCCCTCCCATGAACTGCCCAAGTTCATAGAATCAGCATTGCTGACAGATGGCTATCTAGCCTCTGCTTACTCTAATATGACGGGCAGGTGCTGCGGCTCACGTAAAAGAAACACCCAAGTAAATACTCGATGCATTGCTCCATCCTGTAAGAGGTTCACCTAAAATTTGTACAGACAATGCCGGTTCAACTTCATCTAGCAGCATGGCATGATATGCAGGGGCCAGTTCAGCCACGCCAACTCATAATCTGTTTCTTGCTCCTTGAACGTCGCACTTGTCGTGTGAATGCCCTTGACCTTAAAAAAGACAAAGGTCCCCTGTGCAAGCACCGGGTCATTCCTGACCCATGGGGTGACGTTATATCCCGACGTTTACTAGGCAGACTTTGTTTAAGGGATGGTTTGCCAGTGCCTTCCCCAGTCATCTTCCCTTTACCCCCAGCAAGCTGGGTACTCGTTTTGCCGACCTCAGAAGGATGGAAGGCTGAGTCAACCTTGAGCCAGCTACCTGAAACCGACTTCTGTTGGGATCGAACTCAGGTCGTGAGCAGAGCTTGGACTGCAGTCCTGCAGCTGACCACTCTGCGCCACAGGGCCCTAGGCCTTAGCAGTATGAAATAACATCCTTGGATTTCAGTACACACAAAGCTGCTTTATATGGAGTCAGACCATTGGTCCATCGTGGACAGCCTTGTCTACACTGGCTGGCAGCAGCTCTCAGGGTCTCAGGCCAAGGTCTTTGTCTTTCATGTCACCTTCTGTCGGATCCTTTTAACTGGAGATGCTGGGGCCTTCTGCATGCCAAGACGATGTTCTACTTCTGTACCACGGCTTCTTCCTAAAACAAAAGACTCTCTTGCGTGCACGCACACACACACACACACACATTAGCACACTAGAGCCATATGATCTAGAAACTCCCATTAATATGTTTTTAAAGAGAATTTATTAAGAGAAAATGAGAATATAACAATAAAAGAAAATGGAAATACAACATTACTAAAATACTCATAATACAAATTCTTGAAAAGAAACTAAAGCCGCGCTGCTAATATAACTAAAATACCCATAACAGTGAACCAAGCAATACTCCATCTATTTATCCAAAAGTCTGCATGATTATTACATCACTACCTGGCTGTGACATCTGTCACCCCATTGATCGCCAGGGTTGATTCGGCTGATATGGCTGGCTAGGCGCATGTCCCCTACCTCCCTTACCGCTCCATGGGCGTCCCTCCCGAAGCTGCGCACTAGGTGGAAGAGAATGACCATCCCAGATAGAAGGAGTGTACCATTCTTTGGTCAAGGGTATATGATAGCTGTGCTCCCCTGCTAGAACCTCCAAGCAAGCTCGAGGTCCCATTAATATGTTTTTATCTGAATATTTAGTGAGTTGTACCAGGGATGCATCAAGAGGCCCAGCGAATCCTTACCATGTTACTAACCTATAGCTGCGCTGCAGTTTTCCGGAGGGGACGGCAGAGCCATCCCCGGGATGTCTTCATATAATTCCAGCAAAGATAAACCGAGGTGATTCCAAACTCTGGTTTTTATTAGCTGCAGTTGTTATAAATTTTTTAAAGGGTAGCATGTTCCTGAGCTCGCACAGCGTTGGTTTTGGGAAGATTTGCTGCAGATTAGATAAGACCATATTGGTTTCCTTTCCTTTTATCCCTTAGAAGCTCCTTGATCAATTGATCTTGAGCAGCATATATCTAGTGTTGGAGGGATATAAGGACTGAAACAAATCTTGCCACTGACAATGTAGCCTTAGGGTCCCTGTCGCTTAGTAAAAAAGGCATTATGTCAGTCACAGAGGCATTGTATTTGTATATTAAAAGGGGGTTAAATATAGTGCGATCGAAGTTCCTCGTAAAAGCGGCATTCCAAAAGGGCATGGGCTAATGTGTCAATAGAGCCAGAAGAGCAAGGGCAGATCCTGTCAGAGTATGGTATATTCAGAAATATGCCCTGCATCACCATAGAAGGGTTAGCATTCAATCTAGCCAAGCAAAAAGCTCTACAGAGACGAGGAGTTGTTAGATAATATGTATAGGCAGGCAGACCACGTGGAGGGGGTATTCCGAAGAACTGGGATGAACAGACGCGACGAGCACGAAAAGTAGTGCTGTTATAATCGAGCTCTTTAATGCTCTTTTTAATTTTGGCAAAAGCTTCAGTTTTCCCATGATCTGATAACATATCCTGCGAGAAGCCCAGCAACGCCAGTTTCTCATCTAAGATTTTTTGCCATGAGGATTTGAAAGGGTCATGCTTCAGAGAGGCTAGGAACCCCTCAGTGCTAAAGCACAGTTTAAGGTGGAGTTTAAAGGCGGCCAACCACGCCCTAGCTTCAAGTGACATTTGGCCAAACTCGGAACGAAGAGTAACGCCAGCAACACATCGAGGGGCATTTAGGAGTTTTCGTAAAAACTGAAGCAGTGGACGATCTATAGATTCATTGATGACTGTAATCCAGATGGCAACACCAAAGAGGATAATTGGGGTAATTTTCAGGTTCAACTCCAGCCATCTGAAGATTAAGTGCCGCTATCCCCCCTCATTTGAAAAAACGAAAGACTAATTAAAAAAACCTCTCCCCCCTTAAAGATCCTTTAATATAACGTCTCTAAATAGTTATGTTTGCACTGCCATTTCAGTTTGGAGTTTATGAAACCCTGCCACGACATAAAACGAACAATTGTGGTTTTAAAGCAGAGGCCGTGGCTGAGAATAAAAGGGAAAGAAAAAGACATCGGAGCAGGGTGGCCTCGTGGGAGAAGCTGTAATGCTTCACTGCTATTGACCACTTGGCAGTGGCATGGAGGGAACACAGACAAACGCTGCGGTGCAAAATTCACCTTTCCCAACACTCTTTTAAAAAACAAGTTCATTGTTATCAAGGGGCCGCATTGCTTTTGAATAAAACCGGAACCACATTTTGTCCCAGAATCCACAAACCTCTAGCACACGCATGCACGCATACCGCGTCTCTGTGTTTGGGGGCTTCCCAGGAATTTCAAAGAAGGCTGTTTTCACAACATATATTAGACCGGCTTATTGGCATGTGGCCATTTTTTTTTCTTTTGGCATTACTGCTTTGGAACCTTAACTTAACCTTAACCTTTCCAGATCCAGGACCCCTGCAGAGCATGGGATCCGCTGAGCTGCAAATGTATGACAGGAAGTCATGGCATCTGGGTCACATGACAGGAAGAGGGGGCAGAGTTATCCCATGTCAGGGCCAGGACTGTGAGCTGCAGGTCACAGAAATGGGTGGCAGGAAACGCAAGCCAAGCAGCAGAAGTTGTAACACAAGGCAGATCAAGCCAAGGGTCAAGGCTACGGAGCAGTTTTCTCCATAGATCTTGCCTCACTGTAGTGCTGTTGATCTGTGCATGAATGCAAGGAGTGGCGTGCTCTTTATGTACATCCCCTCACTCACTCTGTAGGTGTAACTAACAGCAGACCCTTTGAAAAGGCAGCCCAAAATGGCAACTCTCTAAGGGGCCTGTGGGTCAGCAAGTGAGACTCCATGGCCCACCTAAGGGTCCTAACCCATGGCTTGAAGACTTCTGGCTTAGATCAGTTCAACATCCATGTCGATAATACGGCATCTGTACCAATGTATGATGCTTTGTGATCTGACAGCCAGTGTGGCGTACTGGTTAGGAGCGGGGGACTCAAGTCTGGTGAACCGGGTTGGTTTCCCCACTCCTCCACTTGAAGCCAGCTGGGTGACCTTGGGCTAGTCACAGCTCTCTTAGATCTCTATCAGTCCCATCTACCTCACAGGGTGTCTATTGTGAGGAGAGGAAGGGAAGGAGATTGTAAGCTGTTTTGAAGGTAGAGAAAATCAGCATATAAAAACCAACTCTTCTTCCTCTTCCTCTTCCTCCTCTTCTTCTTCTTCTTTGGCCAGCTGGTGGCCCAGGCTCCAATGCGAGATCGTTCAGTTCCCATTGCCCCTGCCTAATTTTGACCTAATAAATCTTTTCCGCTCTTAACCTCAGCAATTGTGCTAATTAAATGTTAAATCGCTTGGCCTGGTCTCATAAAACTGCTGCTGCCATCCTGGTAGCTTCTGCATTGTGTCGCTTGCCGACGTGTATTATTCTGCAGGGCATTGCAGTGGTACCACACGGACAAAACTCTAGCATTACGGTCGTCCGCTCCAATTTGGGTTATTTCAAATCCTCCCATTGTGTAATAGCAAGCTGCCCTCATTCCATGCCTTTCGAATGCTTGGTGCGTTTGTAGGGAATTATAATGGCCTTTGAGAAGAGCATTTGGTCCGGTTTAAGGCATCATCGGCGTAAAATAGATTCCTCGTGGGGCAGATAATGGTATATGGCAGCCTCTTATTGCATTTCAGGTCACCCATTTGGACTTCGGCCTTCCTGTTTAACAGCAGACAATCAGCACTGAGCAACAGATGCTCTTCGTTTAGTTAAGAAACATGACACAGCGATCCCAGTGGATCTGTGAATTTTTAAAAAAAAATGTAGATTGGCACTACTAGAAAGGCCTCGCTTTGCAAAGGGAAGAAATGTGAAGCAGCTGTATTATAAATTCTGACCCGGGTGCGATTCTTGAGTACTTCCGTAGATTTTGCTGTGAAGTCACGGGTGGCAGTGCATTTAAGCCAGAGGTCCGCTTCTGCTGCCATTTTTGAAGCGAACAGGCTCGCTTCTTGTCTGCATTCCGCATATGCCTCTTTCAGAGCCATGTTCTTTTTCTTTATATTGCCTTGAGATGGCTGCCCAGCTGTTCTCTGATTAGCTGATCCGGAGTCCAGTTGACAGGTGACTTTATTCCCAACCTGGTCCTGACTGGTAGGGCAGCAGAAAGCCTGTGGGACGGGACTTTACATTGCAAGGTACATGCACCATTAGGGGAGGGGCTGTGCCTCTGTGATAGAGCCTCTGCTTGACATGCAGAAGGTCCCCGGTTCAATCCCTGGCATCTCCAGTTAAAGTGAATAGGCAAGGAGGTGATGTGAAAGACCTCTGCCTGAGAGCCTGGAGAGCCATGGAGAGGGACTGTGGCTCAGTGGCAGAGCCTCTGCTTGGCATGCAGAAGGTCCCAGGTTCAACTGGCATCTCCAATTAAAGGGGCTAGGCAAGTGAGTGATGTGAAAGACCTCTACTTGAGACCCTGGGTGACACAACCTTGGTGCTTTTTCAGATCCAAAGCCAAACAAAGCAATTGGGATGAGTCCAGCATGGCCTTTCAATCATTTCTAGCTCTTTAGGGTTTTCTCCCCCCCACCAATAAATACATCACTTTATGCACAGCTCATACATATAAGACTGTGTTTAATAACCATCATCTACTTAAGTATTGAAGATCAATAATGTCTGGACATGTATATTATTAAAAAGCTATAAATCCTACACAGACCCAAGTTGATTAGTTTCACTCTGCAGGTTAACGTTCTAGAGGATTCGTCTTCCTGTGTAGCAAAGACAAATGAATACTGAGAATGTTTTTAATATTTGCAAAGTACACATGTTATTCCGGGGCGAAAGGGCTCATGAGGGCCTCCTGTATTTCTCTCTCCATGCCTGTCTTCCCATGCCCTCATTAGGCCTTTATTATCCCCGGCCATTCTCCTTGGTCAGAGTATAGATCACAATGAACCGTTGGGTCAGAATGGGCAGAGCAGAACCAGACTGCTTTTCGAGGTTGCCTGTTTGTGCGTGAAAGATTTTCCCCTAGTTTTCTCAATAAAAGCAGATGGTGAAAGAAGGCGGGCCATCCTGGTTGGCTTTAGCAGCCGTGTAGCAACTGGGTTTACCATTGTGGCGTAGTGGTTAAAAGCGGCAGTTTGGAGTGGTGGAGTCTGAACTGGAGAACCGGGTTTGATCCCCCACTCCTCCACATGAGCTGCGGAGGCTAATCTGGTGAACTGGATTTGTTTCCCCACTCCTACACATGCTGGGTGACCTTGGGCTAGTCACAGCTCTGATAAAGCTCTCTCAGTCCCACCTACCTTACAGGGTGTCTGTTGTGGGGAGGGGGAAGGTGACTGTAAGCCGGTTTGAGTCTCCTTTAAGTGGTAGAGAAAGTCAGCATATAAAAACCAACTCTTCCTCCTCCTCCTCCTCTTCTTCTTCTTCTTCTTCTTCTTCTTCTTCTTCTTCTCTCCTGCTTACAAATAAAGTGACATGAATGTGTTTGCAGGTTCAAAAGTAAACTCTTGTTAAGTTTTCTATTAAAACTGTTGGGTAATATCCTCTGATACAGATTTATTTTCATGCTGTGATGCTTTATGCCCCGAGCTTCCATGAATGGTGTATAGATACAGAAGTATAAAACATGGAGCTGTAAATAAAAATCTTTATGGACCTCCCGGGATGGTCCTTCCAAGCTGAGAATTAAAATATTCCATGATTCGCGCCTGTAAAATGAAAAGCAGCCTCTGCTCTGATGTTAATTTGCTGCATAAAACCCTAAATATAAATTGGCAGTTGCTCGGCGCTCTTTGAAATTCATATTCATCATCACATATAATTGTGGAGGTTGCTTTATGAGGCTATCACTTAAAAGAAACTGTAAACTCAAAACAGAAGTCAAAG
Source organism: Euleptes europaea (assembly GCF_029931775.1). Taxonomy (NCBI): domain Eukaryota; kingdom Metazoa; phylum Chordata; class Lepidosauria; order Squamata; family Sphaerodactylidae; genus Euleptes; species Euleptes europaea. Next base: position 6,715,212 of record NC_079332.1, read on the forward strand.
TAGGCCACCCATGACAGGCTGTACTAAATACACTCATCCCTGTCTACAGACTGACATCCCAAGATCCCCAGCCCTGTTCGTTTTTTTATCCTGTGGAAGGTCTTCAAGGGTCATGTGAAGAATGCTAGAGTTTGGCTCCCTCCAATGAAATTAACAAGGATCTCTGTGTACATCTCAGCACAAAAGGAACTCAGAAGGAGGTCTACTATTTGTAATATAGGTATATATTCTTTTTGGTGACATGCCCCCCCCCTTTATCTGTCTTTTCTTAAGAGCCACCCTATTTTACTGCTGAACCAGAAAGCCGAATTGTAGCTGAAGTGGAGAAGACGGTGGATATCCTGTGCCAGGCAATGGGTAAGTCTGGAGTGAAGAAACCATCACAGGGTGTGTCCCCCCCCCCCCCCCCGCTTATGCAATTTCGTATCCTTTTTAAAGAATGTCAATTTGTACAATGGCAAGTTGCTGCGTATGAGAAGCGTGATCTGAAAAACCTGGACAATGCTTGTCTGCCAGGTAAAAAGACTCCCTCTTCTCGTCCGTGCTCCTGAAAAAGATACGCTGGAGAAATGCAGTCGGCCAAATAGGATTAGCGGCTAGAGCCGAGCGAATTAATGGGAATGAAACGGTGGCTGTGGGACCCATAACTTGGGACGCTGAGAAACAATCAATAATTGCAACAGTTAAAGCTTCTTGTTTCTTAAAATTATGGAGCTTTTACAGTGAGAGGGGAAATGTCAGCTGCTGAGGCGTTTCACGTGCGGCAAGACTTCCGTGGCGGCGCTCTGTCATTCAGATCTTAATTGGAAGGCCTTTGAACATGGTCAAAGTCTTCAAAATATTTATAATTCCACTTAGAATGAACTGCCTCTTCCAGACCTAATTCAGCGGAAGCAAACAGTTGTATGCTAATTATAAACTGCAACAGGTACGGTAATCCAGCGATTAGATTAGGGAGTGAGTCGATCCCTATTTGGGCCTCTGACTTGAGCAAATCTTTGGGCCGCTTTATATGTTAAGTTACCCCAAAACATAAAGTTTACAAGTATGGGTGTAAGAATTTGCTAGGAGTCAGAATTTGCTGCTGCTTCGTCTGGTGGCAAGGCCAGGGCTACTGGAGGAAAGGGGTATTCATGGCTATTAGTTAAAATGGATACTAGTCATGCTGCATACCTATTCTCTCTAGTATCAGAGGAGCATGCCTATTATCTGAGGTGCTGTGGAACACAGGCAGGATGGTGCTGCTGCAGTTGTCTTGTTTGTGGGCTTCCTAGAGGCACCTGGTTGGCCCCCATGTGAACAGACTGCTGGACTTGATGAACCTCGGTCTGATCCAGCAGGGCCTTTCTTATGTTCTTATTTTCTTACTCTATGTAATGTATGAATGGACTTTGGAAACTGCCACTGATTATTTAGTAGATTCACTGGTCACTGGGCACAACTTGGAAGAAGGTATGTTGACATCTTCAGTCTGATGGCCAGCTCACACAATTGTGAGTGAGGCTTCAAAAAAAATTCCCTGGGTTTTTGGCATAATAGTATGTGAATGTGTGTATTTGCTCGATTTGAAAGATTTGTATCCTATTTTTCTCCTGATCAATGGGACTAAGAGAAGCTGAATTAGTTACAGTGAACCCAAACTGCTTGCTTACCCATGGTATGGTGTCTGGGAAGATCCGTTAACTAGTGGAGTACCTCTAAGAATAAATGTTTGGAACACTGTGGGACACAGCTTGTTCTTACAGGAGTCAATTCATGAATCCAGATTATCCAAAGTATATTCAGTAAGACAGAAAATTTGATGGACAAAACCACATGTGCGGTTATCTGAAGTGGGCCGTAGACCACTACCTTTGGATGGTTCATTCTACAACGGGGGGGCCGGCCCAGGGGTTGCAGTCAGGAAGCTTCCATTTTCCACCTGTCCTGTGGGCTTGTTTGGCGCAAAATCCACTTATGCAATCTTTGTGCTCTGTGAGTACGAGAAACAAAAATTAAATTTACTCAGCAGAACACGATTAACTATAAATAAAATTACAACTTGTAAGGGCCGGCTTTTTACTTTGCTTTAAATGGAGCTTTGGCTCCTTGGTAGCGAATTCTATTTTTCACTTCTCATCAGCAACTGAGGTTTCAAGTACTTTATAACACAACACAGAATAATCCACATGCACACGAATTATTATTTGGATCATATAATGTCATTGATGCTGTGGGTGGGTCTCAGAGGGCTAGTGTCAATTGGACTGAAATTCTTGTTTGAACGAATAGCTCTAGGATAGCTCACAAAAGGTGTGTGTGTGTGTGTGTGTGTGTGTGTGTGTGTGTGAGAGAGAGAGAGAGAGAGAGAGAGAGAGAGAGAGAGAGAGAGAGAGAGAGAGAGAGAGAGAGAGAGAGAGAGAGAGAGAGAGAGAGAGAGAGAGAGAGAGGACAAAAAAACACCAGCAGCCTGAACAGGGCAGAGATGGACCAATGCCCCAAAATGACCAATGCCCCAATGCAGACAGGACCAATGCCCCACAGGGGTTCGACTCACTCCCGGCCTTCAGCAGCATGGCACATGACTGGGTCTAAGCTTGGAAGGCTTTAAGAGGGGAGTGGACATGTTCATGGAGGAGAGGGCTATTCATGGCTACTAGTAAAAATGGTTACTAGTCATGAGGCCTACCTCTTCTCTCCAGGATCAGGGGAGCCGGCCGATTAGATTAGGTGCTGTGGAACACAGGCAGGATGGTCTTGTTTGGGGGCTTCCTAGAGGCACCTGGTTGGCCACTGTGTGAACAGACTGCTGGACTTGATGGGCCTTGTTTGTGGGCTTCCTAGAGGCACCAAGTCATCTTGTTTGGAGGCTTCCTAGAGGCACCTGGTTGGCCACTGTGGGAACAGACTGATGGACTTGATGGGCCTTGGTCTGATCCAGCAGGGCTTTTCTTATGTTCTTAAGCTAGACCTCTATGGTGTTGATTCAGAAGCTTGGCTTAGACCAGTAGTTGTACAGGCCCAGGAGGGGATGGGGTGTAACCTACTTGGGGCAACAGAGTACCTTCAGCTTGTTGGGAGGTTCTGAACCAAACATCCTCCCACAAAAGATGGGCACTCCTGGCAGATGCAACGTTCATGCCTCCTGGGTGGATTGCTAGGCAGTAAGTGGAAACAGAGCAATCCCAAAGCTTCCTGGTTCCCCCCCCCCACCGGTTCCATTCAAGTCCCTTTAGATTTTATCCCCATGACTCAAATAGAAGGTGAGCACCAGGAAACATACTGTTGGGTTCCATGGTGTCACCTGGAGAGTTGCTGCTTAGGTACTCCAGTCATAGTTCACAATGGTTGCAACACAGTGCCTCTCTTCAAATGCTCTCTAAATGTAGAGAAACGTAAAGAAAATAATCAGTTTTGCAGGGTGAGATACCTCACCCAGTGATTATAGGATTAAAATATTTGCTAACATCTTTAAATGGTCAGAGGGGACTTGGAAAATAACACAGAATGCCAGGATTTTTTGTTTGTTTGTTTGTTTGCTGTATTGTTTTTTTTCTTATCAAATATAATGGGAGCATTGTTATTTAAGCTTCAGACCGTTTCCAGCTTCCCCTGTCGGGAGGACGATTCCATTTTTGCATCATCTGTTTCCTCATTACTATGTGGTAATTTGTGTTTGCCCAGGGGTTTTTTGAGAGACAAACAACATTTGCACCGAGAATTCTGACAATGAGACCTGTACCCAGATTCTGTAGATGGGCTGCTGGTATGAAATTGGAATTGTGTGCATTTCACAGTGGTGCATTGTGTCTATTCTGTGTCAAACAAGCACGTGTTGTTTCGAAGAGATGATTCTCTTAGGCTATAAATAGCTTTATTATTCATGCAAAATGGAAACTAGCTTTGAATGCGATTTCAGGAATTGATTGCATCCTTGTAACAGAAATATAATTTGATGGCCAAACACTCTCCCCTGCCCATTTAAAAACTGTTTTCACATTTGTCCGTGTATTCTTTAGGGAAACAACACTGCTTTCATTCTTTACGGGAGGGTAGAGAAAGTTACAGGTTATTACAGCAGTTAACATTTACATTTTTGGAGTTGCCTATTGCAGCTTAACTTTTTAATTCGATCTAGCATGACAAGCTAAATTGACTTACTAAGCGCACAACAGAGTGGCGGGTACTCTACCTACAATGTGGTAATGGTCAGGTAATGTACAATGTGGTAATGTTCTAACAGTTAAAGCGGTTTCTCAGTGGACAGGCTTCCTTGGGAGGTAGTGGGCTCTCCTTCCCTGGAACAGAGGCTAGAAATGCTGATTCTGTGACCTTAGGTAGTTCATGACAGGGAGGGCAGAAAGGTTTGCATGAGTGTATTGCTCTCGTGGCCCTTTCTTGCATGCCCAGGATAGTGCTGATCTCCACTTTGGGGTCAGGAAGCCATTTTCCTCCAGGCCAGATTGGCCAGGGATCCTGGAGGGTTTTGGGGTTTTTTGCCATCTTCTGGGCACGGAGTAGGGGTCACTGGGATGTGTGTGGGGGTAGTTGTGAATTTCCTGCATTGTGCAGGGCGTTGGACTAGATGACCCTGATGGTCCCTTCCAACTTTATGGTTCTACGATTCTGTGCTTCTGGAAATGCAGAAGTCTTGCTCCTGGAAATATTTTGAAGACTAGAGTGACAGATACTTGCCTTAAACCAGAGGTCTGCGTTGAGTCAGACAGGCCAAGCAGTGATTGCAATTCATTGCCATGGAGGGAGCCACTATGCATATGCTTAGGAATGCGCACATGAATTGGTGTCCTTGACTAAGTCATTCTAGCACATGTGTCAAAGTGCCCAGAGCTGCCTCACTGGATTGTAGTGAAAGCCTCGCCATCCTTTTCAAGGTTGGTGTGTTTAAGCTCACCTGATTCTCTGATGTGAAATATGCCTTCTGAGCCTTCTCAAATGACTACAGGGAATCTGATGACAGCAGGAGAAGTCCTTTGGTAGCACCCCTATTTCCTTGTTTAAATCTTTCTGTGGGATGGCCATCCTTGTGCTCTCTGAAACATGTTCCCCCTCCCATCACCACCTGCCAATATAACCTACAGTGATTATGTAATGAAGAGTGTGTTTAAAGAAAAGATGGGAAATCAGCAAACAGCCGCGGGTGTGGCCCTTAAGAGCATTCTGTCTGTCTTCGATGCACAGGAGTCCCACTTCCCACTCTGGTGTGGTACAAGGATGCCGTCCCCGTTCCTAAACTGTTGAATCCTCGTTACAAAGCCATGATCAACGGGACTCTTCAGATCCAGCAGCTGCAGCCAGATGATTCTGGGATCTTTCAGTGCGTTGCAAAGAATGAAGCTGGGGAGATTCTGAGCTATACCTTCCTTGATGTTACCAGTAAGTCTGGACCACTACAACATAACGTTGGAGGGAAGGATAGAGGGGAGAAGGAGGGACTTATGGGATATCACCCACCATTACACCGTTACATTAAGAATGCCAAAAGATACTGTGACAGAGATCGGTGGTTGTGGTAGAAAGGGTCAAGTCACCACTGACTTATGGCGACGCTGTAGGGTTTTCAAGGCAAGAGACGTTCAGGGGTGGTTTGCCATTGCCTGTCCACGTGGGCTGAGAGAGTTTTGAGAGAACTGTGACTGGCTCAAGTGGAGGTGTGGGGAATCGAACCCGGTTCTCCAGATGAGAGTCCACCGCTCTTAACCACTACACTTTTTTTTTTTAAGATGAACAATTTTATGCTATTTTAATCACAGGCCAGTCTCATTGGATAGGGATGTGCATTCAGACGTTAATTAAGATCTAAACCGAATCCCCTGTGTTCTGTAGTATGTTTGTTGTAACTGATCTGACTGCTAAACAAACAAAAAAATTGGTCATCTCCAGAAATATTTGAGAATTGCCTTTATTCCGGAGTCCTGCTGCCTGGTGTTCACAACTGCCGAGTCCATTGTGGAGGGAGGGTGTAGGCGTTGCTCCCTTTGCCCACATACTCTGGTTTTCTTTCACCCTGTGCTTGAGTATCCCAGGAAAGGAGGAAAACACACCATTGTGAGCACGTCGTCCTGCCCAGGAGAACTTTATTTGCCACTAAACTGGGGATGCTTTCCCTCCCGAATTTGCCCATGATTTGGCAACCAACATATCTTGAGCAATGGGTGCTGTCCTTGAGAAGGTCATGCTAGTTGGTTGGCGGGGAAAGGGGTTTCCCACTGAAATGAAAGGGAGCTACATGAAGCCCATGAGGAACGCCCATCTGTGTTTGCCACCGGCCCACTGAGACTGGAGCAAAGGGGCTTATTTTTGAGTTCTGAGAATTTAGATGGGGAAAATGTGTATCTAGAAAGCGGCAAATCCAAGGCAAAACCTCCCAGGCATAAACTGCCAAAGCTTACTACATATCCTTAGGACAGTTACACTTCCCCTCTCAGCTTAACTTTCTCCTCAGAGTTGGTTGGAGGACAAAAACAGGGAGCCCGGAGCCCCTTGAAAAACGTCAGCAAGATGATAAGCAACATTTTAAGGACCCGCTGGCTGTTCTCTTCTAGGCTGGCAGCTTTCAGAAATGTATAGAAATGTTAACAATAGTTTTTTTTTAACCTTTTAAAATCTCACTGGAGCCGGCCGAGAGGCAAAGTATAGAACAGCAGTTGGGCTCGAAATGGGGGTGATCCAGGTTCGAATCCAAACAGAAGTTGACTGGCTAGCCTGGGGAGCCCTATGCCATCTTTACACACCATTTCCCAAAACAGCGTCAGATGAGGGGACCAGAGCCCTTTACTGGATGCCTCCACCTTTAAAATATATAAATAGAATATAAAGAAAAAGATACAAAAGGAAAGAAAAGTTAAAAGGCCATATCTAAACAACAATTAGAACTGCAATTACATTACATTAGATTAGATCGTTTATTTACGGCCCTTAGCCAAAAAAACCCAGAAACATGGACTAAAATATTCTTACAAACAAAGAATTACATTCCGAGTCTTATAACACTTAAAAAAAGAAATAACCACCGAGACACTTCTGCCAATTGGGCTAAGAGACTGTTCTATGGCGTCGAATTTTCACTGCTGCCGAGCAAAATTTCACAACCTGTAAAGTGATTGAAGGATTATCCCCTTGTAGGAGCAACTCAATGTTTTCTCCTGCCCTGTCAGATCCCATGCTCAATAAGAGGGGCTCAGTAAACTTAGAATGGGATAATGTGTAAAAATTGCAGTTCAGGAGGGCGTGCTCAATAGTTTCTAAGTCCCCTGATTTGTGTGTGTGTGTGTGTGTGTAAAGTGCCGTCAAGTCTTATGGCGACCCCTTTTTTGGGGTTTTCATGGCAAGAGACTAACAGAGGTGGTTTGCCAGCGCCTTCCTCTGCACAACAACCCTGGACTTCCTTGGTGGTCTCCCATCCAAATACTAACCAGGGCTGACCCTGCTTAGCTTCTGAGATCTGACAAGATCAGGCTAACCTGGGCCATCCAGGTCAGGGCATCCTGATTTACAGGGGCCGAATCTCTCCTCCCTGGGTATCTTCTTAAATTTCCCCTCTAGCATAGCAAGAGGGCAAGGCTGCACACCTGGTACCATTACATCAGTTACTTCAGAAGAGAAGGCAAAGAACATCACAGATGATAGCATCATAAACAAGGCGCAATTTTTAAAAAAAACAGTAGCAGTTTTGAACAATATGTGTGTATGTGTGTGTGTTAAGTGCCGTCAAGTCGCTTCCGACTCATGGCGACCCTGTGATTGAAAGTCCTCCGAAATGTCCTATCTTTGACAGCCTTGCTCAGATCTTGCAAATTGAAGGCTGTGGCTTCCTTTATTGAGTCAATAAATAATATTTGAACAATAGACAATGACGTAACGCCACCACCTTCTGAAGCCGAGGAGGTGTACCAGAGGAGGGGGGACCTCTGTGTCAGTCATCCTTAAAAGCCCCGCCTCTCCTCCAGGGCTCTGAACCAGCCCTCGTTAGTCCTCATGCAAATCCAAGCAATGTCAGCCAATCAGAGCCCACAGAAGTCCACTGCACGTGGGGGGGATGAAGAAGGATGAAGAAGAATTTTTCCCCTCAGGCAGGGGGTTTTGCAGCTCCGGGAAGGGGCGCCCGCTTAGCCAGGCTGTCGTTCGGCTTTTAGTTAGGGTCTGGGGAAGAAAGTGTGACAAACAAGGGCCTGGCGTTCCTAAGCGGTGTGTGCCAGTTCTGTGGGGAGGTGCTCTGTGTGGGGAAAGAGCAGCCTCCAACCTGCTGAGGTAACCTGTCCAGAGAAAAGGGAATCCCATCTCCCCTCAGGGATGGTTCACCTTACCCAAGCACCAGTTTGTTACCGTATCAAAGCTGTCCACACAAACCATTTCCCTACTAAATGCTTTATTTTCTGTTAAATAAACCTTTGTTGTTGTTCGTCTCCATCTGCATCTTGTCTATCAATAGGGTTGCCAACCTCCAGGTGGTTAGGAATCAAAGAAAAAAACTCGTGCTTATATAGGAGATTAACAGACACAACCAAGCACTGATGACACGCAAAAATATAATGAAAATTCTGCAAATACAATATTACAAATTCCCGAGTCTGTACAAGGTTACAGAAGAATATTATTATGCTGAAAAGCAACGCGGCTACTATGAGCCCAACACAGGAAAAGTTCCGGCTGTCGCTTGGGTGGAGGTGATAGTTACTCCGGCTGTGTTGGGCTCATAGTAGCCCCGTTGCTTTTCAGCATAATAATATTCTTCTGTAACCTTGTACAGACTTGGGAATTTGTAATATTGTATTTGTAGAATTTTCTTTATATTTTTGTGTGTCATCAGTGCTTGGTTGTGTTTGTTAACCTCCAAGTGGTGGCTGGAGATCTCCCGCTATTACAACTGATCTCCAGCCGACAGAGATCGGTTCCCCCTGCAGAAAACGGCCGCTTTGGCCATTGGACTCTATGGCATTGAAGTCCCTCCTCAAACCCCGCCCTCCTCAGGCTCCACCCCCCAAACCTCCCGCCGGTGGCAAAGAGGGAGCTGGCGACCCTATCTATCAGTTCAAAAGTCTAAGAAGAAGGGGTCTCTCGTCTAGCAGGTTTCCAAATAAGAGGCCTTTAGTTGGCCGTTTGCCATTGCCTGCCTCTGCATCACGACCCTGGTATTCCTCAGAGGTCTCCTGTCCAAACACTCGCCAGGGTCAAGGCTTGCCCAAGGTCACCCAGCCAGCTTCCATGGCAGAGTGGAGATTCGAACCTGGGTTTCCCAGATCCTTGTCTGACACTTCCATCACTACACCACACTGGCTGTCTAGCTCTGTGGTTCGCAACTTTTTTTTTTTTTGCTCCACCACCCCTTTCACCATTGTTCAGAATATAATTTCCCCCTTCCCAAGATGGTCATACCCTTTCAGAGGGTAGCTGCGTTGGTCTGCCGTAGCACAGCTAGATTCAAGTCCAGTAGTACCTTTTTCTTGTTGGTCTCTAAGGTGCTACTGGACTCGAATCTAGATGATCTAGAATAATAGTGCCTTTCTGCTTGGTTTAGTGGTTAAGAGAGGTGGTTTGGAGCAGTGGGCTCTGATCTGGAGAACCAGGTTTGATTCCCCATTCCTCCACATGAGCAGCGAATGCTAATCTGGTGAACTAATCTGGTGAACCATTGGTTGAGACTCAAAGGGAAACTTCTTTTGGCTGACATTTAACTTTGCAAGCGAATATTGGCCTTGAGTTGTGTTTCATCTTTAAAGGGCTCTGTTATGCGCATGAAAGCAAATAGTTTTGTTTGTTTCAGCTCATCTACTTTCCTCCAAACATTCATTGTAAGCCTTTTTTTGTGTTGCCGCAAAAGCCCTCGTGCTTGTACTTGTTACAAGCACTGCTAGAATTTCTAATTTTCATTTTAGCCAATAATCCAAGTTTGGGAGAATTCCTGGGAGATGGGTAATGAAAGGTTACTGTCTCTTTTGAAAGGTTTTCATGTTGTTATTGCTGTGCCCTTCTCCATCGCCAGTGCGGTATAAACGGATACAAAATTTTACAAGGAGTTAAGAGATCTTTCCAAGAGATGATCCAGAACTGTTGTTGATTTTAACCGCTGTTGTTGTTGTTTTTAAATTCCAGATATTGCTCCCACTTTTATCCGGCCACCAGTGGACACAACAGTTACAGAAGGAATGGCTGCGGTTTTAAGATGCGAGGTTTCAGGGGCCCCCAAGCCTGCCATTGCATGGAAACGGGGTAAAAGCTTTATTTTCCTGCTGGGAAATCACTCTTAATTACTGTTGTCCACCAGGGAGAATTAGCTGAGCATTAGCTGCTTCACGCACTGCAAATCGGACAATTGAAGCTGTTCTTCCGCGCTCTTGTTTCAGGGAGCCAGACTTTGGCTAGCGGCTCCGTCCAGATCCCCCGGTTCATTCTCCTCGAATCTGGCGGCCTCCGGATAACTCCCGTCTTCCTTCAGGATGCTGGTAAATACAGTTGCTGGGCAGTCAACTCCGAAGGAGACCTGAATGCTTCTGCCGTGCTCACCGTGTGGAGTAAGGACCCACATTTTGTTTGAAACCGTAATATTAATCAAGGCCTAATCAGTTCTCATTGTGCCCCGAGGAAACCAATTACAAAGTTTCCATTTCATGGGAGAGGTGGGGGGGGGGGAAATCCTGAATAATTTAATACGCGTAATGTGTGAACTTTCGAGAGCTGATTTAAGCAGATCTACCAAAAACAAAACAAACAGCACCCTGTGTTTTGGCAGCAGTGATTGGGGTAATTCTGCAAACTTAAATTACAGATGTCAGCAAACCTGGGAGAAATGTTCAACAGAAATAGAACTTTTCAGATATTCAGACCAACAGGTTTAAGTGAAAAGCATTACATGTTGGGCTGAAGTTAGGGGCAGGGGTAGTTTGATTGCTCCTGTTGCAAATCACGGCATGTGCTTGTTTTTTTTTAAATTGCTGTGTGTTTTTTCTGTTCTTGAATGTGGATTGTAGCTGGTGGACCCCATGTTCCTTGCAGAACATTCTGTCATGCGTGTTAAATTGCACCAACCACTGTGATGCTGCTGCTGCTGGAGCTCCTTGCTGATTATCCCCATGGCTGAAGAGTGACTGAAAGGTTTCTGCAGCACCTGTGGCATCAAACAGAGCTGTGGGACACAGAGGTCCATAGGAGGAGGACATGGCGGGTAGCCCTGCCAAATAGCCTTCCAGCAACGAGTAGTGGCATTGAGGTTCAGAGCAGGGTTTGGAGGTGGCGTATGGGAACCAACATTGGGGCTAGAAATGCTAGAGTGAGGCACGTCCTTGGTTTTCAGTCCGGTTAGGGAAATCCAGTCATTGCCAGCGTGTCTGTGATTATTTAATCGGATTCGTGCATTGCATGTCCTTTAGGAGAAACTCCACAAAAGGTAAAGGTCCCCTGTGCAAGCACTGGATCATTTCTGACCCATGGGGTGACATCACATCCCGGTGTTGACTAGGCAGACTTTGTTTACTGGGTGGTATGCCAGTGCCTTCCCCAGTCATCTTCCCTTTACCCCCAGCAAGTTGGGTACTCATTTGACCGACCTCAGAAGGGTGGAAGGCCAAGTCAACCTTGAGCCAGCGACCTGAAACCGACTTCCATCAGATCGTGAGCAGAGCTTGGACTGCAGTACTGCAGTTTACCACTCTGCACCACGGGGCTCATGGAAGAGCAAATTTTATTGCTGAAACTCCAAAGCATTACTAAAAATGCTAACAGGCAATATGTTTATAGGATATAAGCATCCACAGCTTGGCTCTCTCTAACCACAATTCAGAAATCCTGTGTCGGCCTTAGGATCTTGTCCCCGATCCCAAATCAGTTGCTGTCAAGGGCAAACCTGCTTTGTAGTTCCTTAATGTCCTTGCCAGGGTTTCTGTTCCTGGTTGGTGTTAATTGCAGTTAAGGTTGACGTTGCTGCTGCCATTTTCCTTAATCGCTGCCACGTAGGAACTGGGCTCTGACAATAGGAGACTGTGGAGAAGGTGGGAGCCCAAAGCACGGCTTCCAAATTGCTAATCCCGGTTAAGAAGACGACTCCTCTCAGCAATGAAATTTGCTCTTCTAATATGCGTGGAGCTCTTACAGCTTAATTGGGATCCAGTGGGAAATTAAGTTCGGGATTGCAAGAGGAGGTTGGGATTCTGTATTAAGCTTTTTCTCTGGTAAACACTTGCCATCGAGAGTTTCACACTTTCGGGGGTGGGAGTGGGGAACGCAAATATTCTTGTCTGGAATGACAAACGGCCCGACTCGCTGCCTTTTGGAGGGCAAAGGCCCGAGTCAAGATGGAAGATGGCAATTTTCACCTGAACGGCGGGTTGTGTTCTTTTCAGATCGCACTTTTATCGTCCGCCCTCCAGAGGACAGCAGTGTTATTAAGGGAACCACGGCTACGCTGCGCTGTGAAGCAGCCCATGACCCAAGGATTTCAATCAGGTTGGTGAGCTGTTCGTGCCTTTTTTTTGGGGGGGGGGGACTTAATTCCACAATCCTGAGTGGTATTAGGGGAACTCTTTCCAGAGCCCAGGTTTGGCGCCCAGGGTCCCAGTGACTGCGTCATGAGGCTGTAGGTTGCGCCATAAATCATGTCTGTCCTGTTTTTTACCCCCCTCCTCCTTTTTAACTTCAGTCCTATATATTATTTACAGTGAGCTACGGTTCCACTTCATGATTTCAGCACAACTTTCTATGATTTACTGTCAAGGTTAATACAATATCAATAAAGCGGACTTGTCAGAAGCTGCTTCTTAATGAGAATGAAACCCAACGAGGTTTAATGGGATTGTAGGAATTGTTTGCGCAGAGGGTATTAAATTCCTGAAAGGATTGCTTCCTCCACCCCCACCCCCCAATACTCAGATTTTCTTTTTCAGTAATGTAATACAAAATTCAAAATGGGAAGTACAACCTGTTTGTAAGCAAGCCAGCTCTGCCAGTATGAGGAATTCCCTCTGTATTTCTTTGACAGGATGAAAATGTACATAAATGAAAGGTAATGCAGATGAAGGGGGGGCAGCTAAGGATGAAATGGCTTCTTTCTGAGACTGTAAAACAAATGCGTCTTGTACAAAGAGAGGAAAAAATAATTCTACATTTGTATAAAGGGAGGAACACATTTTAAGTTCTTTTCCCCCCTTCCCTTTGTTACTGCTGGTAGGGTTATAAATCCTGCTACAGACTATGTGTAGTGTGATTCTTTTCCATCAATCATAATGCTGAAATAACCAAGAAGAAATTTTAAAAAAGAATTTGTGGATCATTAATTTATAAATCAGGTATATTTAATGCTAACCATATTTAGTAGTTTGGTGGTGCATTGCTACTGTACGAAGCACTTATACTTGAGGCTACCCTGTAATGTAGTATGGCGTATATTTTGTGGCAAACTTAAGGCCCCAGCAATTTTGGCAGACTTAGACAGGAGTTCCATGGAGGGCTGTGGGGAACAGAGAAATACCCCACAACCAGATCATGTATCAGGCCACATAAAGTTTTTGTTGTTGTTGTTGTTAGGATCCCTGTATTTCTAGTTGTTAAGAGGTACACGTTTAGAGCCTGCAAAGATTGATGGAGGTAGTTGTACTTCAGTTGCCATTCTTGGAGAAAGCCAGTTGTCCGCTCCCCTCTTAAAGCCCTCCAAGCTGGCAGCCATCACCACATCCTGGGGTAGGGAGTTCCACAATTTAACTATGCGTTGTGTGAAAAAATATTTCCTTTTATCTGTTTTGAATCTCTCGCTGTCCAGCTTTAGCAGATGACCCCGTGTTCTAGTATTATGGGAGAGGGAGAAAAACGTCTCCCTGTCCACTCTCTCCAAACAATGCATAATTTTATAGACCTCTATCATGTCTCCCCTTAGCGGCCTTCTTTCCAAGCTAAACAGCCCTAAGCGTCCTAACCGCTCCCCATAGGACAGTTGCTCTAGTCCCATAAAACAAAACAAAACTCTATGGTAAAACCATACAGTTTCCACCAATTCCTAGGGTGATATGACATCACTTTCAGTTTCAACCCAGAAGTAATGTCACACTGCACACAACAGCATTTTTTCCCTCCAGCAACTCAAGTGAGTAGTGGTTGGCTGCTAGCAGGAGACCTGGCCACACTATGCAAAGTCCAAGCATAAACGCAGCCTGCTCATCTGTATTGCACAGCTAGAATGGCAAAAAAACACAACTTAGAAAAACCGAATGGCCTTTCCCCTTTTGTTTTTCTGACACCTAGGGCCTTTTAACAGAATCCTTGCCCTAGCACATGCTGGCAATCCTCTTTGCAAAAACCTCCTTTGTTAAAAATCAATGGGAAATTTGCCATTGATTTCAGAGAAGTAGAATTGCACCCTTCAGCTTGAGCAGGAGTACATTTTATTAGTATCGTAGGGCCTGTCAGACATTTCCTGCATCCAAATGAGCCTCTGGAAGATTGTTAGTGAATATCGTTCTTCTGTATAATTATTTAGCTCTGTTTTTACCATATAATTTCAGCACTTGATATTTCATCATTTTTAACTAAATAGACAGCTGACTTTAACGGTCTGAAATACTGTGATAATCAGGTATGTTTGGAAGAAGGACAACGTTGTCATAAATCCATCTAGCAGCTCCCGAATCGCCATCGAGACAGATGGGACCCTCATCATTAGCCAGACGTGGTCCGGCGACATTGGAGACTATACATGTGAGGTCACTTCCTTTGGAGGAAACGATTCCAGAGTGGCTCGAATGGAAGTGATGTGAGTATGCTAGTGGTGTGCAGCTTTGGATCCAATATGGCTCATCGATGCTATCTTCCTTTCATTGTCTTCCCACCAACCCAGTTCTCCAGATTAGAGTTCACCGCTCCAAACCACCGCTCTTAACCACTACACCATGCTGGCTGAAGCCAGGAACACTCAAGGTTGGCCACCCAGCTTGGCTCTCTGGAGGGCTTCCTTTGTCTCCCGCAACCTTGTTTCCTTTAGAAAACATCAGGGATCTTCCTTAACCTCCAACATGTAAATTCAGATATCAGAAACCACCCAGTGCCTTTATTTCCCTAAGGTTACTGCAAACGACAGAAACGCTAGAGAGGACAAAAAAGACCGGATCTAAGCGTAGTGCAAGCCAAAAACGAAGCCACTGCAAATTTCTACATTATTAAGTGAGAGCTAATAATAGTGATTCTCTTGGATGTATAGTAACAAAGCTCAAAATGACACCCTGTTAAAAACCCATCTTGTTGTGGATTCCATCTCCATATATTCCTCAAATTGCATTGACTGCCTCTTGCCATTTGTACTCTCTTTATTTTGTATGCTTCGTCTCAGTGAGAACAATCGGGAAGAAGTCAGGCAGAAAGCAGATTATCTTTTCCCAGACAATGGAGAAGGTTTTTAGTAATTTCCAGGCTCTCTGGTGGGCTATTATCCGGGAAAGAAAAATTACTGCTGCATCCAAATTTACCTGCAATGGGAAACAACACAAGCAAATAATAATAATAAAACCAGCCTCTCCCCTCTTCAGATGCCAAAATGCATGCACTTTTTGAAACGTAAGATCCTAGATTTTTTCCCCCTGAGGTCATCCGCAGAGGTAACTCCCAGAGCATGCAAGTCCCACTGGAAATGTGATGCCTTTCCTAGAATATGGCCAAATTTCTCTCATGTAAAACAGTAAGAGCCAGCATGGTGTGGTGGTTAAGAGTGGTGGTTTGGAGCAGTAGAGTCTGATCTGGAGCACCGGGTTTGATTCCCCACTCCTCCACATGAGTGGCGGAGGCTAATCTGGTGAACCGGGTTGGAGTGTGATCTTGGGCTAGTCACAGCTCTCTCAGCCCCACCTATCTTACAGGATGTCTATCGTGGGAGGGGAAGGGAAGGTGATTGCAAGCCAGTTTGAGTCTCCCTTAAGTGGCAGAGAAAGTCGGCATATAAAACCAACTCTTCTTCTTCCTCCTCCTCCTCCTCCTCTTCAGATGTTGTTCCAGCCATGGCTGAGGGTGGGCTTGAGGCCTTAAGTATTCCTGCGCATGCCCCACCTGTCTAGAAGAGGCTGCCAGCTTTTTAAGGCACCATGCCTAGTTATGGTGGCAAGTGCCCCAGCAGAGCTGGGGTGCTTCTTGCTCTTGCGGGACTCGAGTGGTCAGTTGGGGAAAGATCCCAGGGCCCAGTCTCCAGGGTTTTGGAGGGACCTCAGCATGGTATAATGCCGTAGATTCCACCTTCAAAAGCAGCCATTTTCTCCAGGGGGAAATGGTCTCTGATGTCTGGAGATATGTTGTAATTCTGGGTGATCTCCAGGCCCCATCCAGGGGCTGACAACCCTAAGCACCCACCCCTTTTCCACAATAGATCACACTGTCCTCCCGCTTTGGAAGCTCTCAGACCTGCACCTGAACATCCATCTCGGCCCAAAGTCACCAGGTTTTGTTCATTTATCGGCTTTGGGGCCTTGTATTCTTTCCCTCAGCGATGACACTTCCCGCAACTCATGCTTCACGGCAGACTTGACTTAGCAAGGCTTTCGTGACCGAGACGGAAAGCTTTTTTTTTTTTTTATAAATTTTTTTTGACAAGGAGCCTTGCTTAATCTCCCTCGCCTTCTTGGTAATCCTCTCTTCTGTCACAGTCTCTCTAATTACCTGCTGTTGGCCTCTCTCTTATTTCTCGCTCTCTCTGAGAAATCGTTCCAAAAACATTTCTGGTTTATTTCCCTTAGCAAATGGCTTGCCTTTAACTAATTTTCTAAGATGCTCTGTGGGTGTTTACTGAGTAAAACATTTTTTTTTCCAACCTGCTCCCCATCCCCCAAGCACTTAATGAACTGTTTCTTAAATGTTTTGGTATTTTTGTTTAGCGTGTTTCCCCACCTAGTACTATTCTCCTGCCTTCCCAATTCCCTCTTGTTTGCACAGTGACTTAAACAGAAGCTTTGCCAAAATCCCAGGAGGCACCACCTGTAGGCTGTATCCTTAAGATCAAACACTGCCTGGCGGTGGCTATTTTAAGATCCTTTAAACAAGTGCTGAACTGTAATATGTCTCTGTTCCATGTGTTGCAGAATCCCCCCCCCCTTGCCGCCGCACTTGGTAATTTTCTTTTCACACCTCTTTGTAAAAGCAAGCAAACAAAAGTGGGTGCTTGTGACCCATTTCATCCTGGCTATGGGCCTGGCTTTGGAACAGAGGCGGCTCTGGTGGATGGTCGACTACAGCTTGATAAGGGAAATGCCTTCCTGCTTCTTCTCCAGGTCCTGTTGGCCGCTTTTGATATGGTAGATAGAGACTTTGAGATCAGATGGGGGGGGGGAGTCAAGCTGTAGCTCTGGGGGTGGGCTGGGACTTTTTGTGATCCGTCAGATGCAGGAGGGGATGGCGGAGGATGAGGAATTGGCAACAGGAGATCTGTAGTGGAAAGTTCCCAGGGGTCCGCTCTCCCTGACGTTATTCAATATATGTTAGACCTCTTAAATGAGAAGACTGGCCCCATGTAATGGTTGCCCTTGGTCAGAAGTTTGGTTGATGTCTTCAGCCAGGCAAACAATTCCATGGGCGTAAAGAAAAGGAAGACAATTCTGTACAGACGATACCTTCCTTGGGCATAGCTATTCATGATGGCAGTGGTAACTCATTTATCTTCCTCCCCATTTGATGGTTTCAGCGGAGTGATTCTAAACGGGATGCAGAAGCAAGCATTGGTTAAGGAGAGATTAATATTTGTTAATCTCCACTTGTGCATACAATAGAGAGAGCAACACGTTGCCTCCCTCAAGAGTTCCTCTTCAGTTGTAAAGGATCGTTTCTGGAGAGACATGTTTCTGGCACACTGATTGCTTTCCCCTCTTGGGACTTCTGTGCGTAAGCATCATCTGTTACTAGCAGTTAACAGATTTACCAAAGGCATCGTTGCCTTTATATTTTATAGTTGTGAAAGTCTGTTTAGAAGACTGCTTAGAATGACCTGTTAACCACTTGCTGCGGTTGGTGTCAATCAAAGGTTACTACTTATATTTGTGACGTGATTAAACAGGCAAAATGGCTCACACCGATGTATCAATTTTAATGAGCGTGCAGCATATTAAAGCAGGTCAGGTGTAGTTGACTTGAGACTGAAAACTCAACTGAGGCTTTGGCTTTATTAATATTAAGAAATTTGCAGGGAGCCTGACAAGGATAATCAATGCAAAGCAAGTCCTAAACAGGAGTTTGCGTTTAATCTCTGTGTAGCTTAAAAGGAACATTAATTTGGGCCGTCTTTCCCCAGTCGAAGCTCAAGTCTGCTTTTCTAATGAGCATAGACAAGCTCAATGTTCAGTGGTTCGGAAGTCAGGGAGTCCCTTTACATTTCCGCTGAATATCCAGAATTCGAAGCAGGCTGTGTAAGAGCACAATATTTTATAATGGATTCCTCCCAATCTACAGCAGAACCGACTTGACTAGTAAATAGGGCTGCCAGCTCTGGGTTGGAAAATACCTGGAGATTTTTGGGGCGGAGCCTGAGGAGGGCGGGGTTTGGGAAGGGGAGGGACTTCTGTGCCATAGAGTCCACTTGCCAAAGCGGCCATTTTCTCCAGGTGAACTGATCTCTGTTGGCTGGAGATCAGTTGTAATAGCAGGAGATCTCCAGATAGTACCTGGAGGTTGGCAACCCTACTAGTAAACGTGAATGTGTTTACTCAGTATACCTGTAACCTCCACCAAGGCCAGCAATTCTGCAGCGCTGCAATTGCAGACCTTGTTTTGCAAGATGAAGCAGGCCTGACAATGTTCACAAGGATCCCCCCAGAACAGAGGCGGGACTGGGAGGAAAAATGGCCCCGGGGGGGGGGGGCCTTCCCTACCAGAGGTGCTGAAGTAGCAGAAAACAACAGGATTGGGGGGAAAAGATGAATGTGAGCCCATTTATGCATTGTAAGGGAGAAATATTACTTCCCCCAATTTAAAAAAAAATTACATTTGCACTGAGAATCCATATGCATCTGTAGTGCATATCCCATGCCTGGTCTGAATGTGGCTCAGAAAGGATAATTCCCGTGATTTAATTTTCTTTTTTTGCACTGGGACCCATAGTTTGCAAAGCCATCTCCCATTAGTTATTGCCCTGTGTACTGTTTTAGAATTCATCCAAAGCTTCTGCTGCAGTTCTTGTGCCTTTTTTTTTTTTTTTAATTTGGAGTTTAATAAACAGTGTCAGGACGACACTTTTCTCTCTCTGGAATCGCTTTCACCAGCTCAGACACATAACACTGTTTTCCAGTTCAGGTTGTGCTGCCTCGCTAGTGCAGGCTACAATAAAGCACGGACCACGGTTCAAAGTTAATTCAAAATCAAATTTGTTTCTCCGCTCTTCCTTCCAACCGCAGGAAGGAATCTGAAATTCAGGGCATGCTCCTAACAGCTCTGATTTAAAACCACCTCCCTGGGCTGGAGTGGTTCTTTGTTTATGAATGTGGACTCGCTGTGGTTTTTAGATAGCACTAAGTGTACGGCAGCTTAATAAATTATGGAAAGAAATGAGTACATTTTTTAATTACAGAATGTCAAGTACAATTACTGCTTTTTGGTCTGACCAGCAAGGGTCAGCGATAATTGATATTGAGGGAGAATTTCCAGTGCGCAGGCAGAGATGAATTGCTAGACTGGTAGCAATCCTCTCCATTACTTGCGTGAGAGTCTTGGCCTCCGTTTGGAAAAGAAATGCCTTAAAGCAGAACCCAGGGTCCTTGCCCGTAAGCGGGGCCAACCCAAGAGTCATGGCAGCCGAGGCAGAAAATCCAAAATGTTTGTTTCTTGCGTATGTACAAGCAAACATGCATGCCTTTGATTAAAAAAATAATTAAGCTGGACATTAAGCAGGTGGCAGATATTGGGCTGTGGCTCAATGGTAGAGCATCTGCTTGGCATGCAGAAGGTTCCAGGTTCAATCCCCAGCATCTCCAGTTAAAGGGACTAGGCAAGTAGGTGATGTGAAAGACCCCTGCCTGAGACCCTGGAGAGCCGCTGCCGGTCTGAGTAGACAATACTGACTTGATGGACCAAGGGTCTGATTCAGTATAAGGCAGCTTCATGTGTTCATGTGTACTGTTAAAGGAGATGCGAATCAATTATTTTGAGTGCTATTATATTTAGCCACGGGAGGAGGGGCATCCTTCGGATTTTCTGCAGCGCTGTCGGTGTCTCTTGAGCCTTCTCTGGCCAGGTCCTCCCTGGCTAGATCTTGATTGACGCTTTTCATGTGAAAGCAATATAACGGGGCATGTTTCAGGAGTGGCTTGAGATGTTGAAGACACCCCTGGGGCAATCCGGGTCTGCTTGGCTCAGAACTGTGCAGCGGCAGTGATAGCAAAGAGAGTAGGGCTACTTTGCTAGACTAGCCTACCCTGGTTGTTTTTGTTGCCGTGGCCCGAGCCGAGTGGGACTCTGTGACTCTTCCAGTACCACAAGGGCCGGTTGGCTCATCTTTGCTCCTGGCTGCTAGCCACCCCCCAGCACTGTTCCCGGTGGGTTGAAGAGAAGAAGAAGAGTTGGTTTTTATATGCCAACTTTCTCTACCACTTAAGGAAGAATCAAACCAGCTTACCATCACCTTCCCTTCCCCTCCCCACAGCAGACACCCTGTGAGGCAGGTGGGGCTGAGAGAACTGTGTCTAGGCCAAGGTCACCCAGCTGGCTTTGTGTGTAGGAGTGGGGAAACAAATCCAGTTCACCCGATTAGCATCCGCCGCTCGTGTGGAGGAGTGGGGAATCAAACCCGGTTCTCCAGATCAGAGGCCACCGCTCCAAACCACCGCTCTTAACCACTACACCAGGCCACTCCATCCCACACATATTCTACTCCTGATCTTTCATAACTTGTGTGTATTTGTAGAAAGTTGGGATTGAAGCCCATGTTTTGGGTGCGGTTTCTGCAGGCGTTTCTATGTATTCCGTCTCAGTGCCCCCCCTTTTTTTAAAAATCGCCATTGTGTTAGGGAACAGAGCGTACCAACCAGAGCCCAGGCTGCCGGCTGTCTTTCAGACGGCGACAACCTAAGAGTGCATCCAGTAATTTTGATTGGGAACTTTGTATGGGTGTCAGCAACTACTTGTGCTCGGCCGAGTATGAAAAATCCCACTTTAAATCATTTCTTCCTCCCCCTTTGGTCTCCTGTTCATATGTTTTACAGCTATTCCATTACGAAGAACGGGCTGTAAAAAGAATTTATAGGCCGAGTTGTCTCAATTAAAAAAACAAATTTGAAAATTGGCTTCCCCCCCCCCCACGTTAAGTAACAGTGCCATTAGCTATTTAAGTGTCAACTGTAGGAATTTCCATGTAAATCATCATTGAGAAACCAGACAAAACTCAGCGTTACTCTGAAGGTTTTATTTTTATTTCACTTTTGGCAGTAAGCTGGCCAATTTATATCCGTCATGGCACCCATCTGAGTTTGTAAAGGCTTGTACAGCTCTCTTCCAAATGGGTTGCCAGCCTCCAGCTGGTGGCTGGAGATCTCCTGGGATTACAACTGATCTGCAGTTGCAACTGACACAGATCAGTTCCCCTGGAGAAAATGGCTGCTTTGGAGGGTGGACTCTATGGCATTATACCCCACTGAGGTCCCTCCCCGAAACCCACCCTCCTCAGGCTCTACCCCCAAAATCTCCAGGTATTTCCCAAGTCGGAGCTGGCAACAGGTGTAAGAAGTCAGGTCCTCAAAAGAAAACGATGTTTGGATTCTTTCGCCTAATTTCCTGTGGTCTGTTGTTGTTTTTCCCCATAGTGAACTGCCTCACCCCCCTCAAAACCTTCTGGCCACCTTGAATTCTTCCTTCAGCCGCAGCGTGATCCTTTCTTGGGTGCGCCCCTTTGATGGAAACAGCCCTGTGCTTCACTACATCGTAGAGCTCTCTGAGAACAGTAAGTACTGCAAAAGCTAATTGTCACTCACTTCTGTTCTACCCCTATATAAAAAAAACTTTAAACTTTCCTTACCTTCTCCGTATGTCCAGGTAGAGCACATTAGAAGCGCCCACCCTAGTTGTCTCTTCCTTCAATTGCAAATTTAGTGGTGGATTTTATTATTTTTTTAAAATAATAATTCTTTCCCCCAAGTGAGCTCTACCTTGTTCTGCTACACTGGGAATTCTAATTGGGCGTTCCCCTTAGCCACAGATGCTTTTCAGGCGGCTGCACAGGGCTTTATGTTGGAGTTAATATCCCAGGGTCGGTTGCCTTGATGTTCGCTGCTCAAGAGTGCAATTATCGAGCCCCGGTGCCATTTGGAAGTTGGGCTTATGACTGTTTTCACAGAAGTAGTGACTGGAGGCAGGGGAGAGACCAACTGAAGTGTCATTTCTCTCGCTGGCCTCCCTCACTGTAGCCCAGCTGAAAGGTTTTGAGGTCCTAAGCCATGAAAGGCCTGCCCTTCTCAACTGCCCTGTGCAGCCTCCATTGCAGACTCTTTCTTTATGGGCTACTTTGCCCGCATCCTAAACTTCACTGCACAATCTTTCTCACACAGATACGGGGAGGGGGAGATCCTTTTAGGGTAACCAGCTTGTAACCTTTTGCCTTTCAACCTGGTGCTGAATGGAACTTCTCCCCCACCCCATTTTTTCCTCTGTCCTTTTATTGGCCCCCTTTCCCTTTTACTCTGCAGCATGTCTGGAATCATAGAGTAGGAAGGGACCACCAGGGTCATCTAGTCCAACCCTCTGCACAATGCAGGAAAATCACAACTACCTCCCCCCTCACACCCCCAGTGCCCCCCTACTCCATGCCCAGAAGATGGCCAAAATGCATATGTACACAATGTTCCTTCTTCATTCATAATCTGTCAATGGAAAGGCAGGGACTCAGTCATTAAAGTAATGCATATAATATGTGAACAGTCCAATCCGCTGCAGTATTCCTCTTTTTAGACAAGGACCCCGGCTGTAAACGTCAATCTTGCTCTTGTTTCTCTGGCCAAGCTTGGCTGACACACTTTAGAATTTAAAAGCATTTTCATGGCTAACAAGATGGGCTTGTAAGCAGAGTTCTGAGCAACCTCTGGACAGAGGCGTTCGGGGGGGGAGGGGGGAGTCAGCTCTGGAAATGGCGATCATGTTGTCAACCGGAAAATATAGTAATTCGCCTCTAAAAATATGTAAGAAGCTCAGCAGAGCTCTGATAACATCCTACAGAAATTGCTTCGATAATCCTGTAGAGTACTAAGGGATTTTCTGGACTCTCACACGCTGTCAGACAAATCCAATGATTTTAGCTGATGGCATTGTAATCGACCACTGGAAGGATCTCCTAGCATATCAGATACACGTACTTCACTAAGCTTTGTGTTGGTAAAGCACACAAACAAAAGGAAGAGCCCCGGATGCAAGAGCTGGAGAAAGAGCTCCTTTCTTTTCTTTTGAACGGTCTGATTATTTTGTGATTCATGGAGGATAGGTCTATCGGTGGGTGCTAGCCATGGTGACTAAAGGGAACCTCCACATTCAGAGGCAGTAATCCTCTGGATACCAGGGCCAGGAGGCATCATCAGGGGAAGGCCTCGTCCTCTATGCCCTGTTGTTGGACCTCCTGGGAAACTGAGTGACACAGGATGCTTGACTGGATGGACCACTGGTCTGGTCCAGCAGGGCTCTTCTTATGTTCCTATGGATGCCATTTTGGACAGCATAAGAAGAGCTTCTGAAGTTACCTTGTCCCAAATCAGAGGATTGGTCCATCTAAGTCAGTATTGTCTCCTGCAGGGATCACCAACCTTTTATTTAATGAGAGCTCCTTCAGAGCGCCCTGACCTGGATGGCCCAGGCTAGCCTGATCTCGTCAGATCTCAGAAGCTAAGCAGGGTCAGCCCTGGTTAGTATTTGGATGGGAAACCACCAAGGAAGACCAGGGTTGCTGTGCAGAGGAAGGCACTGGCAAACCACCTCTGATAGTCTCTTGCCATGA
This sequence comes from Euleptes europaea, assembly GCF_029931775.1. NCBI lineage: Eukaryota > Metazoa > Chordata > Lepidosauria > Squamata > Sphaerodactylidae > Euleptes > Euleptes europaea. Next base: position 6,739,123 of record NC_079332.1, read on the forward strand.
AAACCCCAAAAGGGGTCGCCATAAGTCGGCTGCGACTTGAGGGCACTTTACACACACACACCTTCAGAGTAATGAAAAATAGCTCTGTCTGCTTCTCTCCTCCCTCCAGGGCACTTTACCAAGGTTTGTTCTGCCCTAGAACCAGAAATGAAGCCATCAGCTAAGCAGCCCCGAGAAACATCATATGAAATAAAAGCTTTAAAAAAGGCTTAGAGCTGATCTTTTTACGGTCTTTTCCTCAGGCTTCTAGGGGATGCCCAAGCTATTCTGCAGCAACTGGTAACCTACCGGTAGCTCAGAAGCTACCTGTTGGAGACCCCCGGTCTACTGTGATTGGCAGGACCTCTTCAGGGCCTAAAGCAGAACACCAGCTGCCTGAAATCCTTTAGGTGGAGACACCGCAGATCAACCCTGGGGCCTTCTGCAGGCAAAGCATGTGTTGCACCGCGGAGTAACGGCCTCTCCCTTTTTTTTGCCTCCTGCGTGCAAACCTTCCCTGTACTTTGCATAGGAAATGGCTTGCACGGTCTCCACTTGTTCTCTTTGGTGGCACAGGAGCCTCCCCCCCCCCCCGGTATTTGAACTGTCATAGATTTTTACGCATGCTTGACACAAGCTCCTTTGCTCATGCTGGTAGCTTTTTAACTGTCAGCCGCAACTCAAGATGTGTTGCGCATCGTAATCCCTGCTTGCTGTTATGCAGATATAGGATGATAGGCATCTATGTGTGTTTTTTTTCTCTCCATTACCTAAAATGTGCTACAGATATAATGCCGTGATGTTTCAATACAGTGTGGGTATTTCATCAGTAAGCCTATATACACGTGTGTGTGTGTGTGTGTGTGTGTGTGTGTGTGTGTGTGTGTGTATGCACCGTCAAGTCACAGCTGACTTATGGCGACCCTATTGGGTTTTCGAGGTAAGAGACGTTTGCCTGTGTCTGCGTCCGTGTGGGCTGAGAGAGTTCTGAGAGAACTGAGAGAACTCAGGGTCACCCAGCAGGCTTCATGTGGAAGAGTGGGGAATCGAACTCAGTTCTCCAGATTAGAATCTGCCACTCTTAACCACTATGCCATGTTGGTTTTTATATGCCGACTTTCTCTTGCCACTTAAGGAAGAATCAAACTGGCTTACGCAATCCTTTTCCCTTCCCCTCCCCACAACAGACACCCTGTGAGGTAGGTGGGGCTGAGAGAGCTCTAAGAGAGCTGTGACTAGCCCAAGGTCACTCAGATGGCTTCATGTGTAGGAGTGGGGAAACCAACCTGGTTCGCCAGACTGGCGTCCGCCGGCATCACTCATGTAGAGAGGTGGGGAATGAAACCCGGTTCTCCAGATTAGAGTCCACTGCTCCAAACCACCGCACTTAACCATGCTGGCTCTCATCAGACTTTGCCTGGTCTGGGGAAACAAGTAGAAGGCATTAGAAGAGGCCCGATTCTGATCCAAGCGAGACCAGTCTGCAGCCTCAGCCACAGCTCACCTCCAGATGTTACTCGCGGGTCTCAGCCTGCTAGTCGAGGATAATTGTTTCTTGGGTCTGGGTATCGCATAATACCCATCCATGGCATGACGTTAATTTTTGAAAGCTGGTGGCCAAAAATGGAAGTTTTCCAGACACTGTCACTCTGCATTCAGAGAGAGAGAGAGAGAGAGAGCCGTTCCTGCTTCCACATAAGGAAAGATTAGTTCTGCCCATCTGGCCTAATGAAAGTTTATGGAATACCTTGACCCGGTGTGCCTGCTGTTACTGCCGCGGAGCTTCGCCAGGCTTTCTGGGCCAGGTGAGAGACAGTAATCTCCCAAGGAAAGAGGAAGTGGGTGTTGACATTTTAATAGAGTGTTTCCTTTTCTGGAAGCGGGGGCAGAAAGGGCAACCCAGAAGGACTGGGCACGCGGAAGCCTTTTTGTCCTTTTTAGGCTGCACAACAAACTTCTTTGCCGTTCGACCTCTCTGTTCTATGATTAAGGGAGGAGCGGCCTTTGAAAAGGTTCGGTTTGATTGTCTAGATTTAAATTTTAAAGATACGTGGCGAACTTGCTGAATCCGGGGCCCCACACGAACGCAAAGCTTCCCCGCAAACCACTTTTCCGTACAAAGCGCGAGGGCCTGGGAGATGAATAGGGTTCGTTTATATTAGTTTTCAGTTTAATCTCTCTTCCTGCCAGATCTTTTATCTTCCACCAGAAGAGGATGGGGTGGAGGGAGAGAGAATAAATATTCTACAGATGCAGCATATACAACCTTAAGCTAGTGGAAAGATTAATAGGCTCCGTGGTTGAATCAAACTGTTCACTCGATCGAACGGGCCTGGGTTAAGCACTCTCAAGCGATGTTTGCGCTCTCAGTAAACAAATGAAACCGAATTGCTCCGGGAAACAGACGGGTGACAATTAGCTCGTTTATGGACATCCAACGTTCTCGTTAGCGTCTGCGCTTCCATTCCCTTGATTAAGTCCTTTAGGCTTGCTTATTAATTCCGCCCTGCCTTCATTCTGCTTACCATTCGTTTTGCGTCATGTCCTTTGGACACCGCGTGACAGTTCGTAAGAGGAACTTCCATAAAAACGGACAGGATGGCAGCGGAAGGAGTAATCTGTGCTTTATAGAGTGTAATGGGAAATACATTTCTTTGCTGGGTTGCATCAGCGTTTCACTGGACTATCTGGCCCTTGGAATTGATCGATCGCTCTCTTGCTCCTTGGCGCTAAACCCCTTCACTTGGAAGGGAGCCCCGATTACTTTCAGTGCACACATGTGTGCTCTGGATTGCAATTGAGCCAAATCTTAACAATCCACATAAATAATACTTAGCATTTATATAGCTCCTGAGAATGTTCACAGGGCTGCTCATACATTATCTCAGTAACTAAGCAGAGTTATGCCCTTCTAAACCTACTGACTTCAAAGGGGATAACTGCTTAGTATTACACTGCAGAGTCAGTGCCGAGGAATGTACTCTTGCTAAAGTGAGTGCTCATGTTTCACATGTCAGCAATCAACACACTGGGTCACATATGTATGTGGTGTAGGGGTTAAGAGCGGTGATTTGGAGCGGTGGGCTCTGATCTGGAGAACCGGGTTTGATTCCCCACTCCTCCACTTGAGCGGCGGAGGCTAATTTGGTGGACTGGATTTGTTTCCCCACTCCTACACACGAAGCCAGCTGGGTGACCTTGGGCTAGTCACAGTTCTCTTTGAGCTCTCTCAGCCCCACCTACCTCACAGGGCATCTGTTGTGGGGAGGGGAAGGGAAGGTGATGGTAAGCCAGTGTGAGTCTCCATTAGGTGGTAGAGAAAATCGGCATATAAAAACCAACCCTTCTTCTTTTTCTTCTACTCTTGCTAAAGTGAGCGCTCATGTTTTACATGTCAGCAGTCAACACACTGGGTCGCATATGCACGTTTGTCACTACATTGAGTGATCGTGCACATATGTGGATAGAGCACTGCAGGCCTAACAGAATTCTCGCTGGTCGCACCACCTCACATCCTTCTTGACGTTGTGTTCATCTGCCAGTTGGAGCAGTCGGGTACAGAGAAGTCAAGATGTTGGCGACCAGGCAAGCATGGAAGAGTCCCAGTGTTTGGGACGAGTGGGCATCAGGACATAAATGTTAGGACAAAAATGTACCCTTCAAAAGTACTTGGTGAACAGCCCTTGCTGAGCAAGCGGTACTTGGCAAAGCTGAGGAGGGCAAGGGGAACAGACCTTTGCACAACTGAGCTCCATATATAGGACACCCTTCAAAACCATCTGTATGAACCTCCATTGGTGCAGATCAAAACCAGTTCAGATCTTAACAAGGCAAAGATCCTAGTCCACATGCATGGGGTAGTGCGTTTCCGGGGTGGCTTATCCTCCAGAAACTTTCCAGGGGTACTTAAACATTAGTTTTGGGGGGTCAGGATGATGAGACACTGGAGGAAACGTGAATAAACCCAGATGGCTTTAATGCATACACACCACTGAGCTGTGGCTACAGCAGATAAAAGAGAGATCTGTCAGGCTAGCTTTTTTTGTGGAGGGTTTCCTGCAGTCTTTCCAACTTCATTCAACCCTTCCCACTCCCCGAACAATGGTCTGCCGCTAAAATCCCTGGTGCTCGCTGTGCCCAAAGCCAGCTTTTCTTTAAAACAAATACAATATATAATAATATAAATATACTTGGAGTGACTCAAAGATGTTTTTGTAGCTTTTTGGGACCTCATCTAGCAGAGCGGCCCAGAGGATGCTCACTTGCTGCTGTGCTAGCTGGCAAAGCTGTGATTTACGCGCTGGTGTGGAGCTTCCCCCAAATAGTGTGACATTTTGTAAAGTTCCTCTTCATTATTCCACCATTAATGTGTTCATCACGGTGCCCGCAAAGGGACAGCGGTACAAGACTAATGAGTTAGATGTGTGTCTACTGCTGTTCTCTTTTAGACAAAAGCTCCAGAGGTTGGGGTGTTTTTTTGTTTTTTTTTTGATAGCTCGAAAAAGTTATGTTGGCATTTCGCCGCTGGAGCTCATCCATGGCTCCCTTTGTGTAGACCAGACGTACAGGGGGAGGGGCTAGAAAGCCTAGAATTCCTACCAGGACTTTAAAAAAAGCTCCTACATTAGTCATTTTTCTCCATTGCTCATGGCCACTGTTTCTCCAGCCTGCTACTCCTTCAGCAGACAATCAGGGATCACATGGCGAATGTGGATGTCGTCACAGTTCTGTGTCGTCACATTTTATCTAGGTGGGCCCTGACCTGGATAGCGCAGACTAGCCTGATCTTGTCAGATCTCAGAAGCTAAGCAGGGTCAACCGTGGCAAGTATTTGGATGGGGGACCTCCAAGGAATACCAGGGTCGTGACACAGAGGCAGGCAATGGTTTGCCCAAAACTTTATGGTTTAACCATAGGGTTTTGGGTGGATCCTAGAGCATCACTCCAACACAATAACACCACTTTCGGTTTTGTGCCGGAAGTGACTGTCCGCGCCCCCTGCACCCCAATTTCCTCTGGTGGGTTGTCACCTGCAGCTGTCATCTTCCCTGGTTCCCCTTCCACCTACATAAGAACATAAGAAAGGCCCTGCTGGATCAGACCAAGGCCCATCAAGTCTAGCAGTCTGTTCACACAGTGGCCAGCCAGGTGCCTCCAGGAAGCCACAAACAAGACGACTGCAGCAGCACCATCCTGCCTGTCTTCCACCGCACCCAAAATAATAGGCATGCTCCTCTGATACTAGAGAGAATAGGTATGCAGCATGACTAGTATCCATTCTAACTAATAATAACATCACCTGCTTCCTCCTGGCCCCTCACATTTGCAGCATATTGGACTACATTTCCCAGGTGTCCCTTGGTGCCTCAAACATTCCCAGAACAGCACCTGAGGCACTGAGGAAGGGGGGGTGGATGGAAGGGAGACAGGGAGGGCATCTGATGGCTTTGCAAAATGGCATTGGGATACCTTTTCCTGCTACCACCAAGCCCACCATATACTGGAGAATTACTTTAAGCAGTATGTTCTACCCTTTTAAAAAATTCTATGCGTGTAGAATCCCCAGCAGAATCTTTCTTGAGTCTTGTCGCAGTGAGCTGATGTGGCTCAGAAAGTTGTTTCTCCGTACCCGCTTGAAAGCTGGTGGGGAGGAAGGTATTCCAGGCTAAGCTGTGAATTTCATTACAATCCTTCAGCCTGAACCACTCATGGGTGTGGTTCTGTAATGGACTGCCAAACAGATGGGTTGAGAAATACACAGTCCATCTGTCTTTATCATGCTCATTTCCTTCTTTATTAAAATGTTAATGAATATAGTTTTTATTTATTATGCAGTGACATGTGCAACATCCCTTTTCGGCAGAGAAATGTTCAGTCTGCCTAACCATGTGGGTTGATGGGGCAAAGCTCCTTCTTTTCTGAAACAGAAACTTTGCTCAGAAGTTCCTCTCTGAGAAGTTAAAAGGGTGGCCGAGTCCAAAGTATTAGCATGCCTAGTAGACACTTTAAAAATCATTGGTTTATAACGTAGGTAGGAAATAATACAGAAACAATTGAAAGAGACTTTGCCATTATCAGTGGTACGTCTACAACCTTGGGTCCAACTTGCAGTTCAAGATAATACAGTTGAGCTGTTATTGATTTGCATCTCAGTATACACAATGATTATGAAGTCGAGTCGCTTCCAACTTAACGGCGACCCTATGAATTAATGTCCTCCAAAACATCCTCGTTTTGGATTATCTCATCATAGGGTTTTCGAGGTAAGAGATGACCAGAAAGTGGTTGTCCGTTGCCTTCTCCTGTGCAGTTCTAACCAGGGTTAGCGGAAGTGACACTCCTATTGTCTACGGAAGGTCCTCTGCCAGTATCCCCTTCCACTACTGCTGCTGCACAGCGCAAGTCATCCTGAGCTGCTTGCCCTGTAAGCCCCTTCCTGTAGTGGTTGTAGTACTCTGTAGTATTCTGTGGTTGTAGTCTGAAGTGATTGGAGAGCATGGATGGATGGATGGATGGATGGATGGTCTTGAGTTGACCTCTGGGAAATGTAGTCCTATGAGGGAGGGAGGTACCTCTAGCAGAGAATCTCAGTCCCCTTTCCAAATTACCATTTCCAGGATTCTTGGCAAGAAGCCCAAGTAGACATTAAACACTGTATATTTGTAATATAGATTACAATAGACATTAAACAACTGTATATTTGTAATATATCTATGACCCGCCCCCCAAAACCAAGAGACCGCATCTGAACTGCTGTGCTGCTTTCAGAATACTGCAGTACGGAAAGGGTTTCCCACAGAGAGAGGAATTCTGGTCCTCATGTTAAATTTTCAAATATTTTCAGACATAAGCGCAACTTAAGGAAGGGCCCTCAATGGTTGAGAGGTAGCAGAAGGAAACAGGCTTAAGAAGATTAAGGTTCTTCAATTTAGAAAAAGAAGACAATTAAGGGCGGATGTGACAAGGTTGTGTAAATTAATTAAAAGGTGGATTTAAAAGGTGAATTTTAATTGAATAGTAATTTTATGCGCAGGCTTTCATTGCTGTTGATAGTGTTGTTGTGAACATTGGCACCCAAGCAAAGAAGGTTTATCAAAGAATAAATTTCCATCTATGTTTAGTCAAGAGAATCGGTTTCCTGTGTTAAACATCTTTTAAATATACCCTATATCGAGCTCCTTTGATACTTACTTTAATCACCTAATCAGTTGATTAATTGGTTGAAAGCGTGACTGTTAATTGACTAACAGCCCAATCCTAAGAACACTTACTTGGAAGCAAGGTTCATTGATTGGAACTGAACTAGCTGCTGCTCAGTAAATGTGTTCAGAATTGGGGCGGAACTGCTCTCTGTCTTGATAGCAATTAAACCAGCACCTGTGAGACTAAATCAGTTGAAGTCCAAGTCCAGGCCTAATGGGTTTATGGATTGAGTCGTAAGAAATCCCTGATCAGTTGGATAGCCTTAATTTGAAGATCATGAATAGAGGAACACGGTTTCACTTTGAATCCTTTCACATGGTGCAATTTCTTCTATGGGGCTCTGAGCTACACCACATGATAGTGAGGTTGAAAAACAAGGTTAAACGAATCAGTGAAAGAGGGCAATTGGGTAAGAAGTGATCGATAACAAATGGAGTTCTCTGTCAGTAATGGCGGCATTGTTGAGTTTCTGTTGGCCATCCAGACCTGACTTTTCAGGCAGTGGGTGACATTATTGAAATGAGTAAAGGTAAAGGTAGTCCCCTGTGCAAGCACCGGGTCATTCCTGACCCATGGGGTGACGTCACATCCCGATGTTTACTTGGCGGACTATGTTAACGGGGTGGTTTGCCGTTGCCTTCCCCAGTCATCTACACTTTACCCCCAGCAAGCCGGGTATTCATTTTACCGACCTCGGAAGGATGAAAGGCTGAGTCGACCTTGAGCTGGCTACCTGAAACCAACTCCTGTCGGGATCGAACTCAGGTCGCGAGCAGAGCTTTTGACGGCAGTACTGCAGCTGACCACTCTGCGCCAGGGGGCTCATAATGAAATGAGTACCACTGTACTGTATTATACGAGTACCACTGTATTAAAATCCTGCTCCTTTCCACCAGATTCTCCGTGGAAAGTGCACCTATCTGACATTGATCCAAAGATGACCAGCATCACTGTGAGCGGATTAACGCCAGCCCGCACTTACCAGTTCAGAGTGTGCGCCGTTAACCAAGTGGGCAAGGGCCAATACAGCAGAGAAACCAGCAGGTAAGAGTGGACATATAAACCCTATGGGAATGTGGGGCTGGTGACGCTTCTTTGGGTATCTGTTTTTTTTTTTTTTTATCCAGTTAGAGCTGTGCAAGCCAAAGTCACTGTTAACCAACGCTTTCCATATTTCATGGGAATTTTTCATCTTCCAAAATCCCAGAAATGTGTTCAGAAGGGTTTTAAGAACAGCAGATAATTCACTTGCGTTTTCCCCCTAATGTTTTGGTTTCACAGGCACGATGGGATAAGTGGAGATTTACGATGGTGCAAAAATAGTAAGGGTACCAAAGCCCATCCTCCGGCCACTGGAGACTTCACCCAACATCTTTCTAAACTTTTGGAGCCTTTTACGGCTCTGCTACATCCTCTTAACTTCTCTGTTGAGCTCTGTTCAAGTCCAACTGGAAAGGGGTGGTCTTTCGGGTGTGCTAGGCTCGACTCAGTATTCCTTTGTAGGTCAACGGGAGCACAGAGGCCTCTAAAATGTTTTTTTGCTATTCTGGGGCTAGCTGTGCAAGTTTCCCATGGACATTGAGCCATCACTTCTGAAATTTATCTGGTAGGAAGTGGAAAGATAGCTCTACTGCCGTGAGTTTCACATTTCCCGATCCGTTCTCTTTGAGCCTGCCGGGAACTTTGAACAGTGGGAACTTTGAGATGCCACTCACGGTGGGATGTGGACCTAGGCATCTCATATGAAAGAAATGGCAGGAGCAAAAAAACATTTCGGAAAAAAAAATTCCAGATTCTGGGCTGGAGTGTGTGGGCTCATTCAGCCTTGTAGTCATCTTAACAGATTGTGGTTGAGTGATTCAAACAGAACAAGGTTACCCCAGCTTTCTTCTTTCTTCCTTGCTTAACTGGTTTTCTATTACGTTGATTTGTTGCAACTATTTCAAGCATGTCTAGTGCAACTTGAGCTATGTTTCTTTCTGGGCAGGCATCTCTTTTACCTTTAAGCAAAAAAAAAAAAAAAACACGCACTGTGAACAAATGTCTGTTTTCCTCAACGAACGTTTTCCCATCATGTCTGCTTACACACAGGTTGATGTTACCTGAAGAACCACCAAGCGCTCCACCCAAAAACATTGTGGCTAGTGGACGGACCAATCAGTCCATCATGGTCCAGTGGCAACCTCCTCCTGAAAGCGAACATAATGGGGTTCTCCATGGGTACATCCTCCGGTAAGCAGCCTTTCCTTGACCTTGAGTGGGGGAACTCTGGAGCCAAGCCTGGGGATTAGGTGGAAATGGACCACCCAGCTGCCACGTGGTTGGTCAAATAATAGTGTGATGAAAGCCTTAAAATGGGCCACCTCTAATTCCGCTCCCACTGATTGGTATGGAACAAGAAGAAGAAGAGTTGGTTTTTATATGCCGACTTTCTCTATCACTTAAGGGAGACTCAGACTGGTTTACAATCACCTTCCCCTCCCCACAACAGACACCCTGTGTGGTAGGTGAGGCTGAGAGAGCTCTTAATAGAACTGTGACTAGCTCAAGGTCACCCAGCTGGCTTCGTGTGTAGGAGCAGTGGAAACAAATCCAGTTCGCCAGATTAGCCTCCACCACTCATGTGGAGGAGTGGGGGAATCCAACCCGGTTCTCCAGATCAGACTCCACCGCTCCAAACCACCGCTCTTTAATCACTACACCACGCCAGGCCCCATGCAATACAAGTCATGCAGTACATAAGATGATTAATTGGGACAGGTTTCTTTGCCCTGAGAAGGGAGTCATAGACAACAGGCTACCGAGGCTGGAAGTGCCAGCCGCTAATTAGCAAGTTCATAGCAAGTATAGCAGGCGTTGGAAGGAGTTTATTATTGTTGTTTTGGAAGCTTGTGAGCCGACCGCGGGCTCTGCCGCAACGGCACCTGCAGCGACAGACAACATGCGTCAATGCATAGAGCCCAGAATTAAAACATCTCCCAGATCGCACCTTGGGTCTCAGCACTGGTAGACTTTGCAGCTCCCCCTCGCTAGTAGGTGGCAACGATTCATTCATTGGCGGTGATTTATGACAATTGATTTGATCTTAACTGATGATAGCAATTTCAGATGTCAAGTGATAACTAATTGAATATAGGCATGATTTTAATGAGGGAACATAAACCAAATGTATGCAGGGTCGGGGAATGCAGCTATGGGGAAACTTTCCAATAGCTGACCGGTGAGGGGTTTTTTTGTTCTTCTTTTAGCAGGGTATCTGAATTGTGTGGGAGGGCCATCGGATGATTTGTGATTTGTGAAAATGGCTGAGGCGTTTGCCCAGTTGCATGCTTGTAAAACCCCATCAAAAGTCTGCTTTTAATGGTCTCGGTAGGCCTGTCCTTGCCTTACTGCAAGCAAGTGTAGGCTTGCCAACTCCAGGCTGGGAAATTCCTGGAGATCTGGGGGTAGAAGAAGAAGAGTTGGTTTTTATACCCCGCTTTTTCTCTACCACAAGGAGTCTCAAATCAGCTTACAATCACCTCCCCTCCCCCCACACAACAGGCACCTTGTGAGGTAGGTGGGCGGAGCTGAGAGAGCTGTGACTAGCCCAAGGTCACCCAGCAGGCTGCATGTGGAGGAGCAGGGAATCAAACCTGGTTCTCCAAATTAGAGTCCACCACTCATGTGGAGGAGTGGGGAATCAAAGTTGGTTCTCCAGATTAGAGTCTGCCACTCTTATCCACTGTACCACACTGGTAGAGCCTGGGGAAGGCAGAGTTTGGGGAGGAGAGGGAGTATAGCAGGGCGTAATGCCATAGAGTCTGCCTTCCCTCCAAAGCAGCCATTTTCTTCAGGGGAACTGATCTCCATGGTCTGGGGAGCAGTTGTAATTCCGGGAAATCTCCGGTACAAACCTGGAGGATATGTGAGTGGTCTTGTACTGAAGAGAAAGAAGGTCTCAAAGGTTACTTTTGGGCCATCTCCAGTGCAAACTATACAAGCATCTTATTGGTTTCCAACAGCATCAACTACAGTTTGCTGTTCCAGCTGTACACTCCACCGAAGCATGGAGTTCGGGAGCCAACACACTCTGGTTGCATATTTAAAGCTAGTGACTGGCAATGTGTTGTGCCTGCCAGGCACAGACATTGCGAGACACAGATGTAGACCACCTTTCCGTTGCCAACCGACAGAACACTGGAAGGTGTGCTGAAGTATCAGTTATAATATTTGTCAAAGCTCGTGGTGAGGGGAAGAAACAGAACCAGAGGGACGTGACATTTCCAAACTGGCCTTCATCTCCTTACCCCCCCTTCTCCCCAGCAGGTGTGCTGTATTTATAGGGACAGTGCGCATGGTTTTTTTCCCTTTTCTTCACAAAGCCCACAGCACAATTGCCGGAGCTCTCTGTGCTTTACCTGCTGTGGACGAGACAAGCATAGAGAACATCAAGTCATCCAAAACCTGCTTGTCTGCAGGGGGAGGGGAGAGCTTCTCCTGAGATGGGAGGGGGGGGACAACAGGACCGGGGGAAGGCCCAGTGTTTGTGTCAAGACTTTGGGCTACTAGTTTGAAGTGTGGGTTTGTAGTGACAAATGGGAAAGCCTTGCTATGTCATCACACTCCTCTCTAGCTCTGTGGGCCAAGTAGATCTCTGTCTTTTAGTAGAAATACATATGTGTGTGTGTGTGTGTGTGTGTAAAGTGCCGTCAAGTCGCAGCTGACTTATGGCGACCCTTTATGGGGTTTTCAAGGCAAGAGACTAACAGAGGTGGTTTGCCAGTGCCTTCCTCTGCATAGCAACCCTGGTATTCCTTGGTGGTCTCCCATCCAAATACTAACCAGGGCTGACCCTGCTTAGCTTCCGAGATCTGACGAGATCGGGCTGTACCATGCTGCCTTCCCTCCCAGAAATGCATATACACCATATTTATATGCAGTTTTTCAATTAGATAATTTACAAACCAGTTTACAATATAAAAAACAGAACACAGCCCATCCAAACAAAGAAAAACATCAACAACTCCAGGATCAATAACAGATCTGTGAATTCCAGTGGAAGTGGGCCTCATTTCCAACCAGGACTTTGTCTGTCTCTAGAAACAGGCAAAAGACTGTGCCAGAGAAACCTCCTCGGGGAGGGCGTTTCATGGGGATGGGGGCGACAATATGCCAGTTTTGCATCCGCGAAGGAGGGGAACTGAGCGGAGCTGCGTTAGTAGTTCTTAAAGCAGAGGATGGAGAATTCACACAGAAGACGCTCCTTGAGACATGCTGATGCCGGGTCTTTTAGAACTTTCAAGACTAAAAAACCCCCAAAAAAACCCTACCTCAAATACGTTGGTAGCTGGAGAAGTTGCTGTGAAGAGTGTAGTATGTTCCCACTCACATGTAGCTGTGAAAAGGTGGGCGACACCACGGCGTACTGATAAAAGTTTTCAGATATTCTTTAAGGGCAGCTCTTTCAAAGAGCACGGGGCTGCTGTCAAATAAAGCAGCTGTGCGTCAGGTTTACAAAGCAGCAAGTTTTGCATCAAGTTCCATTTTCTCTATGTCCAGGTGTCTGTCCACTCGGCCACCTTACTGGTTGCTGTTGATTGGGTTAAGGAAATTTGCATTATAATGATGCCGGGACGTGGGAGTAGCTGAACCTCACTTTGCAGAGGGAGATAATAACGCTCAGTGTGAGGTTTCAGTTTTCAGCAGCAGGGCTGTGTTTTATCTCCGTATTTATTTGAACGTTTTCTGACTCCCTCCTCACCAACTCTGGCTTTCCAAGTGACTTACGATCCTTTTTAAACAGCACATAAATGCACATTGCGTGTGTGCCATGCCATGAAGTCGCAGCTGACCCACGGTGCCCCCAGCTTTCGAGGCAAGCGAGACACAGAGGTGGTCTGCCATTGCCTTCCTCTGCAGAGTCTTCTGAGATGGTTTCTTCTCCAAGTATCGACCCAGTGTAGCTTCTGAGATCTGACTATAGCATGCTGCCTTCCCTCCCAAACTATACATTAGACCCAGCTTGAAAGCAGCAGAGCCTAAACATCTAAAAAAAAAAAAAAAAAAAGTAGGATGGCAGTAGTAAATAGGTGTTTAAATAAAAGGCAAGTCCACATTGCTTAAGCCACAGGACAACAGGGCCATTTTAGTCAGGTTCTGAAAAGATAACAGGGTTGATGTGAGGTGTTTATGCTTGGGGAGGGAGCATCATTCTTGGTGTGTCTCCACAGGAAAGGGCACATCTGGCGGTAACCATTTTCCTAATCCCCCCCCCAAAAAAGATAGTGATGATTCCTACAGCAGAACGTCAGGTGCCGATCTCAATAGATTGGCAGCTTCACGCTGGAGCCGGTGATCCTTCAGGTTCAAAAGATCAGACCTGAAATCTCTCCAGTCTCTCCAGGGAGGCCTGCCTTGCTTCCCACCCACCCCCCTTTCCACAACAGCGGCTTGCTAGTTACTTTCCGGAATCAATAGAAGTGCAATCTAACAATTTCTGTGTTTGTCTTCTGCCGGAGTCATAATGCTTCATTTGCAAGTCAGACTGCTGCTTTGAGTCTACATGTTTCTGATAGGCGGATTAGCATATTCTGAAGAGCCTGTGTGCATCTTGTTTCCTGAAGGGGGAAAAGAAGCAAGCTGCCTCGACCTCCCCCCAGCCAAGTTCTCAGGCTTCTGAAGGCTGCTGGTTTGGGTAGTTGTTATTTTCTTGCAATGAGAAGCCCCCCCGCCCCACACACACAGAGAGAGTGCAAAAACCGTGCTTTGAGGGATTTGCCATATGGCCTTGACTTTTGTAGGTCATAACTCTGACATGGATACACTTGACTTGATTTCTGTTTGTGTCCTGCATCTCTTTGTTTTTTTGGTAAATGTATATATGTTAGTGAGTGTATGTGTATATGTTTGAGTCCTGGGATTGAGTAATTGCAGACCTGTGGGAATGATAGAATCCCTGCAGAAAAAGTCCTAATTGCCAGGTTTCACGGCACTGTCTGCATGGTGATCTTAGATATTTGATGATGAAGAAGAAGAGTTGGTTTTTATATGCCGACTTTCTCTACCACTTAAGGGAGATTCAAACCGGCTTACAATCACCTTCCCTCCCCCTCCCCACAATAGACACCCTCTGAGGTAGGTGGGGCTGAGAGAGCTCTAACAGAGTTGTGACTAGCCCAAGGTAACCCAGCTGGCTTCATGTGTAGGAGTGGGGAAACAAATCCAGTTCACTAGATTAGCCTCTGCCACTCACATGGAGGAGTGGGGAATCAAACCCAGTTCTCCAGATCAGAGTCCACAGCTCCAAACCACTGCTCTTAACCACTACATCACGCTGGAGGGCTGCATTGCCAATCTCCAGGTGGAGCCTGGAGATCTCCAAGAATTACAACTGATTTCCATATTACAGAGGTCTGCTTTGGAGCGTGGATTCTGTGGCATCATACCCTGCTGAGGTCCCTCCCCAAACCACTCCCTCCCCAGGATCTATCCCCTAATCTCCAGGAATGTCCCAAACTGGAGTTGGTAACCCTAGAAAACAGCAGCAGCTTCCTCTGTCCCACTAGAGTTGCCAGTTCCAAGGAAACTCCATCACTCCACATCTATGGTTCCTCGGCAATCACGTGATCACTCCTTAAGAGCTAAACCTATCTGAAATAATGAATGAAATCTCAAACCCAATTTACAGCTGTCCCTTGATGGAGAAAAAAATGCCTTTGGGTGGAGAGAACTTGCAAAGGGTGGATGGATGCAAAATCGACCGTTTTGTTTTGTCTGTAACAGTACAAAACACGAGTTTTGCGTATTCCTGAATATGCACTCGGTGAGGATGAAATATAAACATGCCAGCAGTCTGGCCGGATTCAGTTTGTTACAAGTTGGTTTCTTAGGAAACAACCTCTTTAGGGAATCATTTTTTTTTGGGGGGGGGGGCTTCCTGTCATGCATGTGGCGTTCATTTGGCCACATTGAATGAACCTCTCTCTGTGTAGGTACCGCCTGGCAGGCCTCCCCGGGGAGTACCAACACAAGAACATCACCAGTGCAGAGATTAACTACTGCTTGATCCAAGACCTGATCATCTGGACTCAGTATGAGATCCAGGTAGCCTCGTACAATGGAGCCGGCCTGGGAGTTTTCAGCAGAGCAGTCACGGAATACACTTTGCAAGGAGGTGAGCTTCTGTGTTCCACGTTTTTCAAGTTGGAGGACTTCGAGATGGCATTGACTGTTTGATGGTCTGTGATGTTTTCTTTGAAGTGTGTCTGTGTGCGTACGGGCACACGTGAATTGGACTGGGTAGGCGGGGTGTTTGCTGGATGCATGTCCCAGGCTGCCCAATTGCCCAACCACTTCCCCAGTCTCCTGCCTTCAAGAAATTGAGGAGTGGCAGGAAAAAACGGCCTCCGTGGTGGTGCTCTAGGAATTTTCCCTGGTCTCTGTGTTCTCCGCCATAGAGATTCAGGGAAGTTCCTAGAGCATTGCCTGCAATTGGCGTCACATTTTCCCAAACTCCACTCTCCCCAGGGACTGCCCTCCCAAACCTCCTGGCATTTGCCTAGGTAGTGTTGGGTACTCTAGCACACCCCAGGGATACCCTGCTTCTGACCAGCTCTGAAACAAGATGAAGGATGAAATGGGGGCTACACTTGTAGGATTTTATGGGCCCTTGGGCACAGTATGTCTGTAGCCTCGTCCATTGCAACTTCCCACCCCCTTCATTGTGGAGCTGCATTTTCCCCTACCCTCCATGTCAACTCCCTTCTCCCTATATAAACTGTGCCTACACTGGAAGCAGCAAAGGGTGACTTTCTTGCCCTCCTGTTAGCATTTCTGAAGGGAGCGAGAAAGTCGCTGCAGTGTTTTTGGGGCAGCTGGACCGATTGGGAGGACACAGCAGAAAGAGGTCCTCTCGGGCTCTACAACAGCTACAGGGAATGTGTTTGCTGGATGCATGTCCTAGGCTGCCCAATTGCCCAACCCCATCGCCAGTCTCCTGCCTTCAAGAAATTGAGGAGTGGCAGGAAAAAATGGCCTCCATGGTGGTACTCTAGGAATTTCCCCTGGTCTCTGTGGTATTCAACATAGAATTTCAGGGAAGTTCCTAGAGCATTGCCTGCAATTTTCGTCACATTTTCCCAAACTCCACTCTCCCCTAATTGCTCTAGCCAACCATCAGGTACCTCTCCCACAGAGAAATGGGAGAGCGATCCTGCATCTCCACTCAGGGCCTCTGCATGCCACTTGGGCCTCAACAATTGCCCAACTATGCCAGCCTGTGACTCTGGCTTTGGGAAAGATGAGCGGCGGGAAGAAACGACTTTTTGTGCCAAATCTTGTATTCTTGTAGTGAGAGGAAAAAGAAGTCAGTGCAATTTTTTTTAAGTGATTGCTGTGATGTGTTTCTGCAGCCTGAGGCAGGAAAGCTGGTTTGATCTTCACACCTTACTCCTTGACGATCAACACCCAACCACACTTAGTCGCACGCAGAGTAGGTGGAATTCTCTCCTGTATCGGACCCTTTGGTGAAGACATGTGCAAGTTCCAGAATTCTTTTCAGGGCACATTTTGATACTTCTTATTATGAATCCCCACTTCTTGCACGGTGTAGCAATAATCTCAATCAGTCAAGCCAAGACGACACTTCCCTACTTTGCATCCTCTTTCGTCGAGTTTGGCACAGCAGCCCTTGAGGGTTTTTTCTTACAATGTTCTCTTACAGCTCTCTTCTGATGCCATTCCAGATGCCACGTTAACACTTTTTTAAAAAAAAGTCTGAAATTAGTATGCTGTGTGACTGGCCAGGGAAACAGCAGCTGTGTCTGCCGTTAACCAGATCAGCTGCCGATTCCGCCTCTGTCGTGGCGCTCTCGAAAGCAGTCGCACCGCCTCTCGAAGGTGGGCTGAGAGACTCTTGGCTCATCTCGAATCCTGCCAGTGCAGAAAAATGGGATCCAAAATTGTGGGGTGTGAAGATAAAGCAGATGGTTAGGCGTGGCCAAAGGGACCAGGTGCCTTCACTCGGGCCTGTCTGCTCCTGGTAGATAAGAAGAGGTTGCAAGAAAGTTGTGAGCTCTTAGACGAAACCAGTGGGGCTACAAAATTTGGTGGCATCCCATCTTGCCGTCCCTCTCCCTTCCATCTTCTGAGTCTTCTTGCTCCAATATACATTTCAGACTGTTGTGCAACTGGGGAAAAACAAAGCCTCTGCTGTTTCTCTTTACGCACCCCCCCCCCCCCGAATTACACCCCAGTGCTGAATTTTAAGCAGCAAACAATGTCTTGGTCTTTGCTTTAGTGAGCTGTAAAAAAATAAAGCAGAGAGCTATTAAAACTTTCCAACATGAAACAGAGGACATCAGTTGCTTTATAATCAGTAGAGCGCATGCAGTGCTTGTGCTGATGTGGGAATAGGAGTGCAGCATTATTACATGATTAAATGCAGTTTACTTATTGAAAGAAGATTATTTGTCCATTTGGTTGGTTGGTTTGAGCAATTAGGGCAAACTCAATAGCATCTTCATGAGTCAATAAAAGGAAACAAGCGTCACCCTGTGCACACAGGAGAACAATTCAAAGTTAGCCAGACTACCGAGGCTTCTGGTTAGGGTTGCCAACCTCCTATTACAGTTGATCTCCAGATGACAGAGAGCAATCCCCCCTGGAGAAAATTGCTTATTTAGAGGGTGAACTGTATGGCTTTATACCCTGCTGAGGTCCCTCCCCTCCCCTCCCCAAACCCTGCCCTCCCCAGACTTCACCCCCCCACACACACACACCAATCTCCAGGTATTTCCCAACACAGAGCTGGCAACCCTACTTCTGGTGCTGTTGAGTGACTTGGGCATATACTGGATGCTTCCTAAAGTCTAATGTGTGATGACATCAAGGGAAATGCTTCAGCTCAGTAAAAGAGACCAGTCATTGTTATAAAGAAGGCCCAGTTGAAGAATCAAGTAACAGGAAACAGGAAAAAAAATTTCTAGGTGAGATCCTGGATAGCTCATTTTAGCCATAAATGACAATCCTGGGCTAGCTGAACCAATGTTGTGACTCCGTTTAAGGTAGATTCAGGCGCTCACGGCGTAGCTGTGGGTCAGCAGAAGATGTTTTGCTTTTCACGCAGAAGTCCCAGCTTCATTCCCCGGCACCTCCACTTGGATAATCAAGGAGAAGGTAATAGGAAAGACCTCTGCTTATGATTCTGGAAAGCTGCTGCCAGCGAGTGTAGGCTAGGCCCCATTTTGCAAGTGCTTCACAATTCATACATCCCGTGCTTTGGATTTAGGACTGAACTTGCCACATTTGAACCATATTTGGAGTCGTGGTTCTGTCTGGGATGTGGGCAGGGGAGCTCCTTCCTCAAAGCGGTGTCGACATGTGCAATCTTCCCAAAAATGACCCACAGGAGAAGCGCCTGTCCTCCTAGCAATAAATACAATTGGAAAAGCCAATTAAAATGGGAATTTAATGAATAATTTCCAACATTTTTCATCGGGGGAAGTTGTTCAGCTGATCATGAGACATAAAGTTGCATCTCTTCCCAGTGCTCAAGTTGCTGAGGAGCTGCATCTGTTTAGCTGTTGAAGAATTTCCCCTGACAAAGATATTCAAAATGCTCTGGGAATTATTCATTTAAATTATTATTGAACATAATTGGCTTTGCCTGTTGCCTGTTTCCTGCCGTTGGTGAAGCCCTCTTTCGTTTGTTTGCACAAGCCGCTATGTTTGCGGAGCCGCTTTCTACAGTTCTCTATGCCAACAAGATCTCTACGTCGAATCGGTTTGCAAGTAAGGATAAGCGGATTTCCCCCTTGCTTGAATGCCTGAATTCAGAAGAGGATTTTGAAGCCTTCTCCAGCTTTGTGTTCACTTTCTCACACTTGTCCTAATCCGCAACCCCTTGATGTTTCTTTCGGGTTTGGTCATTTCTCTCCTTAGACCTTTCAGGCTGGTCCAGCACTTGTACCACCTCCTTCTGCCCCTAGATCGCTTCCAGGCCTCCAATTTCTTCCTCAGACCCCAGCAATTGGCTCTAATGTAGCTTGCTTGATATGATGGGATGGTGTTCATCCTTTATTGACCAGCTGTCTGTAGTCATTTATAAATATATAAATCCTTGCATTGTAAGCGAAAAGTGCTCCCGCTTGCATTAGGGGGGACCGCCTGAGACGGGTGTTTAGAATGCAGGAGAGCATAAAGGGCCCTTTTCATTCTTGGGCAAGAATCGTTAAGCACTTGATAGATAGGGGTTGGTGGGTAGATTAAAAGCTGGGCGTTTGTAGTCTGCTTTTATGTTAGTGCTTCATAATGTGGACAGATGACTCCAACATGGACATTGCCCATGTGCTAATGGGGCTGTTATTGAACTGTGTATGATTAGACTTTCCCTTTTGAAGGTCTCGCAGTTCTCAGTGGAGGAAGGCTAGGAGAGGAGCAGGCGGCCTGGTCCCTGCCTAATTTGAGGCATTATTAATGTCAGAACCGCCCCGTAAAATGATGGGCTTTCCTTTTATTGCTCTGCAGTTGGAGAAGGTCCAGACGTTTGCCGCTTGCCACCATTTTTCATCCCCAAATAAAATAAACAGCTCTTAAATCCAGAGCCGATTGTGTAAGGAATGGAGTCGGTCAAGAGGGAAGAAGGAGAGAAGGGTGTTGTGTGTTGTGCTAAAAACATGTGGTGAACCAACTGCCTGGTGCGCCCAGACCGTTCTTGAAATTTTCTCAGCGCATTTGATTTAGGAGCCGAGGGGGGCGGACAATGAGGAACAAGGGCGGAAGACAGATCAAGGGAAATAGCCACCAGACTGGTTTCTCCTCGGCAAAAGGACATTGGTGGGATGGTCAGCGAAAGAGCTCCTTCCTGAGCAATGGGTCTGCAGCTCCCTTTTTCAAACAAACTTTCTTAAGTTTGCCGTTCATCCCCAGCAGCAGGCAACCTGAAATGTTAACATTGGATGCATTTGTGGCTGATTAAAGGCGACGACAGGGGTGCTCTCCTTTTCCACGGGTCACGTAAGTGCACCGTCTTCTGTAGGCCTGCAAGATGGGATGAGCTCATGCTCCAGTAGGCAACCCATTTTTGGCCCGGGTGCTGGAAAACTGCATCAACCACCTGGGAAGCTGTTGGTGTGCCAGCAAGAAGAAGAAACAGAGGCAAGAGTTGTGCTTGGCAAGAGGCGCTCAGAGCTGGCGGCACTTAGCCAGAGAGTCAGACCTGCGTGCCAAGCAGAAATAGTCTGGCATGTTGCTGATCAGCTCTGATAAATTTAAGGGCTTTCCAACTGATAATCCTTCCTTTGATAACCCCTGGAGCTTCCCGTTTTGTAAATCCAAAGTTAAGGCCTCAAATCACATCTTCACATGACCATTATTCAGAAGGACGCCTGAAAGTTCTTGGAAGATATGATGCTGTTTTTTGCAGTGATGGTTTGTTCTGTGTGTTTTTTGCTCGCCGACACTCAGCAGCATCTTCTAGGACGCAAAGTAAATGTAGATCTTTTTTTGGTCCATAATCAAAATGAATGTGTCCGCTCATCATTGCTTCAGACTTGCTTAATTGAGAAAAAGATGGATCGGGTCTTCCGAGTCACTCTGGAAGTTGTCTTTTCTTGGGAATTTGAAGGAAGGGCCTTGTAACATAGCTTCACCGTATAAATAATGCTCATCTGACTCATCCCTTAGAAAGCTGTTTAGGTCAGGAAAATTCCAGAAACCGAATGAAGCAAGGTGTGCTCTGCTTTTTATAGACCACACATAAATCAAGGAGGCCTGACATCATGTTTCAGAGCTTGCAAAAATGCCCCTTCCTCTGTGCCAGGAGGATTGCTTTCTATATGGCCAAAGCGTTCGACTAAGGAAGTAGCCCTGGCTGTGTTGGTTGGGATGGCCCTGGTTCTCTAAGGCCTCACCTTTAGTAGATTTTCAAAGCACTCTGATGAATTAAAAAGCTGCTGAAAGCACAACCCTGAATATAGCAACTGGTTTCAGAAGCATGTGGCTCTCAGGTTCTCCACCGAAAAGTGAGAACTTTTATCTATCCACCCACCCACCCATCATCCATCCATCCATCCATCCATCCATCATCGTGCCATCAAGTCATAGCCAAGTTATGGCAACCCCTCATGGAGTTTTCAAGGCAAGAGACTGATGGAGGAGGTTTGCCATTGCCTGCCTCGGTGTAGCAGCCCCGGACTTTTTTGGCAGTCTCCCACCCACGTACTATCTGGGGCCAACCCAGCTTTGCTTCTGAGAATCTTGCTTCAGAGGGCTTCTGGGAACTGTAGTTTGGGGAAAGGCGCCTACACTTTGTTGTTAGCGATCTAGCCCTCTTCGAGGAACAACCCAAATCCTACAGGAAGGGGAGAGCCATGTGAGTCAGAAAATTATTTAATTTGATAGTATGGGAAAGGTTTTTAAAAAATGCCCAGTGATTGTTCTGAAGGACAAACCTTTTCAAATATTTCTATGCAAAACATAGCAGAGAGAATCTTACTTCTGTGCATTTCTAAGCTGGCATGCTTACTTGAAAGGATGTTCTCTTGAAATCCATGAAATAAAGATGCTTAGGTTTGAGGTGCAAGTACCTCAATGCTTCATCTTCAGCCGGGCTTTAACATTTAATCAGAAAGGGCTAAGTGGCAGTCCTCAAGAGTCTGCCATATTTAGTGGTGGAAACTGACATCCTGAAATATTGTGGGCTTCTTTTGGAGACTTTTGCTAAATATTTATCTCTCAAAATGGCTCTTTGGACTCTCTGCATATTCACAAATAGCTTGTCGCATGAGACACGTATTTAGCTTAAACTCCTTCTCGTTTTCTGATTTAGCAGCTCTTATTCACGCTGCCTCCCTGACCTTTCCTGCTAACAGCAGTTTCAGAATGCTACGTATTAACTCACAGTTCAAGCAGCCTGATTTCTAATGCATTTCCAACTAAATGAACTTTTCTGAGAGGGGAACATAAAGGTTGGGTTCTGTCACACCTACCCTGACATGGAATTTGGGGACATTCCTCAATTTTGCCGTAAAACAGCTAACATTGCGCACCCAGGGACAGAGTTCTTATTCGGTTTGGTTTAGTGACATTTGCATTGTTTGATAGGAAGGATATTTTTTTCCTTACACACAGGGCCAAGCTGTCTATTGGCACACTCATATCTCTATGCAACGCACACAGAACTGCCGTCAGCATCTTTAATACAGAGTGTAGCACTGCCACTTTCTACGGATTTCATACTTTTCCTGATAAGTCCATTAATATGGATTTTTCACGCTCTTGCACACACAAAACGCTTACACGTATTAGCCAGGCTTGTTTTATCCACATATTAAATGCACTCGTTGAGATTCAGATGTTGACTTTCTTTAAAGAAATCCAAAGATAAATTATGCCATAAATCATGATTTCCAGAACTGCAGTTTTTCCAGTCGTGGTTTTATCAACTGTCCCCCCTCCCCAACCCCCTGGTCCTTTGCAACAGGTATCTTTTGTGCTGTAATGATTTATTCTGGCTTTGGAACATTACCCTCAAACTAAGACAGGATATTTTCAATTTTCAACACAAAGGAAAATAGCATCAGCTCCACCAGATTGCTGGAAACGTTGTTGATAAGCAGTTCTTTATCTTTGCTCAGCCTTATACAAAGCTTTGCCACAAAAGCAGAGAGGGAAAGGGGGTTGTGAATGCTGTGGGTACCTATGGCACTGTTTGGAGAGACTCTGAACGCTCTCACAACTGGCAGTCCCTCTGAGCAGATCTCCCTGTTCCTCAAAGGCCCTCTGAGCCCTCAAAGGAAACAGTGGCGCTGAAAGGTGCACAGTGCGCTGCGCAGGCAGCAGGCAAATGCTTATGTGCAGCTTCTGTAGGCCAGCTCTGTGTGAAATGCTTTCAAAACTCTCTCTCTCTGGCATCTCCCCTGTGGCCACAGCTCTTCTCAAAGCAGGAGGCAGGCCTCCCTGCAGAGGCACAAGCTTTTCTTCATTCCCTTCTCGGCACAGTTTATTCTCTGAAAGTGGCAAATTGACCCCGTCACTGTCCGCTCAACGCAGAAGTGGCAGCGGCTGAGGCCAATGGCCCAGTGAGAGCCAGGACGATCTGAGCCAAAGGCGGACACCCCCTGGACGTTCTCTCGTGCACGTCCTGATGAAGTCGGCAGGAGTTGTGCAAAAAACCACTACCATTAATTTGCTCGGCTCGTGTTAATTTCATTGGGGCCAAGAGAACTTGCCAGTGGGTTGTGATCCATGTTCATTTGTGTGTGGTTTTTTTGGGGGGGGATTTGTATTTTCAATTTCTGGCACCAAAAATGTCTTGTGCCGACCACAAGTGTAGTAGTCTAGCATATTTGACACATGTATGCAAACACACACGTGCACACATATCCCCCTATGCCTGCTAGTACAATGGTTAGTTAATTTTCACTGAGATCAATTGAGCATCTCTTTCTGCTTCATTGCTTATTGACTTTTTCCCAAGAGTTGTCCCTTCTCTTCAGGTGCTACCAGACTTGCCCCATCTATTGGATTCACACCATCATTTTCTCCCATCTGATAACATAATCCCCCCTCCCTACATTGAAGTGGTTTATATGAGAGACCCCAAATGCCTTGAGATTGGGAGATGTCTAGAGATTGAAAGATGATTCTGCCTCTCTAAGCCTGTGTTTTTAAAACTTTTGGAGCTATGGGGGTGAAACCCGGTGGGCTCCTGCCCAATCTATAACCTTCTGGTTTTTCATTAATAAAACTGAAAGTCTTCAGATGAGTTTATGACAGAGACTGTACCTTAGGCACTGTGTTAAGTGCCTCTTTAGTGCTTTCTAGAAACTTCTGAGGAACATTTTTGGGTTAACAGACCACTGAGATAACACTCTGACCTCTTTCTAATGACTGCCCGGATGGGGATTCTCTTATATGTATTATGGGATGATGTGTAGATTTATTGCTTATATGAGCAGTACAGAAGTTGTTGGGACTCTGAAGGACCTGCTGATTAATCACATGCGTGTTGTGACTTGAGGAATCAATTTCAGGGATGGGGGAATTAAAGAGATAAATGATTTCTGTCATGGCAATCTTGTACGTACATCTCTCTTCCGCATTTTGCCAACAACCAATGGGGAAGACAGTCCTTCTGGCTGGGAGAGCTCTACTCATAAAGGCGTGGCAGTTGTCTCCGTGGTTCCTCTTATATAAATAGGTTACAGCACATACCGTGCCATTACACGAAACGGATTTACTGGGAGGCTTTTGTACTCTGGTAGATGTTCTGTTGGGTGGAAGATGCAAGGGCCGTTACCCTCACCAAGTCACTAGAATCGGAAAAGTTCCAGCACAATTCGTATGCTGAGTTACTCCGTTATAATGAGCTCAGACTGGGGTAACTCTTCATAGAATGGCTCTGTTGCCGATTCAAATAAATGGATGAAATGAGGCCATTTTGTGACCCAGTCCGCCAGTCACTGCTTTGGCCAATCCCCATTCATTTGTATAAGATCCCTTGCTCACTAGATTCCTCTCTGAGCCTTTGATTTTTAAGTGCGAAATAGATGAAAGGTTAATTCTGAGATGCCAATAGTTGTTAAAAAAAATTACCTGTCATTGTTGCTGATGTTCTTTTTTTGGTTTACAAATGGCAGCCAGGCATGATTGCGACTCCTTCACATACTTGATGACACACATTTAGCATGTAAATCATTTGAGGTGGTGCGATTTCAATCCTTGATTTTTTTTCTAAAAATAAAAAGATTGCTTGCATCTGATCTTTAGCCTGCAGGATTTGGTTGGGTAAAAGTATTCATTTTTCACACACACACACACACCATTATTAATAGACCAAAGAAGAATGTGCCGTAATTCAAGTATGGATAGATTCTGCTGGTCTGCTGAGAGAGGTGGTAGGGTTACTCTGACGTTCTGCGGGAGTTTGTTTCTGAAACTGCAAGCTCCCATTACGACCGTGGATAATTGAGAGAGATGTATTCACCCATCATCATCTGTGCTTCTGTCTTGAGACTCCGAGCACAGCTCGCTTGTGGAAGGATAAGGCAGAGGAATCATTCCATCCCCACCCCCACCCCTCTCCTGCCCATTGAAGGCATCTCCAGCAGAAAATGAGAAATAACCCAATTAACTTTCTTTTTAAGTCACTCTTGAGTATCAGGAACATAAATCACAGGTCTCTCTCTTGCTTTTTTTTTTTTTTGCACCACTGTTATTTCCTTTGAAATGTGAGCGATGGCTAAAGGTGCTCTCTCCTTTCTCTCCTTTCTTCTCTCCGCACGCAATCGATTTTATTTTGCTGTCCCCCCGGCTGGGTGTCACGCAGTGCCTACAGCGCCGCCACAGAACGTCCAAGCGGAAGCTGTGAACTCCACCACCGTCAGGTTCCTGTGGAACCCTCCTCCACAGCAGTTCATCAATGGGATCAATCAAGGATACAAGGTCTGGATGAATACGCAGTCAAACTGTTTGTATCGGGGCCACGGTTTAGTGGTGGAGCATCTGCTTTCCGTGTGGATGGCCCCAGGGGATCAAGATGGCTCAGCTTAAGGCAGGTGGTGTAAAAGTCCTCCAGCTGAGACCCTGGGGAAGCCGCTGCCAATCAGGCTAGATAAATATTGATGTCAGCAGACCTCAATGGAAGAGCTGGCTCAGTATAAGGCAGCTTTACGTGTTTGTGTGATGTAGTTCTATGGATTGGGTGGGGGTGGAAAGTGCCGTCAAGTCGCAGCCGACATATGGTGACCCTGTAGGGTTTTCAGGGCAAGAGATGTTCAGAAGTGGTTTGTCGTAGCCTGTCTCTGCGTCATCATGACCCTAGTGGTCTCCCATCCTTAGTGGTCTCCCATCCAAATACTAACCAGGGCTGACCCTGCTTAGCTTCTGGGATCTGACAAGAGTGGGCTCTCTCTTCATACCGAAGTGTGGCTGGACCAAGCTAGCTGCTTGTTTGGAGCCAGTTGTATTATCTGTAGGTGATTTCTGGCCCAGTTTACCTCTTGGTCAACACAGAGATGTCTTGTAGGTTTCCTGTGAGAGCCACACTGTGATCCATTGAACAGACTGATCGATTTGGATCAATTCTGACAGTCCCAGACTCGGTCGTTCATTTGGTGGGGAACCAAGAGCAAGCTGCTGTTGCGATTCAGATGGTTGTATTGTGGCGATGGGTTGGCGAGGCATGTAAGGCCACTGCTTACGTTGGTGGGGTGCCAGAAAGCTTTCTTTTGCAGCATGACTCAAAAAATAAAACATGGGGTGTGCGTAGTTCCTTAAGAGGAAACGGCAGCACCCACCCTTACTGACTTTGCTATCACCAAGGAGAAGATGGCTTTGAGGTTCATTGTAGAGTGTGGGAAGGAGCGCCGAGGCAGAAATGCTAGAGTAACACCTCCCTGTTGGCTTGCGGTTTGATTGGGAAATCCACCCAATCCAATCTCTGCTTTGCTTCTGAGACCAAACAAAAAGTGGCGCAATATCACCATGAGCTGGCCATGATTGGCAGTGTGTGCTATAAATTGGGCAGTGAAAGGACCCGGCTGTGCAATAGTGATGCCACACCTGGTACCCACAATGCACCTAATGTAACCCATGATGCACAGAGCTATACTGGCATCTGCCCAATTTGCACAACAGAGAACACAACCTTGTGCTGAGCCCCAGGGGATATCCTCTGAATCACAGCCACTGAGGACCACAGCCACTGTTACCTTGATGATGGGTCTAAGGCTCTGAATTCGATCGAGCCTCCTTTAAAAAAAAAAAAGTTCAAAGCTAGCCTCTGATTAGGCTTTTGTTTTATACTCCTCCACTATTTAAACCAAATATTGTTTAGGGAAAAATACAAAAAAAGCCTAAATGGGCCGATTGGTACTTGTCAACGGGTAGCATACTCTTTGCTTTTCACTGTCAACTCCTTGCTTTCCTTTCCTTTCATTCCTTTCGACAGAACAGCTTTGCAGTTTGTATGTCTCTTATAGATAGGGTGTTTTTTTTTTTTTGTACTCTAATATGGCCAGTGTGGGAAGGACATTTCCACCACATTTACTTGTACTGCATAATTTGCGTAGTGATTTACAAATTACTAGTAGTCACAATTTTGTGTCTCGCCTTGCCAGGCGAATTCCTCCCATTGCATGTTTCTTTTTTCTCGCCACAAAAGCACTCAGCTTCCTTTTAGGGGACCGCACCACACTAAACACTTGGAAGGCAAGGAGATGTAAAAGCACAGCCGTTGACATTTGGACATTTCTATTGTGCTTCGTAGATATAATTTAGAAAAGCAAAGCAAGCCCCCTTTTTTCTGTTTTGCCATTAAGAGACTGTTCCTTTTCTTGGAAACGGGCTTGAATTCCAGTGAGGCTTTCAAGCTTGGTTTGACAATTCCAGGAGAAAGGAGGGCGGGAGACAAAACCCATCCTGCTTTCTCCAGTGTTGCTAAGAAGCTGGTTCTCGTTACCTGGAACTTGTATACAAGGGTGAAAGGTGAATTTTGTACACTTGCTGTTAAGGTTTATGGCCAGGTTGGCCAGGTTCCAAGAGACTGCAGGAGTGCCAGAAGACCCTGCCTGTGCTGTTCTGTAAGCCAATGCAGAATTACTCTGCTTGAAATGAATGGGCTTAGATTGGAGTAACTCTGCATAGGTAACTCTGCTTTTGGCACACACCACTCTCCTCCTCTCCCCTCTCCATCATAAAAATAAAATGGCCACAGCTCAGTCGTGGTACATTTGGCAGGTCCCAGTTAAATCCAGTTCACCCTCTGTCGTATAGAGGATGGTGCCGAGTTGTTTTCTGTTGCCCCAGAAGGTCGGACCAGAACCAACAAGTTGCAATTAAATCAAAAGAGTTTCCGTCTAGACATTAGGAAGAATTTTCTAACAGTTAGAACGGTTCCTCAGTGGAACAGGGTTCCTCGGGAGGTGGTAAGCGCTCCTTCCCTGGAGGCTTTTAAGCAGAGGCTAGATGGCCATCTGTCAGCAATGCTGATTCTATGACCTTAGGCAGATGATGAGAGGGAGGGCATCTTGGCCATCTTCTGGGCATGGAGTAGGGGTCACTGGGGGTGTGGGGGGAGGTAGTTGTGAATTTCCTGCATTATGCAGGGGGTTGGACTAGATGACCCTGGTGGTCCCTTCCAACTCTATGATTCTATATCCGGATAAAGGGTCTCTTGTGGCAAGGGAGAGAAAAGTTCTTTCTCTGCCCTCAGCCCTGGAGAGCTGTTGCTTGTCAGGGTAGACAGTATTGAGCTAGGTGCATCAGCACTCAGACTTGATGTGAGGAAGCTTCAGGGTGTCCCCATATCCCTCAAGTGTCCCTGCATCGTTCTTTGTGTGTCCGCTCCCTCTCTTTCTGTCACTCCCATGGAAACAGTTATCATTTCAGTCATTCCTGGGCCTGACTTTTTGTGTGCTGTTCTGTAAACCACCGAGTATGACCAATGCAAAATTCTGAAGCCATTGCACCCCCCTTGGTGATCATTAACCCCCCAGGCCAGTGTATGTCCTTTTGTATAAATCCTTCAACTCTGACCAAGTCCCTTGCCAAACCTGGATAAGAAAAACAGGAAGCTTTCTGCTTCTTTCCATGTGTCTTTGCCCAAAGGCAGTAAAGCCATCGCGCACATGCGCCAAGCAGCCAGGACATAGTGCCTTGTTTACCTGCTCCTAGGGTCGATTAGTGTCAATTAACAACAATTAACATCATTGAGCAGGGCTCATTCAGCTGTAGAGGACTCTTGCGACGCGAAAGGTAATGAGGGGAGAGCATTGGAAAAACCCTTTCAGCCGCATGGAGGCTTTTGACTTCAGTTCCAGTTGGGGAAAGGCTGCCAAGTCTTAAGAGCGTTTGGAGCACGGCTTTCTTTTGGGCTTATTAAGCAGCGGGCTTTGAGATCCTGGCTCGAGTACTCTCGTTCACAGATCCTGGATAAAGGCCCTTTGCAGAGAGCAGGGGGCCTCAGCCGCCACAGTGGTCTGCTCAAAGGCCAGGCCATTCTCTCTTTTGAGGAAGAAAACGAGGTTGGAGACAGTGTGGCAGTCCTAGAGCACGTGCTTTGCCTGCTGCGGAGGTTTCTGGTTCCACACCTGGCATCTCTCCTGGAAGAATCATTCATTTATTTAAAATAGGCCTAGACCTCCTTTCTCCCAGCAAATTTAGAAGCAGCAGAAGAAGAAGAGTTGGTTTTTATATGCCGACTTTCTCTATCACTTAAGGGAGACTCAAACCGGCTTACAATCACCTTCCCTTCCCCACAACAGACACCCTGTGAGGTAGGTGGGGCTGAGAGAGCTCTAAGAGAGCTGTAACTTGCCCAAGGTCACCCAGCTGCTCTATCACTGAGCCACCGCTGCTTCCCTAGTCAGTATTGTCTACTCAGACCGGCAGTGGCTCTCCAGGGTCTCAGGTCTTACACATCACCTACTTGCCGAGTCCCTTTAATTGGAGATGCCGGACATTGAACCTGGGACCTTCTGCATGCCAAGCAGAGGCTCTACCACTATGCCACAGCCCCTCTACTAAATCTCTATTTCTCCTCTATTCTCTCACACCCAAATGACTCCCCCCTCCTTGTTGATCAAGGGTCTTATTTTCCTAATTTTGCTCCTGTGATCCTTCCTCTCCAAGCAGGAGGGATACTCTGTCAGTTTTATAGAAATCCTTAACTCTACCTTGCGGCACTTGGTTATTTGCCCCTCGGCTGTCACCAGGTGGTAATATGCAAGCCCTTTTGGTGAACACAGTAACAAGGTTAAATCTTGTATGTACAGCATAAGTGGCGACAACTGCATAACCTGTAATGTTTGCTCTTCTACAATTGAGCTAATCAGGTCTGAGCAGTGAGGCATATGGGATTGCGAAGGTGAGGCGTCTATAATGAGGTTTCCTCTCTGTCTCGATCCTCTTCCTCCATCCTAGCTCCTGGCCTGGCCGATGGATGCACCCGATGAGATGACCACAGTCACCATCACTCCCGATTTCCATGGCGTTCACAGCGGCTACATCACCAACTTGAAGAAGTTCACTGCCTACTACACATCGATCCTCTGCTTCACCACCCCGGGGGACGGGCCGCGGAGTCCGCCGCTGCTGCTGAAAATGCATGAAGACAGTAAGTACAGCCATTTCATCCCTAGTCTGCTTCTCGATGAGACGCTTGATGAGCATATTCAAACTTTATTTGCCCCTCAAATGTGGTTCCTAATTAGGCCAGATCACATCGATCAAACGATGCAAAGGATTATTAACTGTGGGTTGAGAATGGGTCTTTTCGAGAGGAGCTTCCCTTGTGAAGTGCTGTCCTTGCAAATGATTTCTGCATCCGGGGAGAGCTTTTGCCTGGGTAATTGAGTCAGAACTCATGAAAAGTATCAGTTACCACGTTCGTTATATACAAATCAGCTAACTGATTGATAAGTCAGGGCCACTGCACAATCTAAGCTGACAGGGAGGAGGGGTGTGCCATTTGTCTACTGTGTGTGTCTCCATAGTGAGGCATCACAAAATGTCTAAAATGTGGAACAAACCGAGGGTTGGGAGGAGCAGCATCCCAGGAGAAAAATTTAAAAAGAAAAATAAGACGTTATCTACTTACAGGAAGTTCAGACTATAGAGTTCCTGGCGATTCCTAGAGTCACACTGAAGTAATAAGGGTAGCTCACCAAGTAGGCCGCTGCTATGCAAAGAATGCTGTGTCCTTCTGTTCCAGAAGGGCCATAGTTCAGTAGTAGAGCATCGGCTTGGCATGCAGAAGGTCCCAGGTTCAATCCCCAGCATCTCAAGTTAAAGGGACTAGGCAAGCAGGTGATGGGAAGGACCTCTGCCTTAGACCCTGGAGAGCCGCTGTCGGTCTGAGAAGACAATACTAACTTTGATGGACCAAGGGTCTGGTACAGTATAAGGCAGCTTCATGTGTTCAGATCCAAAGAGGTATCTTCAACCTTTACTTCTCAGCCATTCTTATTTTAAAAATAAGCAGGGAAAAGTTATGGCATGATCAATGGGTAATCGTGTACATTAGGAATGTTTCCCCTGGCTTGATATAGCAAAGGCTGGTAGAGGAAACTTAGCATTTTCTTCAGTGTGCAATGCAATAACTCTCCAATTCCCCACTTCCCTGTCTAAATCTCACCCTGCTGCGGTAGAAAAACCCAGACAATGCAGGAGAAATGGACGGCTTCTTGACACGGTTATTTCCTCTCCCTGCGCTCCCGAGAGCAACCGCGGGCTCGTCACTCTCGCTGCAAAGGGGGAACCTTGTTGACTGCCTCAGCCTGACTCCAAATGCTGACAAATTGGCCATGGGAGTGACAAGGTGGGAAAGACAGGGATGACTGCCTGCTAACCCCAACAGTGGGCAGCCTGCAGTGCTGGGGCCACAGTTGGCCCACAGGAGCCATTCACCCCGGACCCCCAGCTGCGTTACCGGTTTGCCGGGCGCATTGGCCCGCCAGTCTGCAGCAATCTTCTCATGGGCCAGTGCTGCCGAAAAATGGTTGAAAGCTCCGGGGGCTGGAAAAGAGCAGCGCAGGGAGCAGGAGAACTCGGTCTGGCAGCGCTGGAGGAGCTTAAGCAGGAGGCCAGCTCTTCCTGGTTCCAGTTCATCGCAGAGGCTTCAGAACTGGGCAGAGACCCAGACCTGGCCCCTGAGCCCCTCCCTTGGCCGTAACTGCTGGAGATCTGCGAAGCTTCTAAACATGAACCGTGCTTACTCTGAACTAAAAAGGCAGAGCAGAATGGCCGCATAGATGACATACTGCAGGAGCCCTTCAGGCTTCCAAAATTCCCATGACATACACGGAACCAGCTCAACTGCATCTAACACGACCCCTCGGCCTGTTGTTCTCTCCACTTCCCCCTCACCAGCTGTGCACAAGATTAGTTCCTTCATCCTTTTTCTTTGTGCAGTTGGTCACGTAATATTAGAAAAGGGCCCATCGCTCAGTATCTTTGCATGAAGGCTCCCCCCCCCCCCCAGGTTCAAGGGGAAGGGATTCTCCCTTTGACATACTGGAGAGATGCTGTCGTCACAGGAGGGAACGGGTAGATGGAGGAAGGCTTTGGTTCTGTGTTTTCTCACACTCTGACCCAGGAAAGGTGGGCGAGGCTGGCATGCTTTCGTTGCGTCCTGTTGCAACCCTCTGTGTCATGCCGGACTCTCCCCGCAAGGTAGACTTGCCAACCTCCAGGTGGAGCCTGGAGATCTCCCTGACTTACATTTCCAGACCACAGAGATCACTCCCCCTGGAGGAGATGGCAGCTGGGGAGGGTGGACCCTATGGAATTTCATCCCTGCTGAGGTCCCTCCCAAACTCCACCTTTCCCAGGCACCACCCTCAAATCTCCAGGAATTTGCCAAGCTGGAGTTGGTAACCCTGGTAGACTGAAAGGCCCCTGATCTCCAGGTCCACTCTGGGTTGGATGGGCTTTGTTGCTCTCTCCGTGCAGCAGGGAAAGGGATGCTTCTCTTCTCCCCGCTGGGTAATCGGGGCTCTGTTTGCTGCCAGAGAGGGCCCGAACAGCAATTCCCTCCCCAGCAGGGGGCAAGTTGACCCCTTGCCGAGCCACCAGCCTCCATCGGGCCTGGGATGGAAAAGCACGAGATGGTTGGCCTTTGAGGCGGGCTTTTCAGAGAGTGGCTTTATTATTTTACCTGACAGCCGTCTCTGCGTTAGGAAGGAAAAAGGTGCAAACACTGAAATGAAAATTATTGTAATCTTTCTCGAGTCTTTCCCTGCACTTTTGTCTTGCTTTGGAGAGAGAGTGAGAGCGAGAGAGCCAACGATTCTGCAGCGGCAAAATCACTGGTAGTAAATAACCACAATTTGAGCTGTAATGTGTGAGAGGAGAGAGAGAGAGAGAGAGAGAGAGAGAGAGAGAGAGAGAGAGAGAGAGAGATGGTCTCTGGCACTTTATAAATGCACATGGCCATTCTGGAATTTCAAGAGAAAATTGCAATTTGATTGGTTGGGAAATTTGCTCAGCATGAGAATTCAGGGGGAATCTGTCTTTTCCTCCCCCTCGCCAAACCCCCCGGGGGGGGGGGGAGGACGATATCTCAAGAAGAGTGGAGTGAGAAGCAGCAAAGCAGTTCCTGGCCTCCTCTGATGCCCACGAGCAAGAGGAAGGCCTAGTCCTGAATAAAGACATGTATGGGAGTAAAGTCTTACTTCTCAGCCATGGGAAGGGAGTGGGAAGCAGGCATGGCTGGGAATATAGAGGAGTGGAGACCCCCAGCCCAGAGAAGGAAGCAACACCACAAAAGAAAAGGAATGTGCAAGTAACACCCCTCTTCCTTCTGGCTTGCCACCTGCCCATCACATCCGTGGCATCCCTGGTTCTTGTTGAGGTTAGGGTGGGGCCATAGCAAAGCCAAGAGTGTCTGTGTCAGCTTCTGCCAGCAACAAGGGGCATCTGATAACAGTGGTGCCTTGATATAGAGGTGACCGGAAGCACTGCTGGTTTGCCCTGACTAGTAGGTATTAAAACGTGGGACTCTCTACTTCAGCCAGAGCTGGGTAGCTATGCAGAAGCCGACTGACTCCCAATCGAACGTTTCTCAGATCACTGTCTCGAGACGAAGCGCAGATTCTGTCCTTGAATCCCTGGGGGGGGGGGGGAATACATTGCATTTTATTCCATTCAGATGGTGGAGATAATCAAACAGCTGGTTTAAAGCAAGTCTTTCCCCCCAATTAACTTAAATAGATCTCTTGTGCATCATGGAGCGCTTCCTGAACCGGGAGTTTTCTTTGTATAATATTTCGGTTTCCCCGACACTGGAAAACATCGTTTCCGCAGTTTGCCCTGCATTTCCAGATGCAGCTTGGCCAGTTGGCTAGAATGTGCCTGTTGGCAATTTTTCTTCTTCATAGCTGGAGGAGAAAAGGAGGCTGGATGATAGTAGACAGGAAAGAGAATGTGGATTGGCAACTGGGGTAAGTGGGGCGCCGCCGGAGGGCAGTCCGCTCCAACTGGGATCCCGAGAACAGGGACATGGTGAATATAGAACCCCAAACCCCTTTCCTCAATATGTTGAAGAGAGGATAGGGAACAGGGATATAAATCAGCCCTGGTCCCGCCCTCGAAGACCAGGATTGAAGGAAGACAGCTCATTTTTGACAGTCATTCTGTTTTACGCTCTTTCATTGCCCGCCAGGGAATGCTGTTTTAAGAGCTGTTGAGCTCCAGCCATAAAAAAATCCCTCTAGGAGTTCCACCTGGTTGCATGCATTTGCTGAAGAATCGCCACGTTGAGAGCGAGCATGTTTGAAAGAGCCGTTTGGAGCAGGTTTATCCCAGGCAGAGCGGAGGCGGTCTTGCCCTTGGGTTTGCCCTTGCAAAAGTGTAATGGGGCCCACCCAAAGCCATGCACTGCCATGGCGGACGTGAGACAAATTAGGCTTTTCAGAGACCTGGGCAAAAGCTGTAGCTTCTAGGGATGCCGCCCGCCCGCCTTTTCTCATTAGATTACATCAAGAGAAAAGACAGGGAACAAGAGTGAGCAAATCTGCTCTTGCTACTCTCTCTCTCTGGTGCTGTGATTCTCTGGGATGAGAATGGGGCGAGATATCATTCACCTGTGCGGTAACTAGAAGAGCCCATTCTCCTTCTTCTGCAGCTCTCTGCCGGCCCTGGCCAGGCATTTTATTTTATTTTTTGTTTCAGCCCGAAAGCTGCCGCCTGAATTGGATCCAAAGTAAATGGGGGGGGGGGTGTCGCTCCTCCCGGTAACAGATTTCCCGTTTCTGATTGCCAGAGCCGGGCGCTGTGGGGCATGTGAGTTTCACAGAGATTCTGGACACTTCGCTCAAGGTCAGCTGGCAAGAACCTGTGGAGAAAAACGGCATAATTACAGGCAAGTACCAGCAACAAGCTGCAATGAAGGTCTTTACAGGAAAGGGGGGAAACGTCAGAGGAGGAAAGGGGACTTGGGGACAGGAGGGGAGGCGTGCATCACATTGCAGCGATCGATATGGTCAGCTTTTCTTGAGAGCCTCTGGCTGAGACCCTGGATGTGCTGCTACCATTTTTTCCCAGTAGCTGAAAAGTCAACACCGAGGTGCTAGAGAAGGCACAGATCCAATTACTGCCACCTGACAATCATGCAATTACGGCCACTGGAAAAGAAGAAATCAGTTTCCCACTGGCTCTTGAAGCTTGTTAATTCATATGCCACCCCTTTCTGAGAGCCAGTGTGGTATAGCGGTTAAGAGTGGTGGACTTTAATCTGGAGAACTGGGTTTGATTTTTCACTCCTCCACATGAGCGGTGGACGTTAATCTGGCGAACTGGGTTGGTTTCCCCACTCCTACACATGAAGCCAGCTGGGTGACCTTAGGCCAGTCACACACTCTCAGCCCCACCTACCTCCCAGGGTGTCTATTGTGGGGAGTTGAAGGCGATTGTAAGCCAGTTGGATTCTCCCTTAAGTGGTAGAGAAAGTCGGCATATAAAAACCAATTCTTTTTCTTTTTTCTGTTTTTCTTCATTCTTCAATGCCTGGACGGCCACTAGAGAGCCTGGTATCAAGAGCTCATGGTACGGAGTGACGCCCAAGGGCCTCAAGATAGCCCGAGATGTTATAACTCAGGTGGAAATTTACTGTTCGCGGTGTTTATGGTTTTGCCTTTCTCAGGAAGACTCAAGGCAGATCGCAGTTAAATATTTAAAACCAATAAATAACAACAAAACAATATTAAAAATGAAGTGAACAACCACCAAGTTTAGAACTTCAGAGAGTAGCCGTGTTGGTCTGCAGTAGAACAGTTAGATTTGAGTCCAATAGCACCTTAGAGGCCAACAAGATTTTGAGGGTATGAGCTTTGGACAGTCAAAGCTCCCTTCATCAGATGTGTGTAGGAATGGAAATCTGAGTCTTTTTATCCCAGTCAGATAGTGGGAGGAAGACCCTTCTTAGCTTCCGAGATCTGGTGAGATTGGGCTAGCCTGGGCCATCCAGGTTAGGGTACAAAGTTCTGTTTTACAAAGGCCCTTTTCAGTTGTTATGATTTTGGCAGTCCTAGTTTGCGTGTCAGGAGAGTGTGCTATGCGCAGTCTTCTCAATATGCCTGTTTGCCATTTTGTGTGAACAGAGCAATGAGTATATTTTTTTCAGCTTCAGCACACGTGATCCAAAACCTGGTGCACAAATTCAGAGGATGCAAATTCCCACGCATCTCAAAGCTGAAAAATAGCATGTTCACATAAGATGGCAAAATGTGCGTCGTGCTCTTCCAGTACATGGGGTGGAAGCTCCGAGTCATAATGAACAAAAGGACAGAAGTATGGGAGCTTTGGTGACTTCCTCTGGTAAGCGGTTCCACTGGTTGGGAGCTACAACCAAAAAGGCCCTGAGCACAGGCTGTGACGGAGCGTGCTTGACCGCAGGAAGGCAGTCCTGTTCAGATTAACAGACCTGACGCAATGGGACGGAACGGAAGCCTTGACCACATCAGTTCCCTGTTGACCAAGCACAGCTTTCGTATTTAGCACAATCGACAAAGGAACTCATTTTCTTTAGCTGTCAGCAGCACAAAATGTGCGCTGAGCTCTCACTGATGAACATGCCTCAGGCCTGCTATTTATCCACATGACTTCTGCGCCCTTTGAAATGTAAGCCGGGCATTCTTCTGTCACTGGTAATGTGCAGAAAAATGGCTATTTCTGCCACTTCTTCAGGGCGAAAGACAGTTTTGGTAATTGTCAGGGAGGTTTGCAGAGCATATGTACGTTTTCTGTGCTGAGTCTGTTCCTCTCATGCGAACGGCACAGAGGCAGCATCAGCAACAGAGAAGGAAGAGTTCTGGAAATCGTTATGGATATGCAAGGCAGAATTTTGACTTTACCATGCTTGGAAAGAACTTGTCCGTGCTGTTCTGCCTCCATTGACTCATTAGCTCATGTGCTCTTGGGATGACGTTTCTATGAGGACCTTAAAAAGGTAAAAGTCCCCTGTGCAAGCACCGGGTCATTTCTGACCCATGGGGTGACGTCACATCCCGACATTTCTTAGGCAGACTTTGTTTATGGGGTGGTTTGCCAGTGCCTTCCCCAGTCATCTTCCCTTTTACCCCCAGCAAACTGGGTCCTCATTTTACTAACCTCGGAAGGATGGAAGGCTGAGTCAACCTTGAGCCGGCTACCTGAAATCGACTTCCGTCGGGATCGAACTCAGGTCGTGAGCAGAGCTTGGGCTGCAGTACTGCAGCTTACCACTCTGTGCCATGAGGACCTTAGAGCACAATATATCTCTCCTCTTAATACATAAATTCAGTGCCTCTGTGTCTGATATAATGCCTTTTTAATTAAGTGATAGGGATCCCAAGGCTACATTGGCAGTGGCAAAATTTCATTCAGTCCTTTTATCCCCCAAACATTAGATTCAAAACTATGCTGCTCAAGATCAATGGATCAAGGAGCTTCTAAGGGGGAAAGGAGAGGAAATAGAAACTGGTCCTGAATCAGAAGTGTATCAAACTGGAATGCAAATTAGCAAGAAGAGACGGGAAAAGATTGCTCCGAGGTGCTGCCCCAGGTCAGGATCCTGGATGCATCACGGGCAGGTGTGGTGGCATTCTGCAGAACCACAAACAGAGAGAGCCAAAGTGAATAAGTTGCAGATGTCCACCTGAGACCCTGGAGAGCTGCTGCCAGTCTCAGTAGACATTACCAACCTTGACGGACCAGTGGCCTGATTTAGTATAAAGCCGACTCGCGTGTGCGGTGTGATAGCGGCTTCCGTACCCAAGCCCAATAATGTAAGAAGGGAAAGCCAAAGGTCCCTTTTATTTATGAGGAGATACAAGGCTCAAGACACTTTGGGAACGGTTTATAAGGAAGAAAAAGTCCCCCTGTTCTGGTGAACATGGCGCGTAGGGCTGGGGAGGTGGCAAAATCATCAGTTTCCCTGGAATGGTTCAGTGGCTTATACAGTGCTGCGTAGAAATCTTAAAGAACGCTCGGGACGGCTCCCACTTCATCACTTCTGGGCGCAGATGTCATTTACTGTGACTTGGTTTTTAATTCTGGCGCACAGAATGAGAGAGGGAAAGCACAGAGGGCATTAGGAGGGA
Source organism: Euleptes europaea (assembly GCF_029931775.1). Classification (NCBI taxonomy): domain Eukaryota; kingdom Metazoa; phylum Chordata; class Lepidosauria; order Squamata; family Sphaerodactylidae; genus Euleptes; species Euleptes europaea. The sequence continues at coordinate 6,777,366 of NC_079332.1, forward strand.
GCCAGCCAGCTTTGGTAAATTGCCCATTCCTCTCATTGTAAATTTCAGTGTCTTCCTCTCTCCTTCGATAAACTCTGATTTATGAGGGCCTGCATGCAGAGGGACAGTTTGTGATTGGGCGCGCTGCTCCCTCCTGCAGAATTTACTCCAGATCAACAGAAAATTATTTCTGAAACTCTTCTGGCCATTAGTTTCAGTTAGGCTGCAGCTTATGGAGACGAAGGAGGTGCTAATCTTTGGAGGTGCTCCTCTCTTCTGCTGGCTTAGAGGCAGAGAAATCCTCTTCCATTCCCCCAAATACTCACCTGGCACACTTTGTGACTTTTCATCATCCAAAGGCATTTGCTTTATATCTACCATAGGTCTCCAAGTTTCCTTGCCTTGGCCTCTCGCCTGGCATCAGGGCTTCTTCCACTGGCTGAATAGTTGGGCAGTTTGACCCACTGTTGTTTTTTATCTGGCAAGTTACTTTACAGGCGCTTGGTGCACTGCTCAGGGCCAGTTCGTCTGACAAGGTGAAGCCCCCAGTGACTGATCCGACACGGGGTTGACAACCTTGCTTCCATCCAAGATGGTAGCTTCAGCAAGGTCTTGTGGGCAGATCTTCGAGTGCAAACTTGCATACAGGAGCAGACATCCTTTCAGATTCCCCAAGCGCAAACCCATAAAGGACTTTTTATGGTCAAGCCAGTACCTTGGAGTGGTGCTGCGGCTGAGCAGCAGAACATCTGCTTCATGCGCAAAAGGTTTTCAAGCCATCTCCCTTTAAAAGGACCAGGTAATAGGTGAGGGGAAAGACGGTGACCTGAGACCCCGCAGAGCTGCTTTCAGTCAGAATAGACAAGCCCAACCTTGATAAACTCAGTATATAAGACGGCTTCATGTGTTTGTGTGCCTGAAAACAGACCAAGTTCTCACGGCAATGTTCCCCCCGCCTGAGATCGTGCCCTCTTATGTGAGCTTGCTGACAATCCCAGGCCATAGACGTGCCTTTATGCTTGCCAGATTAAATGCTTATCCAACTGCAGAGATGTCAAGTCGTTTTGCGAAAACTCCATACTCAGATCAAGTTTGTGAATGTAAATCTGGAGATATTGGGACTCTGTACCATCTCTTATTGTTTTGTCAGCACTGGTCAGCTCCTAGATTGTGTTGGATCTCTCCAATATTGTCTAAATACAAACTTCCCTTAGAGGCCTGGGTGATATCTCACATAATGGGAGATATTCACCCTGATATTACTAGTTCTGTTGCAAGTTTTTTGGCGGAGGTGATGTCGCTTAAACGTCAAAATCAAATAAGTGTGTAGGCCAAGCTGAATGTTGGATCAAACTTTGTGATTTGAATGATCTCAGTTCAATGAGGTGTTCAGGGGAATATATTGATTGTTATAGTTTTAATGATGTTTAGTAACTATGCTTAATAATTATATTTTACTGTGTTTTGACCTTAAGTATATGTTCGGTATTGTAAATTGATTATTTGCTGTTGTATTATGTATTATTGTCATGGTTAAGCTCAAGACCTTTGGTCAAAGGAGCTAGTAAATAAATGGAAATGGTTTAAAGCAAAGGTGCAGTTTGCTCCCTCTGGCTCGTGCATCTAGAATGGGCTAACGGGGCAGTCTTCGTGTCTCCTCTCAGCATCGCCTCTGTCTTGCCCAGGTTGAGCTTCCGTTGATTCACCTCTGGGCGACCATCCTGAGAGAGCCTAACAAGCCACCGTGCTTTACGAACTGTACTATTGGGAAGGAAGTTTATTCGCCTTCATCCAACCCCTTTGGTTTTTTTGCCTGACGTTCGCAGCCCAGGTGTGCTACTTTGGTTGTAAAGTCATGCGTTGGCTCTTGCGGGCGCCTCGAGGGGAGTCCGTCTGCTCGAGAACGCCAAGCGAATTTGCCTGGCTCCTGCAGCGCTTGAGAGAATGGCAAGTGATTGAACTCCAGTGGAGGTGGGAGGGAAAGAAGTCTCGTGCTCAAAGCCGTGGCTTTGGATTGTGTCCTGGCTAGACAAAGAGTGGCTAATGAACTCCCAGGCTGAATTCAACCCAGGGTTATTGTCCTGAGGGTTTCTCATGGGATCCAAAAGCAAGCCCGTAGGAATGGTGCTTCGGTGTCACTGTGACCATCAGGGGAGCGTTTCAGTAAAGACTCAAGGAAACAGAGGTCCAGTTCCTAGGATCAGTTAAAATATACTAGGACACAAAATAGGAAAGACTCACAGGTTCTTCTAAGCACACACAATCTTTAACTCTCCTGGATGGCAGTTCTGTCATTAAAGATTGTTTCAGTTACTCCCTTTTCTATTTGGAGTCTCCGAGTCTGGAACCAGCATGGGGCTATCGCATTTACCTGCTGGTGATGCCGTTATTCAGAGGAAATCATCTTCATTTCTTGTTCCTGAAACCAGCACGGTCACCCCCATCCAGGTTTGCAGAAGGGGTCTGTCAGGGTCGAATCGTCTTTGATTCACATCGCTCCGAGAACATCCTGTACTTTCTTGCCCTAATCCTAATCAGTTGTAATCAAGCAAACTTTCTCTGCAGCTCTCTCTTTCTTTGCAGTAGTCACGAGAAAGGTCTGTGTGCTCCAGAGAGAATAAAGTTGTCACCGGGGGTTCAGGGGAGGGAAGGTAGAGAACAAGAGAAATCAGAAGCAAAATAGGAGACACCCCCCTTAAACCCCCCCCCCTCAGGTTACTGAAACCCTGGGAAATTTGTGGAAGACAGAGAGAAATAGAAGAGCTAGGAAATAAAGAACTTAAACAGGCAGTTTTGCAATAGAAGAAATGGGATGGAGGGTCAGGTGTTTTTGCCGATTAGGACAACAGATTTGCGGCACAAGGTTTGCAAAAGATGACAGAATGGTTTGCTCAGCCTAAAAACGAGCACAAGGGCTCATGCGGAGAACAGAGATCTCTCCCTCCCCCTTCTTCCGAAAGGTCACCCAGCTGGTTTCATGTGTAGGAGTGGGGAAACCAACCCCGTTCACCAGATTAGCATCCACCACTCATGTGGAGGAGTGGGGAATCAAACCCGGTTCTCCAGATCAGACTCCACTGCTCCAAACCACTGTTCTTAACCACTACACCACGCGGGCTCTCACGTGCCTGCACGTGCCTGATAGGAAGGTCTTTGGGTGGTGAACCGAACCTGACGGCATTCAGATCTGGAAACCTAGGGCTGGTGCAGCAGGCAAACTTTGTGGGGCTTGTGAGTATTCACTAGCGGGGGGAAACAGAAGGACTATAACGTTGGAGAGGATTTCCTTGATGCCGGAAAAGGCTTTTGAGGAGGCAACCTCAATGCCACAGTTCACAGAGTTGTGAAGAGGGTTTCAGGTGCCGTAGACCCTGCTCAGTAGACTGGAGAGCCTGACTCCCTGGGGGATGGAATGCTGTTGTCTGCTCTGCTACGGTGGGCATCCGATTAACAAGCAGATACATCCTTGAGGGGAAGTGCATTTCTCCTTAAAGGAAAGTTAATGGCTCTGGAGGTTCCTTGCCCAAGTTTGAGTCCCTTTCTTTTGACAGATGTTGGAGACTGCACAGAGAGCATCCTTGGAAGCGTCACTAATAACAGCTGCTTGATTTCTTTGTCGTATTTTATTTCCAGGCTACCAAATCTCCTGGGAGGTATACGGCAGGAATGAATCTCGCCTGGCTCGCACTCTTGCTAACACAACCCTCGAGTACAAAATTACAGGCTTGTCATCTCTCACCACCTACACCATCGAGGTGGCAGCTATGACTACGAAAGGGACCGGCGCGGTCACTTCATCTACCATTTCATCAGGCGTCCCCCCAGGTGAGCAAACCCGCGGCGCTTCCGACAGCCTGAGAAGCATGGGCGAGATGTTTGTAATGGAATTTTTTGTGCGTAATGCCCGGGGGTCCTGTTTGGAATTGCGCAGGCCACGTATCTAGAAGTGAATTAGGCAGATTGAAGCAAGGCAGGTAATTTACAAAGATATTTAGTTCGTACTTGCGACGGTTTGAATGTACGTGCGGTGTATGCACAGCATGGATTCAAGGGAGGTCGTGACGACTCGTGATGATAGGTCGTTTCCACCGTTAATAGCGACCGGATTAACTGTACGGTGCCACGGTGTGGGATGGCATTGTACTTAGGTCTGCGTTGGTGTGGATTTCTCAAGAGAAGGAGCTTAGAATCTGGACTCCATCAAGCTAGAGGGAGGGAGCATGGAGCCTGGCTTTGGCCAACATCACCTTTGTCCTCCCCTCTCCTCCCCTCTCTCCTGTGTTTAAACTGGAGAAGAGCTCAGGGCCACAGGATGACCAGGGGTTCAATATATTTGTCAACATAAGCAAAGTTCAATATATTTGTCAACCCAAGCAAGGTAAAGGTATCCCCTCCTGGGCCTGTGTTTGCCTTGGACCTGATTAGTGGGGGTGCAGGCCCAGGAGGGGACGCCGACCGGCTCTCGCCTTTCATTCCCCTGCATCGAGCCTCCATGACCTGATCCTCGCAGGCAGAGAGCAGGAGCATGTCACAAGGCCTTAGGTTTTTGTCGTTAAAATTATGTGGGTTTTTTGATAGCCCGAGTTTGTACCCAGCAGCCGGCATTTGCCGTTTTTGAGCATACTCTCCTAAGATATCAAGGCGGTTTTGATAGCCGTTGCAAAAGTATATTTCAATTGTTCAATCTGTCATCTAAAATAATGGAGTTGCACACGCCATTGAATCGTTATGCTGTATGTTTGCGCTCTGACTCAGTATTCTTTATCTTTCTGCCTTGCTCTTTTGGTGCAGAGCTTCCTGGTGTGCCATCCAATTTAGTCATCTCCAACATCAGCCCTCGCTCTGCCACGCTTCAGTTCCGGCCTGGGTATGACGGGAAAACATCAATCTCCAAATGGATAGTGGAGGGCCAGGTATGCAGAAGATTCTCCGATTGGATCTTAATTGATGGGATGGGACTGATCGAGCTTGATTCTAAGTTGCTGGATCATGAACATTAGATTTTTCTATCAATGGATCCCATCAGGGGTTCTGATAAAGGGAGAGGTGCCAGAGGTTTTGTGCCTGTCTGGCCAGCGGCATCTGCTATGTAGCAATGGCAAGATTAGTCTGGGGCCTGGGAGACCAAGCCCTATGAGGAAAGGCTGAGGGAATTGGGAATGTTTAGTCTGGAGAAGAGGAGGTTAAGGGGGGACATAATTGCTCTCTTTAAGTACTTGAAGGACTGTCACTTAAAGGAGGGCAGGGAGCTGCTCCTGTGGGTAGCAGAGGATAGGACTTGCAATAATGGGTTTAAACTGCAGGCTGGATATTAGGATTATTTTTTTTTTACAGTAAGTTGTTCAACAGTGGAATCAGCTACCTAGGGAATTGGTGAGCTCCCCCTCACTGTCTGTCTTTAAGCAGAGGCTGGACAAACACTTTTCAGGGATGCTCTAGGCTGATCCTGCATCAAGCGGGGGGGGGGGGGGGGCGGGTTGGACTAGATGGCCTGCATGGCCCTTCCAACTCTTATAATTCTGTGATTCTAGTCACCCAAGTTTATGGGCAGATGCTGAGTGATGCTCTCAGAAGGCACACAGAGACAGCTCCAAAATCTCAAACTTTTGTTCCTTTGAATTACGTGCCTTTTGACAATTGGAGGCAGTGGGAGGGGGGGCATAGAGCTGCTGCAGGCAAATAGTTATGCAGTCGCACACCCAAATTGTTGCGATACAGGCAGACTGAACATCTACCCGAACCACCCAGTCATCAAGCGGCCAGAATTTTGACTGTATGAAGGCCGCTTCAGGTTGCTTGACGGCAATTTATTTTATTTGTCATTTGTTTATTCTTTTGTTTCTTTCTGTGGTTAGCATTGCAGGTTCGCTGTTGTATGCCTCTTGTGTTGGGGGGTTAGAGCAAATGCACCCCCCCCCCCACATGAGTGCCGTTAGTGAGCCAACTCATAGATTCGCTTGGTTTGTTTTGAAAGCCGGCATTTCCGTTACAGGACAAGTGTTGAACGGATACATGTTCCAAGACCTGTCCGATGTAGCCTTACTAAGGCAGTACAGCGATCGCACACAAACGTGTAAGGCTCCTCTTCAGCTTTATTCATAATTTAGAGAGAAAGTGCTGAAGGTTCTAGACAGAATTTTACGCCTCTGCTGCATCAACAAAATATTCATTCTCGGAGCGGTTTGTCGATGATGTTGTCAGATCCCTAGAAAATGCTGAGTCATCTTTCCAGCACCTGACCTATGGGGCGGCGTGGGTTCGGGGCTCTCATCAATGCTCTTTAATATTTAAATCGGGCCACTGAGTGAGGTCAGCCAGAGTTTGGGGGTTGGGGGTCATCAATATGCTAATGGAAGCCAGCTCCATATTTCTCCAAGTAAGCCCCGGAAACCGCTGCCTTGGTACTTGAAGATGTACAGAACAAGACACTGCTGGCGATTCCTCCTCCAAGGATCGTCCCATCTTCATCTGCCAAAGTCCATGCGTTCTCTATTACGATGTCAGCCCTGTGGAAAAGCCTACCAGAGGAAATGATTTTCTGAGAAAGATGCAAAGGGCTTAGAATCATAGAGTTGGAAGGGACCACCGAGGTCATCTAGTCCAACCTCCTGCACAATGCAGGAAATTCACAACTACCTCCCACACACACACACAGGGACCCCTACTCCATGCCCAGAAGATGGCCAAGATGCCCTCCCTCTCATCATCTGCTCAAGGTTATAGAATCAGCATTGCTGACAGATGGCCCTCTAGCCTCTGCTTAAAAACCTCCAGGGAAGGAGAGCCCACCACCTCCCAAGGAAGACTGTTCCACTGAGGAACCGCTCTGACTGTTAGAAAATTCTTGTTAGTGTCTAGATGGAAACTCTTTTGATTTAATTTCAACCCGGTGGTTCTGATTCTCAATCATGTTCTGAGGTTGAATGTTTTAGTTACGTTACAATGAACTGGCTGCACGTAGATCATATGGGGATGGGGCTTGGTAAAATAAGTCAAGGGTCTGAAAATACGCCTCAGCTTCAGTTATCCTTTGCAATATTTGGCCATGGCTTTTCTTTTTTGAAGGATCTAACAGATTCGTGGGACATCTGTCTCTTAATGGGCATCAGCCATGACAAACTCAATGGAACCTCTGTAATTTGTGGCGGTGACTTTTCCGTAATGCCCCAGCTGTGAGCTTACCAAGGGATCTAGCTGGCCGCTGTCAGGACCAGGATGTGTCCTTGGCCTAGGTAAAGGTAAAGGTCCCCTGTGCAAGCACTGGGTCATTCCTGACCCATGGGGTGACGTCACATTCCGACGTTTCCTAGGCAGACTTTGTTTATGGGGTGGTTTGCCAGTGCCTTCCCCAGTCGTCTTCCCTTTACCCCCGAGCAAGCTGGGTACTCATTTTACCTACCTCGGAAGGATGGAAGGTTGTCAACCTTGAGCCGGCTACCTGAAACCAACTTCCGTTGGGATCTAACTCAGGTCGTGAGCAGAGCTTGGACTGCAGTACTGCAGCTTACCACTCTGCGCCACGGGGCTCCTTGGCCTAATCCAGCTTTTAAAAAGTGTGTGTTCTTATGTGTCTTTTTCCTGTGCACAGTCAGCTCTGTGATGAAGCCTGGGGGAAGGGGGAATAACTGTTTAGCTTCCCCCATTTTAAAAAAAAATATCATCTTTATTTTTTTGACTGTCTACTCTTCTTGCTTTCGGAAGGGGGCAAAAAAAGCTTAGAAAAAGGTCTTCTATCCTCAACCTCTTTTCCTAGTTCCTGGTCTTTATCTCCCGTCGATGCATGTCTTTCCCTCCAGACTCAGCACCATTATCGTTTCCTCCAGCAAGTTCTGAGTTGATTTCTGGACTCCTGATTAAAGAGAACCGGTGTTCAACTGAGCTGGGCTTTGTTATTAGGGTTGAAGAGCCGCAGTGCAAGAAGGTGTTGTGGGCCGAACCAAAGGGATGCTCTCCTTTTCTTTCTTTGCTAGAGGCTTTCTGGTTTCATGACGGGCAGGAATTTAACAGGTGCAGCTGTCTGAATCTGATGATGAAAAAGGCTGTTGAGTTTCTGTCCATCAGACAGCTATTTAAGAGGCCTAATCATACTGTGGGCTCCTTCAGAGCAGTGCTGTGTCAAGGAGCCCAAGAGCTTTAATCTGGCTCCAGGCATAGCTTAAGTATGTGTCCGCTGGAGGGGAGAAAAATCCCAGTCAAGAAAGGCTATAAAACAGTAGACTGAAAAATGGCTTCTGTGCTTTTTTAGTTTCTGCTCTCTTCAGGTTTTTATCTTTTCTTTTCTTTTTTGCAAAGCAGTAAAGGAAATGGTGACATAAATGGACGGCTTTCTTGTTTGGCTCCTCAGATATTACATAATATATATGTGGAGGTCTCCTCCTTTAAATAATTCACACCGATCTTTGTGTGCGTTCAGAAGAAAGCCAGGACATAAATTACAAAGGCACCAAGCCCAGCTCACTCAGGAATTTATCTCATCCTCGGTGGAGAAATCGGATTTTAGATTCTATTACATGAGTTTCCATGCTAAACAGAATGTCTGGGGGGGGGGGCGATTAAATTATAGGCCGCAAGGGGGTAGTACAGGATGAATTGCCTTTTCACAATACACTTCCAATCATTCATGCGCCTGAATTGGGCTGTACTGCAGTGCTCCAGAGTTTTCCCACCTGAAGTCTTTGAGCGGGCCTTGGAGAAATACTCTTCTCCATCAACTTTGAAAATGGCCCCCTTTTGTTTCTGTCACTCCATCCTAGAAGAAACAGCCACCCTTCGTTTATTCTCCTGTCAGGCAACGCTGTGCTTCTTCCTTCCCACCTGCAGAGTTTTTTATCAAGAAAATGATCTGGTTTTAAGACTGAAGATGGGATTTCATACTCCAGCATGGGTTGGACTTCCGGCTGAGGCAGGCTGCAGCCACGCCATTCTTGCTGCTAAGTAAATGCTTTGTTTTGCCCAGTTCCAGCAAAGCTGTTTAAAATTCAAGCTGGAAATTTGGAAGACAGGCACCAGCATCAGCAATTCTTAGGTCTTGCTGTGGTTTATCTGCCTAGTAGTGAAACCGCTCCAAGCAGTTTTGAGGGACGCCTATGAACCTCGATCTAGATGAGTGTTTTGTGGACACCATCAATGTCCTAGCGCCTCATAGTGATATTGTCACAGCATGCAGCGAGGCGCTGCTGAAGCAAAAATTGCCTGCTTGTCTTGGAGTGATGGTGACAACTGTGATATCTGGATTTCTGTCCACGCTCTCTGTGCGCAAAGCTGTCTCTTCATAAAACATGACAAAGGTTTAGAAAATGGGGTGGGGGCACTATGCAATTAAATGACACCTGATTCGGAGATGAGCACCCCACACACACACACACACACATTCTTGTATCTCGGTTTTCTCACAGATTTTTCTCCTCCCTTTCATTTTTTGGAGATTTCCGTGATTCATGTCGTGCTTTTACTGGTATTTCCCCTAACAATGATGAGCTGAAACCACGGTATTGCTAGGCAACTCCTAACCATGGTTCTATTTGGGGTTCTTTTTTAAAGCTAACCATGGTTAGCTCTATGAATTAAAAGAGGAATATGTAGAATTTTTGTTATTGTTGTGAGACTGGGGGTGGTGGTGAAGGAGTGCAAAAACTCACCGGTTATCCCCAGATTCTAACTATGGTTAGCAGATCAGCTTTGAGTCGAATGATAGTTTTGTGTGATGTCTGAATGCAGACCTCCTGGTTTAAGCCTGGCTTGTTCTCTACCAACCCCCTCCGGCCTTCAGAGGAATGGAAACGAAGACCAGCATTTGAGTGATTGTCTGTGAACTGAATCCTGGTTTCACAATAGTTCAAATAATTCATGGTTTCCCATTATTGTCTGAACTAGGCCTCCCTGTAGTGTGGGAGGGTATCTCCAAAGGACAGTATTCAGCCAAGATGTTTGCATTCAAACGTCATGCAAAACCATACCTTAGACTAACTGTGGTGAATGCACCAACTTCTGATCCTGGTTTGGGGATCCTAGCATACCATCGTTTGTGGAATGGCCTGTATCCAGACAATCCCACTAACCAGAGCTAGTTTAATTAAACCACTGTTTTGCATGATGTCTGAAAGGCGCCACTCTGTCTTTGAACCGTGACCTCATTGACCGATGCAGAGATCACCTTCGTGTGTTGCTGGGTTTCTAAGTGGCAGTTCCATTCGTTTAAGTCTGGACCAGAACAGTTCTGAGTACAGCTTGCGAATGAAAGCAAAATATACTTAATCATTCCTTGGCGAGTGTTTCTTCACAGAAAAGTAGGAAAAATCATTTCTAGCAGATTTCTGCAGGGGTCCGGAGCTGCATACTACATCACCAGTGGTCACGATTCAGTGAAGGGTTTTAAAGGAGGCTTGTTCTGGGGAAAGCATCAATCCACCTGCAAGAGGACTGCCATAACGGTAAACTTGGGAACGTCCAGAAGAATATATTCTTTTTATTTATATTCATGCTAGATTTTCGCAGGAGGCCAACCCAATCTCTGCAATGACTCCGGAGAGATACGTGGCACTCCTGTGCTCTGATAATCCACTAAAGGTCAGAGAAACGGACGAGTCATGTTTCGACGAGCTGAAGGTCTGTGACTTCAAATCCTGACTTGAGCCTCACGTGCACTCCTCAAGTCCACAAGCACACCGAGGAATTAATGCTGACACTAAATTTACTCAAATTACAAATATATATATTTTAATAAGGTGCACATTCAGGTTAAAATCATAAGGCCTCTAGCATAGGCAAGACTTTCACATTCAATGTATACAAACATGCACACCTGCGATGTGCAATCTTACATTGACCAAAGTAGGATCCAAAAAAGGACAGACGTGTTTCAGCCTAAGAAAAAAGTGACTTGACCTATTACACTGCTTGATGTATACACATCCTTAAGAGCCCGGCATGCAACAGAAGGTGAGACATGGAAGCCACGTTCTAGTATATAAGGAATAAATAAACTTACAGGGAGCTTCATTATACTAGAAGGGCTTTTATACATTTTTTACTGTTTATTATGACACAATTATATTATGAGGATGTGTGCTAGATGACTGACCACTCTATGACTGACCACTGAGGAAGGCCTTCTCAGGCCGAAACGCATTTTGGTCCTTTTTGGATCCTACTTTGGTCAATGTAAGATTGTACATCGCAGGTGTTTAAGTTTGCATATATTGAATGTGAAAATATTGCCTGTTCTAGAGGCGTTATGTTTTTAACTTGAATGTGCACCTTATTAAAATTTACATATTTGTAATTTTAGCTTTTTTCAGCTCAACCTCTTCGGTTTGGAATCAGTACTCTGGTTGGGTTCCATTTGGTTTCCCTCCCCCTTTTGTTGTTGTTTTTACTAAATTTACTCAGCCACAGGAATGTGCAGAATACAGCAATTGTGGAGGGCATGAGTTACTGGGGCAGCCTTCTGCACCTGCCCCATAGAAATGATTGGGAACTGGGCAAGAACAGGGTAGCGGATCGTTGGTGAAATGCCCAGTCCTTTCTATAGGGCTTGTGGACGGATTGGGTCCATTGTCCCCATTTAGAGGCAGCGGCTACACTTCCAAATATTGCAGTCTGAAATAAAACAGGCCCAAAACAAACCAGTTGTGATATCATCTTCCAGCCCATGTTTACCATGTCTAAGCATGTTTCTCCCTCTCCCATAATACTAGAATGTGGGGTCATCTGCTGAAGCTGGAGGGTGAGAGAATCAAAACAGATTTCTTCATACAACGCATAGTTAAATTGTGGAACTCCCTGCCCCAAAATGTGGTGATGGCTGCCAACTGGGAAGGCTTTAAGAGGGGAGTGGACATGTTCATAGAGGAGAGGGGTATTCATGGCTACTAGTCAAAATGGCTACTAGTCATAATGCACACCTATTCTCTCCAGGATCAGAGGAGCTGACCTATCATATTAGGTGCATTGGAGCACAGGCAGGATAAATGCTGCTGCAGTTGTCTTGTTTGTGGGCTTCCTAGAGGCCCCTGGTTGGCCACTGTGTGAACAGACTGCTGGACTTGATGGGCCTTGGTCTGATCAAGCAGGGCTTTTCTTATGTTCTTATGTTCACCACTGGGTTTCCCCCATCCCTTTGAGCTTATTCACTTTTATTCCACTTGATACGAGATGAGGATCAGGTTTTTGATGCCTTATCTCATGCGGGTCAAGATGCTCTTGGACTTGTAATCCCATCATCCTGATTTACAGGACAGCCATATGACAGACTTCTTTAAAAGGTCTATTAAAATTTATCAGCGCTAATTTTTCATCTCCTTCAGTCTGTACCTTTGAACCTGATGTAATAAAGCAAAGCTAGATTTTAAAGAACAGGCACTGCATTTTTTTAATCAATTATATTAATATTTTAAACAATATATGTATTTTTAGTTAAAAATGAAATTGATACCAAACCTGCAGTTGACCGACCACAATTTAGCTTCGAACCATTTCTTGAAGCATGTTATAAATGGATAGATGCCGTGGTGACATCCAGACTAGACTACTGTAATGCAGTGTTCATTGGTCTTCCCTCAATTCTGAAATGCCAGTTGGTGCAGAACGCTGCAGCTCGGCTATTATTGGGAGCTAAACAGAATATGCACATGACTCCCTTTCTACGGTCACTCCTGCCCATCAGTTACCGGGCTCAATTTAAGGTGATGGCTATCACATACAGAGCCCTTCATGTCCGTGGAGTCTCATATCTGCAAGAGCACCACAACAGGTTCATTCATCTGAGTAAGGTCTTCTGCAGGTGCCAACCTGCAAATGGGCAAAATCAACAACTGCCCATACACGTGCCTTCTCCGTTGTGGCCCCTGCCTTATGGAATGGCCTCCCCGAGGAGGTCAGAAAGGCTCCTTATAGGGCTTGGTCTCCAGGCCCCTGATTATCCTCGTTGCTCTCCTCTGCACCCGCTTGATTCTGTCCACATCCTTTTGTAAGTGAGGCCTCCAGAACTTCACACAATACTCCAGGTGTGGCTTGACCAATGCTGCATTCAGGGGAACTATATTTGTGTGTGTGTAAAGTGCCGTCAAGTTACAGCTAGCTGTCTTGTAACAACCTGTAGGCTTTTCAAACCAAGAGACCAACAGAGGTGGTTGGCCATTGCCTGCCTCCTCATCATGACCCTAGTATTCCCTGGAGGTCTCTCATGCAAGTACTAGCAAGGACCAACTCTGCGTGGCTTCTGAGATTTTATGAGATTGCTAGCCTGGGCCATCCAGAGCAGGGCATATATCTATATATCAATATAGATATAGCTTGTTCATCTAAATTATATTTATATTATATTTTTTGTGTTTCTAAGCTGCTTTGAGTCCCACTCCCCAGCAGGGAGAAAACTGGGATAAAATTCAATCAATCAGTAAATATCTTTGGGGTAGATTACCTCCCCCACACCCTGCCCATGGAATTCAGCTGGTTTACCTAGCCATAGAGGCGCATGGTTAAGCCTATAATGTCAAACTTTGTTGAATTTGGTTCTTGTAGTTTATCCGGGCTGTGTGACCGTGGTCTTGGTATTTTCTTTCCTGACGTTTCGCCAGCAGCTGTGGCAGGCATCTTCAGAGGAGTAACACTGAAGGACAGTGTCTCTCAGTGTCAAGTGTGTAGGATTGAGAGACACTGTCCTTCAGTGTTACTCCTCTGAAGATGGCTGCCACAGCTGCTGGCGAAACGTCAGGAAAGAAAATACCAAGACCACGGTCACACAGCCCGGATAACCTACAAGAACCAATGAACTCTGACCGTGAAAGCCTTTGACAATATTTTGTTGAATTTCTCCTGCTCTGTGGGTGAAGTCAGGTTTTCAATGTCAACAAAACTTCCAGGATTCATCCTTTGTATAAGGTGCTCTTCTTGATGTCATTTCCACTTTAGAGCTTGGTAAATAAAGTGCCCGAGACTGACAATTTTATGCTTTTGCCGATCTTTAAATCAAAAACAGCTGAATCGATTTAAGTACTCTTTTGTAAGGGGAAAGAATTGCATCTGGGCTGACAGCCTGTGTACCAAATTTCATCCCAAAGCGATTTCAAATGACTGAGTTATAAACCTCTATAATGAAAACACTGACATAGCCTGAACTACAGCAGAACGCAGAGTGCTGGTGTAACAATGGAGAAACATTGTGTTCCCATTGAAAGTGACTAGTAGCTGATAGCGGTTCCCCACTTTGGAAGCCCTTCCCACCTTTTATAGGACCATTTTTCTTGGGAAGAGAGAACAAGGTGACTCTCGTTTTTCCACTCTGATATTTAATTATCTTTTGCTGGGTTTTTTCCCCTCCTTTGGTAAAATTGATTTTATAAATCTCAAGGGCTTTTTCTATCTTGTATACTTTCCCAAAATCACAGATGCTATTTCCCTGGGTTGCTTTTTTCCCCCACTGCCTTGTTCATTCTACTTGGCTCTCCTGAAAATGACACTCCCTACCAAACTTCTGTGACTTTTAAACTTGATCCCCCCCCCCCCCCCGCATCCCATCCCTGTCAAAGAATTCATGATCAAGACAGATTGAAAATTCCACTCATAAGCCAAGCAGGCCTAGGTGGAATATATAAAGAGGTTCTTGCAGGCATTTACTGCACTCTTGCAAGCCTGTCATGAAAATTTACCAACGCGGGTGCAACGGGCCAAGCAGACTTTTTCAAGGTCGGTTTACTGTATCGTGAGCGCCAATTATTTTGGATTCATGTAAGGTTTCACGCATCTGGTGTTGGAAGAAATGTCTTTATACGTTTTTCTCAGGGAGAAATGTTTTTGGCTTACATGGAACTCTTCATTGATTTTTATAAAGATCTCTATATACAGCTGCAGCTCCTTGGCCTAGGGAAAGAACTGCTCACGTTTTGCATTTTTGTTTCTCTTGCGCTTGAAAAATGTCTGGGATGTTTTGGACCTTGCTTGAGCTGAATATTTATTTTCGTTTGGCACGAACTGGTGTGAAGAGAACTTGAAAACACCGTGGAGCCTAGGATCCAAAAATACCTTTTTGAAAGCACAGAGGATGAATTGAGTCCTGACACGCTACAAATGCCTTAATTCCATCTTAACTGAGTTGTATTTTGACAACCTTACAAATTCTCCGATTTCCAGATCTTTGCCCCTATTTTTATCTTTTAAAAAATGATGATGTGAATTGCTAGAGTTGCCATTCCTCAGGGTCCAGCCTCTGATCCCAATCTTCTGCAGAACATCAGTAATGCCGGAGATCTCCATGCCCCACCTGGGGGCTGGCAATCCTAGACTGGCAGTTGTTTTGCCAAATCTGTTGGACTCCCTGGATATTTTATTATTTCCTTATTTTAAATATTCGTGCGCCACGTTTCCAGTTCGCTCAAAGCCAGCATGGCATAAAAGAGAGTGTCTGGAAGGCTCAGGTTTGAATCCCCACTCTGCCACTTGGAGAAGGGATGGGGTGAAATTGTGCTACATATATAAGTTCCAGTGCCAATCAAACAAAGTTTGCATGACCGAGGTGAGGGGGTAGAGCGAAGACCCACCTCCCGTTTGCCCCCACCGAGGGTCACCATCGACAGCCACTTACCATTCAGGACCAGAGGTTTACACAGTGTGTCAAATACCTCTTTTTCTTAAAAGGTAAATGTCCCCTGTGCAAGCACCAGGTCATTCCTGACCCATGGGGTGACGTCACATCCTGACGTTTACTAGGCAGACTTTGTTCACGGGGTGGTTTGCCAGTGCCTTCCCCAGTCATCTTCCCTTTACCCCCAGCAAGCTGGGTCCTCATTTTACCGGCCTCGGAAGGATGGAAGGCTGAGTCAACTTTGAGCTGGCTACCTGAAACCAACTTCCTTCAGGATCGAACTCAGGCCGTGAGCAGAGCTTGGACTGCAGTACTGCAGCTTACCACTCTGCGCCACGGGGCTCTTTTTCTTAACTGTAGTATAATACTTGGAAGCGTTTTGGAACCATTTGCTTATACCATAACAGCCAATACCATGTTGGCAATCATTAATTCCTCCATATAGATTTGCCCGCCCACCCTGCACTCGGGGCTCTTTGCAGACCTTTCTGTCCCCTTTAAGGACTGCTTCCTCTCCCTCTCCTTGAAAATGGCCCATGGAAAGGAAAGGCCTCGCTCTGAACCAGCCACTGCCTTTCTTGCGGCTGTGCTTTGCTGAGCCGGCTGCTGGCCACTTACAAGGGATAATTGATACAAAGCACCGCATCGCTAAGGGCTGCTTAGCCAGCAAGGATGATAGCTGGAGCCATTTAATCCTTCTTCTTTTGTTCCATTTCAGATCTTTCTCACTGAAGAGCAATTCCCCATAACCCTTAAACTCTGGTAATCGATACGTTTGAGTGCAGAATGCAATATCTAATGCAGGTTCCAGGTGTTCGAGCAAAATTCTGAAAACAGGACCTTGCCCCTTTAAAAAAAAAAACACCCTAAGTTTCTAGTCCTCATTACTGGAAAGGTGTGAGTATTTTCTGCTGGAAGACCAGCATGGTGAAGTGGTTAGAGTTTTGGACTAGGATCTGGGAGATCCCGGTTTGAATCCACACTCTGCCGTGGAAGCTCACAGGGTAACCTTGGGCCAGTCACTTGCTCTTAGCCTAAACTACCTCACAGAGTTGTCGTGAAGGTTAAAATGGAGGAGGGGAGAAGGATTACAGAAGCTGCTTTGGGTTCCCACTGGGAAGAAAAGCAGGGTATAAATCAAAACAAAAGACAAAGCATGGTACCTGAGCATTATTGAACTTTCTCCTCCCTCTATGTACTTCCATCCGTCCATATGTGTATAATAGTTGCCTAGAAAATAGCTTGACTGCAAAATTTCACAAAACTAAACTTTCTTGTGAGTTTGAGAGCCAATGTGGGATAATGGTTAGAGTGGCTGACTAGAACTAGAGAGACTCCAATACAAAACTTCAAGTTGTTCTTTGTATGGATTAGGGATTGGGCCAAACAGTTCTCCTTCACAGAGTTATTTTGTGGGGGTGGGGGTGGAATGGAAGAGCCAAAGGACCTTGAGCTTCTCAGAGGAAGAGTGAGATAAAAATATGATGGAGTTCATATCTGCAGCTCACCATTTTCCCACAAAGATCCAAATAATCCCAGACATGTGGAATTATACATCCGGTGTGTTACATGCAGATTAAACTATTTACATCCTTTTTGTGGGTCCCTTTCACATCCAACGTGCGGCCAAATAAATAAAACGATGCAGAGTGTTAATGAAATTTTCACCTACCGCTAGAGGGGAAGCAGCAAGGCCCCACTCGATTACCCGTCATTTGTACCCGGAGAAAATTAATCTTTCGCTTATTGGACAACCTTGATCGTAGCATGGTTTTGTGTGGATCACTGGTGGTCCTGACCTTCTTTGCATTAAGACCTCCAGTCAATCCAGATATCCCAACAGGTTCTGTAGTATCGGTGCTAAAAACAAGAGTTTAATCTCATTTTCTTTAAAGTTCTGAAGGCATGTGGCCTCTTTGCTGTCATTTAGGATGCTGTGTCTTTCCCTGTATCAGTTGGGGAGTCGTTCTTCCTGGTCATTTGCCACTGGTTTGTAGCTGGAATCGACCTCTAATGCGAGTTCGCTGTTGTTCAGGATTACATTGCTGCTGGAAAATCCAACAGTACTTCTTTGCTGTTTCCCTGGGGCTGTTTGAACGAGTTAACGGCCCTCCTGGGCAGAAAGAGTTGGGTAGAGCTTCCTCTGGCAAGGCAGAAGAATCCTCAGTCCTCCCATATTCACTTCAAGGGACTATTGGGTAACTGCTATCTTTCATCTTCACCTGGAGACCGAGCCGATAAAAAGAGCAGTTTACCCACCACAGAGCCGGCCGTGCAAACAGTACAGTTCTGCAGTGCAGAATTTACTGCCGAGTAAACTGCTATTTGAAAAGGCCTGTGCGAATACACTGTAATTATGAGGCACACGCAAGGTTGACGCGGCGTCTTCTCTTACCCACAGGTTGGCGTTACAGGAGAGGAAGAGGAATGGGTGACTCTGTATGAGGCGGAGAAGGAGTCGGATGCTCAGACGCTGGAGATCCCAAACCTCACACCTTATACATATTACAGGTGAGAACAGCTGGTAATTAGCCACTGCGCCTGACGAGCCAGTCCACGGCAGCGAGGGGCAGCTTTCAAACTCGCGAGCAGCTGGCGGGTGGTGGAAAAGGGGGAGGGCGATTCACTCCTCGGCAGCAGTTGCACTTAAACGCCCACCCCACCCCCTTCCCCGGCGCGTGATGTATTTTAATTGTCGCCTTTGCATAGAAAAATAATTAATCAATCTGGAACTGGGGAACAAGGAGTAAAGTGCATTGCTAAATAGCGCTGGGGGAGAAACTTCACACATCCTGATGCCGAGAGTTTGTCTCGACGAAAAGTTGTGCACTGGTTTAATTAAAATTGATCTGACTTCATTTGTGGGGAAGCGGCATTGAAATTGGAAGCACCCTTCTATGACAGTGGCTTCCTTCTGTAACCCGAGTCATTTTAACACACACCCCTCTCTGTCTCCTTTTCTTTATACCTGGCTAAGCTCAATGATGTTATAGAATTAATTCAGTCTGTCATGGACTTCACCCACCTGTCATTTTTCCAGCTTCAAAATACTGCCTTCCCTTCAACAGATTTTGGGTAGTTCTACCTACTTAACCCCTTTCAGCCTTCTCAAGGTAGATATTTGAGAGGCACAGTTTGAGAGGAGCATTTTTCTGATGGCGTCAAGCCCTGAAATGTAGAATGCTGTAAATGTAGAATGCTGTAAATCCAAATTCCTTGCCAACCTGATGCCATTAGTGGAAAAATCCTTGAGTTATTCTAGAAAAGGGGAGAACAGAGGCCTATACGTAGGTTTGGTGGTGCATGAGGAATATTCTGCTTGCTTCGTAAGAGGCCAACCGCTTGCTTCGTTGGAAGTCCAGGGTTGGCATGCAGAGGCTAGTAATGGCAAACCACCTCTGTGTACAACTCTTGCCTTGAAAACCCTACAGGGTTGTCATTTAACAGCTCACTTTTCACCCTGACATGGATGGGCCAGGCTAGCCCGATCTCATCAGATCTCAGAAGCTAAGCATGGTGCCAGCACGGTGTAGTGGTTAAGAGTGGTGGTTTGGAGTGGTGGAGTCTGATCTGGAGAACTGGGTTTCTCCACATGTGTGGCGGAGGCTAATCTGGTGAACTGGATTTGTTTCCCCACTCCTACACACAAAGCCAGCTGGGTGACCTTGGGCAAGTTACAGCTCTGTTAGAGCTCTCTCAGCCCCACCTACCTTACAGGGTGTCTGCTGTGGGGAGGAGAAGGGAAGGTGATTGTAAGCCAGTTTGAGTCTCCCTTAAGTGGTAGAGAAAGTCGGCATATAAAAACCAACTCTTCTTCTTCTTGTAAGCAGGAACAGCCCTGGTTAATACTTGGATGGGAGACCACCAAGGAAGCCCAGGATTGCTATGCAGAGGCAGGCAATGCCAAACCACCTCTGTTTGTCTCTTGCCTTGAAAACCCTACGGTGTCACCCCACGTCAGCTGTGACTAGACGGCCCTTTCCACCACCACTAACTAAACAAAGTCATAGAATCATCACAGACTTTCTCGATAAAATGCCCTCTTCGTCCTCAGCTTAACGTTGTCTCTCTCAAAGAGACGTTTTAAGCAAGCCGACTCTAGAATAAGATGTCTGGGAAAGGGGGCAAAAGGGCTGTTGTGCTGCTATTTTAGGAAGTACGTGGCTTGCTTTGTCTCCACGGATGACGGAACAGAGTTGCCTATAAGCAGTCAGAAAGAAACCCTTTAAGTCGAGGAGGTTCAGCGACAATTGCTTTGTGAGCCAAGCGGCATTTTCAGACAACAGGCGAGGCGCACATTCAACTAGATTCCATTACATACTTAAACTTCCCCAGAAAGGTGGGCTCGTGTTAAGTGTGCAAAGGGGCAGCAACAACATAGGCACGCCAAAGAGGAGGAAAAGAGGCAGAGAAGAAAGGCGTGCGAACTCAGAAGGCTTGAAGGATAATTGGATGAAAGCAAATCAGAACCTGACGAACGGGTAGGCCTGCAGCTTGAAAGAAGGCACATCGGTAGATTCACTAGGCCAGGAGGTTCATGGGTATCCCCATTCTGAAGGACCACCTCCTCCCACACAGTCCGACCTGCCAGTCTTCTGCTCAGGTTCTGTTGTCTGGGGCGGGAACACAGCGTAGAGGAAAATCCCAGAACAATAAAGGAACAGAACCCGGGGAATCGGCTCATGCCTAGGCCAGAGCCTTTGCTTTGAGTCAGTTTAATTCCACAGTGCTAGACCCCGCCTGTCCACCTGGAACTGTCCACCTTAGGCAGATGATGAGAGGGAGGGCATCTTGGCCATCTTCTGGTCACTAGGGGTGTGTGGGGGGAGGTAGTTGTGAATTTCCTGCATTGTGCAGGGGGTTGGACTTGATGACCCTGGTGGTCCCAACTCTTTGATTCTATTATTCTAACTCAGAAAGGACTTGCCACCCTGTTGGGTTTCCAAGAGTTGGTAATTAAAGGATAGTGCCAAAATATGGTGGCAGTTTGTTGTTGTGTTTACTGAGCTCTGTGATTTTTTTGGATAAATGGAAGGGTACTGGTTTGGGGACAAGAATTGCGTAAAGGATTAGAAATGGGTGGGATATGAGCTGTATTAGTGTATTAGCTTGGGTTGGGGAGAAAGGACCAAGAGAGCCCGGGAAGACGGAAGAAGCATTTTAGCTGACTTTTATTTAATTTTAATCACTCGACATATTATTAAGTTCTTGTTTATGGATTTCTTGGCTTTGTAACCTGCCCTCAGCTTTTCGATTAAGGCAGAGTTTTTTAAAAGAAAATCTAAACCCTAATAATAGATCACTTACCAGCAGTTTTCGATGTTCGCTATATTTAGAAAGTTTTGTAACCTTTTGAGTCTGCCTGGAGATATTCTGGGGGGCGATTCTTGCTGTATTGATCAGCAGGGGACTTGTTTCTGGCAGCCCTGTTCCACAGAAATTAAAGATGCGAAACTTTCTTTTGTGCATCTCCATCCCATTAAAGGTTTCACTTGCTTAATTGCAGTTTCAATTCAGAAGGCTGCTGAGTCGGGCCTGCCAGGGATGGGTGGAAACCCTGGCAACTGTACTGGACCCATCTCTCAATGAGACATTCACTGTCAGGTGGACTGCCAAGTTGAAGACGATCCCCCACTGAGCTCCGGCCAGTTCTGCCTCTGGAAGTTGCTTTCCAAACTGAACTTGGTCCCATCATGCTGGCTCTGCGTTTGGCCCTTGGGGAGCATCTCCCACCTGCACGCTGGGGCTTTTCATCTCCACCATCGTGCCGAGACTCAGCGTGACAATCTTAACACAATGAAATGGGGGGGGGGGTATAAAGCACGTCTTTTTGTCAAATGTGATTCTTTTCTTCCATGCACTGTCAGTGTTTGGGAAATTAATGGAGTTGTTTTTGCTTAATTTGTTTTCCTTTAATGCACTTCCTGAACGAGATGGGGGGGAAGATAGACTAATGGCATTACAGAAGCTTTCTCAACCTTTCTCTAGTGCCAGTCTTTAAACGCCAGAAATCCAGCATTTCCTAGGGGTGTCAACTAGCCAACA